>NW_027361824.1:17436615-18046131 GCF_039654945.1 Dendrobates tinctorius
AAGAGTGACAGCTCTGTGATTACAGCAGAACACGACGTACCGATCCTTTCCGCCTCTCAGCGTCAATCTCCAAATCCGAGCAGACAAGGGAGTGTTGCCGCGTCGCTAATGGATCCGTAGATAATAACCTGCTGCGGCCGCTCGCTCTTTCAAGTGCAAATATCAACACTACATGTCCTCTAGAGGCTCTTAAAGGGAACACAAGAGGCTTCTAAAGTCTGATAAAGGCTTAAAGTTTTAAATAAAAAAATAAAAATCAGTGTCACCGCACCCCTATTTGAGTGCTTGACTCTGACTCGCCAAGATCTCAGGGGGTCAGGCCGCATATCCCCCCTGTCAACTAGCGGGAGATCGGGGTGATGTTTGTAATTACATAACTGCCCCTTTTCAACTAGCACCGCCACGTCCACGTCCCTCTCCCTCCTTCAGAATGTGCCTCTAAACACCAGGGCAATGAAAATCTTGGAGAAGCGGGCAGGCGCTACTTTCTACGCAGTGATTCCAGGAAAGATGGCACGTAGGAAGCAGCCGTATCCTCCATGGTCGTGCTACACCGGCTCTGTCTATATCACAGGAATAGCCCCCGGGGTAGTTGTCCTGTGTAGCACACCAATGGATGAACCATGTGCTGGAAGACTTGTGGGAAGATCGTGCCTAATGCAGCAAGGAAAATTCCATTTTCAAAAATCCCCAACTTTTCTTATTTCGAAGGGCCAAATCCAAAACCAGGTCAGTGGGAATCAGACTGCGCTGCAAGGTTGTGCTATGTAATGTCTCCGAGATTACCTCCCTTTTCTATTCTATTAGTCACTGTACATAACGAGCCACAAGCCCAGACCTGGAGAAAGTGCGGCCATGGAGAGTCAAAAGGCTGCAAACAGTGGCATGTCACCACAGCACATGGCCGCTCACCCCACCCAGCGGTAACATGATTTCAACAATATCTGCATTTTCAGGACACATCCAATTGCATACAATGGTGGAAGGTCTGTCGGCCCCCTCTACCATCATCCAGCCCGAGTGTCTGACTCTCCATAACACTAGATCCAGGACCTCAGTCTGCTGTACAGGCCGGAGCAGCGTGCCGGGAGAACGTGGGTGAGGGGAGTATTTTTTTTTTCTATTGTCAGTCACTACTTGTGTCAGGGGAGTGTAGGGGCATCATAAGGTGTGGTGTTATTTGTGGGGGCATCATGCTGCATATGGGGGGCTGTGGGTACATTATACTGTGTGGGGGGGCTGTAGGGGCATAGCATAGTACTGTGTGTGGGGCGGTTGTGGGGGCATTATACTGTGTGGGGGGGCTGTAGGAGCATAGCATTGTACTGTGTGTGGGGCGGTTGTGGGGGCATTATACTGTGTGGGGGGGCTGTAGGAGCATAGCATTGTACTGTGTGTGGGGCGGTTGTGGGGGAATTATACTGTGTGTTGGGATATTATACTGTGGTCTGAAGGGGTCTGAGCTATTCATCATACATTGCATTGTGGTCATTATACTCTGTAGGGGAAGTTGAGGGTGTGTGTGTGTGTGTGTGTGTGTGTGTGTGTGTGTGTGTGTGTGTGAGGATCACACTGTGTGAGGGGGCATCATACTGTATGTGGGGATATCATACCGTGTGTGATGACATCATACTGTGCAGTGAAGAGGTCTGTGCCATTCATGTATGGGTAGCTTTGGGAGCACAATACTCTGGTGGGTCTGTAAATGCTTTATACAGTGTGTGTGTGTGTGGGGGGGGGTTGTGTGAGCATCATACTATATTTGGGAGGCCACGGAGGTCATCATACTGTGTGAGGGACATGATACTATGTGCAAGAGGCTGTGCTATCCATAATACTGTGTGGGGGGGGTTGTGGAGACATCATACTGTCTGTGGGGGGTTGTGGAGACATCATACTGTCTGTGGGGGGTTGTGGAGACATCATACTGTGTGGGAACATTATATATGAAGGGGCTGTGCCCATTCATTTGCATTTTGGAGCGGAACCCTGCTGAAAAAAAAACAAAACAGATTTTTTGCAGGTGGGAACATGAGCTAATAAGAATAAGGCTAGAGTAAGTGATGATCAGCACCATCAGTAACTGCCAGCCTGCTTGTTGATGGTTTCCATAGAATTGAGGGAGGCACACTAAGGGGCCACGCATCTCCATCAGGAGGAGGAGGCAGAAGAAATCTGAGCATATATAGCACAGAACTAGATAGAACAAAACTGACATGCTACATGACCTTGCAGCCTCCATGTCTTCTTTGAGGCCCTGTTCAGACACCGAGCTCCGGGTCACTTACCTGTTTTGAATGTGTTGTAGAATCCACTGTCGGGAACTTCATTACTTTCTGGACAACATGAGAAGCCCCTTTCTCTCCACCTAAAACCATGAAAAATACAAAGAGCCTCATGATCAACCAGTATTAACCACCTAATATAGAAGACGGCCAGGGAAACCAATGTGGCGCCCCCAGGAGTACGGTCGCCACAGTGGCATTACCCTCCTCCTAGGGAGTGTGATGTCATGCTTGGAAGCAATGAAGGGTCTCTCTGTCAGTTAATCACAACACACAACACAGTTCTCATTCCAGGCCAGCAGAGGGAGCTCTGAAGCCAAAACTGGGGGGGAAGAGCTGCTCTCTGGGGGCCAGGAATGGGAAATTAGTGAGTTCCTGTGAGGAGGGCAACGTGTGTGGACGTGTGGAGAAGAGCTGGGAGATTGAACAGAGAGTTCAGGCTCATTCCCAGCTACAGCGCATGATCTGGAGCCCGGTCTCCAAGGCTGTACGGACACTGATGGTCCTGCATCAGAAACCGGAGGAATAGGAAGCTGTAAATGCTCTATTCCCACATAAGACTCGGAGGCACAACAGCGACGGGTGAGCCAGAAGAGGAAGGCTACAGCTGTCTGCCATACGAGGGAGTTCTAAAGAGAATAAGCAATTGGAACTTCAGTGTAACACAGTACTGCAAGTACCTAAAACTAAGCGCTAGGAAGGAGACTACACAACCCATCTGCATAGAGAGATTCCGGAGTTGCTTCCAGGCTAATCAGCTCCTGTGCCATCTGTAACCAGGACCCTGGACTGCATTTGCAAAGTAAAGGTAAAGAAACTGCACCCTATTGTGTCCTTGCCTTCTTCCTGCAACCCCGTCAGCACTGCATCATCCCTGTGCCAGGCACTGCACCCTCTTCCTCACCACCTATCCTCACTGTCCTGGGACTACAGCCCTGCCTGTGGAGGGCTACACCATCATTGCTCCACCACACCTTCTGTCCCAGGGGATCTGTCCGCAGCGTCGACTTAACATCTTCATTGCCGAACACCACAGGTGGCGTCACGAATCATTCACTCAAACTTTATTCCATCACTTAACCCCTTTTACATGGGCGCCCAGGGCCACGAACCGGGTCACCGCTGCTGTGACACTGCCCTCTGAGATACCGGCCTGGTACAGAGTACCCCACTGCCCTGGCGGGCGACCCACCAGTATTACTCTTCCACCATTATAGACCACCAACTAAAACCAACATTACCCCTTCACTACCCTAGAACCCCAAGGGAACCAGTATCATCCCTCCACTACCTTAGACCACACAGGGAAACAAATATTACCTTTCCACTACCCTAGGCCACCAGGGAAAGTATTATTATCCCTCCATTACGCTAGACATACAAGAAAACTGGTATTACCCCTTCCACAACCTTAAATCACCCGAAAACATCTATTACCTGTTTCCTTCACTAGACCTCCATGGAAAACATTATGACATTACTACTGCTACCCGAGACCCTCAGTAAAACAAATATTATCTTTCCCCTACTCTAGACTAAAAGGGAAACCAATATTACCCCTCTACTATCCTAGACCACCAGGGAAACTAGCATTAACCCTCGAATACCCTAGGAGGCATACAATGGGGGTCAATGTCATGTCATCAACAGGTATAGACCAGCAGGGAAGAGAACAATAATCCTTTCACTGTCCTAGACCACCAATGATATCTGCAATTACCCGTTTCCAGACGTAGACCACCAGGGCATAGTACCATGAATTCCTAATTGCTGTTTGGCTAATCCTTGCACCATTCAACAATATATATCTAATGGGTTAATTTGGGGGGGTCACTAACTGCCCCTATGTATCGGAGCAGAGGTTTCTAGATGATATTTTAATTAAGAGCACGAAAACAAGTATCAGAAAAGAAGGACTCACCAGTGCAGCACAAAGATGAGCGATATCAGCAAGGCAGAAACGACATCAGTGAGAATCCACATCAGATTGTACTGACCCGGGGTCTGGGAGACAGGAGGAGATGACGGGGGCCGGTGAGTCCGAGAGCCGCAGACATACAGGAAGCAAAAACAGAACTGTCTATATAATAACAGAAAGTACAAAATACCAAGAGAAACATCGGCTCCTGCATCTTCTTCAGCGCCTGCACAGAATTAGTGGTGACAGAATACGCTCCAGAGCACCAAGCCAAGGAGAACAGCCACGGCTCGCTGATCACATACAGGTTAGTGGTAATATTGGCAGCGGCGTACTCACTACAATACAAAAGAAATACAAGAGTCAATATTGTTTTATTCATATTGATCATTATTATAGGAGCAGTATTATAGTAGTTATATTCTTGTACATAGGGAGCAGTATTATAGTAGTTATATTCTTGTACATAGGAGCAGTATTATAGTATTTATATTCTTGTACATAGGGAGCAGTATTATAGTAGTTATATTCTTGTACATAGGGGCAGTATTATAGTATTTATATTCTTGTACATAGGAACAGTATTATAGTAGTTATATTCTTGTACATAGGAGCAGTATTATAGTAGTTATATTCTTGTACATAGGGAGCAGTATTATAGTAGTTATATTCTTGTATATAGGGGCAGTATTATAGTATTTATATTCTTGTACATAGGAACAGTAGTATAGTAGTTATATTCTTGTACATAGGGGCAGTATTATAGTAGTTATATTCTTGTATATAGGGGCAGTATTATAGTATTTATATTCTTGTACATAGGAACAGTATTATAGTAGTTATATTCTTGTACATAGGAGCAGTATTATAGTAGTTATATTCTTGTACATAGGGAGCAGTATTATAGTAGTTATATTCTTGTATATAGGGGCAGTATTATAGTATTTATATTCTTGTATATAGGGGCAGTATTATAGTATTTATATTCTTGTACATAGGAACAGTATTATAGTAGTTATATTCTTGTACATAGGAGCAGTATTATAGTAGTTATATTCTTGTATATAGGGACAGTATTATAGTAGTTATATTCTTGTATATAGGAGCAGTATTATAGTAGTTATATTCTTGTACATAGGAGCAGTATTATAGTAGTTATATTCTTGTATATAGGGACAGTATTATAGTAGTTATATTCTTGTACATAGGGGCAGTATTATAGTAGTTATATTCTTGTACATAGGGAGCAGTATTATAGTAGTTATATTCTTGTACATAGGAGCAGTATTATAGTAGTTATATTCTTGTATATAGGGGCAGTATTATAGTAGTTATATTCTTGTACATAGGAACAGTATTATAGTAGTTATATTCTTGTACATAGGAGCAGTATTATAGTAGTTATATTCTTGTACATAGGAGCAGTATTATAGTAGTTATATTCTTGTATATAGGGACAGTATTATAGTAGTTATATTCTTGTACATAGGGGGCAGTATTATAGTACTTATATTCTTGTACATAGGAACAGTATTATAGTAGTTATATTCTTGTACATAGGAGCAGTATTATAGTAGTTATATTCTTGTACATAGGAGCAGTATTATAGTAGTTATATTCTTGTATATAGGGACAGTATTATAGTAGTTATATTCTTGTACATAGGAGCAGTATTATAGTAGTTATATTCTTGTACATAGGGAGCAGTATTATAGTAGTTATATTCTTGTACATAGGAGCAGTATTATAGTAGTTATATTCTTGTATATAGGGGCAGTATTATAGTAGTTATATTCTTATACATAGGGGGCAGTATTATAGTAGTTATATTCTTGTACATAGGAGCAGTATTATAGTAGTTATATTCTTGTATATAGGAGCAGTATTATAGTAGTTATATTCTTGTACATAGGAGCAGTATTATAGTAGTTATACTCTTGTACATAGGAGCAGTATTATAGTAGTTATATTCTTGTATATAGGAGCAGTATTATAGTAGTTATATTCTTGTATATAGGAGCAGTATTATAGTAGTTATATTCTTGTATATAGGGGCAGTATTATAGTAGTTATATTCTTGTACATAGGGGCAGTAATATAGTAGTTATATTCTTGTACATAGGAGCAGTATTATAGTAGTTATATTCTTGTACATAGGAGCAGTATTATAGTAGTTATATTCTTGTACATAGGGACAGTATTATAGTAGTTATATTCTTCTACATAGGGGCACTATTATAGTAGTTATATTCTACTACATAGGGAGCAGTATTATAGTAGTTATATTCTTGTACATAGGGGGCAGTAGTATAGTAGTTATATTCATGTACATAGGGGGCAGTATTATAGTAGTTATATTCTTGTACATAGGGGGCAGTATTATAGTAGTTATATTCTTGTACATTGGGGCAGTATTATAGTAGTTATATTCTTGTACATAGGGGCAGTATTATAGTAGTTATATTCTTGTACATAGGAGCAGTATTATAGTAGTTATATTCTTGTACATAGGAGCAGTATTATAGTAGTTATATTCTTGTACATAGGGACAGTATTATAGTAGTTATATTCTTCTACATAGGGGCACTATTATAGTAGTTATATTCTACTACATAGGGAGCAGTATTATAGTAGTTATATTCTTGTACATAGGGGGCAGTAGTATAGTAGTTATATTCATGTACATAGGGGCAGTATTATAGTAGTTATATTCTTGTACATAGGGGGCAGTATTATAGTAGTTATATTCTTGTACATTGGGGCAGTATTATAGTAGTTATATTCTTGTACATAGGGGCAGTATTATAGTAGTTATATTCTTGTACATAGGAGCAGTATTATAGTAGTTATATTCTTGTACATAGGAGCAGTATTATAGTAGTTATATTCTTGTACATAGGAGCAGTATTATAGTAGTTATATTCTTGTATATAGGGGCAGTATTATAGTAGTTATATTCTTGTACATAGGGGCAGTATTATAGTAGTTATATTCTTGTACATAGGAGCAGTATTATAGTAGTTATATTCTTGTACATAGGAGCAGTATTATAGTAGTTATATTCTTGTACATAGGGGCAGTATTATAGTAGTTATATTCTTCTACATAGGGAGCAGTATTATAGTAGTTATATTCTTGTACATAGGGGGGCAGTAGTATAGTAGTTATATTCATGTACATAGGAGCAGTATTATAGCAGATATATTCTTGTACATAGGGAGCAGTATTATAGTAGTTATATTCTTGTATATAGGGGCAGTATTATAGTAGCTATATTCTTGTATATAGGAGTAGAATTATAGTAGTTATATTCTTGTACATAGGGGGCAGTATTATAGTAGTTATATTCTTGTACATTAGGGCAGTATTATAGCAGATATATTCTTGTACATAGGGAGCAGTATTATAGAAGTTATATTCTTGTATATAGGGGCAGTATTATAGTAGCTATATTCTTGTATATAGGGGCAGTATTATAGTAGTTATATTCTTGTACATAGGAGCAGTATTATAGTAGTTATATTCTTGTACATAGGAGCAGTATTATAGTAGTTATATTCTTGTACATAGGGGCAGTATTATAGTAGTTATATTCTTCTACATAGGGGCAGTATTATAGTAGTTATATTCTTCTACATAGGGAGCAGTATTATAGTAGTTATATTCTTGTACATAGGGGCAGTATTATAGTAGTTATATTCTTGTACATAGGAGCAGTATTATAGTAGTTACCGTATATTCTTGTACATAGGAGCAGTATTATAGTAGTTATATTCTTGTACATAGGGGCAGTATTATAGTAGTTATATTCTTCTACATAGGGGCAGTATTATAGTAGTTATATTCTTCTACATAGGGAGCAGTATTATAGTAGTTATATTCTTGTACATAGGGGGGCAGTAGTATAGTAGTTATATTCATGTACATAGGGGCAGTATTATAGTAGTTATATTCTTGTACATAGGAGCAGTATTATAGCAGATATATTCTTGTACATAGGGAGCAGTATTATAGTAGTTATATTCTTGTATATAGGGGCAGTATTATAGTAGCTATATTCTTGTATATAGGAGTAGAATTATAGTAGTTATATTCTTGTACATAGGGGGCAGTATTATAGTAGTTATATTCTTGTACATTAGGGCAGTATTATAGCAGATATATTCTTGTACATAGGGAGCAGTATTATAGAAGTTATATTCTTGTATATAGGGGCAGTATTATAGTAGCTATATTCTTGTATATAGGGGCAGTATTATAGTAGTTATATTCTTGTACATAGGAGCAGTATTATAGTAGTTATATTCTTGTACATAGGAGCAGTATTATAGTAGTTATATTCTTGTACATAGGGGCAGTATTATAATAGTTATATTCTTCTACATAGGGGCAGTATTATAGTAGTTATATTCTTCTACATAGGGAGCAGTATTATAGTAGTTATATTCTTGTACATAGGGGGGCAGTAGTATAGTAGTTATATTCATGTACATAGGGGCAGTATTATAGTAGTTATATTCTTGTACATAGGGGGCAGTATTATAGTAGTTATATTCTTGTACATTGGGGCAGTATTATAGTAGTTATATTCTTGTACATAGGAGCAGTATTATAGCAGATATATTCTTGTACATAGGGAGCAGTATTATAGTAGTTATATTCTTGTATATAGGGGCAGTATTATAGTAGCTATATTCTTGTATATAGGAGTAGAATCATAGTAGTTATATTCTTGTACATTAGGGCAGTATTATAGCAGATATATTCTTGTACATAGGGAGCAGTATTATAGTAGTTATATTCTTGTATGTAGGGGCAGTATTATAGTAGCTATATTCTTGTATATAGGGGCAGTATTATAGCAGATATATTCTTGTACATAGGGAGCAGTATTATAGTAGTTATATTCTTGTATATAGGGGCAGTATTATAGTAGTTATATTCTTGTACATAGGAGCAGTATTATAGTAGTTATATTCTTGTACATAGGGGGCAGTATTATAGTAGTTATATTCTTGTACATAGGGGCAGTATTATAGTAGCTATATTCTTGTACATAGGGGGCAGTATTATAGTAGTTATATTCTTGTACATAGGAGCAGTATTATAGTAGTTATATTCTTGTACATTAGGGCAGTATTATAGCAGATATATTCTTGTACATAGGGAGCAGTATTATAGTAGTTATATTCTTGTATATAGGGGCAGTATTATAGTAGTTATATTCTTGTACATTGGGGGCAGTATTATAGTAGTTATATTCTTGTACATAGGAGCAGTATTATAGTAGTTATATTCTTGTACATAGGAGCAGTATTATAGTAGTTATATTCTTGTACATTAGGGCAGTATTATAGTAGTTATATTCTTGTACATTAGGGCAGTATTATAGTAGTTATACTCTTGTACATTGGGGCAGTATTATAGTAGTTATATTCTTGTACATAGGAGCAGTATTATAGTAGTTTTATTCTTGTATATAGGGGCAGTATTACAGTAGTTATATTCTTGTACATAGGAGCAGTATTATAGTAGTTATATTCTTGTACATTAGGGCAGTATTATAGCAGATATATTCTTGTACATAGGGAGCAGTATTATAGTAGTTACAGTGGGGAAAAAAAGTATTTAGTCAGTCAGCAATAGTGCAAGTTCCACCACTTAAAAAGATGAGAGGCGTCTGTAATTTACATCATAGGTAGACCTCAACTATGGGAGACAAACTGAGAAAAAAAAATCCAGAAAATCACATTGTCTGTTTTTTTTTTCATTTTATTTGCATATTATGGTGGAAAATAAGTATTTGGACAGAAACAAAATTTCATCTCAATACTTTGTGATATATCCTTTGTTGGCAATGACAGAGGTCAAACGTTTTCTGTAAGTCTTCACAAGGTTGCCACACACTGTTGTTGGTATGTTGGCCCATTCCTCCATGCAGATCTCCTCTAGAGCAGTGATGTTTTTGGCTTTTCGCTTGGCAACACGGACTTTCAACTCCCTCCAAAGGTTTTCTATAGGGTTGAGATCTGGAGACTGGCTAGGCCACTCCAGGACCTTGAAATGCTTCTTACGAAGCCACTCCTTCGTTGCCCTGGCGGTGTGCTTTGGATCATTGTCATGTTGAAAGACCCAGCCACGTTTCATCTTCAATGCCCTTGCTGATGGAAGGAGGTTTGCACTCAAAATCTCACGATACATGGCCCCAGTCATTCTTTCATGTACCCGGATCAGTCGTCCTGGCCCCTTTGCAGAGAAACAGCCCCAAAGCATGATGTTTCCACCACCATGCTTTACAGTAGGTATGGTGTTTGATGGATGCAACTCAGTATTCTTTTTTCTCCAAACACGACAAGTTGTGTTTCTACCAAACAGTTCCAGTTTGGTTTCATCAGACCATAGGACATTCTCCCAAAACTCCTCTGGATCATCCAAAAGCTCTCTAGCAAACTTCAGACGGGCCCGGACATGTACAGGCTTAAGCAGTGGGACACGTCTGGCACTGCAGGATCTGAGTCCATGGTGGCGTAGTGTGTTACTTATGGTAGGCCTTGTTACATTGGTCCCAGCTCTCTGCAGTTCATTCACTAGGTCCCCCCGCGTGGTTCTGGGATTTTTGCTCACCGTTCTTGTGATCATTCTGACCCCACGGGGTGGGATTTTGCGTGGAGCACCAGATTGAGGGAGATTATCAGTGGTCTTGTATGTCTTCCATTTTCTAATTATTGATCCCACAGTTGATTTCTTCACTCCAAGCTGGTTGGCTATTGCAGATTCAGTCTTCCCGGCCTGGTGCAGGGCTACAATTTTGTTTCTGGTGTCCTTTGACAGCTCTTTGGTCTTCACCATAGTGGAGTTTGGAGTCAGACTGTTTGAGGGTGTGCACAGGTGTCTTTTTATACTGATAACAAGTTTAAACAGGTGCCATTACTACAGGTAATGAGTGGAGGAAAGAGGAGACTCTTAAAGAAGTAGTTACAGGTCTGTGAGAGCCAGAAATCTTGATTGCTTGTTTCTGACCAAATACTTATTTTCCACCATAATATGCAAATAAAATGAAAAAAAAAAACAGACAATGTGATTTTCTGGATTTTTTTCTCAGTTTGTCTCCCATAGTTGAGGTCTACCTATGATGTAAATTACAGATGCCTCTCATCTTTTTAAGTGGTGGAACTTGCACTATTGCTGACTGACTAAATACTTTTTTTCCCCACTGTATATTCTTGTATATAGGGGCAGTATTATAGTAGTTATATTCTTGTACATTGGGGGCAGTATTATAGTAGTTATATTCCTGTACATAGGAGCAGTATTATAGTAGTTTTATTCTTGTACATAGGGGCAGTATTATAGTAGTTATATTCTTGTACATAGGGGGCAGTATTATAGTAGTTATATTCTTGTACATAGGGAGCAGTATTATAGTAGTTATATTCTTGTACATAGGAGCAGTATTATAGTAGTTATATTCTTGTATATAGGAGCAGTATTATAGTAGTTACATTCTTATACATAGGGGCAGTATTATAGTAGTTATATTCTTGTACATATGAGCAGTATTATAGTAGTTATATTCTTGTACATATGAGCAGTATTATACTAGTTATATTCTTGTACATAGGGAGCAGTATTATAGTAGTTATATTCTTGTACATAGGGGCAGTATTATAGTAGTTATATTCTTGTATATAGGAGCAGTATTATAGTAGTTACATTCTTATACATAGGGGCAGTATTATAGTAGTTATATTCTTGTACATATGAGCAGTATTATAGTAGTTATATTCTTGTACATAGGGGCAGTATTATAGTAGTTATATTCTTGTACATAGGGGCAGTATTATAGTAGTTATATTCTTGTATATAGGAGCAGTATTATAGTAGTTACATTCTTATACATAGGGGCAGTATTATAGTAGTTATATTCTTGTACATATGAGCAGTATTATACTAGTTATATTCTTGTACATAGGGAGCAGTATTATAGTAGTTATATTCTTGTACATAGGGGCAGTATTATAGTAGTTATATTCTTGTATATAGGAGCAGTATTATAGTAGTTACATTCTTATACATAGGGGCAGTATTATAGTAGTTATATTCTTGTACATATGAGCAGTATTATAGTAGTTATATTCTTGTACATAGGGGCAGTATTATAGTAGTTATATTCTTGTGCATAGGAGCAGTATTATAGTAGTTTTATTCTTGTACATAGGGGCAGTATTATAGTAGTTTTATTCTTGTACATAGGGGCAGTATTATAGCAGTTACATTTTTACATTCTTCATATACTTTTGTACACATGGATCCTGTCATTACCTATTATATTACAGTACATGTTTGCTATAAGAATGTTCCCTGTGAAGCTGATGTCGCTCCATATTGTGGCTGGTGTGACTTTTTCATTGCAGGGTGATGTGACAGTAACTTACCATATTGGGGTTATCAGTGTTGACTTTCTCTGCTCGTGTAATTGGACGTCTCGGGAGCCAGGTGCACGTGGGCGACTATTACTGTCAAGGGGCCGTTACACACAGCGAGGGGCCGTGCACTGGGGTTGTATGGCCGTGTGGATAATCAGCATTATCATTGTGTCGCTGCCAGCAAACAAACCGGACGAAAATAGATTTCTGCATAAACACGGCTGGCGTTATATAATCCTGGGTTAATGTCAGACTTGTGTTCTGCACGTCCGAGCGTCGTGTCAACACCGCGGCGCTGTTACTACATTATAACATGCAATGTATTTACCGGTGATTATATATTAAAGGGACGGGGTCAGGGAGGTCAGAGAAGCTCATTCATTATACACAGATTCCGGTTGCTAGGTTACTGTGACAACCTTATATGCAAGCCTATGGTTGTTAGGCAATGTTCCCCTAGCAACCAAACTGTGAGATCGCGGTAGCTCTATCGGATTTGTGAAGGGAGCGCCATCGCTGCCGGAGCCAGGGTTGTCAAGAGGAGAACATTGAGGATGTGAAATAAGCAGGAAAATAGTCAAAAAAAGGGGCAGAACTGGGTGATAATCAACAGGTATCTGACCATAAGGAATCAAAGTATCAGGCAAGACCTGGTGGCAGGACGCGTCCCCATTAAGTAGGCCCCTAGGCCCAACATCAAGCCTAGGTGCTGGTTCTCTTAGCAACCTGATGCCACCCTGGATCCAAACCAGGTGGGCCGCAGTCACAGCAAAGGAGGCGAAGCATCCGGTTGCCTAGCAACCTGACAATGTTTTTGGCAGGAGCCCCTTGATGTAACTTAGGAAGTTCCCATTGAAGGACAGCTTCGGCCTTATGTAGAGCGTTTTGGCGACAAAGTCCCAGTGGGTCCCACTTCACTTTCGATTTTTCCTCCACATTTTCCAAAAACGACATTTTTTTGGGTCAGTGTATGAAGACTTGTTGTTTGGGGTACGAGCAGTAGATTTTATTGGTACCCTTATTCTATCCACATGAAACAGCAATTCTGCCATGTTGGATTTTTTTTCTTTTATCAATTATAATATTATATTAATTTGACATGAATTCCAAATACAGTGCTCAAAAAAAATAAAGGGAAGACTTTAACTTGGAATTATATTCTGTTTATCAAGCTTCTGTGAAATCAAACGGTCCACCAAGGAAGCAACACTGATTGACAATCAATTTCACATGCTGTTGTGCAAATGGAATAGACAACAGATGGAAATTATTGGCAATTATCAAGACACCCTCAATAAAGGAGTGGTTCTGCAGGTGGGGACCACAGACCACATCTCAGTACCAATGCTTTCTGACTGATGTTTTGGTCACCTTTGAATGTTGGTTGTGCTTTCACACTCGTGGTAGAATGAGATGGACTCTACAGCAGAACGCTTGGCATTTGCCACAGAACACCAGGATTGGCAGATTCACCACTGGCGCCCTGTGCTCTTCACAGATGAAAGCAGGTTCACACTGAGCACATGTGACAGACGTGACAGAGTCTGGAGACGCCGTGGAGAGCGATCTGCTGCCTGCAACATCCTTCAGCATGACCGGTTTGGCAGTGGGTCAGTAATGGTGTGGGATGGCATTTCTTTGGAGGGCCTGCACGGTGTTGGGCTGTGAGCACAACCCCCATCTGTGGACGTCGAGCACTCAGACCATCCTCATGGAGTCGGTATCTAACAGTTTGTGCAGACACATGCACATTTGTGGCCTGCTGGAGGTCATTTTGCAGGGCTCTGGCAGTGCTCCTCCTGTTCCTCCTTGCACAAAGGCGGAGGTACTAGTCCTGCTGCTGGGTTGTTGCCCTCCTACGGCACCCTCCACGTCTCCTGGTGTACTGGCCTGTCTCCTGGTAGCGCCTCCTGCCTCTGGACACTACGCTGACAGACACAGTAGACCTTCTTGCCACAGCTCGCATTGACGTGCCATCCTGGATGAGCTGAGCCACTTGTGTGGGTTGTAGAGTCCGTCTCATGCTACCACCAGCGTGAAAGCACAACCAACATTCAAAAGTGATCAAAACATCAGCCAGAAAGCATTGGTACTGAGATGTGGTCTGTGGTCCCCACCTGCAGAACCACTCCTTTATTGAGGGTGTCTTGACAATTGCCAATAATTTCCATCTGTTGTCTATTCCATGTGCACAACAGCATGTGAAATTGATTGTCAATCAGTGTTGCTTCCTAAGTGGACAGTTTGATGTCACAGAAGTTTGATTTACTTGGAGTTATATTCTGTTGTTCCCTTTGTTTTTTTGAGCAGTATATATATATATATATATATATATATATATATATGTATATATATATGTAATTTTTTTTATTATATTCTGGGAAAAAAGGGTGATGTAAACTTTTCTAGTTTTTAAATATATATATTTTTTTATAGTTTTCTAGGGGATTTTAATCTGTAAACTTGATTGCGAGTAAAATACACTACAACATTGTAATATTGTGGTGATGAGTAAATTTATGATATCCTAGGAAATCCAGCTACAATCTGGGATTTATAAGTGCAAAGACATGGGGGCCTTCAGACGGCTGCCGGCCACCATGACAATGCCATCAGCAATCATGTTCAGGGGGCCAATAAGCATCAGAAGGGGCATCGTCCCCTATTTCTATCCTCTTAAATATTTTTTTTTTACAAATTGACAACTGCATCTAAAGGGCTAAATTTGGGCGCTGTATCTGCAAGCACCGCGGGCCTCGGCACTTGCCTGCCCAATTCCCATTCACTGACGTCAAGCAGACACTATGAGAACTGTCCAGAATTAATGGCCCCTTTTCTGCGCTCAACCTTGTTGTAAAGACTTAGGCCAGATTGTTTGCTAGGGATGTGCTGCCTGACAACCTCATATAAAAGCCTGGTTGTAGGTAGTATAGTATAGAATACAGTATGTTAGTAATAAGGCAGAAGTTATAATGAGCGGTCTGTAGCCACCACCTGATGTCTCGCTGGGACATCTCGCTGTACGGCAGGTTCAACTTCACGATGTGATGGCTGACAAGGTCTTCAATATTTGCTTTGAAGCCCAATGTCTGCTGAAAACCAGGGTGCACTGACTGTACAAAGTGTCTCATGTCATTCGGCAGCCATAAGACCTAAAAAAAACATGATAATCAGGACATAAGACAGGTCAGAGGTGATGCGGGCACTTAAGACAAACATCAAGGGGGTGCACACGTACAAAACTGTCTACAATAGGGTCAGGCTGTGGGGGCCAGATGGTGGCCACTGATGATGCCGTCCTGGTTTTGGACTCTGGTGTTAGGCCCTTCCCATTGTATCCGCCTGCTTACGTCTGTCACAATAAAGTCATGGCAAAAGTGTTGGCACCCTCGAAATTGTTCCACAAAATTAAGTGTTTCTCCCAGAAAATTACTGCACTTACACATGTTTTATTTCCTTTGTGTGTATTGGAACACCACCAACAACAACAAAAAAAAAAAAACTGGACATCATTTTACGCAAAACCCTAAAAATGGTCCAGACAAAATTGTTGGCTACTTTCCAAAATTATGGTTAAACAACTTTGTTTCAAGCATGTGATGCTCATTCAAAACTCACCTGTGGCAAGTAACAGGTGTGGGCAATATGAAAATCACACCTGAAACCAGATAAAATAGGGAGAAGTTGACGCAATATTTGCATTGTGTGTCTGCGTGTGTGTCACACTAAGCATGAAGAACAGAAAAAGGAGAAGAGAACTGTCTGGGGACCTGAAAAACAAAATTGTTGAAGAATATCAACAATCTCAAGGTTAAGAAGCTTGTGGATGGTTATAGGAAGCGACTGATTGCAATTATTTATTCCAAAGGGTGCAACCAAATATTCACCTGAGAGTGCCAACAATTGCATCTGGGCCATTTTTGGGGTTTTATGTGAAATTATATCCAATTTGCATTTTTTTATTTGTTTTTTTTTTGTGTGGTTCCAAACACACAAATGAAATATTCATGTGCATAACAAAACCAGCAACTGCAATAATTTTCATTTTTTAGAACAATTTCAAGGTTGCCAACACTTTTGGCCATGACTGTAGCTAAGAAAATAGACACATGGAGAGCTTGTCATAAACCCCACACATGAATATTCTGATATTAGAAACCACCAACAAGTATTAAAATGTGACACCCAGTGTGCCACAACAAAAGGGCTGGGTTAAAATCAACAAAAAATAGACTTGAAAAAAATTAACAAATTATTAAATAAAAATAAACACCTCCTCCTGCAGTACCACTTTTCACCACCATTAACTACTAGTACTTTACATTGACTCCAATACAACAGCGCCCTCGTACTTTAAAGGTAAAAATCGAGTATAACTTTAGAAAAGTAATCCCAAATAAACAGCAGGGACATCATTTTATTTATTGAGAAAAGCTCTGCAACATTTCTGGGATGATTTAGCGAATCCTGCTTTGAGCAGGGGGTTGGACCAGATGGCCCAGGAGGTCCCTTCCAACTCTACGATTCTATGATTCTATGATTCTATTTTAGAGCATAATTGCTACTATCCCTTTAAGATCATATACTAGTACCCTATCATACAGTATAGAATCATTTTTTACGACTATTTACCAGTTTTGGATCAATAGCAGCTTCATTGATGACTTCCAATGTCCGGTTAATCCAAGTTTCTCGATAGGGATGATCCTGCGGAGGGCGATAGAGGTCAAAGATAACCGTCTTATTGGCGCGGTCGGCGAGTTTTAGGAAATCTACCAGTTTGTAAATGGTCTGGTTCATGGCCGTCTGCTGGTCTTCATTAGAAAAGGATCCCATATAGGAAAATGGTGGTTTCTGGGGATTAAGAAGGTGTGAATTAAAGGAAACTCACTTCTTCAAGGCAAATAAAACATTACTGTATTGCAATAAAGTACCATCATATTCCAGAGTGCTTAAAAGTAAAAAGAGAAAATCGCCACTATGAGCTCCTGATATGTCACCATAATGGGTCAGGATAAAAAAAACAGTAGCATTCCCCTTTAAATTACAATCACTGTAATGTTCATAGAAGTTAATGTAGAAAGCCGAGCATGCTCAGCCACCTCCCCACTCACTGCGGCGTGCGACAGAGCTCTGTTCTCAACATTACATCCGTAAACTTATATCCTTCTGATAACACAGAAAAGTCCGAGATGCAAATTCCCTTCTACATTTCCCACCCTCTAAAGCTTATGAGATGACTCCGCTCATTCTGTCCAAGTCTATACAACAAAGCTGAAAAGTGAGTTGCAGGAAACAAGAAATAACGGAATAATTTTTGCCAACAGCTTGAATCATAATTTACCATATTAGCCTTTAAATGAGCCTGGCACAGCCGTATATACACGGGACATTGTCATTACCTGTATGAACCACTTCCCAGCATTTAGATTCTCCAGCATATCCCAAGGTAAGTAGGCAGCATTGATTTTAGTCAGGTTGGGAAACACAACCTCCACATTTGTTGTTCTCTTTAAAGTGCTGTCGTGCATTAGAAAAGGAACGCCGTCGGAACTGGAAGGTAAGAACGTTACACTGCTTAACAGTAAATATGGGATTATTCGCCGACCATATGCACTGAGCACTGGACAAAAGCTACGAGTGCAGCACCGACCAATTATACATTGACAATGACGGACTTGTTAGGGATAAGGAATGTGGCGTAAATCAGCTCAGTGCCAAAATCTACACCAAGAATAGTGTTACTGAATAAAAACCATGAACTGTGGAACCAAAACACAAGCACCAGAAACAGTCTGACGATAATTAGCTGATATTATCTAACAAAGAACAAGCATTGAATAATAACAGCTATCCTGACCTAAGCAATGACAGATTCCTGCAATAATACTGCCCCTATGTACAAGAATATAACTACTATAATACTGCTCCTATGTACAAGAATATAACTACTATAATACTGCCCCCTATGTACAAGAATATAACTACTATAATACTGCCCCCTATGTACAAGAATATAACTACTATAATACTGCCCCTATATACAAGAATATAACTACTATAACACTGCCCCTATGTACAAGAATATAACTATTATAATACTGCTCCTATGTAGAAGAATATAACTACCATAATACTGCCCCCTATGTACAAGAATATAACTACCATAATACTGCCCCCTATGTACAAGAATATAACTACTATAATACTGCTCCCTATGTACAAGAATATAACTACTATAATGCTGCCCCTATGTACAAGAATATAACTACTATAATACTGCCCCCTATGTACAAGGATATAACTACTATAATACTGCCCCCTATGTACAAGGATATAACTACTATAATACTGCTCCTATGTACAAGAATATAACTACTATAATACTGCTCCCTATGTACAAGAATATAACTACTATAATGCTGCCCCTATGTACAAGAATATAACTACTATAATACTGCCCCCTATGTACAAGGATATAACTACTATAATACTGCCCCTATGTACAAGGATATAACTACTATAATACTGCCCCCTATGTACAAGAATATAACTACTATAATACTGCTCCTATGTACAAGAATATAACTACTATCATACTGCCCCTATGTACAAGAATATAACTACTATAATACTGCTCCCTATGTACAAGAATATAACTACTATAATACTGCTCCTATGTACAAGAATAGAACTACTATAATACTGCTCCCTATGTACAAGAATATAACTACTATAATACTGTCCCCTATGTACAAGAATATATCTACTATAATACTGCCCCTATGTACAAGAATATAACTACTATAATACTGCCCCTATGTACAAGAATATAACTACTATAATACTGCTCCTATGTACAAGAATAGAACTACTATAATACTGCCCCCTACATACAAGAATATAACTACTATAATACTGCCCGCTACGTACAAGAATATAACTACTATAATACTGCCCCTATGTACAAGAATATAACTACTATAATACTGCCCCCTATGTACAAGAATATAACTACTATAATACTGCCCCCTACGTACAAGAATATAACTGGAGCAAGTTCAGAAAAGAGCGACCAGAATGGTGACCGGTCTGCAAACCCTGTCTTATGAGGAAAGGTTGCAGGATTTGGGAATGTTTAGTTTGCAAAAGAGAAGACTGAGAGGAGACTTAATAGCTGTCTACAAATATCTAAAGGGCTGTCACATTGTAGAAGGATCAACTTTATTCTCATTTGCACAAGGAAAGACTAGAAGCAATGGGATGAAACTGAATGGGAGGAGACAGATTAGATATTAGAAAAAACTTTTTGACAGTTAGAGTGATCAATGAATGGAACAAGCTGCCACGAGAAGTGGTGAGTTCTCCTTCAATGGAAGTGTTCAAACAGAGGCTGGACAGACATCTGACTGGGATGATTTAGCGAATCCTGCTTTGAGCAGGGGGTTGGACCAGATGGCCCAGGAGGTCCCTTCCAACTCTGCGATTCTATGATTCTATGAACTACTATAATACTGCCCCCTATGTACAAGAATATAACTACTATAATACTGCCCCCTACGTACAAGAATATAACTACTATAATACTGCCCCTATGTACAAAAATATAACTACTATAATACTGCCCCCTATGTAAAAGAATATAACTATTATAATACTGCCCCCTATGTACAAGAATATAACTACTATAATACTGCCCCTATGTACAAGAATATAACTACTATAATACTGCCCCCTATGTACAAGAATATAACTACTATAATACTGCCCCTATGTACAAGAATATAACTACTATAATACTGTCCCTATGTAAAAGAATATAACTATTATAATACTGCCCCCTATGTACAAGAATATAACTACTATAATACTGCCCCTATGTACAAGAATATAACTACTATAATACTGCTCCTATTACAAGAATATAACTACTATAATACTGCCCCTATATACAAGAATATAACTACTATAATACTGCTCCTATTACAAGAATATAACTACTATAATACTGCCCCTATGTACAAGAATATAACTACTATAATACTGCCCCTATATACAAGAATATAACTACTATAATACTGCTCCTATGTACAAGAATATAACTACTATAATACTGCCCCTATGTACAAGAATATAACTACTATAATACTGCTCCTATTACAAGAATATAACTATTATAATACTGCCCCCTATGTACAAGAATATAACTACTATAATACTGCCTCCTATATACAAGAATATAACTACTATAATACTGCTCCTATGTACAAGAATATAACTACTATAATACTGCCCCCTATGTACAAGAATATAACTACTATAATACTGCTCCCTATGTACAAGAATATAACTACTATAATGCTGCCCCTATGTACAAGAATATAACTACTATAATACTGTCCCTATGTACTAGAATATAACTACTATAATACTGCTCCTATGTACAAGAATATAACTACTATAATACTGCTCCTTATGTACAAGAATATAACTACTATAATGCTGCCCCTATGTACAAGAATATAACTACTATAATACTGTCCCTATGTACAAGAATATAACTACTATAATACTGCTCCTATGTACAAGAATATAACTACTATAATACTGCCCCTATATACAAGAATATAACTACTATAATACTGCTCCTATGTACAAGAATATAACTACTATAATACTGCCCCTATGTACAAGAATATAACTACTATAATACTGCTCCTATTACAAGAATATAACTATTATAATACTGCCTCCTATATACAAGAATATAACTACTATAATACTGCCCCCTATGTACAAGAATATAACTACTATAATACTGCCCCTGTGTACAAGAATATAACTGCTATAATACTGCCTCCTATATACAAGAATATAACTACTATAATACTGCTCCTATGTACAAGAATATAACTACTATAATACTGCTCCTATATACAAGAATATAACTACTATAATACTGCCCCTATGTACAAGAATATAACTACTATAATACTGCCCCCTATGTACAAGAATATAACTACTATAATACTGCTCCTATGTACAGGAATATAACTACTATAATACCGCCCCCTATGTACAAGAATATAACTACTATAATACCACCCCTATGTACAAGAATATAACTACTATAATACTGCTCCTATGTACAGGAATATAACTACTATAATACTGCCCCCTATGTACAAGAATATAACTACTATAATACTGCTCCCTATGTACAAGAATATAACTACTATAATACTGCTCCTATGTACAGGAATATAACTACTATAATACTGCCCCCTATGTACAAGAATATAACTACTATAATACTGCTCCTATGTACAGGAATATAACTACTATAATACTGCCCCCTATGTACAAGAATATAACTACTATAATACTGCTCCTATTACAAGAATATAACTATTATAATACTGCCCCCTATGTACAAGAATATAACTACTATAATACTGCTCCCTATGTACAAGAATATAACTACTATAATACTGCTCCCTATGTACAAGAATATAACTACTATAATGCTGCCCCTATGTACAAGAATATAACTACTATAATACTGCTCCTATGTACAAGAATATAACTACTATAATACTGCCCCTATGTACAAGAATATAACTACTATAATACTGCTCCTATTACAAGAATATAACTATTATAATACTGCCCCCTATGTACAAGAATATAACTACTATAATACTGCTCCCTATGTACAAGAATATAACTACTATAATGCTGCCCCTATGTACAAGAATATAACTACTATAATACTGCTCCTATGTACAAGAATATAACTACTATAATACTGCTCCTATGTACAAGAATATAACTACTATAATGCTGCCCCTATGTACAAGAATATAACTACTATAATACTGCCCCTATGTATAAGAATATAACTACTATAATACTGCTCCTATGTACAAGAATATAACTACTATAAGGCTGTGTGCCCACGTAGCGATTTTTAAGCTTTTTTGCCGCGATTTTCGGCACGAAAACGCTTAAAAATCGTGTACAGAACGCCCCCATGCATTCCTATGGTATTCCGCACATGCTGTGCTAATGCTGCGCTTTTTTCCGCAGCGGAATCGCATCGCGGAAAAAATCGCAGCATGCCCATTCTTTTGTGCGGAATCGCAAAGAATTGCCGCGATTGCGCACCCATAGGAATGCATGAGAATCGCTGACTTCCCGCATGTGGCTATGCCCACCATGCGGGAAGTTAAGCGTCTCATGTGCGGTTGGTGCCCACGGTGTGGAGGAGAGGAGACTGTCCTCCAGGCCCTGGGTACCATACCTTGTAAAAAAAAAAGAATAAAAAATAAAAAATCGGGGTATATTTACCTTCCGGTGTCACGCGCTGCCATCCTGGGCCACAGCGTTCCCAGTAATGCCTTGCGGCAAGGTCCTGTAATGACGAGGTCTCGTGAGATCGCTATAGTAACGCGAGACTACGTCATCACAGGTCTCGCAAGGCATCGCTGGGAATGGGAGCTCCGCTGAGATTGTAAAAACCGCTCCATCATTTTTATTACCTGCATGATTTGATCTATATTTGTGACATTTTTCCTGTCTCTTTCAGCATCTCTGCTCTTTGTTACTGATTACGTCCTCAGCCCTATCTAGCATCCACTTGGAGTAACCCCTTCCTGTCAGTCTGACACGCGTCTCATCTTTCACTTTTTCAAAAGTTTCATGTAAAGATGAATTCCTCTTGAACCTATACAGCTCTCCAAGGGGGACGTTCTTAATGACATTCTTTTGGTGACAGGACTGTGCCAATAGGGTGGAGTTTGTGGCTGGACTTTTACGGTAGGGGGACACTAGGATTCTATTTGTGGAATCCAAACTGAGCGTCACATCCAGAAAATGAATGGAGCTGGTTCCAATGGAATGGGTAAATCTCAGATTCATTCCATTATCACTACAATGTTGAATAAATTCTGACGCGGATTCCACCGTCCCGTCCCACACCAGGAGGAGGTCATCCATATAACGACCCATCCACCTGATGTGAGCGGAAAGGGGATCCGCGCCAGAAAAAACTAAATCCTGCTCCCAGGCTGCCAAATAGAACTTTGCCAGCGATGGCGAGAACCCTGCACCCATCGGTGTTCCACGGAACCTGCAAATAAAAATTTTTGTTGAATGAAAAATAATTGTACTTAAGTAGGAACTCTACCCCCATCACTATAAACTCCTGAATTGATTTTTTATAGTTACTAAATTTATTCAAGTGATTGGATAGAATCCTTAAAGACAGGTCGTGGAGCAGCGAAGGACACAGGGCCTCAACATCGCAAGCAATAAACATACAATTTTCAGACAGTTTGAAACCATCAAGCGATGAAATAAGATGTCTACAATCGCTCTATTTTCTGCACAGATTCTTCCTCCAGATATAGATATGTGTATCATAGATAATCCGTACAGGGGGGGGCGGGGGTCACTGAGACCATTTTGCTCTCAAGTTGTCGCTGCTCATTCTTCTCCTTTTTCACATGGAGATTGTGGCGCTGTAGAGGGGGGCACGGCGTCTCCTCTATCAGGCCGGGGAATTACTCACTGGACCATTTCCCATTAGTTCATTTACAGATAAATCCTACCCCGCAAGTAATCGGGTCCACAGATCTGTAGACACCACTGTGCAAAGCTTTTATCTCCCCAGACATCTAATGTAACAATCTCTCTGTTGATTCCATTCATCATAATACCGCCATCTCATTCTTCCAAACCCCTGGAAGGCACAGGACAGGATTGCAACTGTGCTAGTGATATGAGATGGGCAATTGCAACAATCAGGCATTATTAGCATATTCTGTTGATATGATGTAAATGTTTACGATGGGTACAACCCTTTACCCGTTTAATACATGGGCACTGTATGGCGGTGTTATTTCGACACTGAAGTGAAAGTTTCTATTGCCGGTATTTTGTGGGAAATATTTGGCGGTGCTACATGGTAGTTTACATGGTGGCATCATATGTATGCTATATGGAGGTTTTATTTGGAGTTCTATGGCAGTATGGTATAGGCATTGTATGGAGGTTTTATTTGGCATTGTATGGCAGCATTTGGGTATAAAGATTTTAATAAATTGTGGGTCTATATTAGTTTAAGGGATCTGGTCTGTATTATTTTAGGGGGTCTGGTCTGTGGTCTGTATTATTGTAGAGGTCCATCCTGAGTCTGTTTTAGTATTAGGGCTCTCTTCTGGGGTCTGTATTAGTATAGGGGTCTGGTCTCGGGTCTGTATTAGTATGGGGGTCTGGTCTGGGGTCTGTATTAGTATGGGGGTCTGGTCTGGGATTCTATTAGTTTACACGGTCTGATCTGGAGTCTGTATTTGTTCAGGGGGTATTGTCTGAGTTTTGTATTTATTTTGGGGTCTGCATCAGTCTAGGGGGTCGCGTGTGAATTCCTTATTAATTTAAAGGGCTTCGTCTGGGAGTTTTCTATTAGTTTAGGTCATATTAACAAATTACCCTCAGGGTAAATAGACCCAATGTACGGGATATTGTGATTAAAACTTGACTTTTATTGATATGCATTTAATAAACGTGGTCTAACTTAATATTAAAAAGAACACTAAAGTGGTATTACTATATAATAGCTTCTATTAGATTATTATATTAGGTATAACTATCCTATCCTCCTATCTAGATTAATGCCTGCAGTCCATTAGCTAGTGTAGCCTTCTGAGAATAAGTGTAGGAAATATTGAGTACAGAACCACTAAAGCTAATTAAGATTAACTCACAGGCTCCCGACGTGTTTCCTCTAGCCTCAGCCCCCTGATGAAGCCTGTCTAGGCGAAACATGGCGGGGGAGGCTATGAGTTAATCTTATTTAGCTTTAATAGTTCTGTACTCAAAATTTACTATATTTATCCTCAGGAGGCTATACTAGCTAATGGACTGCAGCCATTAATCAGGGTAGGAGGATTAGACTCTCATTATCTCATTATTAGTTTAGGGGCTCTGGTCTGGGGTCTGTATTTGTTTAGGGGGTCTGCCCTGGAATTCTATTAGTTTTGGCGCTCTGCTCTGAGATCTGTATTTGTTTAGGTGGTCTGGGGTCTGTATTAGTCTAGGCTAAGGAATCTGGTGTGAGGGTCTTTAATAATAATCTTTATTTTTATATAGCGCTAACATATTCCGCAGCGCTTTACAGTTTGCACACATTATCATCACTGTCCCCCATGGGGCTCACAATCTAAATAAGGGTCACCATTTATGGCGTCTGGGGTCTGCATTTGTTTAGAGGGCGTGGTCTGTATTATTTTGGGGTCTGGTTTAGTCTAGGGGGGTCTGGTTTGAGAAGTTGTATTTTTTAGAGTTTATGATCCAGAGTTGTATATTAGTTTAAAGGGGCTAAGTTTGTATTTATTTTAGGGGGTTCATAGTTTAGGGGGTTTGCAGCATGGGGGACTTATCCCACTGGCATTTGTGACAAACTCCTTAGGTGTCCTTGTCTTATTGACTGAGGCATCTAAGGTGTTACATGGTGAAAGGTTTTAGCCATTTTTTTTTTTTTTGCAAAAATGTAAAAAAGAAAATTACCATAAATAGTTGTTTTTTTTGTGATAGGAGACTCTCACCCGCTTCATTGCTGACCTTCAAAGTTTTTGCCGAAATTTGTACGGGGTGTGAGGTTTCTACTAACAACACAAGGATCTAAGTAGGATGACACGGAACAGACATTACCTGATGGTGACGTCGCTCTCCAGACCGTCGCCTTCATATTCTATCGTTTTTTCAAATGACATTTTGGTATTTTCCGGTGCAAACTGCGGGAAGTAAAAACACAATTTAATTAATTCTGTCGTTAATAAATATAATGGAAAACTTCACCAATTTTAGTAGTTACGAAAAAAGACAAAAAATATGTAAAAAAAAAATTAACCTGACAAGACAAAACCTTATCATAGATTTTGCTGCATTACTGTTAGCTCTCGAGTTCAGATCCTGCTGTTACACCTCGGCGGTTCAGCGCCTGTGCTCACCCCCCATTTACAAATTCACTTTTTCTTTCTTTTTAATTCTCATTTAGAAATTAGAGAACAGATTTAAAACAGTACAGTAGCTCGCCAAAACTTTATCACCCGAAACATCAGCAAGGTAAAATAACCGCAGCGGTTCTGCCGGCAAGGTGCTGAGAGACTGAAACTGATTTGAATGCAGCTCCGGATGTGACTAAAGAGATAATTATCTGTGATCAAGTCCTTATATATGAGGATGTAAAGTGACGGAAGCAAAGCTGACCCCATGCTGGGTACTTACCGTCGGTGATCCCCTGTGCCCTATCAGCAAGGGTTTCGCCCCAAGCGACCCTTTCTCCCTTATGCAGGGGGAATACATCCCCAGTGGTAATAAATACAGGAGTAGCAGCACAGCGATGTACGGACTGATGATCATCAGCTGAGACACTGGGAAAAACAAGAAAAAAAAGTAAAAGTAAAAAAAAAAAAAAAAAAGAATTTCTTTTTCAAAGATAAGGGAGAAACGCTACAAAACCCCCCGATATCGGTGTGTGTATTTGTTTAGGGATCTGTTCTTGAGGTGTGCATTATTTAAGTGGTCGAATCTGGTATGTATAAGTTTATGGGGTTTGGTTTGGGGTCCGTATTAGTTTAGGGGGTTTGGTTTCGGGTCTTGTCTTGTTTGCAATCTGTATTATTTTAGGTATCTGTCCTGGGTTTTGTTTAGGGGTCTTATCTGGGGTCTGTATTTGTTGAGGGGGATCTAGTGTGGAGTTTGCATTAGTTGGTGAATACGGTCTGGGGTCTGTATTTGTTTAGGGGTCTTTGGTCTATATTAGCCTAGGAGGTCGGGTCTGAGCGTCTGTATATTTTTGATGTAAGGTTTTGTATTAGTGTAAAGGGGCCGAGTTTGTATTTAGGGGGTCTGATTTCAGGTCTCTGTACGGGGGCTTTTCTTTTGGGGTCTGTTTATATAGGGAATCTGGTCTCGTGTCTAGTTATTTTGGGGTGTTCCAGCCTCATGGACGAGGGTCTGCTCTCTATAGACGGGCAGGAGTGTGAGCCGCACGCTTTATATTACACACGTGGAACGCACATATACAGGGGCCCGCACAGCCTGATGGAGCCGGAGGTTTGCTCTTAGCATAAATTATCCAAATAATTATTTAAACAATAAAAAAAAACACAAAATGACGTGTTCCTCCCTAATGTGAGATGTCGGCGTTCTGGAGCGGGAGCAGAACAGACTGTGGAATATTTTAGCATTTTAATAAATCTAATAGAATTTTACATGTTTTGTTTTTTAATTTGGATGAAAAATGCAAAACCCGATGATGATTAATCTGGTGACCAAATCTAGTGGAGCTCAGATAAAGACTAAACTGGTCGCCTGAGAAGTATACAATGTGATATATAAAGCTCAAATGTGTGTATGTCCGGGATAGGCATTCGCACCGCCGCAGCTACAGCCACAAAATTTGGCACAGTCCAACGTCTGGACCCCGAGCGCGTCCTAAGCTATGTTGTGAGGCGAAATTTTAACCCCGCGCGTTCCAATTCACCAAACAATTTTGCCCCTATCTACATAATGGGGAAAAAGTGTGTGTGTATCAAGCTCCGCCCCTCATTATGATGTCATAATGGTTGACTATGGGATGGCGGATATGTGTGATGGGTATATGGGCACGGGACTATGGGATGGAGGATATGTATGATGGGTATATGGGCACGGGACTATGGGATGGAGGATATGTATGATGGGTATATGGGCACGGGACTATGGGATGGAGGATATGTATGATGGGTATATGGGCACGGGACTATGGGATGGAGGATATGTATGATGGGTATATGGACACGGGACTATGGGATGGAGGATATGTATGATGGGTATATGGGCACGGGACTATGGGATGGAGGATATGTATGATGGGTATATGGGCACGGGACTATGGGATGGAGGATATGTATGATGGGTATATGGGCACGGGACTATGGGATGGAGGATATGTGTGATGGGTATATGGGCACGGGACTATGGGATGGAGGATATGTATGATGGGTATATGGGCACGGGACTATGGGATGGAGGATGTGTGATGGGTATATGGGCACGGGACTATGGGATGGAGGATATGTATGATGGGTATATGGGCACGGGACTATGGGATGGAGGATATGTATGATGGGTATATGGGCACGGGACTATGGGATGAAGGATGTGTGATGGGTATATGGGCACGGGCCTATGGGATCGTGGATATGTATGATGGGTATATGGGCACGGGACTATGGGATGGAGGATAATTATAATTTGTTATAACTAACCACAGTTAGTTACTATGCCCGGGCAGCGCCGGGCTCTTCAGCTAGTATTATATATAAAGCCGAAAGGTAAATGCACATAGTACACATATAATAGGTCACATACAGACCCGAGACCAGATCCTCCTTATATACAGAAGCAGAACAAGCACCAGATTCCCGGTGTACAGGCCCTAGACCTAGATCTCCTGTATACAGACCTAAGACTAGATCCCACTATATATACAGACTCGATTTCCTATATACAGACATAAGACCAGATCACACTATATATATATACACCCTGGGCCATATCCTCCTTATATACAGAAGCAGAAAAAACACCCGATCCCCTGTGTACAAATCCTAGACCAGATCCCCTGTATACAGACCATAGACAACATAATAAATAATCTTTATTTTTATATAGCGCTAACATATTCCGCAGCGCTTTACAGTTTGCACACATTTTCATCTCTGTCCTCAATGGGGCTCACAATCTAAAATCCCTATCAGTATGTCTTTAGAATGTGGGAGGAAACCGGAGAACCCCGAGGAAACCCACGCAAACACGGGGAGAACATACAAACTCCTTGTACCACTGAGCCACCGTGCTGCCCAAGATCCAACTTTGCACATAGACTTGCCTCTGCACCTAGCATTCACATGGTATGCCTTTCAGCTAACCCCAGCTTACCCCAGAGTTATTTATGACCTTGTTTACTCTGGCTTGATCATATGCATCTGGTCCACTCTTAATGGTGCGACCAAGATGAGCAGAGACCACTCCTCTCTGCTTCACACCTGACTGCACTTAGTTGTACATATATTGCATAGCTCAAGTCTGCATAGACTTCAGTCTGCATTGTGATTCCTATAAGTGTGTTCTAGAAGTGTGAAGATAAATATTAGAATTAAAACCAGAATTGGAACTGAAGGTAACTGTACAAAGTCACTGTAAACAATGTTCCTGTTTGTTTTCACTTTCACCCCAATAATCCTTCACTTTCTGCTAATTCCCCTAATCCCTACTCCTAGTAAGGAACTGTTCATCTCTTCTTCCATCCTCCCCATCCACCTCGCCTCCTCCTCAAAAATGTTCCTTAACATACAATCCTCTGTCTCCAAACACAGACAGCACCCTCATGCCCTCTCCTGCTCCCACCTGCTAACACTTTCTCTGCTCCTTCTCACTGCTGGTGATATCTCTCCAAATCCTGGTCCTCCTCACCACATTCCCACAGTCATTTCTACCTCCCATCCACGCTCTATCACAACCTTCCGTAACCTCTCCAACCTTATATCCATTCACCCAGCCCCCGCTTCCCCAGTCCCACTAACAGGAGCTCTGTGGAATGCTCGCTCTGTCTGCAACAAGCTTTCCTACATCCATGATCTTTTTGTTACTACCAATCTTTCCTTCCTCGCCATCACCGAAACCTGGCTCACCCCTTCTGACACAGCCTCTCCTGCTGCACTTTCATATGGTGGCTTCCACCTTTCTCACCCCCCCCACCCCACCAGCAAACATGGCGGAGGAGTTGGTTTTCTCCTGTCAGATACCTGCTCCTTCACCCCAATCCCACTGCCACCCTCTGTTACCCTCCCTTCCTTTGAGGTGCACTCTGTGCGCATCTACTCCCCCTCCAACCTCCAACTGGCTGTCATCTACCGGCCCCCAGGGCCTGCCACCACCTTCTTTGACCACTTCACCACCAGGCTACTTAATTTCCTTTCCGCGGACATCCCTACTATCATCATGGGCGACTTCAACATCTCCATTGACACTTCCCTCTCAGCTTCCACTAAACTTCTATCTCTCACTTCCTCCTTCGGCCTCACTCAATGGTCTTCTACAGCCACCCACAAAGATGGCCACACACTGGACCTCATCTTCACCCGCCTCTGCTCCCTATCTAACCTCTCTAACTCACCTCTTCCTCTCTCTGACTACAACCTTCTCACATTCCCTTCCCTCTCCACTCCATGTCTACAATCCCCACCCCACAAACTTTCACACCCTCGCAGAAATCTTAAACACCTTGACCTACACTCATTCTCTGAATCCCTCCTCCCTCTCACAGATATAAGTTCCTTACACAATGCGGATGACGCTGCTGCTCTATATATCACCACATTAGCTGTAGCTTTGGAATCTGCTGCCCCACTTACACATACCAAAGCTCGCAAAATCAACAGACAGCCCTGGCACACCAGCCTGACCAAAGAACTGAGGCGAGCTTCCAGGGCTGCTGACCGCAGATGGAAAAGATCCCACTCCAACGAGCACTTCATCGCATTCAAACAGTCTCTCACTACTTTCAAGACCACACTCGCCACAGCTAAACAAACCTACTTCTCATCGCTCATATCCGCCCTGTCTCACAACCCTAAACAGTTATTCAACACCTTCAATTCTCTCCTCCGTCCCCCAGCACATCCTCCCTCCCCACTCATCTCAGCTGAAGACTTTGCCTCATTTTTCAAGCAGAAGATTGATAACATCAGAGACAGTTTTGGTCAACAACCCCCAGAGCCCCTCCTCCCGACTTCCCAGCCCTCCACCTCCAAAACCAACTTCTCCACCATTACAGAAGATCGACTCTCCACTCTACTCTCAAGATCACGTCTCACCACTTGTGCACTTGACCCGATCCCTTCCCACTTCATCCCAAATCTCACCACAGTCTTCATCCCAACCCTAACCCATCTCTTCAACCTATCACTAACAACTGGTGTTTTCCCCTCAAGCTTTAAACATGCCTCAATCACACCTATCCTCAAAAAGCCCTCTCTTGACCCATCCTCTGTATCTAGCTATCGCCCTATATCACTTCTCCCCTATGCCTCCAAGCTACTGGAACAACAAGTCTACCTTGAACTGTCATCCCATCTCTCTTCTTGCTCCCTCTTCGACCGCTTACAATCTGGCTTCCGGTCACACCACTCCACCGAAACTGCCCTTACTAAGGTCACCAATGACCTCTTAACCGCCAAGAGCAAGCGACACTACTCTGTCCTCCTCCTCCTGGACCTGTCGGCTGCCTTTGACACAGTGGACCATTCCCTACTATTACAGACCCTCTCATCCCTTGGCATCACAGACTTGGCCTTGTCCTGGATCTCATCATACCTAACAGACCGGACATTCAGCGTCTCCCACTCACACACCACCTCCTCACCTCGCCCCCTATCTGTCGGAGTCCCACAAGGTTCAGTCCTAGGACCCCTGCTCTTCTCCATTTACACCTTTGGCCTGGGACAGCTCATAGAATCTCATGGCTTTCAGTATCATCTCTATGCTGATGACACACAGATCTACATCTCTGGACCAGATATCACCTCCCTGCTAACCAGAATCCCTCAATGTCTGTCCACTATTTCATCCTTCTTCTCTACCAGATTTCTGAAACTTAACATGGACAAAACATAATTAATCATCTTTCCCCCATCTCACGTGACCCCCCCAACGAACCTATCCATTACAGTAAATGGCTGCCCACTCTCCCCAGTCCCACAAGCTCGCTGCCTCGGGGTAATCCTTGATGCTGATCTCTCCTTCAAACCACATATCCAAGCCTTTTCCACTTCCTGCCGACTTCAACTCAATAATATTTCACGAATCCGTTCATTCCTCAACCAAGAATCTGCAAAAACCCTAGTCCATGCCCTCATTATCTCTCGCCTTGACTACTGCAACCTCCTGCTCAGTGGTCTCCCCTCGAACACTCTCGCACCCCTCCAATCTATTCTAAACTCCACTGCCCGACTAATACACCTGTCTCCCCGCTATTCCCCAGCTTCACCCCTCCGTCAATCCCTTCACTGGCTCCCCATTGCCCAGAGACTCCAGTACAAAACCCTAACCATAACATACAAAGCCATCCACAACCTGTCTCATCCATACATCTGTGACATCGTCTCCCGGTACTTACGTGCACGCAACCTCCGATCCTCACAAGATCTCCTTCTCTACTCCCCTCTTATCTCCTCTTCCCACAATCGCATACAAGATTTCTCCCGTGCTTCCCCCCTACTCTGGAACTCTCTACCACAACATATCAGACTCTCACCTACCATCGAAACCTTCAAAAAGAGCCTGAAGACCGACCTCTTCCGACAAGCCTACAACCTGCAGTAACCACCGATCCACCAAACCGCTGCACGACCAGCTCTGCCCTCGCCTACTGTATTCTCACCCATCCCTTGTAGATTGTGAGCCCTCGCGGGCAGGGTCCTCTCTCCTCCTGTACCAGTTATGACTTGTATTGTTTAACATTATTGTACTTGTTTTTATGTATACCCCCCTCCTTACATGTAAAGCGCCATGGAATAAATGGCGCTAAAACAATTAATAATAATAATAATAATAATAATAATAACTATATACAGACCCTAGACCAGATGCCCTTTAGACAGACCTTAGACCAGATGCCACTATATGGAGACCCTAGACTAGATCCCCTTCATACAAACACTAAACCAGATCCCCCAGTATACAGACACTAGACCAGTTCCCCCTCAATGTGGACCCTAGACTTGATACCCCCCTATATACAGACCCTAGACCAGATCTCCAGATCCCCCCCTATAAACAGACCCTAGACCAGATCCCCCTTGTATACAGACCATATACCAGATACTACTCTCTATACAGACCCTACACCAGATCCTCCTATAAACAGACCCTAAACCAGATTCCCCTGTGTACAGATCCTAGACCAGATCCACCTTTATACAAACACTAGACCAGATCCCCCTCTATACAGACCCTAGACCAGAACCCCTATATACAGACTCTAGACCTGATCCCCACTGAATACAAACACTAGACCAGATCACCCGTGTTCAGACCATAGACTAGATCATCCTATATACAGACCCTACACCAGATCCTTCTGTATACAAACGATAGAGCAGATTTGCCTGTATACAGACCATACAAACAAAAAAGGAAGCACACTGTAGCGCCATAACATGCAAACATGAAATATGAAAAATGAATTGCATTATTGCATTGGAAGTATGAAAAATTGAGAAAGTTTAACGCATAAAATGGCCAATTTTATGTGTACCTGGAAGCCACGGTAAGGCATTTCTTGTTTTCCAGGACCTCATCTATGCCAATCCTTGCTTAGACTGAAGTCCTCATCTGAATGGGAACCTATACAAATCCTCTCCTTAGACTGAAGTCTATATCTCTGTGGAGGGGTAGTGGCCCTGCTTTAATTAAAAACGCCTGCAGCTAACAGGTGGAGTGCTCAGTCAGAAGGTTAATGAATACAGATTTCAAAACTGACCGTCACATCCGCTTGGATGTGACGGTCAGTTTTTGAAATCTGTATACAGACCATAGACCAGGTCCCACTGTATACAGACAATATACCAGATCCCCCCCGTATACAGACGATAGACCAGATCTCCATGAAGAGACCATAGACCAGATCCTCCTTTATACAGACCCGATCCTCCCTGCATACACATTCTAAACCAAGCTCCTCTAAATACACAAAGAAGACTATCCCCCTAAATACATATACCCCTAAATACAGATCCCCCTGCAAACAGATCCAACAACATATGGATCTCCCTGTATATAGAGCTACTTACATACAGATCCCCCTGCATACAGATCCTGATGTATACAGATCCCCCTACACCAGATCCCCAATTCTCATCATACAGACCCCAAACCCCCAGAGTAAACACTAAGTCCAATCCCTCTTATATACAGATCCACTGTAAACTCTGGGGCATCGAGGAAAGTCTGAGAGGTCTCTGGTTTTTCCTGACATCTGACCATTCGGGAATGGTTGGCGGTACGGACGAGTGCAGCTCTTCACCCCATTGGGTGCAGCAATAACCTTCTCATCCTGGAACCTACTGGGGCCACGAATACAAAGTCACACAGAGGACATTTTCCACCAACAAGTAATACTTACCTCTTGTGTTCATCCTGACAAAATAAAGTGCTACTGGCCAAGACAGCAGGGTCATTACCGCCAGTGAGCCAATATGGAGGTACGGAGCCGTCACCTGGATCAGAAACATAATACTGAGGATTCATCTGCTTGTGATAACAGGAGGACACAGAGCAGCAAAACCGTCAACTTTCATACAATATGGATGCACTTTTTTTTAACAATGGATTGTCCATCTTTGCATAATATACTACAGATTATCTATAGACAAAAAACAACGATTTATAAATGTAAAAAAGTGCATAAATTATCCTGTGTGCATCCTGGGTCTGTATTATACTCCAGAGCTGCACTCACTATTCTGCTGGGGCAGTCACTGTGTACATACATTACATTACTGATCCTGAGTTACCTCCTGTATTATACCCCAGAGCTGCACTCACTATTCTGCTGGTGCAGTCACTGTGTACATACATTACATTACTGATCCTGAGTTACCTCCTGTATTATACTCCAGAGCTGCACTCACTATTCTGCTGGTGCAGTCACTGTGTACATACATTACATTACTGATCCTGAGTTACCTCCTGTATTATACCCCAGAGCTGCACTCACTATTCTGCTGGGGCAGTCACTGTGTACATACATTACATTACTGATCCTGAGTTACCTCCTGTATTATACTCCAGAGCTGCACTCACTATTCTGCTGGTGCAGTCACTGTGTACATACATTACATTACTGATCCTGAGTTACCTCCTGTATTATACTCCAGAGCTGCACTCACTATTCTGCTGGTGCAGTCACTGTGTACATACATTACATTACTGATCCTGAGTTACATCCTGTATTATACCCCAGAGCTGTACTCACTATTCTGCTGGTACAGTCACTGTGTACATACATTACATTACTGATCCTGAGTTACATCCTGTATTATACTCCAGAGCTGCACTCACTATTCTGCTGGTGCAGTCACTGTGTACATACATTACATTACTGAACCTGAGTTACCTCCTGTATTATACCCCAGAGCTGCACTCACTATTCTGCTGGTGCAGTCACTGTGTACATACATTACATTACTGATCCTGAGTTACATCCTGTATTATACCCCAGAGCTGTACTCACTATTCTGCTGGTACAGTCACTGTGTACATACATTACATTACTGATCCTGAGTTACATCCTGTATTATACTCCAGAGCTGCACTCACTATTCTGCTGGTGCAGTCACTGTGTACATACATTACTGATCCTGAGTTACATCCTGTATTATACCCCAGAGCTGCACTCACTATTCTGCTGGTGCAGTCACTGTGTACATACATTACTGATCCTGAGTTACAGCCTGTATTATACCCCAGAGCTGCACTCACTATTCTGCTGGTGCAGTCACTGTGTACATACATTACATTACTGATCCTGAGTTACATCCTGTATTATACTCCGGAGCTGCACTCACTATTCTGCTGGTGGTAGTGTCATTCTGTCAACAATTTTTCATGTAACTTTTCATTCTCAAAAATGGCAGAATTTTTTATGTAGCCCTTTGTGAAGCAACAATTACCTGGAACGAGAGGCGAATAGCTGCCCATTCCTCTCCCCATAAATTAGACAAAACAGCAAGGGCAGCAATAAAGAAAATAAAGACAAACAGCATCCCGCCCTGGCAAAGGGAAAGCACATTGATCATAAACAAAGAAAATACAAAAAATGTTATTGGGACAGATAAGAATCATCTTGTTGCTTTATGTCCATAACCCCGTGCAGATTTATTTAATTTACTTTTATATGTCCCCTTTATAGATAGAATTACTGTATATGAGAATATTGTGTCTGCCGGCAGCCACCACTAGGGGGAGCTCATGAACACACTACATATACACACAGCTATACATCAGTATGCGGTAAGTTCCTGAGCTCCCCCTAGTGGTGGATATTAGTACATAGAATATTATCATGTAACTATGCCGGTGAAGTGGATTTGGCGCTTTGTGTCAGTAAAGGGAGCTGTGACCACTATAACGAACATTCTAATCAGGGCAGAAGATTACTGTCACTATTTACCTTGTGGCTCCAGTGCAGGTAAAGCTGCTGACCTTCTGAGAGCAGACATACTGCCAAAACCTTAAAAAAAAAAAAAAAAATTTTTATTAATCTAGTGCCAACGTATGCCGGAGATAAAAAGATGTATCGGAATCAAATGTGAGTAGTCACCCAGCTTTCCCACAGTCCTGAATTTTGCCATTCAGAAGTTTGGAGAAGTAGTGACAACCCCCTGTAACATATGTAATGGCAGGGATGTTAGTGGTCAGTCAGCTGCCGTGGCTTTCATGGCGGAGCGGACTGTGGGTCACATCTTGGCCGCTCCGGGGTCCTCTACCTTCAAGATGTCTTTACTTCGAACTCACTTTTTGAAACTTTTAGGGTTCACTACAACTTTCTAATACACTTTTAGGTTCCCAACAAGATTGTTGTCAGTGAATGGAAAGTCAAAACCAGAATATGCCAAATACAGTGGGGAAATAAGTATTTGATCACCGACCAACCAGCAAGAATTCTGTCTCTCGCAGACCTGTTAGTTTTTCTGTAAGAAGCCTCCTACTCATTACCTGTATTAACTGCACCTGTTTGACCTCGTTACCTGTATAAAAGACACCTGTCCACACACTCAATCACACTCCAACCTCTCCACCATGGCCAAGACCAAAGAGCTGTGTAAGGACACCAGGGACAAAATTGTAGACCTGCACAAGGCTTGGATGGGTTACAGAGCAAGCAGCTTGGTGCAATGGCAATAGATGTTGGCACAATTATTTGAAAATGGAAAAAACACAAGATGACGGTCAATCTTCCTCGGTCTGGGGCTCCATGCGGGGTCTCACCTTGTGGGGTAGGAATGATTCTGAGAAAGGCCAGGAATCAGCCCAGAACTACATTGGAGTGCCTGGTCAATGACCTGCAGAGAGCTGGTACCACAGTCTCAAACATTACCGTTAGTAACACACTATCCTGGCATGGATTAAAATCCTGCAGGGCACGCAAGGTCCCCCTGCTCACGCCAGCACATGTCCAGGCCCATTTGAAGTTCACCAATGACTATCTGGATGATCCAGAGGAGGCATGGGAGAAGGTCATGTGGTCAGATGAGACTAAAATATAACTTTTTGGTATCAACGCCACTTGCCGTGTTTAGAAGAAGAATGATGAGTACCACCCCAAGAACACCATCCCAACCGTGAAACATGCTGGGGGAAACATCATACTTTGGGGGTGCTTTTCTGCAAAGGGGACTGGACAACTGCACAGTAGTGAAGGGAAGATGATTTCAGTCATGTATTGCGAGACTTTGGCCAACATCCTCTTTCCCTCAGTAAGAGAATTGAAGATGGGTCGTGGCTGGGTCTTCCAGGATGACAATGACCTGAAAGACACAGCCAGGGCAACTAAGGAGTGGCTCCGTAAGAAGCATTTCAGGGTCCTGCAGTGGCCTAGCCAGTCTCCAGACCTCAACTCAATAGAAAATCTTTGGAGGGAGCTGAAACTCAATTTTCCCCAGCGCCAGCTCCAAAACCTGAAAGATCTGGAGAAGTTCAGTATGGAGGAGGGGGCCAAAATCCCTGCTGCAGTGTGAGCAAACCTGGTCAAGAACTACAGGAAACGTCCGACCTCTGTAATTACAAACAAAGGTTTCTGGACCAAATATTAAGCTCTGTTTTTCCCATGTGTCAAATACTTATTTCATGCAATAAAATGCAAATTAATTATGTAAAAATCCTACAATGTGATTTTCTGTTTTTTATTTTTAGATTCTGTCTCTCACAGGTGAAGTGTGCCTACGATAAAAATTACCGACCTCTCCATTATTTGTAGGTGGGAAAACTTTCAAAATTGTCAGCGTATCAAACACTTATCTTCCCCACTGTTCATATCACAGCTGAGGGTTTGCTACAATTGCTATTTATCAGCAGCTTGGCTTCCAGACTGACGCACTTTTCCCTGTTGATACATTTCAGGATAGAAGATGTGAACACTGCAGGAGAACGTCCCCGATCCCGTAGGAGAACTACGCAGCGTATCGTGAGCCATCACAGCACGGGAAGATGAGCAGAAGCCGATAGATTCTTATTCTCATCATAAATGTTATAAAAATATCTGCCCCTGCGTCTGTCACATGACAAGGCAGTAATTCAGAACTTTTTATAACTTTTATGGTGAGAAAAAAATACCAACAAGCTCAAAATAGATTTTATGTGGCATTGTAGAATCATTATTGTGTAACACAGAAAGAAAATCCCCTCTAACCAGTGTCCCCCAACATCACAGGAAGCCCAAGGACGACCCAAACTATCACAAGAGAGCAAAACACATTACATATAGAAAGAAAGCACAAGGAAAGTCACTTTGTAAATATACTACATTACAGTTACATCCTATATTATACTCCAGAGCTGCACTCATTATTCTGCTGGTGCAGTCACTGTGTACATACATTACATTACTGATCCTGAGTTACATCCTGTATTATACCCCAGAGCTGCGCTCACTATTCTGCTGGTGCAGTCACTGTGTACATACATTACATTACTGATCCTGAGTTACATCCTGTATTATACCCCAGAGCTGCACTCACTATTCTGCTGGTGCAGTCACTGTGTACATACATTACATTACTGATCCTGAGTTACATCCTGTATTATACCCCAGAGCTGCACTCACTATTCTGCTGGTGTAGTCATTGTGTACATACATTACATTACTGATCCTGAGTTACATCCTGTATTATACCCCAGAGCTGCACTCACTATTCTGCTGGTGCAGTCACTGTGTACATACATTACATTACTGATCCTGAGTTACATCCTGTATTATACTCCAGAGCTGCACTCACTATTATTCGCTTTAAATCTATTTTTGCAGCCTGCTTGTTGGCAGTTTTCAAAATAATCATAAATCAGAGTCTATAACCTGAGCGCCACTTACAGACTCACCACTAATATCGCTATATAGGTGAACAGCACGGCCACCACCACCAGGATCAGCAAGGACCACAAGAACCAGTATCCCAGCCCCTTGTATGAAAACCTGGAGGGGAGAACAGAGAAACATGGCGTTTTTTTGTGCACTATACAATTATATGCATCATCCCCAATATCTAACATTAATGCCGAAATGTATCCAAATGTCAGACAAGTCAAAAGACCGTGTTCTCTACTGTATATAGAGGTGTTATCAGTCATTGTACAGCAGGAGGAGGTGAGCTGTGACATCACCTATTGTGAATGGTGGATCCTGTGTTATCTACTGTATATAGAGGTGTTATCAGTCACTGTACAGGAGGAGGAGGTGAGCTGTGATATCTATTGTGAATGGTGGATCCTGTGTTATCTACTGTATATAGAGGTGTTATCAGTCATTGTACAGGAGGAGGATGAGGTGAGCTGTAACATCATCTATTGTGAATGGTGGATCCTGTGTTATCTACTGTATATAGAGGTGTTATCAGTCATTGTACAGGAGGAGGAGGTGAGCTGTAACATCATCTATTGTGAATGGTGGAATGGTGGATCCTGTGTTATCTACTGTATATAGAGGTGTTTCCAGTCATTGTACAGGAGGAGGAGGAGGTGAGCTGTGACATCACCTATTGTGAATGGTGGATCCTTTATCTACTGTATATAGAGGTGTTATCAGTCACTGTACAGGAGGAGGAGGAGGAGGTGAGCTGTGACATCATCTATTGTTATCTGCTGTATATAGAGGTGTTATCAGTCATTACATCACTGTAAGGTCTCAGTGTCGCTGCGGCTCCATTCTCCTTGTGCTCCCGCTATGCCTTTGTGCCTATTCTCAGCTCACAGTAGTATTTTCAGGCACATTCAGTATCTGTCGGAGACACTTACCAATCAAAGTCATTGTAGTCGTTCTTTGCTTCCCCCCAGAAATACAAGAAAACTAAAGCCAGACAAAAAGCCGCAACCAGGAGGAGGAAGAACACCGACTCCCTCTACAAACAGAAATACACAACATTACCCCCTAAGGAAGGGGACCTGAGGACCTCTAAAAGGACAATTATTACACCCAGGACCCTGACAGCCCACCCCTTATATGTGGCGGTATTATTTAGCTGGTATATAGCAGTATTAATGGGCACTCCATAGTTCTGCCATTTTGGGATTCTGTGGCACTGTTATGTTTTCATTGTGGTGTATATATATTTACAGAATAGCCCTATTATATCAGCACTATATGGGGGCATTGTGGGGGCACATAATGACACTCCTAATTATATACTAGTACTAGTTTGGCACTGTATAGTATAGGTACCGTATGGCACTCTTCAACAGGCACTATGAAAATGATGGTACTGTTGCTAAACACTTTGCGGAGATATTATTTGTGCACTATATGGCACTATTATTGGGGCCATATTATTCACTTTGGCCTTTGTGCCAAAAATTAGCAGAGTGCCGCATTATTTTTGCATGAGGACCTCCGCAGGCAGTACACAGTGATCTGGCAGTCGCTTGTATGAATGCAGCTCTGGATGTGACTAGAGCAGAAGTCAACATTTGAAGGGTGACACGCCCCAATGGCAGGCGGCGGTGTCCTGGACATGTCTTACCCCTTTGCAGCAGCACTGTCCCGGCTCCGTCTTCTGGCGCTGGTACCGCTTCCATCGGCAGCTGTAGAGACCGGCGAGGAGCGAGATGAACGGCTGGTGCTCGTAATGCTGCAGGAGGCGTCTGCGCACAATCTTCAGCTTCCCCAGCCTCAGCCTCCGGAGCGTGGTGGAGGAGCCCCCCATTGGCGATCCCTCACATCATCCTCACGTCTGCAACAGATGAACGGAACGGAAGATAGGGTTTCTAAGAGAGCAGGAATATATTGGGGGACTTATGCACAATTGTGGGGGGGCCTAACCTCAACAATCTGGGGTACAGCAGGGCCTGTAGTGGATAAGTGGTGGTCCTACGCAGTACCTGACAGTGCATACGGAGACGGCTGTCAGTCACTAAGTAGCTCCGCCCACCGGACTCATAGCAGGGATTTAAATGAACAAAACATAGGATATTCTGTAGATGATCCCTTACATCCGTCTTCTCAGCTCCTCCTAGGCTATAATGATCTGCTCTTATATGTTCCCTGTAAAGTTACAGGATATCTTTATTTAAAGGGACATTATCAGATGAACCCTGGTAATGGTGGAATTCCTGCTGGAAATCTCTTATTTAAAGCAATTCACAAAAGTTGGTAACTAGGACTAACCGTAATAATACTAACCGTGGAATTCTCCATGGGATAAAGTGCGGCTGCAACTAACTAGCAAAAACTAATCTTAAATCATAGAAAGGGGAAACGCTATAGTGCCCCCTATTGGCGGTAACTATCCTAGAACTCAATGTCTTACCCTTTAACACTGGGAATACTTGTTCCCTCTAGAGCTGCATCCAAGGCATCTGATCCAGAAAACCAATCCCCTGCCGGGGTGAGAGCTCCGAAATAATTGTCTGGAGATTGTTTTCTGCTTGGCTAATATCTATGATCACATTGGAAGATTTGTTAAAGGGATCAAGCCTATAGCTTCCTCCAGTTGGTGGCACTAAAGATCTGCCCTTCCACTTTAGACTTTTAGTGATGCACAGACTTGCTGCACCCCCGTTCCCCACAATGAGATAAAGCATAAGTGCACATATCAGCATAATAATTCCAGGAACTGTCCCAATTCTCATGCTCTGTAACTTTAACACTACTATGCTTCCAATAGAGAGATAAAAGACCCCCACCCACTTCATTCAGTGATACAGTCCCCCACCCACTTCATGCAGTGATACAGTCCCCCACCCACTTCATGCAGTGATACAGTCCCCCACCCACTTCCTGTAGAGAGATAAAGACACACCTCCACTACAAGGACAGAACAATGGTAAGGACACCATTGTAGGCATCTACTACAGGCCGCCTGTGCAAGCTGAAGATATGGATGAACTCTTTATGCATCAAATGGCCAAGTTCTCCAAAAAATATGACATAGTTGATCATGGGAGATTTCAACTATCCAGACATTTGTTGGGAATCTCTCTCAGGCAAAACTAACAGGTCAAGGAAATTCTTATCCTCTCTTGCTGACAACTTTATCTTCCAAAAGGTAAGGGAGAAAACAAGGGGAACTGCTACCTTGGATCTAATCCTTATAAACAGGGAGGAAATGGTTGAGGAGGTAAAAGTGGCTGGGACCCTAGGAGGTAGCGACCATGCTATTTTAGAATTTTGGATAACTAGAGGAGGAAGACCTGTGAAGACTCAGACGTCAAGGTTAGATTTCAGAAAGGCAGATTTTAAGGGATTCAGAAAGATAATTGGAGGGATCCAATGGCTGGATATCCTTAAAGACAAAAATGTCCAGGAAGGATGGGAAATCTTGAAAAATTAGATTCTCAAAGCACAATCGTTAACAATTCCAAAAAGAGGGAAGAATAGGAAGCATATAAGGAAACCAGGATATATGAACACAGAACTTAAGCATATGCTAAAAAGGAAGAAAGAAATGTTTATCAACTGGAAAGAGGGAGACATATCTAAAGAAGAATATAATGCTGTCTGCAGAACCTGCAGGGCATGAATCAGATTATCTAAAGCTGACAATGCATTGAGGCCTGCAAGAGACGTCAAAAGCAATAATAAAGGATTTTGGGGATATGTCAAAAGTAAAAGATTTTTGCAGGATGAAAATAATGAAATGGTAAGAAAGGATGTTGAGAAGGCTGAACTTTTAAATTCTATTTTGCATTTGTTACCGCTCAGAAAGGAAATATAACATCAACTGATCTTCACTGTCCTATTAAGGGAATAGAAGAATCCAGGATATCTATAAACAGAAAGCTAGTGAGGAAACACTTAGCTAACCTAAATTAATTCAAGTCTCCATGTCCAGATGAATTACACCCCAGAGTACTGGAGGAGATAGTAGAAGAAATTTTTGAACCTCTCCATAATCATTGAAAATTCTTGGAGAACAGGAAAAGTCCCAGAAGACTGGAGAAGAGCAAATGTTATTCCTGTCTTCAAAAAGGGGAAGAAGGTGGACCCAGGCAACTATAGGCCGGTGAGTCTAACTTCTATACCAGGAAAGATCTTTGAACAAATTATTTAACAACATGTATGTAAGTACCTGGATAAGAATGAAGTGATTAACCAGAGTCAGCATGGGTTTGTAACTAATAAGTCATGTCAGACTAACTTAATTTCCTTCTATGACAGAATCACTGACTGGGTGGATCAGGGAAATGCTGTAGATATGGTATATCTTGACTTCAGCAAAGCATTTGACAAAGTATCTCACAGCATCCTTATTGAAAAATGGCTAAGTATGGAATGGACAAGGAAACTGTTAGGTAGATTCATAACTTGCTTAGTGATTGGACCCAAAGAGTGGTCGTAAATGGCAGCACATCCAGTTGGAAGCATGTCTCAAGTGGGGTACCACAGGGTTCTATCCTGGGACCTGTATTGTTCAACATCTTTATCAATGATTTAGATGAAGGAATTGAGGGTAAACTAATTAAATTTGCTAATGACACAAAGCTAGGAGGGATAGCTAATACTAGAGAAGAGAGAGAGAGGATTCAAAAAGATATAAATAAACTGGAGAAGTGGGCAGCAACTAACAGAATGGTTTTTAACAGGGAAAAATGCAAAGTACTACATCTGGGCAATAAAAATGAAAAAAGCATATACAGAATGGGAGGAATAGGGCTAAGCAATAGCACATGTGAAAAAGACTTGGGTATACTAATAGATCACAGACTGAACATGAGTCAACAGTGTGATGCAGCATCAAAACAAGACAAGATGACCAAGGAGGTCCCTTCCAACTCTACCATTCTATGATTCCTGTAGAGAGGTAAAGAGGCTTTTTGCCATCTGATGCAACAGGTGGATTACACTTGACAATAGACAGTAAATAGAAAGTTTGAAAGAAGGAAAAGAACTGGCGGCGGTTTTTAGAGTAAATATTTTTTAATTATTATTATTATTTTATATAGCGCCATTAATTCCATGGTGCTGTACATGAGAAGGGGGGTTACATACAAAGTTATAGATATCGATAACAGTAAACAAATTTACAATGACAGACTGGTGCAGAGGGGAGAGGACCCTGTCCTTGCGGACTTACATTCTGCGGAATAATGGGGAAGAGACAGAAGGTCGGGGGTGCAGCAGCTCGGGCGGTGGTGAGGTGGCAGAATAGTTATTGCAGGATGTAAGCTTTCTTGAACAGATGGGTTTTCAGGTTCCGTTTGAAGGTTCCGAGCGTGGTGGATAATCGGACGTGATGAGGCATGGAATTCCAGAGGATAGGGGATATTCGGGAGAAATCTTGGAGGCGGTTGTGTGAGGAATGAATAAGTGTGGAGGAGAGTAGGAGGTCTTGGGAGGATCGAAGATTACGTGAGGGAAGATATTGGGAGATTAGTTCAGAGATATAGGGAGGGGGCAGGTTGTGGATGGCTTTGTAGGTCAGTGTTAGTAGTTTGAATTGGATTGGTTGGGGAATTGGGAGCCAGTGTAGGGATTTGCAGAGGGGGAGACAGGGGAGTAGCGTGGAGAGAGGTGGATTAGTGGGGCTGCAGAGTTGAGGTCAGACTGGAGTGGTGCAAGAGGGTTAGCAGGGAGGCCACAGAGGAGAGTGTTGCAGTAATCAAGGCGGGAGATGATTAGGACATGTTCAAGAGTTTTAGTAGATTGAGGGCTGAGGAAGGGACGGATTCTGGAAATATTTTTGAGTTGGAGGCGACAGGAGGTAGCAAGAGTTTGGACATGTGGTTTGAAGGACAGGGCAGAGTCGAGAGTTACTCCGAGGCAGCGGATTTCAGGTGCGGGAGAGAGCATGATGCCATTTACCATATAGATAGATCGGGTAGGGAAGATACGTGAGATGGAGGAAAGATAATGAGTTCAGTTTTTTCTACATTGAGTTTTAGGAAGCAAGAGGTGAAAAAGGAGGATATGGCTGATAGACACTCCGGGATTCTGGACAGCAGAGAGGTGACATCTGGGCCAGAGAGGTAGGTCTGAGTGTCTTCCGCATACAGGTTCTGATTCCTGATTCTGCACTGAAGCATTACAATGAAACACTTCAAACTGCCCTGGATGATTTTGCACCTCCTATACATAGAACAACACGACAAAGACAGCGACAACCCTGGCACACCCTGCAAACACGTTTCCTGCAGCGGTGCTCCAGGTGCGCCGAACGTCTATGGAGAAAATCCAATCTACACGAAGATTTCATCCATTATAAGTTTATGCTTAGAACATACAACACTGCCCTTCACCTCTCCAAACAAACCGATTTCAACACCCTCATCACCTCACTGTCCAATAACCCGAAACGTCTCTTTGACACTTTTCATTCCCTGCTCAACCCAAGAGTGCAGGCCCCAACCACGGAGCTCCGAGCTGACGATCTGGCGAATTACTTCAAAGAAAAAATTGATGATATCCGACAGGAAATTATCTCCCAATCACCTCATACCATGCACGGTCCTCCCTCCCCCACTGCATCTAGCTCACTCTCTGAGTTTGAACCAGTCACAGAAGAAGAAGTAAGCAGGCTCCTTGCATCTTCTCGCCCAACCACTTGCACCAGTGACCCATTTCCGTCACATTTCCTCCAGCCCCTTTCCCCTGCTGTAACCCCTCACCTAACTAACCTCTCTCTCTCTTCTGGTATCTTTCCCTCCTCATTTAAGCATGCCATCATACATCTTTTACTTAAAAAACCATCCCTCGACCAAAACTGTGCCGCTAACGATAGACCTGTCTCTAATCTTCCCTTCATCTCTAAACTCCTGGAACGCCTGGTCCACTCCCGTCTGATCCGCTATCTCTCTGATAACTCTCTTCTCAACCCTCTATAATCCGGTTTCCGCTCTTTACACTCTACTGAAACTGCCCTCACTAATGTCTCTAATGATCTTCTAACAGCTAAATCTAACGGTCACTACTCCATGCTAATTCTCTTGGATCTCTCTGCAGCATTCGACACTGTGGATCATCAGCTCCTCCTCACTATGCTCCGCTCCATTGGCATCAAGGACACCGTTCTCTCCTGGTTCTCCTCCTATCTCTCTGACCGCTCCTTTACTGTATCTTTTGCCGGTTCCTCCTCCTCTCATCTTCCCCTTACTGTTGGGGTTCCTCAAGGATCGGTTCTAGGCCCCCTCCTCTTCTCCTTGTACACTGCCCTTATTGGTCAAACAATCAGTAGATTTGGTTTCCAGTACCATCTCTATGCTGATGACACCCAATTATACGCTTCTTCTCCTGACATCACGCCAGCCTTTCTAGAAAACACCGGCAATTGTCTAAGCGCTGTGTCTAAAGGGCCTGTCACACTAAGCGATATCGCTAGCAATATCGCTATAACTTGTGACGTTATAGCGATATTGCTAGCGACATCACTGTGTCTGATACTTACCTCCGACCGCTCCCCCGCTGGTTATCGCTGATTGCGCGAGAATGTCCAGGACTGTTTCTCATCGTCAGCTTCCTGCTGCGCTTCCTGTGGAGAAACGAGCGTGGATGCGGGCGGGAGGACGTCAGGATCGCCTGGTGTGACAGGTAAGTAGCGACCCCCGTCCCCAGCGATGTCGCTAGTGAGATCTGCCTGTGTGGCAGCTCACTAGCGACCACTTATCGATGCACCAGCGATCCTGACCGCGTTATATCGCTGGTCGGGATCGCTGGTGCATCGCTAAGTGTGACAGTACCTTTACATCATGTCCTCACTATATCTGAAACTGAACCTGTCAAAGACTGAACTCCTTGTGTTTCCTCCCTCTACTAATGTACCTATACCCGACATTGCCATTTCCGTGTGTGGTTCCACTATTACTCCCAGCAACATGCCCGCTGTCTTGGGGTCATACTTGACTCCGAGCTTTCCTTTGTCCCCCACATTCGATCACTGGCTCGCTCTTGTTATCTGCACCTCAAAAACATTTCTAGAATTCGACCTTTTCTTACCTTTGACTCTGCAAAAACTCTTACTGCTTCTCTTATTCATTCTCGTCTGGACTATTGTAACTCTCTTCTAATCGGTCTCCCTCTTACCAAACTCTCCCCTCTCCAATCTGTCTTGAATGCTGCAGCCAGGATCATATTCCTCACCAATCGTTACACCAATGCCTCTACCTTGTGCCAGTCCTTACACTGGCTACCCATCCACTCCAGAATCCAGTACAAACTTATTACCCTCACCCACAAAGCACTCCATGGCTCAGCACCACCCTACATCTCCTCCATTGTTTCAGTCTACCACCCTACCCGCGCCCTCCGTTCTGCTGATGACCTGAAGTTAGCATCCTCGATAATCAGAATCTCCCACTCCCGTCTCCAAGACTATACACGTGCTGCGCCAATTCTTTGGACTGCACTTCCCAGGTCAATACGAGTAGTCCCCAATCCCTACAATTTTAAGCGTGCCCTGAAAACGCATTTATTCAGACTGGCCTACCGCCTCAACACATTAACCTAATCTATCCCTGTGTGGCACAGCCAAAAGTTTTACCATAACCAGGTTCCCCACATCATGTTCCCACATGCTTTATGCATCCATTAGCCCTCTGTGTCTGTACTGTTACACACTTAACATTATGGCTGGTCCATACAATCAGGGCAACTGTTACCACCCACCTTTCGTGTCTCCCTCTTTCCTCATAGACTGTAAGCTTGCGAGCAGGGCCCTCACTCCTCTTGGTATTTGTTATAATCTATGTGATTATTGTTATGCTGTAATGTCTATTGTCTGTACAAATCTCCTCTAAAATGTAAAGTGCTGCGGAATATGTCGGCGCTATAGAAATAAAATGTATTATTATTATTATTACAGGTGGTACTGGAAGCCATGGGACTTTATGGGTTGTCCTAGGCCAAGGGTATAGATGGAAAAAAGTAGGGGCCCCAGGACAGAGCCTTGGGGGACTCCCAACAGAGAGGGGGCGGGATGAGGAGGTAGTGTGGGAGTGGGAAACGCTAAATGTGTGGTCAGAAAGGTATGAGGAAATCCAGGACAGGGTGAGGTCTATGATGCCAAGGGAAGAAAGAATCTGTAGCAGTAGGCAGTGGTCAACTGTGTCAAAGGCAGAGGACAGGTCGAGAAGGAGGAGGATGGAGAACTGTCTGTTAGCTTTGGCTGTAAGTCATTAGTAATTTTGGTCAGGGCAGTTTCAGTGGAGTGGTGGGGCGGAAGCCAGATTGGAGGATGTCAAGGAGGGAGTTAGATGAGAGGTGGAAGGAAAGTTGAACATGGACATGCTGCTCAAGGAGTTTGGAAGCAAACGGGAGCAGTGATATGGGGCGATAGCTGGGCAGAGCAGTTGGGTCAAGGTTTGATTTTTTGAGGATGGGTGTGATGGTGGCATGTTTGAAGGCAGAGGGAAAAGTACCAGAAGATAGTGATAGGTTGAAGAGGTGGGTTAGGGCTGGAATGAGCGTGTCAGTGAGGTCGGGGAGCAGGTGGGAAGGGATGGGGTCAAGTGCACAGGTGGTGAGGTGTGATTTGGAAAGGAGATGAGTAAGCTCTCCTTCAGTGATGTTGGAGAGGGAGGTCAATGAGGAAGTATCGAAGTATATTGGCAGCCAAATGTCTAATAACCTGGAAGCAGACAGAACTGATGCGCAATCTGAATTAAACACTAGCTATTTCTGTGATATTTTCGAGCTTCTGTCAGTCAGATTTGGGTTGGATCAGTGAGGACGGTGACGGGTGGTGACCAGATATTAGAATGTGCTGCTCATTCTGTCCATGATGTTGATGAGGTAATTGCATAAATCTCTAATTGTGGCCGTTCTCATCTTTCAGCTCATGGCGAGCTCGCTGAGTGTTTTACCATGTGGAAATTAAATGAGGGGCAATTATTTTTGTGTTTTATGCTCCATTCACATTCAAAGCTGCATTCAAGGTTCAGACACCCTGACAGCTTGTGCCCATGGAAGCTCCACACTCATAATAATGACTTGACAGATTATGTGACTCCTGAATCAATCAGATCCCATCCTACGTGCAACATGGGTGCTGGGATCAGCTTCTCACATCAACATTTGCTCATAACTAATGAATAAATGACAGGGAACAATAGCTGCACAGCAAATAAAGAGGGACAGGCCGGATTACTGTCTCTTTAATTAATCATGCTATGTAGCTAACCTGACCTGTAAAGATTTACAGATAGGGCATTTATCCAAAGTCAGACACTTAAGGCCCTTTTACATTTAGCGATGCACCAGCGATCCAACCAGCGATCCGACCCGGTCAGGATCGCTGGTGCATCGCTAAATGATCGCTAGTGAGCTTTCATACAGAAAGATCTCACAGCGATGCAGCAGCGACGCAGCGCACGATACTTACCATTCACACACAGCGATCCTGCGTCCTCCCGCCCGCGTCCAGCGTCGCTCGTCGTCACAGCAGGAAGTCTCAGCAGGAAGCGGCCGACGAGAAATGGAGCCGGACATTCTCGCGCGATCAGCGATGGACAGCGGGGGAGCCGGTCGCTGGTAAGTATCACACATAGCGATATCGCTAGCAATATCGCTATAACGTCACAAAACCAGTGACGTTTTAGCGATATTGCTAGCGATATCGCTTAGTGTAAAACCCCCTTTAATATTGCACCTTTAATCCTTATTTCCATTCATAGCACTGCCACTGTATTAACATACTAATTGTGTTCAGGCTAGCTTGTAAACACTAAGAAAATGCAGTCTGTTCTGCAAGACAAAAATGAGAAATACAAATAGCATGAAAAAAACATATACTGTACAAGAATATAACTACTATAATACTGCCCCTATGTACAAGAATATAACTACTATAATACTGCTCCTATGTACAAGAATATAACTACTATAATACTGCCTCCTATGTACAAGAATATAACTACTATAATACTGCTCCTATGTACAAGAATATAACTACTATAATACTGCCTCCTATGTACAAGAATATAACTACTATAATACTGCTCCCTATATACAAGAATATAACTACTATAATACTGCCTCCTATGTACAAGAATATAACTACTATAATACTGCCCCTATGTACAAGAATATAACTACTATAATACTGCCCCTATGTACAAGAATATAACTACTATAATACTGCTCCCTATGTACAAGAATATAACTACTATAATACTGCCCCTATGTACAAGAATATAACTACTATAATACTGCCCCTATGTACAAGAATATAACTACTATAATACTGCTCCCTATGTACAAGAATATAACTACTATAATACTGCCCCTATGTACAAGAATATAACTACTATAATACTGCCCCCTATGTACAAGAATATAACTACTATAATACTGCACCCTATGTACAAGAATATAACTACTATAATACTGCCCATATATACAAGAATATAACTACTATAATACTGCTCCTATGTACAAGAATATAACTACTATAATACTGCCCCTATGTACAAGAATATAACTACTATAATACTGCCCCCTATGTACAAGAATATAACTACTATAATACTGCCCCCTATGTACAAGAATATAACTACTATAATACTGCTCCCTATGTACAAGAATATAACTACTATAATACTGCCCCTATGTACAAGAATATAACTACTATAATACTGCCCCCTATGTACAAGAATATAACTACTATAATACTGCACCCTATGTACAAGAATATAACTACTATAATACTGCCCATATATACAAGAATATAACTACTATAATACTGCTCCTATGTACAAGAATATAACTACTATAATACTGCCCCTATGTACAAGAATATAACTACTATAATACTGCCCCCTATGTACAAGAATATAACTACTATAATACTGCTCCTATGTACAAGAATATAACTACTATAATACTGCTCCTATGTACAAGAATATAACTACTATAATACTGCTCCTATGTACAAGAATATAACTACTATAATACTGCTCCTATGTACAAGAATATAACTACTATAATACTAAGCTGATGAATATATCTTTTCCTTGATATTTATTTAGGTGACACTGCTAAGAGCAGAAAATTGAATTGTTATGAAAGGTCAGATACAAAGTTGCCAATATGTCTGACACTCTCACTATCCTGTGGTTCTTTACATTTTAAATGTCATACCATACAGTAGATGCGGCTAAACCTGTTTTGCTGAATTCCACAACGTTCTCTATCTCTCGGGGTGAACATGAAAGCATCGCTCCCATTCTTTGTTACATAAAGGTAGGAGCACCCAGCTTCCCATATGCACAACTATGGGCCCCAAAGCAAAATGCGTAATAGGGCCGTTTATCAGAGCTAGCCTTACCCTGCATGGTGGTGTGTGCAGGATTTTCTGTAGGTGTCCTCCTTCTATTCGTTGTACCGTCATATAGTGCAACTATACCATAAAGTGCAGTAAGCTCCATTTAGTAAAGTGCTCAAATTAAAGTTCCAGACATTGGCCCATTAATTGTAAAATGCTATGCAGAGTATTCACTGTGATATAGTACCAAAATACCTTCTGTACAAAGACGTGCAAAGCAGTACTGCCACACTGCACAGTGACCAAATAGTACTGCTACACTGTGACTATAATGTAAACTAATGAACTAAAATACTGCAATACCATTAGTATCAATGTCTGCTTCTTGGACAGTCGTATAGTCCAGGACAGGGGTGTAGAGTCGGAATTTACCCCCTGGATCTAGGGATTCAAAAACCCCTCTTGTCCCTGACTGCTACCTCTGTACCCCCCATCGCCCCATGACCTTTGGTTGCATTTGCTATTTTTTATGCCATTGGCAGGTTTGGAAGAGGAAAGGGACAATTTTATGTCCGTCTCAAGTCACCACTGACACTTCAGGAGGAACTATACTTCAAGAACATGACTTTTCGGCATCCAGTTTGAAGATACAATGTCAGGAACAATCCTTGGGTTAGTTATGATAATTACATGATGGAAGGGTCACTGATTGCTAACTTAAAGGGACGGCTTCGGAGACAGCTCAGAATGGAGATCTGTTCCCTGGAAACAACTACTCCTCCGGGATTTTATCTGGAAACCTCACCGCGTCAGGAGACTCATTGGAAAGTCCTCATTATGGTCACGATTAGAAAGCAAATAATTCACCAAATACACAAACAGATGAAGAGTTCTTGTATTGTACCCCTATAAAGAACAGGCGATCCCAGGGCGTGACATCTGGGACGCTAAACGCTAACGAGCCAACGTAAACACAACCGAAAGAAATGAACGAGACCGAAAGAAAAGAGAGTGTTGACTTATTGGTTAATATATTATCAAAAAGATTAATATTTTATTCACCAATGCCCTTAATGTTCCCTCATGATCTAATACTTCATTTATAGATGGTCTACCAGATTCCTGGATTGACTGACTACCTATGGTCCCCGCCAAAAAAGGTCCTATCCAGTTCTCTAAGGGCTCTCAATGCCATCCTAGACCAATACGACCCAAAGCTATCTCATACTGATCATCTTATTGTTTAGTCTGTATGAATGTCTGTAAGAAGCCTCCTACTCTGCACTCATTACCTGAATTAATGGCACCTGTCCATACACTCAACCACTCTCCAACCTCTCCACCATGGCCAAGATCAAAGAGCTGTTTAAAGACACCAGGGACAAAATTGTAGACCTGCACAAGGCTGGGATGGGCTACAGAATAATAGGCAAGTAGCTTGGTGAGAAGGCAACAACTGTTGGCACAATTATTGGAAAGTGGAAGAAACACAAGATGGCTGTCAATCTTTCTTGGTCTAGGGCTCCATGCAAGATGTCGCCTCAGGGGGTAAGGATGGTTCTGAGAAAGGTCAGAAATCAGCCCAGAACTACACAGGAGGACATGGTCAATGACCTGAAGAAAGCTGGGACCACAGTCTCAAACATTACCGTTAAGTAAGACACACACTACGCCATCATGAATTAAAATCCTGCATGTCATGCAAGGTCCCCCTGCTCACGCCACCACGTGTCCAGGACCGTTTGAAGTTCACCAATGACCATCTGGATGATCCAGAGGAGACATAGGAGGAGGTCATGTGGTCATATGACCACATGAGACCAAAATAGAAATTTTTGGTATTAACTCCAATTGCTGTATTTAGAGGAAGAAAGATGAGTACAACCCTAAGAACACTGTTCCAACCGTGAAGCATGGTGGGGGAAATATCATACTTTGGGGATGCTTTTCTGTAAAGGGGACAGGACGACTGCACCGTATTGAAGGGAGGATGGATTTGGTCATGTATTGTGAGATTTTGGCCAACAAACTTCTTCCCTCAGTGACAGCATTGAAGATGGGTCGTGGCTGAGTCTTCCAGTATGACAATGACCCAAAACACACAGCCAGGGCAGCTGAGGAGCGGCTCCGTAAGAATCATTTCCAGTGGCCTAGCCAGTCTCCAGACCTAAACCAATAAAATATCTTTGGAGGGAGCTGAAACTCAATGTTCCCCAGCGACAGCCCCAAAAACCTGAAATATCTGGAGAAGATCAGTATGGAGGAGGGGGCCAAAATCCCTGCTGCCATGTGTGCAAACCTGGTCAAGAACCACAGGAAACGTCTGACCTCTGTAACTGGAAACAAAGGTTTCTGGACCAAATATTAAGCTCTGTTTTTCCCATGTTTCAAATACTTATTTCGTGCAATAAATGCAAATTAATTATGTAACAATCCTACAATGTGAATTTCTGGATTTTATTTCTAGATTCTGTCTCTCACAGGTGAAGTGTACCAACAATAAAAATTACACACCCCTGCATTATTTGTAGGTGGGAAAACATGGTGCATAATCGGCAACGTATCATATACTTTCCTCACTGTATGTGTAACGGCTCCTCGAGAGTATTAGACCTGGAGACTTTCTGGAGGCTTCAACAGTGGAGAACTCCATCTAAAAGTCTCTTAAAATGGCCATTGGACATTTTACTGGTTTAGTTTTGGTAATATAGAATTCATTATTAATTTCAGATGTTGGAATTGTGTTGTTGATGTGATGCTGGAGGTCTGTTTTATTTGGTACGAAACCTGAGGACACAACTAAGGATCCCGTTTCGATGAGGTCAACCATGTGCATCTCTATACTCGTCTATAGTTTCTAGAATGTGTCCTGACTGATCTAGATCAGATCCACCTTCTTCCAGGTTTTAGTGCATTTATCAAAACATAAATTGGCTCAGAAGTAAAGGTGCCCATTCATTCTTCTGACAGTTTTTCGGTGTGGACAAAGTAGAGGGCTGCTTCCTGATCATTTTGGCAGACAGGAAGTGGAGGCGTGTCTTTATTTCTTTACAGGAAGTGGAGGCGTGTCTTTCCCCTTACAGGAAGTAGAGGAGTGTTTCTCAGCAGGAATTGGAGAGTCTTTATCTCTCTACAAGAATTGAAGGCAGGTCTTTATCTCTACAGGAAGTGTGGGCGGGTATTATCTCTCTACAGGAAGTGGGGGCGGGTCTTTATCTCTCTACAGGAAGTGGACGCATGTCTTTGTCTCTCTACAGGGTGTGGAGGCGGGTCTGTTGTGAGTTCATTTTCCCCTTCGTCACTGAGGTCTGGTGAACTCCCTATTCTGGTGAAGGAAGGTAATGAGCCTGATTATCAGGCACCTGAACCTGATGAGGATGACTGGCTGAGTGGAGTCACGGACTGGATATAAGGCTGCCGACGCCCTTCTGCCCTGCGGGTGATTTCTCTGTGGACTTCTAGGACACCAGTCTGATTCCTGCTCCTCTAAGCTAAGTTTTTATGCTTTGCCTGTTTGCATTAGTGTTTTGTTTTTGTTTTCCTTGCTTTTCTGGATTCTGCCATTCCCTGCTGGGGTGAGCTGAATCTCCTTTTGCCTGTAGCTCTGTCTTTAGAATATTCCTGAGTACTGACATAGCTTTTTTGAAGCCTAGCGTCTTCAGGGCCTTTTTCACTGTCAGTCTGTTGGCTCTTATTTTCATAGGGTTTTTCACGGATTGCAGACAGCAGCCTTCCTGTCCTTTTCTATCCAGCTAGATTGGGCCCCGTCTTTGCTCAGTCTATCTTTCTGCCTGTGTTAGTGTTTTCATCTAGCTTCACCGTCATTATATGTTGGGGGCTGCCTATTGCTTTGGGGTCTGCTCTGGGGCAGTTTAGTTTTCCCCTTTCTTTCTTTAGGCCTAGCTATTTCTCCGGCTGTGATCGAGGGGTCTAGGGCTTCGTAGGAACCCCCCACGGCTACTGCTAGTTGTGTTGATAGGTTCAGGGGTCTGCAATCCGATAGCTGCCAACTTCTCTGGTTTTCTGGACTTAGCTAGCATTTCTGTTTTTGCCTCCTACGGTGACTCAATCATAACACGGGTCTTTATCTCCCTACAAGAATTGAAGGCAGGTCTTTATCTCTACAAGAAGTGGGGGCGGGTATTATCTCTCTACAGGAAGTGGGGGCGGATCTTTATCTCTCTACAGGAAGTGGAGGTCGGTCTTTATCTCTCTACAGGAAGTGGAGGCCGGTCTTTATCTCTCTACAGGAAGTGGGGGCTGGTCTTTATCTCTCTACAGGAAGTGGGGGCCGGTCCTTATCTCTCTACAGGAAGTGGGGGCCGGTCCTTATCTCTCTACAGGAAGTGGGGGCGGGTCTTTACATCTCTACAGGACGTGGAGGAGGGTCTTTATCTCTCTACAGGAAGTGGACACATGTCTTTGTGTCTCTACAGGGTGTGGAGGTGGGTCTTTCTCTCCCTACAAGAATTGAAGGCAGGTTTTTATCTCTACAGGAAGTGTGGACTGGTGTTTATATCACTGTAGAAAGTGGAGGTGTGTCTTTATATCTCTGCAGGAAGTGAAGGCGTGACTTCATATCTCTACAGGAAGTGGAGGCGTGTCTTCATATCTCTGCAGGAAGTGGAGGCGTGACTTCATATCTCTACAGGAAGTGGAGGCGTGTCTTCATATCTCTACAGGTAGTGGAGGCGGGTCTTTATATCTCTGCAGGAAGTGAAGGCGTGACTTCATATCTCTACAGGAAGTGGAGGCGGGTCTTTATATCTCTGCAGGAAGTGGAGGCGTGACTTCATATCTCTACAGGAAGTGGAGGCGTGTCTTCATATCTCTACAGGAAGTGGAGGCGTGTCTTCATATCTCTACAGGAAGTGGAGGCGTGTCTTCATAGCTCTACAGGAAGTGGAGGTGGGACTATATCGCTCTAGTCAGGAAATGGAGCGCGTCTATCTCTTTATTTAGCACTCCAAATATAGACTGATAGGGAAAGCAGATTGTGAGCCCCAATGGGGTCAGCGATGCTGATGTCTGTAAAGCGCTGTGGACATTAACGCAGTTACATAAGTGAGTAAACTAGCTATAAATGGCAGCATTATTCGAGCATGATTATGCACTTGTTTTGTTGCAATGGTATTTTTGTGCGTTGTATAGCGGTATTTAGCTATTTATATGGCGATGTTATTTGTTGACCTTGTGTGATATTTTTGAGCATACCATGGGGCAATTTAGCATCTTATGGCAGTATCTTCTTACCGCTATATCCCCTGTGACATTATACGTATGGCGCTGCATTGCGGTATTCAGTATTTTACAGTGGGATTATGTTAGCATTATATGGGACTGTTTTTAAGACATTAAACGATCATTATTATTTTAGTCTGATTATATGACCCATGTGTGGCGGTATAATTTCGGCATTGTACGGTTATGGGTCTTATATGAACAGTAGGCCTCCCCAGGCCTCACCAGGCGACACCAGGCGACACGAGGTGACTCCACGCCTCACCAGGCGACACCAGGCCTTTACCAGGCGACACCAGGCCTTTACCAGGGGACACCAGGGGACACCAGGCCTTTACCAGGGGACACCAGGCCTTTACCAGGGGACACCAGGCCTTCACCAGGCCTTTACCAGGCGACAACAGGGGACACCAGGCGACACCAGGCCTTTACCAGGGGACACCAGGTGACACCAGGCCTTTACCAGGGGACACCAGGTGACACCAGGCCTTTACCAGGGGACACCAGGCGACACCAGGCGACAGCAGGCCTTTACCAGGGGACACCAGGCGACACCAGGGGGACACCAGGCGACACCAGGGGGACACCAGGCCTTTACCAGGCGACACCAGGCCTTTACCAGGCGACACCAGGCCTCACCAAGCAACACCAGGCCTTTACCAGGGGACACCAGGCGACACCAGGCCTTTACCAGGCGACACCAGGCCTTTACCAGGGGACACCAGGCCTTTACCAGGGGACACCAGGCCACACCAGGCGACACCAGGGGACACCAGGCGACACCGGGGGACACCAGGCGACACCGGGGGACACCAGGCGACACCAGGCCTTTACCAGGGGACACCAGGCGACACCAGGGGGACACCAGGCGACACCAGGCCTTTACCAGGGGACATCAGGCCTTTACCAGGGGACACCAGGCGACACCAGGCCTCACCAAGCAACACCAGGCGACACCAGGCGACACCAGGCCTTTACCAGGGGACACCAGGCCTTTACCAGGGGACAGCAGGTGACACCAGGCCTTTACTAGGGGACACCAGGCGACACCAGGCGACAGCAGGCCTTTACCAGGGGACACCAGGCGACACCAGGGGGACACCAGGCGACACCAGGCCTTTACCAGGCGACACCAGGCCTCACCAAGCAACACCAGGCCTTTACCAGGGGACACCAGGCGACACCAGGCCTTTACCAGGCGACACCAGGCGACACCAGGCCTTTACCAGGCGACACCAGGGGACACCAGGCGACACCAGGCGACACCAGGCCTTTACCAGGGGACACCAGGCGACACCAGGGGGACACCAGGCGACACCAGGCCTTTACCAGGGGACACCAGGCCTTTACCAGGGGACACCAGGCGACACCAGGCCTCACCAAGCAACACCAGGCCTTTACCAGGGGACCCCAGGCGACACCAGGCCTTTACCAGGCGACACCAGGCCTTTACCAGGGGACACCAGGCGACACCAGGGGACACCAGGCCTTTACCAGGGGACACCAGGCAACACCAGGCCTTTACCAGGGGACACCAGGCCTTTACCAGGGGACACCAGGGGACACCAGCCGACACCAGGGGACACCAGGCAACACCAGGCCTTTACCAGGCCTTTACCAGGCGACACCAGGCCTTTACCAGGCGACACCAGGCGACACCAGGGGACACCAGGCCTTTACCAGGGGACACCAGGCCTTTACCAGGGGACACCAGGCCTTTACCAGGGGACACCAGGCGACACCAGGCCTTTACCAGGGGACACCAGGCGACACCAGGCCTTTACCAGGGGACACCAGGCCTTTACCAGGGGACACCAGGCCTTTACCAGGGGACACCAGGCCTTTACCAGGGGACACCAGGCCTTTACCAGGCGACACCAGGCCTTTACCAGGCGACACCAGGCCTTTACCAGGGGACACCAGGCCTTTACCAGGCGACACCAGGCCTTTACCAGGGGACACCAGGCCTTTACCAGGGGACACCAGGCCTTTACCAGGGGACACCAGGCCTTTACCAGGGGACACCAGGCCTTTACCAGGGGACACCAGGCCTTTACCAGGGGACACCAGGCTACTTCCACCACCAGGGCTAAGATAAAGAGTGGTGAAAACTATTTACAAGACACAAACATTTGGACAAAATGGGGATGTGCCAGTGATAGCGATTGCTATTTTTCTCCCATTGAAAGTAGGTCAGAAAATTGGTGTAATTACAGCGACACGTTGCCTATGGGTCCATGACATCTCAGAGCCGAGGGCAGCAGCCGCCTCAATGGTCCAGAAAGCAAAAACTTCCTCCGCATTCTGTGTTTCAGGGCAAACTGAAGCTTCGTGAATCATTGGGCCTCCATCAGCCTCCCACTTGTTCCAAAGTGAATGTGTCCGCAGAAAATAAGCTCCTGTTTATATCAGGCTTTTAAATTTAGACGTATTTTTTTTATTCCTGATGCTTTTTTCTATATCACAATTTTCACTCTGGCCACTAAGAATAAGGCCGGGGTCAAACTTGCAACTGCAACTCGAGATACTCGCGCCTCAATACTCAGCACTCCTTCCTGCACTCGGGACCGGAGAGTGCAGTTGCATGCATTTCTATGCAGCTGAGCGATCTGATCCCAAGTGCTGGCGGCAGTGCAGGGACTCGCATGAGTTGCTCACATCACACTCGCAAGTGTGACCCTGGCCTAATACTTTGACTCACATTTCCTGTTCTGTGCAAATAGCTTTTCAGCAGTCTCATTATCATCACAGACATGATTATAACAGGTAACGTCTCCATATACAGGATCCACCATTCACAATAGGTGATGTCACAGCTCACCTCCTCCTCCTGTACAATGACTGATAACCCCTCTATATACAGTAGATAACACAGGATCCACCATTCACAATAGATGATATCACAGCTCACCTCCTCCTCCTGTACAATGACTGACACCTCTATATACAGTAGATAACACACGACCCACCATTCACAATTGGTGATGTCACAGCTCACCTCCTCCTCCTGTACAATGACTGATAACACCTCTACATACAGTAGATAACACAGGATCCACCATTCACAAAACGTGATGTCACAGCTCACCTCCTCCTCCTGTACAATGACTGATAACACCTCTATATACAGTAGATAACACAGGATCCACCATTCATAATAGGTGATGTCACAGCTCACCTCCTCCTGTACAATGACTGATAACACAGGATCCACCATTCACAATAGGTGATGTCACAGCTCACCTCCTCCTGTACAATGACTGATAACACCTCTATATACAGAAGAGAACACACGACCCACCATTCACAATAGGTGATGTCACAGCTCCCCTCCCCCTCCTGTACAATGACTGATAACACCTCTATATACATTGTATAACACTGGATCCACCATTCACAATAGGTGATGTCACAGCTCACCTCCTCCTGTACAATGACTGATAACACCTCTATATACAGAAGAGAACACACGACCCACCATTCACAATAGGTGATGTCACAGCTCCCCTCCCCCTCCTGTACAATGACTGATAACACCTCTATATACATTGTATAACACTGGATCCACCATTCACAATAGGTGATGTTACAGCTCACCTCCTCCTCCTCCTGTACAATGATCGTCTCCCAGATTAGAGCATGCTCAGATGCTGCTTGTACACAAGCAAATAGGGTGCGAGTCCGGCTATCGGTGCTCATCTCTATGTGAAAAACAGGAAGTAGGAATAACATATTCGGCCGAGTGGCCGGAGGGAACGATGCAAGATTTTGTTTTATATAGAAAATAATATATATATAGTAAAAAAAAAAAATACATTCAACATAACAAATGATAAACAATAAATTCTGATGACCTAGAGGTGAGTAATGTGCGATCACTGGGATCCCAATGCCCACTAGCACGAGGAATATGGGGGACCTTTATGTCAGGGGCTAAGGGGAAGCAGGGGAGGTCTGTGGAGGAGATTTAGGAGATGCTGATGGTGCTCTCTCTGAGTCACGGTTGCCCCTCAATGGAGAAAGATCCCCCAGCCATAATCTGATCAAGTGATGATCCACTGATGAGAGGATGGGAATCAGGCAACAAGTGTGCGATCCCCCTGCAGCGCCCCCGCAGGGGAAATACAGCATTGCAAGGTTACCATAAAAACCACTGAGCTGTGCATGTAATGCTGCTCTCCAGTAAATGGGGAGGGGGATGACTATTTCCATGCTGCACATCCCTACAGGCCCCATTAACAATCCTACAAGATACCTTAGAAGGATGAAGGAGCAGGTAATGTCATCCACCCAAGGACTGGCATCTGGTGCCACAGTCACAGCCTGTGCTTACAGGGCACCACCACGCGGGGGCGTCGGGCTTCCCAAACTGCAGCGCTTACCCCATGGATTGCTTTTTTTTTGGTAAGTGCAATCTATAGGAAGATGGGCCAATAAGGGGTTAACGGTGAAAGGTGCAACAACAAAGGCAGCTCCAGAACAGAGCGGGGTCTGCCGTCATTGTGAGCCCCCCAGCAGTGAGACCACCCTGCTGCTCCTGACCTGCGCCGCCGGCCGTCCTCTGTCTGCTGGAGCCGGAGAGTCAGTGCCTGAGGAGCAGAGAGCTGGTCCGGCCCAGGGAGGAGGCGCCGAGTAGTGCCAGCCTCCCAAGAGGTCTGATGTCAGGAAAGGTGGACGTCACGGCTGCTGCGGAACATCTTTCAGGGTGTGTGCACACGTTGCGGATTTGGCTGCGGATCTGCAGCAGTTTTCCATGCGGTGTACAGCACCATGTAATTCTATGGAAAACCAAAGCCGCTGTGCACATGATGCGGAAAATTCCACGCAGAAACGCAGCGGTTTATTTCCCGCAGCGTGTCACTTCTGTGTGCGGAATCTGCAGCGTTCTACACCTCTTCCATTATAGGAATCCGCACTAAATCCGCAGGTAAAAACACAGGTCACTAAATCCTCAATGTGCGCACGTCGCCTACAAGATCCGTCTACCACCATCTCTATAGCGATCGTTCTTCCCCTACGACAAATACCCGAAAATCATTTCCATGATTTAAATCCCCCCAGAGAGGAAAAGAACCATTTTTAAAATTTTTCCTCCTTGCATTCCGGGGTCGGAACTTGCATTTTTCCCCCTCCCCTTCTCCAGGTGCGGACAGTCTCCTGTTTATATTATTGGGAGAATCGATTCTAAACAAATCCATTTTCCTACGGACTTCTTCCCACGTCATTTACATTCTGACAAATTTGAAATTTTTTCAGATTCGGTTTGAATGTAGCAAAATAAACTGATGGACAGGTGGGCGGATGGACAGAGGGACAGACAGATGGAAGGACGAAGAGATGGAAGGACAGACAGACGGAAGGACGGACAAACAGACGGAAGGACGAAGAGATGGAAGGACGGACAGATGGAAGTACGGACAAATAGATGGAAGGATGGACAGACAAGAACAGACAGACAAACAGACGGAAGGATGGACAGACAGATAGAAGGATATACCAACAGAAGGACGAACAAACAAACAGAAGGAAGGACACACGGAAGGACTGAAATACGGAAGGATGGACAGACGGAAGGACGGACAAACAGACGGAAGGACGAAGAGATGGAAGGACGGACAGATGGAAGTACGGACAAATAGATGGAAGGATGGACAGACAAGAACAGACAGACAAACAGACGGAAGGATGGACAGACAGATAGAAGGATATACCAACAGAAGGACGAACAAACAAACAAAAGGAAGGACACACGGAAGGACTGAAATACGGAAGGATGGACAGACGGAAGGATATACAGAAGGAAGGATGGACACACGGAAGGACGGACAGACAGAAGGACGGAAGGACAGACAGAAGGACGGAAGGACGGACAAACGGTGAAGGATGGGCAAACAGACAGAAGGACGGACAGACAAACAGAATGATGAAGAGATGGAAGGACAGACAAGCAGGGTGAAGGACGGACAGATGGAAGTACGGACAAATAGACGGAAGGATGGACAGACAGGAAGGACGGACAGACAAACAGAATGATGAAGAGATGGAAGGACAGACAAGCAGGGTGAAGGACGGACAGATGGAAGTACGGACAAATAGACGGAAGGATGGACAGACAGGAAGGACGGACAGACAGGAAGGACAGACGGTAGGACGGAAAAACAGACGAAAGGACAGACAAACGGAAGGACGGACAGACAGACAAACAGAATGATGAAGAGATGGAAGGACAGACAAGCAGGGTGAAGGACGGACAGATGGAAGTACGGACAAATAGATGGAAGGATGGACAGACAGGAAGGACGGACAGACAGGAAGGACAGACGGTAGGACGGAAAAACAGACGAAAGGACAGACAAACGGAAGGACGGACAGACAGAAATACAGAAAAACAGACGGAAGGACGGATACACAGAAGGACACACAGAAGGATGGACAGACAAGGACAGACAGACAAACAGACGGAAGGACGGGCAAACAGACGGACAGACAGAAGGATGGACAGACAAGGACAGACAGATGGAAGGATATACCAACAGAAGGACGGACACACGGAAGGACGTACAGACGGAAGGATGGACAGATGGAAGGACGGACACATGGAAGGACGGACATACGGAATGACGGACAAACACATGGAAGGATGGGCAGACAGAAGGTCAGACGGAAGGACGGACAGACCTTGTGCTGGATTCTTCTGAGCCGGGAAAGTGTTAGAATTAAAACAAGAAATCTCTCCCCTTTCTTGACCTGATCTGCCTCCGCCCGGCTCTCTGCGACTGTTTTTCCCCCATTCCGACACATGACGTCAATCAGAGGCTACGATGTTTCGAATTCTTTTTTTTTTTTTTTTAGGGCGGTACAAAGACCAAAAAAACTCGGGTTTTGAATTTTTTTTCTCTTATTAGCATTTACCAAAGGGTTTGATTAATCTGATGTTTTCAAAGAACGGACTTTTACGAATGCAGAAAGGCCAAATCGATATTCTTTTTTTTTTTTCCTTTTTTTTTATCTTTATCGTTGATACTGGAACAGAGGGGAGATTTTAACTTTTATATTTTTCACACTTTTTATATTTTTTTTTTTTTTTTTTTTAGTTTCCTCTTGGCGACTTGAACAGTGCAATACAACAATATTGCAGTATATAGTAAAATTGCCGATGTCAAGGACAAGGATGGTGATGATATTGGCCTCCATGCAGCGGGGTAGACGCTTTGGACGCCAGAACTAATGCACCATGCAATTTTGTACTTTAAATGCCGCTGTCAGAAGCCAGCAACTGACATAAGACTTACTAGTACTTCTTATGTCTAAGTAAAGAGAGCTGATATGCAGTACTACTTTCAACCTGTTGGACGGGTGTGGCGCTGTGTTGGGAAGAAATCATCCATGTACTGCCCCTTTAAGTTACATAATTCCTTTGATATGTCAGTAGCTGTGACTAATGGATCCTTCCAAAATCATTCACATCAGATCATTATAAGGATGGACACGCTGTCATCTGCCGCAAGCAGAAGAAAAACAATTGTAAAAATAGTCCTGGCTCAAATTCTTATATTATACAACCTGCACAACGAGGAAGCGCAATGCCCCGAGGACACGGATCAGAATACGCATGAAATGACCTTTATACATAAGCAGAATACCAGAGGACACTCCCATTCTGTAGAACAGCTCAGACCTCTGCTTTCCAGGAAATTTAAAGGGGCTTTCTATTTTGGACTGTATCTTTTGGAAAGGTTCTCTAATGATAAGCCGATCCCATTCAGTCCCACTGCTAAGATTAATGGAATTCTGGACAAAAAATAAACTGGTTTCAAATGACTATTCTCATTTAAAGGGGTCCGGTCACTTGCCATAAATATGGAATTTTCTTACCTGGTGTAATTGCCGCCGTTCTCCTGAATCCAGCGTTGTTTTCCTTTTGTTCCTGCGCCTCTCCGTTCCCGAGATATCGTCCTTCCTTCCCTGTATGTAATTTTAAAAATTTTTTTTTTACAACCGGATGTAGTCACCGAGAAGGATTTTTTTGTGGGTCACACCTACTTGGCTAAAAAAAAAAGACTAAGGGAAGAGAGGGCCATATCTCAGGAACAAAAGGAAAACATCGCCGGATTCAGGAGAACAGTGACGTTTACACCAGGTAAAAATAAATGACATATTTAGGCCCTTAAATTAATGGGTCCTCCAGATTATAAGGCACATTTAGCATCCGCTCTGAGGGTCTGGCCAGGAGACCCCCGTATAATAACTAAGAAGTCCCTAATAAAGTACTAGTTGTTACAATGTGGATGTAGAGACGCCACTTAAAGGGAATTTCCGCCTAGAGTAGAAGTAGTGACGAAAAAATAAAATAAGACTTTTATTCTTTCTATAAAGTTTTTAGAAACTTTCTTGGTTGGTATAACTTCTGTCTTTTTCAAAGTTTTAGAACAGGAAGTGACATGGGTAATATGACGGATGCAACGATCCTTGCTGGCTGTTCTCTAGCTCATAAGGGTGTAAACTTGCTGCAGCGCCACCACTGGCGAATTAAAGCATTGCACATATTTTCAATTAAAGGAAAAAAAGCAACAGAGGTATTGAACCCCCCAGAGTGGAAGACCCACTTTGTAGTCGCTTTTTGCTTTAAGTTGAGGGTACTGTACAGGGGACCCCCCCTTCCCCCCTCCTCTAATACTGATAGTCACTGACAGGTAGTTGTTTTTTTTTTGGTTTTTAGGTGAGGCTACCAATTGGGGGGCTCAAACTTGGCGGCAGTGTCGGTTGGAGTCTGTAGCAGTCTGATATTGGCATCTTGACTCAAATCATCCAGCTGTTGCTCTATCCCTACCCTCATGCTTTACACTGCAGCTTACTTAGATTGACACTGCTGCCGAATTAGCATAAGCTCGGCAAGAAATCCGCAAACATAGAAATGATTTATCACAAAACTCAAGATAAAAAGCGGACGGCACCGCTGTTACCATGTGACTTCAAATGATGAGCGGCATGCAGAAGCCCAGCAGCTGGGAATCTCGGGTGCCAGACCTGGAAACAGTCAATCCTGGGAATCCATGCAAAGAGAAGAGGTCGCACTCATCGAGATTGAAGTTTCACTGATTTATTGACAGATCAAAAACATGTCAATTCGGGGGAGTGACATAAGGAGTGCAAAGTAGGCTGACAACGGCCGTTTCGCACTGGACCCGTTGAAGCGCTCGAGCAGCGCGAAACGGCCGTTGTCAGCCTACTTTGCACTCCTTATGTCACTCCCCCGAATTGACATGTTTTTGATCTGTCAATAAATCAGTGAAACTTCAATCTCGATGAGTGCGACCTCTTCTCTTTGCATGGATTCATAGAAATGATTTATATTTAAAGAAGACTGGATTAATATAAAAAAAAAATTCACGTATGAAGACCATCAGATGAAAAACAATTATCCAGGACCTGCTGCAAGTAGTCAAAGGGGAGGGGCCACTGTAGGGGGGAGGAGTCTGGAGTTAACACTTGCACTTTGCACGATAGGACACCTCCTTACTTAATCGTCCTCTGGGTCTCGGCGGAGGCCAAGATTTTATTGCATCCTGATAGAAATTCCATATAGAGGTCACAGGGCCGTGACAATGGCTTCTCCCTGGGATTTGTAACACTAGTGACGCGTTCCAGTAACCTCCTGATATCATCTCCCAAAATCAAGTTCCCTGATCTTCTAGAATATTAAGTTAAAAAAAAAAAATATGTTTAACCCCTTCTCGCCACGACCAATTTTCGCTTTCGCTCTTTATGTTGTTTTTCCTTCCCTTCTTTATTTATCATTTTAGTGGTGAAAACAAATTTATAAAAAAAAAAAAAAAAAAATTCTCTGACCGGTAATGTATTCATTTTTTTTGGTCAATGGAGCCGTTTGAGGTCTTGTTTTTGGCAGAGAGGGATGACGTTTTTGTTGATACATTTTTATAATTTTTTAATCTCTTCCAATTTAATTATTTATTTGCGGCGATCCCCACAAACAAAAACGGAATTTTGTTTGTTTTTTTTCATTCTTTTCTGTTTACATATTGGGTTAGTTGATATTTTCTAATAAATCGGACTTTTACAGACGCCGTGATACCAAATGCGGGAACTTTTTAATTTTTTAAATACTTTTATTTTTAATTGGGGGAAAAGTAAGGTGATTCAATTTGTGATTTTTTTTTTTTTTATTCTATTCTTTTTAGTTTTTCTAGATAAAATAAAGACCCTTTTAATAGTAGGAGGCTGAAGCAACATGGGACATAAATTTATAGAAATGGGATTTTTAGGCTTTTGCCTGCAGACTTTAACTGGCTCCATGCACTGCGCTCTGATACGGCCCAAACATCACAGTTTTGCGGCATCGTCTTCAGACGGGGCGAGAACTATACAAAAATGAGAGGAAAATATGGGAAGTAATGGACTCTGGTGAACGCGTCCAGTCCATAGTGCAGAAATCCTAACAACCGCTCCTCTAGATAACGACCAGCGAAGGATCAACAGCCGGCGCCTTCTACTTGGAGAATAGCTGAGAAAGCTCAAGATGATCAGTAATGTAATGTATGTACACAGTGACTGCACCAGCAGAATAGTGAGTGCAGCTCTGGAGTATAATACAGGAGGTAACTCAGGATCAGTAATGTAATGTATGTACACAGTGACTGCACCAGCAGAATAGTGAGTGCAGCTCTGGGTTATAATACAGGATGTAACTCAGGATCAGTAATGTAATGTATGTACACAGTGACTGCACCAGCAGAATAGTGAGTGCAGCTCTGGAGTATAATACAGGATCTAACTCAGGATCAGTAATGTAATGTATGTACACAGTGACTGCACCAGCAGAATAGTGAGTGCAGCTCTGGAGTATAATACAGGATCTAACTCAGGATCAGTAATGTAATGTATGTACACAGTGACTGCACCAGCAGAATAGTGAGTGCAGCTCTGGAGTATAATACAGGATGTAACTCAGGATCAGTAATGTAATGTATGTACACAGCGACTGCACCAGCAGAATAGTGAGTGCAGCTCTGGAGTATAATACAGGATCTAACTCAGGATCAGTAATGTAATGTATGTACACAGTGACTGCACCAGCAGAATAGTGAGTGCAGCTCTGGGTTATAATACAGGATGTAACTCAGGATCAGTAATGTAATGTATGTACACAGTGACTGCACCAGCAGAATAGTGAGTGCAGCTCTGGGTTATAATACAGGATGTAACTCAGGATCAGTAATGTAATGTATGTACACAGTGACTGCACCAGCAGAATAGTGAGTGCAGCTCTGGAGTATAATACAGGATCTAACTCAGGATCAGTAATGTAATGTATGTACACAGTGACTGCACCAGCAGAATAGTGAGTGCAGCTCTGGAGTATAATACAGGATCTAACTCAGGATCAGTAATGTAATGTATGTACACAGTGACTGCACCAGCAGAATAGTGAGTGCAGCTCTGGAGTATAATACAGGATGTAACTCAGGATCAGTAATGTAATGTATGTACACAGCGACTGCACCAGCAGAATAGTGAGTGCAGCTCTGGAGTATAATACAGGATCTAACTCAGGATCAGTAATGTAATGTATGTACACAGTGACTGCACCAGCAGAATAGTGAGTGCAGCTCTGGGTTATAATACAGGATGTAACTCAGGATCAGTAATGTAATGTATGTACACAGTGACTGCACCAGCAGAATAGTGAGTGCAGCTCTGGAGTATAATACAGGATGTAACTCAGGATCAGTAATGTAATGTATGTACACAGTGACTGCACCAGCAGAATAGTGAGTGCAGCTCTGGAGTATAATACAGGATGTAACTCAGGATCAGTAATGTAATGTATGTACACAGTGACTGCACCAGCAGAATAGTGAGTGCAGCTCTGGAGTATAATACAGGATGTAACTCAGGATCAGTAATGTAATGTATGTACACAGTGACTGCACCAGCAGAATAGTGAGTGCAGCTCTGGAGTATAATACAGGATGTAACTCAGGATCAGTAATGTAATGTATGTACACAGTGACTGCACCAGCAGAATAGTGAGTGCAGCTCTGGAGTATAATACAGGATGTAACTCAGGATCAGTAATGTAATGTATGTACACAGTGACTGCACCAGCAGAATAGTGAGTGCAGCTCTGGAGTATAATACAGGATGTAACTCAGGATCAGTAATGTAATGTATGTACACAGTGACTGCACCAGCAGAATAGTGAGTGCAGCTCTGGAGTATAATACAGGATGTAACTCATGATCAGTAATGTAATGTATGTACACAGTGACTGCACCAGCAGAATAGTGAGTGCAGCTCTGGAGTATAATACAGGATGTAACTCAGGATCAGTACAGGAGCAGTAATGTATATACAGTGGGTATGGAAAGTATTCAGGCCCCTTTACATTTTTCATTCTTTGTTTCATTGCAGCCATTTGGTAAACTCAAAAAAGTTCATTTTTTTTTCTCATTAATGTGCGCTCTGCACCCCATCTTGACTGAAAAAAACAGAAATGTAGAAATTTTTGCAAATTTATTAAAGAAAAACTGAAATCTCCCATGGTCATAAGTATTCAGCCCCTTTGCTCAGTGTTGAGGAGAAGCACCTTTTCAGCTAGTACAGCCATGAGTCTTCTTGGGGATGATGCAACAAGTTTTTCACCCCTGGATTTGGGGATCCTCTGCCATTCTTCCTTGCAGATCCTCTCCCTTTCCGTCAGGTTGGATTGTGAACGTTGGTGGACAGCCATTTTCAGGTCTCTCCAGAGATGTTCAGTTGGGCTTAGGTCAGGGCTCTGGCTGGGCCAGTCAGGAATGATCACAGAGTTGTTCTGAAGCCACTCCTTTGTTATTTTAGCTGTGTGCTTAGGGTCATTGTCTTGTTGGACGTTGAACCTTCGGCCATGTCTGAGGTCCAGAGCACTCTGGAAGAGGTTTTCATCCAGGATATCTCTGTACTTGGTCGCATTCATGTTTCCTTCAATGGCAACCTGTCGTCCTGTCCCTGCAGCTGAAAAAACACCCCATAGCATGATGCTGCCACCACCATGCTTCACTGTTGGGATTGTATTGGGCAGGTGATGAGCAGTGCCTGGTTTTCTCCACACATACCGCTTAGAATTATCACCAAAAAGTTCTATCTTCGTCTCATCACACCAGAGACTCTTATTTCTCATAGTCTGGGAGTCCTTCATGTGTTTTTTAACAAACTCTATGCAGCTTTTGTATGTCTGGCACTGAGGAGAAGATTCCGTCAGGCCACTCTGCCATAAAGGCCCGACTGGTGGAGGGATGCAGTGATAGTTGACTTTGTGGAACTTTCTCCCATCTCCCTATTGCATCTGTGGATCTCGGCCACAGTGATCTTGGGGTTCTTCTTTACCTCTCTCACCAAGGCTCTTCTCCCACGATTGCTCAGTTTGGCTGGACGGCCAGGTCTAGGAAGACTTCTGGTGGTCCCAAACTTCTTCCATTTAAGGATTATGGAGGCCACTGTGCTCTTAGGAACCTTGAGTACTGCAGAAATTCTGTTGTAACCTTGGCCAGATCTGTGCCTTGCCACAATTCTGTCTCTGAGCTCCTTGGCCAGTTCCTTTGACCTCATGATTCTCATTTGGTGTGACATGCACTGTGGGCTGTGAGGTCTTATATAGACAGGTGTGCGCCTTTACAAATCAAGTCCTATCAGTTTAATTACACACAGCTGGACACCAATGAAGGAGTAGAACCATCTCAAGGAGGAGCACAAGGAAATGGACAGCATGTAACTTAAATATGAGTGTCTGAGCAAAGTGTCTGAATACTTATGGCCATGTGATATTTCAGTTTTTCTTTTTTAATAAATTTGCACAAATTTCTACATTTCTGTTTTTTTTTTCAGTCAAGATGGGGTGCAGAGTGTACATTAATGATAAAAAATGAACTTTTTTGAATTTACCAAATGGCTGCAATGAAACAAAGAGTGAAAAATGTAAAGGGGTCTGAATACTTTCTGTACCCCCTGTATATAGCGACTGTTCCTATAAATATTTCGGTCTGCATTTGGTTCCCATTCCCCCGGGGAGGTTCTGCTTTTCCTCCCGTTCTTCGTACAGAGGATGATTCCCCAGAACATGCACGTAGAGGAGTCCAGCGCCGTTCCGGATATTGTAGTGTTTGGGGCCCCGGTCTCTTCTGCGGTCTCCATTTTTCCTGGTGATACAATTAGATCGTCCCTTACAGAGCAGATTTCGGGCTTACCAATGTGACGCAGCGACCTGTAGAAGCCGAGAGACGTCCTGAGCTCGGGGAAGGAGACTTCCAGACAGTGAGACCTAGGTAAAAACAGCATAAAAGGCAGAAGAGGACGGAGAGACGCCGGACCCGACCCCGGAGTTATATTTATCCGGCGGGTGATCCGGTGCGAGCTCCGCAGCTGTCAGGCGGGATCACGTGATGTCATCAGAGCGATGGATCCGCTATCAGGTGGCGATCAGATCCTCGTTCCCAGGTCTCCTTGTGCGACCTCTGATCCTGGGAGAGTCATCGCCATCATCATTAGTGTTAATCGTTAACATCAGGTCCATGTAAACACATCATCCTGTATTATCAGATCCCGATGAACCCTGGTATCAGGCGGACGCTGTAAATCACTTACACTTTACACTTTAATTGTGTCACGTCTTCCGCAGATTTGTCACCTGACAACCAGGAATAGAAAGAAGCGGCGTCTGAGGAGTCAGATAAACACTTTTAAAATCCATGCAGTACCCCTCTCAGACTGCAGGGGCAGCATTTTAGCACGTGGTGGGTTTAGAACACCTCCGCAGAGCGGCTGCTCTGTGCAATACAAGCTAATTATTATTATTATTATTATTTATTGTTATAGCGCCATTTATTCCATGGCGCTTTACATGTGAGGAGGGGTATACATAAAAACAAGTACAATAATCTTAAACAATACAAGTCATAACTGGTACAGGAGGAGACAGGACCCTGCCCGCGAGGGCTCACAATCTTCAAGGGATGGGTGATAATACAGTAGGTGAGGGTAGAGCTGGTCGTGCAGCGGTTTGGTGGATCGGTGGTTACTGCAGGTTATAGGCTTGTCGGAAGAGGTGGGTCTTCAGGCTCTTTTTGAAGGTTTCGATGGTAGGTGAGAGTCTGATATGTTGTGGTAGAGAGTTCCAGAGTAGGGGTGATGCGCGAGAGAAATCTTGTATGCGATTGTGGGAAGAGGAGATAAGAGGGGAGTAGAGGAGATCTTGTGAGGATCGGAGGTTGCGTGCAGGAAAGTACCGGGAGACGAGGTCACAGATGCATGGATGAGACAGGTTGTGGATGGCTTTATATGTCATGGTTAGGGTTTTGTAATGGAGTCTCTGGGCAATTGGGAGCCAGTGAAGGGATTGACAGAGGGGAGAAGCTGGGGAATAGCGGGGGGACAGGTGGATTAGTCGGGCAGCAGAGTTTAGAATAGATTGGAGGGGTGCGAGAGTGTTTGAGGGGAGGCCGCAGAGCATGAGGTTGCAGTAGTCAAGGCGAGAGATGATGAGGGCATGGACTAGGGTTTTTGCAGATTCTTGGGTGAGGAATGAACGGATGCGTGAAATATTTTTGAGTTGAAGTCGGCAGGAAGTGGATAGGGTTTGGATATGTGGTTTGAAGGAGAGATCAGCGTCAAGGATTACTCCGAGGCAGCGAGCTTGTGGGACTGGGGAGAGTGGGCAGTCATTTACTGTAATTGATAGGTTCGTAGGGGGGGTCACGTGAGATGGGGGAAAGATGATGAATTCTGTTTTGTCCATGTTGAGTTTCAGATATCTAGTGGAGAAGAAGGATGAAATAGTGGACAGACATTGAGGGATTCTGGTTAGTAGGGAGGTGATATCTGGTCCAGAGATGTAGATCTGTGTGTCATCAGCATAAAGATGATACTGAAAGCCATGAGATTCTATAAGCTGTCCCAGGCCAAAGGTGTAAATAGAGAACAGCAGGGGCCCAAGGACTGAACCTTGTGGGACTCCGACAGATAGGGGGCGAGGTGAGGAGGTGGTGTGTGAGTGGGAGACGCTGAATGTCCGGTCTGTTAGGTATGATGAGATCCAGGAGAGGGCCAAGTCTGTGATGCCGAGGGATGAGAGGGTCTGTAATAATAGGGAATGGTCCACTGTGTCAAAGGCAGCCGACAGGTCCAGGAGGAGGACAGAGTAGTGTCGCTTGCTCTTGGCGGTTAAGAGGTCATTGGTGACCTTAGTAAGGGCTGTTTCAGTGGAGTGGTGTGACCGGAAGCCAGATTGTAAGCGGTCGAAGAGGGAGCAAGAAGAGAGATGGGAGGACAGTTCAAGGTAGACGTGTTGTTCCAGTAGCTTGGAGGCGTATGGGAGAAGTGATATAGGGCGATAGCTAGATACAGAGGATGGGTCAAGAGAGGGCTTTTTGAGGATAGGTGTGATGGAGGCATGTTTAAAGCTTGAGGGGAAAACACCAGTTGTTAGTGATAGGTTGAAGAGATGGGTTAGGGTTGGGATGAAGACTGTGGTGAGGTTTGGGATGAAGTGGGATGGGATCGGGTCGAGTGCACAGGTGGTGAGATGTGATCTTGAGAGTAGAGTGGAGAGTCGATCTTCTGTAATGGTGGAGAAGTTGGTTTTGAAGGTGGAGGGCTGGGAAGTCGGGAGGAAGGGCTCTGGGGGTTGTTGACCAAAACTGTCCCTGATGTTATCAATTTTCTGCTTGAAAAATGAGGCAAAGTCTTCAGCTGAGATGAGTGGGGAGGGAGGAGGTGCTGGGGGGCGGAGGAGAGAATTGAAGGTGTTGAATAACTGTTTAGGGTTGTGAGACAGGGAGGATATGAGAGATGAGAAGTAGGTTTGTTTAGCTGTGGCGAGTGTGGTCTTGAAAGTAGTGAGGGACTGTTTGAATGCGATGAAATGCTCGTTGGAGTGGGATCTTTTCCATCTGCGCTCAGCAGCCCTGGAAGCTCGCCTCAGCTCTTTGGTCAGGCTGGTGTGCCAGGGCTGTCTGTTGATTTTGCGAGTTTTGGTATGTGTAAGTGGGGCAGCGGATTCCAAAGCTACAGCTATTGTGGTGTTATATAGAGCGGCAGCGTCATCCGCATTGTGTAAGGAACTTATATCTGTAAGAGGGAGGAGGGATTCGGAGAATGAGTGTAGGTCAAGGTGTTTAAGATTCCTGCGAGGGTGTGAAAGTTTGTGGGGTGGGGATTGTAGACATGGAGTGAAGAGGGAAGAGAATGTGAGCAGGTTGTGGTCAGAGAGAGGAAGAGGTGAGTTAGAGAGGTTAGATAGGGAGCAGAGGCGGGTGAAGATGAGGTCCAGTGTGTGGCCATCTTTGTGGGTGGCTGTAGAAGACCATTGAGTGAGGCCGAAGGAGGAAGTGAGAGATAGAAGTTTAGTGGCAGCTGAGAGGGAAGTGTCAATGGGGATGTTGAAGTCGCCCATGATGATAGTAGGGATGTCCGCGGAAAGGAAATGAAGTAACCAGGTGGTGAAGTGGTCAAAGAAGGTGGTGGCTGGCCCTGGGGGGCGGTAGATGACAGCCAGTTGGAGGTTGGAGGGGGAGTAGATGCGCACAGAGTGCACCTCAAAGGAAGGGAGGGTAACAGAGGGTGGCAGTGGGATTGGGGTGAAGGAGCAGGTATCTGACAGGAGAAAACCAACTCCTCCACCATGTTTGCTGCTGGGGCGGGGGGTGTGAGAAAGGTGGAAGCCGCCATACGAAAGTGCAGCAGGAGAGGCTGTGTCAGAAGGGGTGAGCCAGGTTTCGGTGATGGCGAGGAAGGAGTTTGGTAGTAACAAAAAGATCATGGATGTAGGAAAGCTTGTTGCAGACAGAGCGAGCGTTCCACAGAGCTCCTGTTAGTGGGACTGGGGAAGCGGGGGGGCTGGGTGAATGGGTATAAGGTTGGAGAGGTTACGGAAGGTTGTGATAGAGTGTGGATGGGAGGTAGAAATGACTGTGGGAATGTGGTGAGGAGGACCAGGATTTGGAGAGATATCACCAGCAGTGAGAAGGAGCAGAGAAAGTGTTAGCAGGTGGGAGCAGGAGAGGGCATGAGGGTGCTGTCTGTGTTTGGAGACAGAGGATTGTATGTTAAGGAACATTTTTGAGGAGGAGGCGAGGTGGATGGGGAGGATTGAAGAAGAGATGAACAGTTCCTTACTAGGAGTAGGGATTAGGGGAATTAGCAGAAAGTGAAGGATTATTGGGGTGAAAGTGAAAACAAACAGGAACATTGTTTACAGTGACTGTGTCCAGTTACCTTCAGTTCCCTTCTGGTTCAATTCTGGTTTTAATTCTTAAATTAATCTTCACACTTCTAGCACACACTTATAGCAATCACAATGCAGACAGCTAATGAAGTCCTCCTGTCACCACTAGAGGGAGCTCCTGCATGTGGATTTATTATTGAGCTCAGTGGAAGTCGCGTGAATCCCCATGCAGAGTGCTCCCTCTAGTGGTGGATGAGGGCAGGAAGAATGTTATCATTTGATGGACTGTTGAGCAGAGGATCTGGAGCTTTGTATCAGGAAGCTCCAAACTTTATTCTGGATCCATATGCAATAAATAGAGTTAGACCATTAGTATAATCTGAGATGAAGGGGGAAGAGAGGACCTCCGCTCTCTTGTCACGGGCACCACTGCTCCGGGAAAACAGGACTCCAAAGTTCCTAAACATCATGTCTTAAGTTGTGGCATTCTGTTCATGAACCAGGAGGATCAGGATGAACAATCCCTGAGTGATCTCGTCTTTCTGCCCATGTCTGGTCGCCCAGTGACAAATGGTGGCGCTGGTTAGAATCATAGAATCGTAGAGTTGGAAGGGACCTCCTGGGCCATCTGGTCCAACCCCCTGCTCAAAGCAGGATTCGCTAAATCATCCCAGTCAGATGTCTGTCCAGCCTCTGTTTGAAGACTTCCATTGAAGGAGAACTCACCACTTCTCATGGCAGCCTGTTCCACTCATTGATCACTCTAACTGTCAAAAAGTTTTTTCTAATATCTAATCTGTGTCTCCTCCCATTCAGTTTCATCCCATTGCTTCTAGTCTTTCCTTGTGCAAATGAGAATAAAGTTGATCCTTCTACAATGTGACAGCCCTTGAGATATTTGTAGACAGCTATTAAGTCTCCTCTCAGTCTTCTCTTTTGCAAACTAAACATTCCCAAATCCTGCAACCTTTCCTCATATAGCTGTGTGGGCAGCAATAGAGACACGGATGTGATTTATGGGAACTGTCAGGGGAGCGGACATCAGAGGGGGGGGGGGGGTTCCCAAACTGTTGCTATGAAGTGTTACACCTGACTACACATCCGCCGCCATACCTGGGGGTCACCGGAGCCGCGTGGCTGGACCATCACCAATATCTGGGGGTCTATGGGGGGCAGAAGCAGCATCACATCCAAGACCTTGGGGACGGTTTATGTATTACACTTATTATGGGGGCGGTCTCTTCTGACATGGATTATGGGGATGGTCCCGACACTGATTATGGGGGCACTCTTTTTAATACTGTTTCTGTCTGGCATAGATTTTAGGAACAATCTTTTTGTTCCACTGATTATGGGGGAGTTTCTGTCAAACATGGGTAATGAATAGAGTCTTTGATATAGTTTATGTCTGACACTGATTATGGGGAAGTCTGATTTTTTTGGGGGTAAGTGTCTGATGTTTATTATAAGGCAAGTCTCTATCTCACAGTATCTGTCTTTCATGGATTTTTTGGACAGTCCTGACACTGATTACGGGGGCAGTGACAGATATTGATTATGAGGGCAGTATCTGTCCGACATGGATTTTGGGTACAGTCTGGCACTAATTATGGGGTCTTCTCTGACACTGATTATGGGGATATCTGTCTGACCCTGATTGTGGTGGCAATCACTGTCTGAAACTGATCATGGGAACAGTCTTTTCCTAATATTGTCTAATACTGATTATGGGGACAGTATCTGGCATGGATTATGGGGACAGTCTCTCCCTGACCCTATGGAGGGGAGAGTCACTGACACTAATTATTATGGCACGTTTATGAGGGCTCACTGGTTAGGATTGTTAATGTCCTGCACTGTATATAGGGGTCCTATAGTTTTTGTTATGGAGATGTGACCACTAGGTAAGGCCGATGAGCTTATAATCAAGTAATGTTGTATGGCGCTGTTCACACCTCACATCTTGAGGGCTCACTGTGAGCTCTATCCGCACTGCTCCCCCCTATCCTGGGGTCGGTTACAGGTATTCATGTTCTCTGCACAATTTTACTTCTCATAGCAGCAGCTTGTGCTTCAGAGCTGCTCTTCCTACTGAGGACAGGAAAGTGCAGAAAGAAGGACTTGAAGATAACAGCCAGAAGTGATTATAGGGGGTAAGGAAGTCTGAGATGATATTTTAAAAAATTCAGATCCCCAGTACCAGTTCTATCCCAGCAGTGATTGCCACTGGTCTTTCTTTCTTCTTAGCAAACATCTCCCTCTGGTGGTGAAGAGGAGTAGTGACCAAATCTGAAATACAGCTGAAATTCTTTACAATTTTCAAGATCTCTGCTTCAGGTCACTGAATGGGGAGAAAAAAAATTCTGCTGAGACCCAAAGGCTGTGACCCTGTCTCACAAGTGCAAATTGCTGCAATTCTCCATTAGATTGCTACAGATACATTTCCCAGATCTCCTTTGCTACAATGTATCCGTGTGGGATTCCTACATGTGATGTAATATTATCCATCTTATTGAGGAGCCGCTTCTGTAACAGACACTTGTGTTCTCTGGAGCGCTGCCTACCACAAACGGGAAATTGTGCTACTGCGCCTTTAACAGCGGTGGCGACATCTTGGGATGTCCTTTATTCAGTAAATAGCGGAATGTTTGGGATTCTTGGGCTCAAACTGTGAATTGTCCACAACTAGAGAACAATCCGAGATTTCCAAATGTTTTCTAGTTCTCATTTAGCCCTCCATATAGAAGCATCTGATGCAGCAGGGGGCGCACTCATTTCTTCTTCACTACATTTATTTGCCAAATGTGTATGCACGCTCACTCTGTACATGGGGCACACATGCTGCACGCACGCTCGCTCCGTACATGGGGCACACACTGTATGCACGCTCGCTCCGTACATGGGGCTCACACTGTATGCACGCTCGCTCCGTACATGGGGCACACACTGTATGCACGCTCGCTCCGTACATGGGGCACACACTGTATGCACGCTCGCTCCGTACATGGGGCACACACTGTATGCACGCACGCTCGCTCCGTACATGGGGCACACACGCTGCACGCACGCTCGCTCCGTACATGGGGCACACACGCTGCACGCACGCTCGCTCCGTACATGGGGCACACACGCTGCACGCTCTCTCGCTCCGTACATGGGGCACACACTGTATGCACTCTCTCTCGCTCCGTACATGGGGCACACACTGTATGCACTCTCGCTCCGTACATGGGGCACACACTGTATGCATGCACGCTCGCTCCGTACATGGGGCACACATGCTGCACGCACGCTCCGTACATAGGGCACAAATACTGTATGCACGCTCGCTCCATGCATCGGCCACAAATACTGTATGCACACTCACTCCGTACATGGGCCACAAATACTGTATGCACACTCCCTCCATATCAAGGGTACACATACTAAATGCACACTCACTCCATATCGGGGGGCACACACTGTATGCATGCTCACTCCATGGGTGAACTGAATACACACTATATGCACACTCACATACTGTATGCACGTTCATGTCACATATGGAGCACACATACTATATGCTTGATCACTCCATATTGGGGGCACACACACTATGCACACTCACTTCATATAGAGGAGCACACATACTATATGCACACTCATTCCATATATGGGGGCAGCAGAGGCGTAGCTAGGGCTTTTGGCTCGGAGAAGCAAAACTTCTGAGTGGCCCCTAACCAGGTAACCCTGATTACAACTATGGTGGCGCCCCCTAATGTTGGATGTGAGAACCTCAGCAGATGACCGTGCTGTTACTAAAATAAATCTCTATACAAAGACCAACAGTGATATTACCACCATATAGTGGTAGATACCAGTCCTACAGAACATATAAGAGATCACAGTAGTTACAGATGATGACTTACAGCTGACGTTCTTTCTGATGGAATCATTTACTTTTCCCGTCTTTTCCATCTGGCCCAGACCGACATGACGACTTCTCCAGCCAGGACTCGGCTGCAGAGAATACAACATAGACACATCTGACTTCTCACATCTCCTGCACCTTCCCCATCTATCCACAACCTGCACAAACCCTTCATCCTGCCGATACCCCAATGCTGCTGCCGTATGTGTCCCTATTACTGTACCTGCTGTGTGGTTCTGTGTGAATTCTAGATGATAAAGCAACCCTCTATAATATAGTAATACCGGGTGCAAGTGCCCTAGAACACAGTGCCTACATTTGCCCCCTAGAAAGTAATAATGCCCCTGGTGCTATTTTGACAGTCACCATAACCTGAGTTTCCCTATAACAATAAGTGCCCACTTTACATTTAATAATGTCCCTAGCCTCCCCCTGTATACCTCCCCTACACACAGTATGATGCTCTCTTATACACAGTATAATGCCCCCTCACTGTATAGTACCACCCACACAGTATACTGAACCCTTAGTAGCCCCCAAACTGTTTGTACAATGTGGTGGCCCTCAAAGACTTCACATTAGTTCCAACACTGTATGATGGCCCATTCACGGTAATCTCCACACTGTATGATGGCCTCCTAAATATCCTCCATATAGTATACTGCACTCCCCATAGTCCTCCTTATAGTATACTGCACTCCTCATAGGTCTCTATGTAGTATAATTCATTCCCTATCAGCCTCCATATAGTATAATGCACTCCTCATAGACCTCTGTATAGTATAATGCACTCCCCATAGCCCTCCATATAATATAATGCACTCCCCATAGGCCTTCACATACTATAATGCACTCCCCATAGGCTTCCACATAGTATATGGCACTCCTCATAGGGCTCCATATAGTATAATACAAACAGGAAAACACCTTTGTATTTCCTTCCCAGAAGACAACTTTCAATTAGTTTTATTTCAAGTGACAAAAAAACGCATGCAATGAAAAAACGCATCATAGAATCATAGAGTTGGAAGGGACCTCCAGGGCCATCTGGTCCAACCCCCTGCTCAAAGCAGGATTCACTAAATCATCCCAGACAGATGTCTGTCCAGCCAAAAACACAAATGACCTGCCAGTGACCTCAGATGCAGATTTCACCTGCGTGAAATCCTGAGCAAATACTGAGCCATTCCAGAGTGTGCATATAGTCCTCTATACAGTATAATGCACTCCCTGTAGTCCTCCATATAGTATAATGCACTCCCCATAGTCGTTCATATAGTATAATGCACTCCCCATAGTCCTCCATATAGTATAATGCACTCTTATGATTAGGTAACCGAGGAGGATAGCAGGGAATAGGCGAGACAACCAGATAACCAGAGAGGTTGGTAACTTAGCAGATTGCAGATTCCTAAACTGACAACAAAACTAGAATTAGCTGTGGGATGTATCTACGATGCCCTAGACGCCTTGGCACAGCCAAAGAATTAACTAAGCCTAAAGCGAGAAAGGGGAAACTCAACTGCCCCGAAGTTGAACTCCAAAGGAATAGATAGCCCCCGAACATATATTGCCGGTGAGACAAGATGAGGCACAAAACACAGGCAGAAAATAGAGTAAGCAAATGATGGGGCCCAAACTGTCTAGGTATAACAGGACAGGAAAGGATACTGTCTGCAATCACGCAAAAAACCCTAAGAAAAAATCCAACACTTCTGATATGCAAAATTACTGAGGCCACACGACCTTTCCCCCACTAAATCAGAACTCGGGTGTGAACTGGATGCAAAACAAAAGATACTGATATAACAGGGGATTAGAAATACTGAAAAGACTGACATGAGCTGTGGCATATGGAACAGAGTCCAGCACAGGTCCCAGCAGGGAACAAGGCTGAACTCGCACCAGCAAAGCAGAAATCAGAGAAAGGCAAAAAATGGATCAAATGCAAAAAGATTCAAGCAGACAAATAACTTATCTGAAAGATGCAGGACCAAGCAGGAGGCAAGCAGACTTCCAAAATGCTCAGGAAGAAAACCAAATCACCGGCAACTGAGGGAAGGTTGATCACTTAAATCTCTCCAGTCTGTAACACCTGACCTCCAATCATCCTCCTCAGGTGATTGACTTCTGTCAGCCAGACCAGCTCCATTACCAGCAGTGGGAGCCCAAACTCAGAAGCCTGGTCAAAAGTGTTCACAACAGCACTCCTCATAGTCCTCCATATAGTATAATGCACTCCCCATAGTCCTCCATATAGTATAATGCACCCCCATAGTCCTCCATATAGTATAATGCACTGCCCATAGTCCTCCACATAGTATAATGCACCCCCCATAGTCATAGAATCATAGAGTTGAAAGGGACCTCCTGGGCCATCTGGTCCAACCCCCTGCTCAAAGCAGGATTCGCTAAATCATCCCAGTCAGATGTCTGTCCAGCCTCTGTTTGAAGACTTCCATTGAAGGAGAACTCACCACTTCTCGTGGCAGCCTGTTCCACTCATTGATCACTCTGTCAAAAAGTTTTTTTCTAATATCTAATCTGTGTCTCCTCCCATTCAGTTTCATCCCATTGCTTCTAGTCTTTCCTTGTGCAAATGAGAATAAAATTGATCCTTCTACAATGTGACAGCCCTTTAGATATTTGTAGACAGCTATTAAGTCTCCTCTCAGTCTTCTCTTTTGCAAACTAAACATTCCCAAATCCTGCAACCTTTCCTCATAAGACAGGGTTTGCAGAACGGTCACCATTCTGGTCGCTCTTTTCTGAACTTGCTCCAGTTTGTTGATGTCTTTTTTAAAATGTGGTGCCCAAAACTGGACACAGTATTCCAGATGAGGTCTGACCAAAGAGGAGTAGAGGGAAATAATGACTTCACGTGATCTAGACTGTATGCTTCTGTTAATACATCCTAGAATTGCATTTGCCTTTTTTGCTGCTGCATCACACTGTTGACTCATATTCAGTCTGTGATCTATTAGTATACCCAAGTCTTTTTCACATGTGCTGTCACTTAGCCCTATTCCTCCCATTCTATATATGCTTTTTTCATTTTTATTGCCCAGATGTAGTACTTTGCATTTCTCCGTTAAAAACCATTCTGTTAGTTGCTGCCCACTTCTCCAGTTTATTTATATCTTTTTGAATCCTCTCTCTCTCTTCTCTAGTATTAGCTATCCCTCCTAGCTTTGTGTCATTAGCAAATTTAATCAGTTTACCCTCAATTCCTTCATCTAAATCGTTGATAAAGATGTTGAACAATACAGGGCCCAGGACAGAGCCCTGTGGTAACCCACTTGAGACATTCTTCCAACTGGATGTGCAGCCATTTACGACCACTCTTTGGGTCCGATCACTAAGCCAGTTATGAATCCACCTAACAGTTGCCTTGTCCATTCCATACTTAGTCATTTTTTCAATAAGGATTGTATGAGAGACTTTGTCAAATGCTTTGCTGAAGTCAAGATATACTATATCTACAGCATTTCCTTGATCCACCCAATCAGTGATTCTATTATAGAAGGAAATTAAGTTAATCTGACGTGACTTATTAGTTACAAACCCATGCTGACTCTGTTTAATCACTTCATTCTTATCCAGGTACTGACATACATGTTGTTTAATAATTTGTTCAAAGATCTTTCCTGGTATAGAAGGAAAGTCCTCCATATAGTATAATGCATAGCCCATAGTCCTCCATAGTATTTGTAGCAGAGGTACACATACTATATGCACACTCACTCCAAGTTGTGGACACATACTACATGCACGCTCACTCCATTTATGGGGGCACACATATTAGGCCATACCCGCTCTCACTACATGTTCATTTATGGGGGCACATATATGCTTGCTCACTACGTGTGAGTATACACTATATTTCTAGGTGCATCTACTCTGGCGAACTCCTCCCATACATGCCTTGGCGATGCTGCCATTTCCTTTTTACCATACTTGCTGTACACAGCGTCTATAAGACAAAGACCCAGGACGGGTCAGAATGACCCTATTTGTCCAGTCTCTTTATGTCCTGACATGTCACACGTGACTGCGCTCTACTGTACTTGTTCCTTAATAAAATCCTGCAATCCAACCGATGCGTTAAGTGTGCAGTGAATACATCCTTCATGATATATGGAGATAATTCCCCACCTTACCAGCACCTCCTATCCTATTTGATTGTAAACCAATTATCTCTGCAAAATTCATGTTCACACTTCAACTAAACCTTTTTTTTTCTATCACGTCCAGCATGGAAAATAATAAAAGTCTGTAATTGAGAAGATTTGGCTTCTTTCCTGTTCTAAAATATGATCAATTAAAATCACTTTCCATGTAGCTCCTAGTGTTAGAACCACAAAGCCCAGCAGGGAGCAGATACTGATGCAATGCACAGTTCCTTCCACTAGGTGGTGCTCTGGGCCAGCAGTAAATCCCTCCTTGCGCTTCATTACTTCTAGGGCTCACAATAGCGTATAATACGGAGGAGTGCAATGCAAGAAAGCATCGCATTCTGACCAATGTTATTACGTGAGTCAGTGCTCATCTGTGAGTATTGTCTCAGCTCGGATCGGATAGAAAAAAAAATGCCACATGCGAGAATCGGATCACACTCGCCAATGCAAGTCAATGGGTGAAAGAAAAAAAATTGCACAGCACACGGACCATGCGTGTACCGTCAGATTTTTGTGCATACATCTTAAAGGAAACCCGACATTTCATCAGCCAAGTACAGTAAAATCACAGCGTGAACCATCAGGATACATACACTAGATAGATGAAATGTTGCATTTTAATGTCATAAGCCCCTTTTCATGTGACACTAAAGGGTTTTCAGCCTTACTTCACCTATTAAATAATAATCTTTATAAAATAGTAAAAAAACATGTTTCACCCTTCTAACATTTAAATAACCAGCAAAGGCTAAGCAGACAGCTGCAACCTGATGTTAATAGGCTGGGAAGGTCTATGGGTATTGGCCCCCTCCCAGACTAAGAAGAAAACAGCCCTCAGCTGCCCAGGAATTGGCACATACATTAGATGTGCCAATTTAGGCGCTTTGCCTTGGCTCTTCTTGATTGCCCTGGTGTGTTGGCAATCATAGTAATGGGATTGCGGGGTTGATGCCAGCAGCTGTCGCTGACATCAAACCCTGGGGTTAGTAATCAGTGTGACTGACAGATGCATCTCCATTACTAACCCGTGGCCTTGATGTTAGTGACAGCTGCTGACATCAAGCCCCACAATCCCATTACCGATTGCCACTGCACCAGAGCAATCAGGAGGAGCCGGGCAAAGAGCCAGAATCAGCGCATCTAATGAATGCACCATTTTTGGGGCGGCTGAGGGCTGGTTTTATTAGGCTGGGAGGGGGCCACATAACCATGGACCTTCCCAGCCTATCAATATCAGCCCCCAGCTGTCTGGTTAGCCTTTACTGGTTATTAAGTGGGGACCCTAAAAAAAATTATGAGGGGTCTCTCTTTAATAACCAGTAAAAGCTAAGCAGACAGCTAGAGGCCTATATTAAGCTGGGAAGTTTCATGGATATTGGGCCGTTCCCAGACTATTCAGACCAGTCTCCAGCTGTCTGCTTTCCTTTAGCTGGCTATTAAAATGAAGCGGTACTGGGCAGCATTTTTTAAATGAATTTATATATTTATTAACTAAATGCATGTACATTAAACTAGCTTTAAATTACAGTATGTAAAAGATGATGTTAAAACCGCATGTCTTACAGATGTTAGTTGTGAAAAATCGCATGACACATCCTACTTTTCTGGACCCAGGATCCACATCAGACTGATTTTTTTACGCTGTCTTCTTGAGGACCATGTCCAACAAAAGACTACATTCAAAGTAGTGATTTCCTCACCTCAAAACAATTTATTGAAACAAAAGGCAACAACCGTGATGGGTGTTCCTCAACAAAAGCATCACTATCTCCAATACTTGTCATGTGGCCTTGAGCATCAATGTGTTGGCGGTGCAGAGGCACAATGACCGGAATCATGATGTTATTCCACTGGTAGGGGCTTGTCACAAAGTGTAGGGCAGTTCTATATTGACCAGACCCACCTGCCCACACTAACACCACCATCAAAGGCTCATCTGCTGACAACAGTGGTTGATGCAGAGCGCTCTCCTTGACTACTCCAGCATTGATGGCGGCCATTATTTCTGATCAGCGTGAATCGACTTTCATCAGTGAACAGTATTAAGGCCCACTGGACCCTCGTCCAGTGAAGATGCTCCCTGGCCTGGTGGTGAGGTCAGGTACCTTGCAGGTTGTCTAGCACGCAGATCACACTGATGAAAATGGTTTCCAAAGATCTGACATTACGGTTGGGCGCCTCTCACCTCCCTTACCTGTGCCGGGAGTTGTGTGGCATTCATCATCAACTGGTTCTGAAGGGCACTGTGTCACGCAAAGGATAGGAAAGACTAAGTGCAACATGAAGGGATGAGGGGAAGGGAGCCCAACACTACAGAAGGGGGGGGGGTTGACACCCCTAGGCAGATCTAAAGTCAACATGTCTGCCCTAAACGTCCCTAGATAGGATCTGCACCTATCGCAGTGCAGGTGTTATGATTGAGTCACCGTAGGAGGCAAAAACAGAAATGCTAGCTAAGTCCAGAAAACCAGAGAAGTTGGCAGCTATCGGATTGCAGACCCCTGAACCTATCAATACAACTAGCAGTAGCCGTGAGGGGTTCCTACGATGCCCTAGACCCCTCGATCACAGCCGGAGAATTAAATAGGCCTAAAGAAAGAAAGGGGAAATCTAAACTGCTCCAGAGCAGACCCCAAAGCAATAGGCAGCCCCCAACATATAATGACGGTGAAGCAAGATGAAAACACTAACACAGACAGAAAGATAGACTGAGCAAAGATGGGGCCCAAGCTAACTAGATAGAAAAGGACAGGAAGGCTGCTGTCTGCAATCCGTGAAAAACCCTATGAAAATAAGAGCCAACAGACCGACAGTGAAAAAGGCCCTGAAGACGCTAGGCTTCAAAAAAGCTGTGTCAGTACTCAGGAATATTCTGAAGACAGAGCAACAGGCAAATGGAGATTCAGCTCACCCCAGCAGGGAATGGCAAAATCCAGAAAAGCAAGGAAAAACAAAAACAAAACACAAATGCTAACAGGCAAAGCAAAAAACTTAGCTTTAGAGGAGCAGGAATCAGACTGGTGTCCTAGAAGTCCACAGAGAAATCACCCGCAGGGCAGAAGGGCGTCGGCAGCCTTATATCCAGTCCGTGACTCCACTCAGCCAGTCATCCTCATTAGGCTCAGGTGCCTGATAATCAGGCTCATTACCTTCCTTTACCAGAATAGGGAGTTCACCAGACCTCAGTGACGAAGGGGAAAATGAACTCACAACAGCAGGAACTTAATCCCTGCCGGACCCTGGTGACAAGCCCTGCTTAGGGAAGGAAGGGGTAGGCACAAATCGATCCCCACTACCACTAAAGATAGCTGGGATAGACAAACTTATCTTGAGTAGACTCAGGGATGTAACATAGACATCCTCCAGCAACACCAAAGAGGAAGATAACCGACTGCTATAGCTCCAAGCCTCAACAGGAGAAAATGGAAATATCACAGGCAATTCCCAGCTGCAGGCTGGGAGTCTATAAACACCCAGGTCCAGGTGTGTCAATTAGAGCTGGAGAAAGGTTGTTACTGGGTCAGAGTCAGAAGGGTTAAGGAGGTATCTGCAAAGCCAAATGCAGAGACCTTGTGCAGATAGATGCAGTGCGACTGTCTTCTGACATACCCGTGACACATGTTCATCAGTGTGGGATGTGGCAGAGGATGTCCAATTCTCTGCCTTTCTGTGACTCTTCCAGTCTCTGTATCTATGCTGATGACTCTGTAACTCTCTAAGATCAGTGGTCACTTCCATCAGACAACATCCTCCCTGAAGCCTTACTATGGCCCCAATACCAAGTGTGGTTTCGGATCAATAATGCACAGAAATAAATCTGGAAAATTTAATTTTAAGGGGCAGAGAGAAGCTTTTAATAACCCTGTTGTACGAATAAGTATATTCTGTTTGCTTCTGAAAAATCCCAGAAAATCCCTTTAAGGGTGTGTGCACACGCTGCGGATTCTGCTGTGGATTTGGTCCTGCGGATCTGCAGCAGTTTCTGCTGCGGTGTACAGTACCATTATAATCAATGGAAAATGAAATCCACAATGCACACGGTGCGGAATTTTCCGCTTGGATTTGCTGAGGTTTCAAATCCGCAGCATGTCAATTCTTTGTGCGGATTCTGCTGCGGTTTGGTACCTGCTCCATGGCAGGCGTCAAACCGCAGGGGAAACCCGCAGGCTAAACCGCAGAAAATCTGTAAATAAACCGCAGGTTTACACAAATCCGCGCGGAAAATTCAGCAGCGTGTGCACACTAGGGTGCCGTGTGCCGAGGACCTGCAGATACATCGACATCCATAAGTGAAAACGGAAATCAGCCGCTCCTCTTGTAAACACCCGATAAGACGACCATGGGTGTAACTTCCCTTTAAAGTCTCCGCGACACTCAGTATACCTGACATTTATGGCAGAAAAGGCGCACGACGACTCGTTTAAAGAACGAGAGAACAAGAGGTTTCATTTAATCACATTAATAAAATCGTCAGAACCTCAAATTATAAAAAAAAAAAAAAAAAAAAAAACTTCTATAAACTTGTTCTGATCGTCACATATAAACGTCGCTCACAGTTCAGTCTGTTACAGTCCAGGGATCGGCCGCAGGTTCTGCGCTCGCGGCTCCGGACGAGAAAGCGCTGAAAAGTCGTCTGGTCACTACATCCCCCGCCGGGGAGGTCACAAATCAACGCGTCCCGCTACTTAGTGGTTCTTCTTGGCCGCCTCTTTACTTGCGATGATGAGGTGCGTGAGGCTGGAGAGGGGTTCGGCGGTCTTCAGGAACGAGTGCTGTCCGAGAGAGAACGACGGACATTAAAAATGGACAGGACGGATATAGCCACAGAACATCACCCTACGCTCCATTACCAACCAAAGCTGCACCAATAAATCCGGAGGTGTACGACTAAACGATGTCAGGTGCGTAACGGCAGAGCATGCGCTACGGTACTACATGGTGATGAATGCAATGAATAAACCAGAAAATGGGGGGCCCAATAACATTTCAGCTTAGGGTTTGGGCCCCCACTGTGTCTGCCTGTCCTACTCCTCTGCCCCCTATACCTGCGCTTCAGTCACTGCAATTGCAGGTTGTGGATCAGCACCGTGTGGAGTGTGCAGGGTTCTGTATCTCTACTATGGAGGCTCTATTTATACTTGATGAGCTCAGCGCCCCCCGTCAGGCACCAGAACACAAGCCACCTGCTCAATGCAAGATGGTCAGAGGAAGGAAAGCCAAGCATCCTGCACCACACAGAGATCTCACCCAACCTCCCCCGCTGCAAATCTGCACAAAGCCTCATCTATAGCGCAGGCGATCGTACAAGGCGGCAAACCCCTGTAATATATTCTATATTATCGACAGTACGTGGGATACAAAGGCTCACCTGCAGGAGATCTCCGGCTGACCCTCTCTGTTCTACATCCATCTCCAGGCATTTATTCAGAAAGTCCTTGAAAGTATCAGACAACTTCTCTGGTTCCTGGAGTTCTGGCGTCCCATTAGTAGCAATAAGGTAAAGTGCCTGTGTGCAAAGTTACAGGTCAAGAAATAATCACAATCTGCCACCAGGTGTCCTAACATATACCACCCCTATGAACAAGAATATAACTACTATAATACTGCCCCTATGTACAAGAATATAACTACTATAATACTGCCCCCTATGTACAAGAATAAAACTACTATAATACTGCCCCCTATGTACAAGAATAAAACTACTATAATACTGCCCCCTATGTACAAGAATAAAACTACTATAATACTGCCCCCTATGTACAAGAATAAAACTACTATAATACTGCCCCCTATGTACAAGAATAAAACTACTATAATACTGCCCCCTATGTACAAGAATAAAACTACTATAATACTGCCCCCTATGTACAAGAATAAAACTACTATAATACTGCCCCCTATGTACAAGAATAAAACTACTATAATACTGCCCCCTATGTACAAGAATAAAACTACTATAATACTGCCCCCTATGTACAAGAATAAAACTACTATAATACTGCCCCCTATGTACAAGAATAAAACTACTATAATACTGCCCCCTATGTACAAGAATAAAACTACTATAATACTGCTCCCTATGTACAAGAATATAACTACTATAATACTGCTCCCTATGTACAAGAATATAACTACTATAATACTGCTCCTATGTACAAGAATATAACTACTATAATACTGCTCCTATGTACAAGAATATAACTACTATAATACTGCCCCTATGTACAAGAATATAGCTACTATAATACTGCCCCTATGTACAAGAATATAACTACTATAATACTGCCCCTATGTACAAGAATATAGCTACTATAATACTGCCCCTATGTACAATAATATAACTACTATAATACTGCCCCTATGTACAAGAATATAACTACTATAATACTGCCCCTATGTGCAAGAATATAACTACTATAATACTGCTCCCTATGCACAAGAATATAACTACTATAATACTGCCCCTATATACAAGAATATAGCTACTATAATACTGCCCCTATGTACAAGAATATAACTACTATAATACTGTTCCCTATGTACAAGAATATAACTACTATAATACTGCCCCTATATACAAGAATAAAACTACTATAATACTGCCCCTATGTACAAAAATATAACTACTATAATACTGCCCCTATGTACAAGAATATAACTACTATAATACTGCCCCTATGTACAAGAATATAACTACTATAATACTGCCCCTATGTACAAGAATATAACTACTATAATACTGCCCCTATGTACAAAAATATAACTACTATAATACTGCCCCTATGTACAAAAATATAACTACTATAATACTGCCCCTATATACAAGAATATAACTACTATAATACTGCCCCTATGTACAAAAATATAACTACTATAATACTTCCCCTATGTACAAGAATATAACTACTATAATACTGCCCCTATGTACAAGAATATAACTACTATAATACTGCCCCTATGTACAAGAATATAACTACTATAATACTGCCCCTATGTACAAGAATATAACTACTATAATACTGCCCCTATGTACAAAAATATAACTACTATAATACTGCCCCTATGTACAAAAATATAACTACTATAATACTGCCCCTATATACAAGAATATAACTACTATAATACTGCCCCTATGTACAAAAATATAACTACTATAATACTGCCCCTATGTACAAGAATATAACTACTATAATACTGCTCCTATATACAAGAATATAGCTACTATAATACTGCCCCTATGTACAAGAATATAACTACTATAATACTGCCCCTATGTACAAGAATATAACTACTATAATACTGCCCCTATGTACAAGAATATAACTACTATAATACTGCCCCTATGTACAAGAATATAACTACTATAATACTGCCCCTATATACAAGAATATAGCTACTATAATACTGCCCCTATATACAAGAATATAACTACTATAATACTGCCCCCTATGTACAAGAATATAGCTACTATAATACTGCCCCTATGTACAAGAATATAGCTACTATAATACTGCCCCTATATACAAGAATATAACTACTATAATACTGCCCCCTATGTACAAGAATATAGCTACTATAATACTGCCCCTATGTACAAGAATATAGCTACTATAATACTGCCCCTATGTACAAGAACATAGCTACTATAATACTGCCCCCTATGTACAAGAATATAGCTACTATAATACTGCCCCTATGTACAAGAATATAACTACTATAATACTGCCCCTATGTACAAGAATATAACTACTATAATACTGCCCCTATATACAAGAATATAACTACTATAATACTGCCCCTATGTACAAGAATATAACTACTATAATACTGCTCCTATGTACAAGAATATAACTACTATAACACTGCCTCCTAGCTGTGAGGTTGTGTGTCAGTGGTTCTCCTGATGTCTGGAGCAAGCCCAGGGAGGGGCCACCCTGGGCGGGGAAGCTCCCCTGGCAAGGCCCAGGCTTCCCGGCCTACACTGGGACTAGCCTCCCAGGCTTCTAATGGGAATGTTAATCCCAAAGCCACTGTGAGACCAGTGAATGCAGCGAGTCAAAGCTGCAGCAGTTCTATGAAGAAGGAAACAGTTGTGAGTAAAGTTTTGGGAGGAAAACCTTCTCCAGTTCCAGCAAAGAAACAAGAAGGCAATGTGTCAGTAAGTGATGGAATCCAGCTGAATGTGAAGCCTTGTAGCTCCCCAGTCAGTAAGCAGCTCCTGCCAGGTGCACAGGTGAGATCGGCCCCAGCTGTGCAGATCACCTCTCCTGCTTCCAGGCAGAGACGGACGTCTTTGGAAAGGCAGACAATGCAGGAGAACCTACAGCAGCATGGCAGTATGGCGCGGTCAGGACGCACACGGTCACAATCAGGTGGCAGCGATAAACTTGCTGCAGAGCCTGCATCCAGCCAAGGGGCCACAAAACCATCCGTGGTGGACCCGCACAAGACTGTCTTCAAAACCCCTGTACCCGTGGTCAAGACTAAGCCTGTGGGGCCGGCGCGTGCACCCGAGCTGCAGCTAGCGGATGAGATACCGGGACTGGTCCGAAAACTGGGTGAGTTACAGCAGCAAAAAAAAGCGCTGCAAATGGAGGTAGACGTCATCTACAGTCTAAAGACCGCTAATCCTGCCAGTAATGACGCCTATGACCTGAGACTGAACACACTGGGTGTACAGCTGGCGAGTGTTGTGCAGGACACTGAGTCTGTGCTGGAGAGCATGGGGCCCCTGGCAGAGACCTACAGGAACCGGGAGCGGTTCACCTCCTATAAGCAGGACTGTGCTGTAGAGGCCAGGACCCCTGATGTTCAGGACGGGACCCCCCAGCAGCGGACACGGCCAGTGTTACAGGCTGCCCGCTTCTGCTTCCAGGAGGGAAAACAGCTGCAGCAGCAGCAGGCAGCTCAGTGTGAACAGGAGCATACACTTCAGACTCCAGCAGAGGCACCACAGGTCCCAGAATGCCCCACACAGGAGCAGGACAGTGTATGTGAGACTGTTTGTGCTGATGAGACAGCCGAGTGTGAACAGGAGCATACACTGCAGACTGCAGCAGAGGCACCACAGGTCCCAGAATGCCCCACACAGGAGCAGGACAGTATATGTGAGACTATTTGTGTTGATGAGGCAGCCGAGTGTGAACAGGAGCACACACTGCAGACTCCAGCAGAGGCACCACAGGTCCCAGAATGCCCCACACAGGAGCAGGACAGTATTTCTGAGACTGTTTGTGCTGATGAGGCCGAGGCTGAGGCTGAAGCACAGACTGTGGCTGGTGATGCTGTGCCCATGGGGTCGGGGGTTGGAGGGGTTTCACATTCTGTAATGGACGTCGCACTGTCTGATAATGATGCTGCTTATGATAATGTGCATGATATGTGTGATTATCCCCCTTTGCCATCCAGTCCACAAGGTGTGACAGCCCCCCTGCTGCAGGCCCTCTCCCTGTCAGTCAGCCCAGTGTGACCCGGCAGGTGCCCCCCAGGAATGCCTGGAGCCGCGGCGCCCCATCCTTCACTTCCAGCGCCAGGTATACCGGCCAGACATTCAAACGCATTAATGTGGTGCAGTTTAAATACATAGGTGCCAAGGAGGATCCGCCACAACGCAGGTATGTGGTGAGAGAGCTGCTCTGCGGCCAGATGGGGTTTGTAGCAAAGGAAATACTGGCAGTGTCTAATCTTCAGGACAGGCAGGGCTACGAGGTCAGCTTCAAGCTCATGTCTGACCTGGACAGATTCTCGGCCAATTACCCCAAGGTCAGAGATGCTGAGGGCTGGAATAAGTTTGTGTTGGTTCCTATCTCCAGGCCGGACACTGTCACAGTGAATATCACCTTCTGGAATGAGGCCGTTCCTCCACAGGACATCGAGGTGCGGCTCCGGAGACACTGTGACCTCGTCTCTGGACTCACCAAGGTCAGAGATGAGGATGGTATCTGGACAATGGGGTGGCGGGTCTTGGTAAAATTGCGGCAATGTGATAACATCACTGACCACTTACCCAACTCCTTCTTCATTGGGAGGGAGAAGGGAAGATGTTATTATCCCGGGCAACCCAGAAAGTGCTTCAAATGTGGTGGGAAAGGTCATCTGGCTAACGCCTGTACTGTGGTGAAGTGCAGACTGTGTGGGGCAATCAGCCATGTCGCTGCAGACTGCCGGGACGTCAGGTGCAACCTCTGTGGTAAGATGGGCCACCCTCACAGGGACTGTCCAGACGCCTGGCACAACATCTGCAGAGTCTTCCCTGATGAGTTAGTGATGGCAGGGGCAGAGGCTCAGGAGGATGAGGATGTGGTGGCAGGGACACGTGAGGAGGAGTGTTTAATGTCAGGAGAGATGTTGACCAGCTCAGATGCCCACCAGGAGTCCACTCAGGCAGCACCAGAGAAGCAGGGTGCAGAGGGGAACATGGAGGTCGTCCATCAGGTCCAGCAGCCTCAGATAGCCCCCCCTTCAGCATCGCTGTCTGTATCTGATGACTGGAGCATTAATAATAATAAAAGGAAGAAAAAGAACACATCCTCCCGTAAACCTGAGGCAGAATATGACACTGGTCAGAGTGCTAGTAAGAAGGTTCAGAATTCTGCAGGAGTGATGGTCGTGTCCAACAAGTATGGAGTTTTATCTGAGTCCAATGGTGACAATTATGAGGAAGAGTTGAGGAAAGTTGATGCTGAGTGTGACATGGACATAGAGGACCACCCCCCGCCAAAGCGGAAGCCCTTATCTGTGGACCCTCAGGTAGAGTCTGACATGGACACCAGTGGTGGACAGAACATCTCTGACTCATGATGATGGCTGTTACTCTGCTCCTTCTATATTGTGTTGTGATGGCGGGGTTCTCATTGACAGTGACCTCGAGCAATGTGAATAGCATTAAGCTGAGGAGAACTAGACACGTGGTGTACGAACATCTCAAATATCTGGACACAGATATTATCTTCCTGCAGGAGACACGACTGACATCTCTGGGGCTTATGAGAGAGGCTGAGTGGGAATGGCGGTCCGGTCCTTCTTTCTGGTCACTGGCTGTGGAGCCTTACGCCGGGGTCGCTGTCCTGTTTAACACCAATGATGTGACTGTGCATAGAATGACGGAGGTGGTCATGGGAAGATGTCTGGTCCTGGAAGTCACTGTCCATGGGAGGCGACTCCGGCTTATTAACATCTATGGGCCACAGACAGTGACGGACAGGATCCAGCTGTTTAATGACGTCAAGCCTTACCTCTTCACTTCTCTTCCAGTGATGATGGCGGGGGACTTTAATGCCATAATGACATCAGGTGACAGCTCCTCGGGCAGGGCAGTGACCATGGACGGTAAGGTCCTACATAACGTCATAATGCAGGCAGGATTGACCGACGTTTTCACACAGGGTGGGCGACAGCCCAAATTCACGTATTCATGTTCCAACAGGAGCAGTAGGATAGATTTTGCTTTTGTCAGTCCTACTGAGGCTGTAGGCACCCTGAGTGAGAAGGTCGTCCCTTACTCTGATCACTTTGCCTTGTGCTTCTCTTTGGGTTCCTCTAACCGTCCGGACATTGGTAGAGGGTTGTGGAAGCTTAATTCCAGTCTCCTGGATGATGCCTATGTTCAGAGCCGTGTTCACTCCCTTATCCAGCTTCATCTAGACAGGGTTGACTTCTATGACAATATGACCGACTGGTGGGAGGACGTCAAGGAGGATATCAGATCCCTCTTAAAGAGACTGTCAGTTAATAAAGGGAGGAATAAGTACAGCCAGTACCTAAAGCTGCGCAAAGAATTGGAGTCACTGTATTCAGCGGGCGGGGATGACAAAGTGAAGATCGACCGGCTGAAATCTGAGATAAGGCAGTATCAGTATAGCAGGTATACCTCCCTGGTTCTTGAACGGGATTATGGGTCCTTAGGGGCCCCTAATCCCTTTGAGAATTGCAGGGAGAGGGTGGCCAAAAAAATGGTCACGGGTCTCATTGACTCCCAGGGTGTATTGCAGGATTCACGGGAGGGTATCCTGGAGGTGGTGAGATCTTACTATGCTGACTTGTTTCAGAGGAAAGATTTGGATAAAGATAAGACGACTCAATTCTTGGAGGCAACTCCAGTGCCTGATACTAATGATCTGGACTTTTCTCCTTTGACAGCAGAATTAACGGTGGAAGAAGTTAAGGAGGCTATTGATAAGTTATATCTGAAGAAGGCACCAGGTCCAGATGGTATAACGGCAGAATTTTATAAGAAATTCAGAGACCTCCTGGCTCCAATTCTCGTGGATGTGTATAGAAATTGTCTAGAAAAATCACCTGATGCCTCCATCCATGAGAGTGTCCTCGTTAATTCTGCTGTCTAAAGGTAAAGAGCCGAGCGACATCAGGAAATGGAGGCCGATTGCCCTCTTGAATGTGGACAGGAAGATTCTAGCAAAGATCCTATTTTCTAGATTAGTCTGTTTGTCCCCGGCACTGTTGGCAGGCTCTCAGTTTGGCACAGTAAAATGGCGGAACATCTCTGGAGCGGTCATCTCGATACGAGAGATGTTTGAGAGATGTAAAGCTCTGCGGTGTGGGAGATATGTTGTTAGTCTGGACCAGGCTAAAGCCTTTGACAGGGTTGATCATGACTATCTGTGGGCCACTTTGTCAAAGTACGGTATTCCGGGACAATTTGTGGATTGGTTGAAGACGTTGTACAGAGAGGCGGTGAGCTTTCCTCTGATTAATGGTTGGCAGGGTGACACTTTTGGAGTTGGGGCGGGGGTGAGACAGGGCTGCCCAATGAGTCCGCTCCTGTATGTTTTTGCCCTAGACCCGTTTCTGAGGTCACTGCAGGAGTGCGATTTTCAGGGGGTGCCGGTCCCCCACTGCCCGCCTCTGAATGTTGTTGCCTATGCGGACGATTTGACACTGGTGATCTCCAATCCTTGTGAGGTGCAGATGTTATCTGCGTCCATCAGAAGCTACTCAGAGGCCTCCGGGTCTCTGGTCAACCTTGAAAAGAGTCAAGCTCTGTGGACATTAGATACTGAGCCCAGCTTTGATCTGCCGCAGTTTTCCAAAGCCTCCACCCATATTAAGATCCTAGGGGTTAAATTTGGGAGGGATGATAATGCCACGCTAAATTGGGAGGAGAAATTGGAAACCGGAAATGCAAAGGTTCAGCGATGGAAGAACTGGAGGCTGACCTACAGAGAAAGGGTCACAATGTTGAAGACTTACCTGGTCCCCGTTTTCTTGTATGTCTCGGTCATTTTCCCTTTGCCAGAATCTTTCTCAGCGAGGCTCTTCAGCCTGTTCTTCCAGCTCTTGTGGGGGAATAGGATGAACCTGATAAAGAGGGGAATAACATACCTACGGCGGAGAGAGGGTGGGCTGGATATGTTGAATCCAAGGGTTTTCTTTGACTCCTTGTTTCTAAAGGTGAATTTTGGGAACATGGACTCAAACAGTAGCTCCCTGTGGGTAAATAGCATCAGGTACTGGATATTGCCTTTTGCAGAATCTTGGGTGCGGGGCGGCAGTCTCAAGAGGAGGAGATGGACAGGTGACCACCTCCCCCAGTATCTGGACTATGGTCTGAAGTGTGTTAGGAGGTGGGGACTGGAGAAGTCTTACATTGAGAGCAGTACGAGAAGAGACCTGTATGCTCGTGTATGTAGGACTTTCTTCTACTCTCCACTGGCCCTGAGAGATTGTGTCACCACCACCCTGCAGGAAAGCCTTAGGTTCCTAAACGGGAAACGGCTTCCTCCTAAACTGTTTGATGTCACTTGGCTTTCACTGCATAGTCGGCTCTTTGTCAAAGGGAACCTGAAACATCTGTGTGTCTCTGATCGGACGTGTCCCCTTGGTTGTCAGCAGGAGGAAACTATGGAGCACTTTATATGTGATTGCTGGGGAGGGAGGAAGATCTGGGAGGAGGTGTCAGATAATCTAAAAATCCCCAGACTGCAGACCCTAAAGTATCCTGACATAATCTATGGTGTCCCCTCCACTGTTAGTAACATCAACAGAGAGACGATGTACATTATAATCAGTGTCATCAAATACTATCACTGGCACATGAGAACCCGGGTGTCACTGCACAATGAGCCGTTCGAGCACACTGCTGCCGCCAATCAGGTTATGTCAGAACTCCGGTGGATAAAATCACTAGAAGTTGGAAGGAGTCCAAGAAACATAACGTTATGGAGAAACGTAAAGTTCAGTTAGAAAATATGATAATGTTTTTTTTTCCCTCTAACTTTCTTTTTCCATCCCCAGGTGTGGACACTTTAATTTATTTATGAATATGATCTGATCATTAGTGCTGCGTATATATTACCTAAGTAGTTTGTGTTTTGTAATACTGGATGATTTTTGTTTTATTATAATTGTATTTATGTTTGGGTTTTTATAATAAAAATTGCCCCTATATACAAGAATATAACTACTATAATACTGCCCCCTATGTACAAGAATATAACTGCTATAATACTGTCCCCTATGTATAAGAATATAACTACTATAATACTGCCCCCTATGTACAAGAATATAACTGCTATAACACTGATCCTATGTACAAGAATATAACTACTATAATACTGCCCCCTATGTACAGGAATATAACTACTATAATACTGCCCCTATGTACAAGAATATAACTACTATAATACTGCCCCTATGTACAAGAATATAACTACTATAATACTGCCCCTATGTACAAGAATATAACTACTATAATACTGTCCCCTATGTATAAGAATATAACTACTATAATACTGTCCCCTATGTACAAGAATATAACTGCTATAATACTGTCCCCTATGTATAAGAATATAACTACTATAATACTGCCCCCTATGTACAAGAATATAACTGCTATAACACTGATCCTATGTACAAGAATATAACTACTATAATACTGCCCCCTATGTACAGGAATATAACTACTATAATACTGCCCCTATGTACAAGAATATAACTACTATAATACTGCCCCTATGTACAAGAATATAACTACTATAATACTGCCCCTATGTACAAGAATATAACTACTATAATACTGTCCCCTATGTATAAGAATATAACTACTATAATACTGTCCCCTATGTATAAGAATATAACTACTATAATACTGCCCCCTATGTACAGGAATATAACTACTATAATACTGCCTCCTATGTAAAAGAATATAACTACTATAATACTGCTCCCTATATACAAGAATATAACTACTATAATACTGCTCCTATGTACAAGAATATAACTACTATAATACTGCCCCCTATATACAAGAATATAACTACTATAATACTGCTCCTATGTACAGGAATATAACTACTATAATACTGCCCCTATGTACAAGAATATACCTACTATAATACTGCCCCCTATATACAAGAATATAACTACTATAATACTGCTCCTATGTACAAGAATATAACTACTATAATACTGCCCCCATGTACAAGAATATAACTGCTATAATACTGCTCCTATGTATAAGAATATAACTACTATAATACTGCCCCCATGTACAAGAATATAACTGCTATAATACTGCTCCTATGTATAAGAATATAACTGCTATAATACTGCTCCTATGTATAAGAATATAACTACTATAATACTGCCCCCATGTACAAGAATATAACTGCTATAATACTGCTCCTATGTATAAGAATATAACTACTATTATACTGCCCCCATGTACAAGAATATAACTGCTATAATACTGCTCCTATGTATAAGAATATAACTGCTATAATACTGCTCCTATGTATAAGAATATAACTACTATAATACTGCCCCCATGTACAAGAATATAACTGCTATAATACTGCTCCTATGTATAAGAATATAACTGCTATAATACTGCTCCTATGTATAAGAATATAACTGCTATAATACTGCCCCCATGTACAAGAATATAACTGCTATAATACTGCTCCTATGTATAAGAATATAACTACTATTATACTGCCCCCATGTACAAGAATATAACTGCTATAATACTGCTCCTATGTATAAGAATATAACTGCTATAATACTGCTCCTATGTATAAGAATATAACTACTATAATACTGCCCCCATGTACAAGAATATAACTGCTATAATACTGCTCCTATGTATAAGAATATAACTACTATAATACTGCCCCCATGTACAAGAATATAACTGCTATAATACTGCTCCTATGTATAAGAATATAACTGCTATAATACTGCTCCTATGTATAAGAATATAACTACTATAATACTGCCCCCATGTACAAGAATATAACTGCTATAATACTGCTCCTATGTATAAGAATATAACTACTATTATACTGCCCCCATGTACAAGAATATAACTGCTATAATACTGCTCCTATGTATAAGAATATAACTGCTATAATACTGCTCCTATGTATAAGAATATAACTACTATAATACTGCCCCCATGTACAAGAATATAACTGCTATAATACTGCTCCTATGTATAAGAATATAACTGCTATAATACTGCTCCTATGTATAAGAATATAACTGCCATAATACATTTCATCACTTACTCTGAGAGGATTCTCATTTAGGTATGGCGGCTCCCCTTCCACCATTTCTATGGCCATGATCCCCAGAGACCAGATATCCACTTTCGGGCCGTAAGCTTTGCGCGTTACCACTTCAGGCGCCATCCAGTAAGGAGTGCCGACCATTGTGCTGCGCTTACTTTGTTCCGGGGTGATCTGGGCACAAAACCCAAAGTCCGCTAGAATAAGACGACACAGTTGTAATATAATAATGCCGCCCGTTTGATCGCGGCTCCTGTGGTTACACACTGTAATAATAGCTCCAGACTTCCTATTGCTTTGTACTTATGGCTGCAGCTAAAATGTGTTTGTGATGGGAACATTTGGCTATTAGCTCCTAGGGTTAGGGGGTGTCCCTCTCCTAACACTATGGGGGCAGCCTGCAGGCACATACTTAACTTCACGGACCCGTCCATGCCCAGCAGGATGTTGTCGCTCTTTATATCCCGGTGGATGACTTGGTTCGAGTGCAGGAATTCTAAAGCCTGAAGACACTGCCGAAAACAGAGGACAGTTCACACTGTGCAGCCGAGACAGACATACAGCACATTACATATGGACACTCGATAACCCGCAAAAGCCCCCGGTAATCCCATCTGTAGTCCATAGATGGCGACATACACTGTGGAGAGAACTCCTTGGGGGGATTGTGGTGAAATCAGGACACATAATTTAAGGGAATCTGACATCAGAAAATGACCATTGTTTAAATCATTTTTTTATTTAACATATAACCTAAGATTTTCAAATCATTGTACAGAAGGAGGAGGAGGTGAGCTGTGAATAGTGGATCCTGTGTTATCTACTGTATATAGAGGTGTATAGTCATTGTTCAGGAGGAGGTGGTGAGCTGTGACATCTATTGTGAATGGTGGATCCTGTGTTATCTACTGTAAACAGAGGTGTTATCAGTCATTATACAGGAGGAGGCGAGCTGTGATATCACCTATTGGGAATGGTGGATCCTGTGTTATCTACTGTAAACAGAGGTGTTATCAGTCATTATACAGGAGGAGGCGAGCTGTGATATCACCTATTGGGAATGGTGGGTCCTGTGTTCTCTACTGTATATAGAAGTGTTATCAGTCATTGTACAGGAGGAGGAGGAGGAGGAGGAGGAGGTGAGCTGTGACACCACCTATTGTAAATGGTGGATCCTGTGTTACTATTCTGATAATAAGACTGCAGAGAAACACATGTCAGGCTGTTGTGATGCTCAGTTGTCAGAGTGAAAACTGCAGTATCATATATAATAAACATTTTTCTCATATAGACGGGGTCATGGACTATTTTAATTGAAAAAAAAAAATTCCCTTTAAATCAGACTCCCTGACCAGGTGTTATCAGTCATTGTAATATGCCTGTAATGATAATGAGACTGCTGAAAAGTCTTCTGTGCAAGAAGTTTAAGTCTAGTATTTAAGGGAATCTGTCCCCCCTGGGACGTATTTGACCTATTAATATGGGCATACAGGTAATAGAAATGTTACACTAGTCCTACCTGTCTGCCTTTTTTTAATGGTCACATAGATGCAGATACGGTTGAAAGCAATAATGGAGGAGACAGCGCTAGATGACGCTCCCTTTACCATCATTCCACTCTGCCTCTGACACTGCGGGTGCGCTATGATGTCACTTCATCACGTACCTGCTGTGTGCCGGGCAAACGACAGTGCAGCTGCCTAGACCGGAGCAGAGCTGGGATCAGTGGGGGAACGACGAGGAGAGGTGAGAATTGTGTTTTTGTTTGTTTTTTTTTCCACATATCGGTGAGAGAGTTCTAGTGGCCATAATACTGTAGGACGGCAGGGCTGCATTTTACCCTATGAGGGATCTACATTATATCCTAAGGGGAGGGCTGCATTATACCCTATGAGGGATCTACATTATATCCTAAGGGGAGGGCTGCATTATACCCTATGAGGGGGCAGCGTTATGCTCTATGGGACTATGAGCAGTGCATTCTGCTATATGTAATATATGGGACCTGCATTATACTGTATCGAGGACTATAGGGAGTGCATTATACTATATGGAGGACTACAGTCATGGCCAAAAGTATTGACACCCCTGCAGTTCTGTCAGATAATACTCAGTTTCTTCCTGAAAATGATTGCAAACACAAATTCTTTGTTATTATTATCTTCATTTAATTTGTCTTAAATGAAAAAACACAAAAAGAATTGTCCTAAAGCCAAATTGGATATAATTCCACAACAAAAATAAAAAGAAGGTGGACAAAAGTATTGGCACTGTTCGAAAAATCATGTGATGCTTCTCTAATTTGTGTAATTAACAGCACCTGTAACTTACCTGTGGCACCTAACAGGTGTTGGCAATAACTAAATCACACTTGCAGCCAGTTGACATGGATTAAAGTTGACTCACCCTCTGTCCTGTGTCCTTGTGTGTACCACATTGAGCATGGAGACAAGAAAGAAGACCAAAGAACTGTCTGAGGACTTGAGAAACCAAATTGTGAGGAAGCATGAGCAATCTCAAGGCTACAAGTCCATCTCCAAAGACCTGAATGTTCCTGTGTCTACCGTGCACAGTGTCATCAAGAAGTATAAAGCCCATGGCACTGTGGCTAACCTCCCTAGATGTGGACGGAAAAGAAAAATTGACAAGAGATTTCAACGCAAGATTGTGCGGATGTTGGATAAAGAACCTCGACTAACATCCAAACAAGTTCAAGCTGCCCTGCAGTCCGAGGGTACAACAGTGTCAACCCGTACTATCCGTCGGCATCTGAATGAAAAGGGACTGTATGGTAGGAGACCCAGGAAGAGCCCACTTCTTACCCCGAGACATAAAAAAGCCAGTCTGGAGTTTGCCAAAACTTACCTGAAAAAGCCTAAAACATTTTGGAAGAATGTTCTCTGGTCAGATGAGACAAAAGTAGAGCTTTTAGGGCAAAAGCATCAACATAGAGTTTACAGGAGAAAAAAGAGGCATTCAAAGAAAAGTACACGGTCCCTACAGTCAAACATGGCGGAGGTTCCCTGATGTTTTGGGGTTGCTTTGCTGCCTCTGGCACTGGACTGCTTGACCGTGTGCATGGCATTATGAAGTCAGAAGACTACCAACAAATTTCGCAGCATAATTTAGAGCCCAGTGTGAGAAAGCTGGGTCTCCCTCAGTGGTCATGGGTCTTCCAGCAGGACAATAACCCAAAACACACTTCAAAAAGCACTAGAAAATGGTTTGAGAGAAAGCACTGGAGACATCTAAGGTGGCCAGCAATGAGTCCAGACCTGAATCCCATAGAACACCTGTGGAGAGATCTAAAAATGGCAGTTTGGAGAAGGCACCCTTCAAATATCAGGGACCTGGAGCAGTTTGCCAAGGAAGAATGGTCTAAAATTCCAGCAGAGCATTGTAAGAAACTCATTGATGGTTACCGGAAGCGGTTGGTCGCAGTTATTTTGGCTAAAGGTTGTGCAATCAAGTATTAGGCTGAGGGTGCCAATACTTTTGTCCGGACCATTTTTGGAGTTTTGTGTGAAATGATCAATGTTTTTCTTTTTGCTTCATTCTCTTTTGTGTTTTTTCATTGAAGACAAATTAAATGAAGATAATAATACCAAAGAATTTGTGTTTGCAATCATTTTCAGGAAGAAACTGAATATTATCTGACAGAATTGCAGGGGTGTCAATACTTTTGGCCATGACTGTATGTGGAGTGTATTATACTATATATGGAGCACTATGGGGCATATAATATTATATGGAGGACTGTGGGGTACATTAAGCTATGTGGAGGACTATGGGGTGAATTATACGATGTGGAGGACTAAAGGGCACATTATGCTAAGCGGAGGACTGTGGTGCACATTATAATATATGGAGGACTATGAGGTGTATTATACTAAACAAGCAAAATGCTGCATATTCATCGAGTGATTGGATTGTTTTTGCTGGAACAAAGATCATTGTTCTCGGCAGCACATCGCCGGTGTAAACTGTAGATGTGCTGCTGATAACATGATACTGTACGGGGACAGATTGATCTACTAGTCATTGTTCTGTCCCCATCACTCTTCCTCGGCCAGTGTAAAGAGGCCGGGAAACAACAACTTCAATATTGGCGCATGTAAACACAACCGAAATGTTTCTGTGTGATGGAGCAATATGTCAGCATTTTGGCCCCCACTTTGCTTAAAACCGGACCTGCTCAGCAGTACCAAGATGGCAGCTATTGGGACCTTCATTAGACCCCAGGGCTGCCATGATGATCCACCCACCGACACTCCCCGATCAGCAGCAGCGGTCACTGCTGCATTTACAGACGCAGCAGTATAACACAGGCGGCATTTTCTCGGCTCCTGAACCTCCTTCCATACTTGCAGTTATCTAAGTTTGCGCTAAGGAGTTAAAGAAAAGGACATTTTCTGATGACCCACTACCATTTCTTTACGGCACGTATATTTAACAAGGTAAAGTATGTGCCCCCCTAATTGCTCAGATCATAAACCAATTGGCGAGATATAGTTATGCTAAGATCTCGTATCATCATGGAGAACAGAGAGGTTAGATACATTAACTAGATACATAAATAAATATTGATTATAAAGAATGGGTCACCTCTCTGCACACCGCTGCTATCTGTCCTTCCGCCATGCAGGTTTCGGTGACGACGTCCGTGAGTGACCCTCCCGCCAGGTACTCCATCACCACCCACAGCTCCTCCCCGACCAGGTAACTGCAATCACAGCAACAGTGGTGAGTGCGGCCGTTCACACTGCGCAGATATCAACAATGTAGATTATTGTAATAATCAGCCGATCACGGAGGGTCCGCCCTTTCTTGCTTCAATTTTTGGTTTTTACCCCTTTCAGAAAATCTTGGCTCCCCCTTTTCTTATTGTTCCTGGGTCCAGCACCCAGTCTTTCACATCGGTCCCGGTTTCTAGTAATGTCTACAGCATGGAGGCCAATCAGTGAGCTCAGCAGCTCTAAGAGGGGCGCTCCGTCTACGCTGACAGAGTCGCTGACTGTCGACAGAGAGGCGGCCCATACCAGACACCGTGAGCAGCGAAGGACACTCCACAGTGGACCCAGGGACAGGAAGAAAAGAGCAGTTTGGGATTTTTGTACACCAAACTATACCCAGAGACCAAGACTGTATGGAAGGGGACAACCCATTTAAGTTTCCTCTAAATGAAACCCATCACTTCACATCTTTCATTTAATTATTTCAATAAAACCAAATGATAAATGATTTTCATTTTTCATAAACGATCACTGTACAGAAGGAGGAGGAAGTGAGCTGTGACATCACCTATTGTGAATGGTGGATCCTGTGATATCTCCTGTGTATACAGGTGTTATCAGTCATTGTACCGGAGGTGGTGAGTTGTGACATCACCTATTGTGAATGTTGGATCCCGTGTTATCTACTGTATATAGGGGTGTTATCAGTCATTGTTCAGGAGGAGGAGAAGGTGAGCTGTGACATCACCTATTGTGAATGGTGGATCTTGTGATATCTACTGTATATAGAGGTGTTATCAGACATTGTACAGGGGGAGGAGGAGGTGAGCTGTGACATCACCTATTGTGAATGGTGGATCCCGTGTTATCTACTGTATATAGGGGTGTTATCAGTCATTGTTCAGGAGGAGGAGAAGTTGAGCTGTGACATCACCTATTGTGAATGGTGGATCCTGTGCTATCTACTGTATATAGAGGTGTTATCAGTCACTGTATAGGAGGAGGACTATTCTGATGAGACTGCAGAGAAACAATCTCTACATTACAAGACTCGTCAGTCTGCTGTGATGCTCAGTTGGCAGAGTAAAAACTGGAATATCATATATAATAAATGCCATCGATACTTTCCTCTCTCTTTTATTACATTAAATACAAGTCACCCCCAAATCTGACACTTCCTCCTTCCCCCAATATAACCGCACCTGTCAAGATAGTTGACAATGTTTGGATTCTTGTTTTCCCTCATTACCAGGATCTCGTTAATAATTAACTCTTTCTTTGGCTGTTGTTGTAAATTCATCTGCTTAATTGCCACCTGTACGAGGAAAACAAAAAAAATCATTTTAAGGACTTCAATAAGTAAATAGGGGCACGGATCAGGACCTTGTGGATAAGAGGAGGCCTTGGTGTGGGGTTATTTCCAGCCCCATCAGGGTTCTGAACCTCAAAACAAATAGTGGGACCTCACAAGTGACTAGACTGACAAATCAGCAGTGGGAGATGGGGGTGGTACAGGTTTGGGGGTTTAGAGGGGACACATAAAAGCCACATTCCACCCCCAATTACACCCCATAGGAGCGAGATGGATTCTTTACCTCTTGTCCCGTTGCCACATCCAATGCAATGTAAACCGTTCCTGATGCCCTGCACGGAGCAAGAGACTAAAGGTCAAATACCAAGTGTTTAAAGGACATGTCTACCAGGAATCAAAAAGTTCTGATAACTTTAAATCATAGAGAAGACGACCTCGACTCGTCCTTATTCCTTCTTTTCAGTCAATTCTTTGTCATAGAAGTTCGTTCTAGTATTTCCAACAGGACACACTGCCGTCAGTAGATCTCAGTAGTGCAGCCTCAGGCATTGATCACATTTCAGCTTAGAAGCGGTCAGTCTCCTTTAGCTACCTGCCCGCCCAGGACGAAAAAGCAGAGTTTGCCGCACTGGGACAAACATCAGGTGTGCAGCGCTAATGGACCTGTGCAATCACCTGCTGCCCCTCTTATGTCTCTGATCTCTGCTTGTTTAACCCTTTGAATTAAGTAGAGAGGGGAATCCATTTCCCCTTTGATCAAAAATCACTGTAAAGTGAATGTGGCCCAACAGCTTGGAGTCGATTGAAGGACGTCTACACAGGTAACTATGGAATACTAGTATGTAGTTATCAGCCTGTACATTGTAGATAAAAACGAAAACATGTCCCATTGGAAAAGAAAAAGCGGCAGCAGAAAAGAAGCTGAAAAAGCAGCAGAAAACCCCCCCAGAAAACGCAGATAAAAAAAAAAGTAGAAAAAGAAGCCGAAAAGCAGCAGCAGAAAAATAGCTGAAACAGCAGCAGAAAACAGAAAAAGCAGAAAAAAATCAGCAGAAAAAGCGGAAAAAAAAAATCAGAAAAACGCAGAAAAAAAAAAATCAGCAGAAAAAAAACAAACAAACAGAAAAAGAAGCAGCAGCAAAATAAACAGCAGCAGAAAAAGTACAAAAAGAAGCAGCAGAAAACAGCAGGAAAAGAAGCAGCAGTAAAATAAATGCATTACAAATAATAACAGTCAACACAAAATTGTTTTTTTCTTAATGCACAATGCAATGAATGGGGCCCTTTATTTTTTGGTATTTCTCTCCTCTTTTTAAAGCCTATATTTGTATTACATGTCTTCTGCTGCTTCCTTTTCCTCTGCATTATTTAATTTATGAATTAAAAAAAATATATAAAAATAATAAATGTGTTTTTATTTATATTTCTTTTTTTTAGAATTCCTTTTTATTTATCTTTTTACTTTGTAAGCCATCCTAGGCATGACTTGGGATTTCTAAAATGACTTTGGGTATTTCACCCGGAGCAACCGTCCTCCCGTCACTCAGCGCACCTCCCGCCTTATGACGTTATGCACGTTTGCTATTTGGCAACATTTTTTTTTCTGTACAAAAAAGGCACAAAAAAAAAAAAAGCTTAAGAACAAAAACAAAGAGCGTTTTCATTTGTCCTCAAAAGACTAAACTGCCCCGGTCTCCCTTTATCACACAGGAACCGATCATCCAGCTTTCCCGTAGTCCTGCACGGCACCTTATTGCACAGGGAGGATGTACTGGGGGCAGATTTGGTGGCCCACGCATTTCTCGAGTTGGATTCTTGTAGATTTCCCGTTTTCACATCCCATGACCCAGTTGTGTCAGAGGGCACAGATAGTGCTGCGTGCTGCCATGCGGACGGTTTCGCCTCTCCTGCCAGCTTTCACCGGGCCGACAGGAACACAAAGAGAACATTCATATGGATAATCTCACGCAGGGCATTCCCCGACTGTGAGCAAATGCAGAATGCCCACTGGCCCGCGGCCAGCGCATACACAGGCGTCATTAGCCGTGCTGGCAGCGGGCCGCTCACCGGCTCCCTGCGTGCAGGAATGTTATACTATTGCCACCATCTGCCAGGACAACTGCTAAATGCACCACGCTGCATAGTCAGACATCACACACCGGTACCACGAGTGACGAGATACGGCGGCGGTCCACCAATATATCCTTCAAGGGTCAAATACCTCCTCAAAACTCACATTCTGCCCCCTCCCCCATCCCACCAGGAATAGTCAATGCCCTCAATATTCATAATGACTAAATATCTGGGAAAGCTGGGTGGAAGCCAAAGTGGGCATAATTTCTGCTCCCACTCATCTTTCCCAGAGTAGTGAAAGGCAAGTGAGATGTCATTCAGGGGAAAAAAAAAGCCAAATGGCTGCCCTGTCACCGCAGTTCCTATCCAGCTTTTCCAAAGCCCTGAAAGGCAAAACGGCTTTGATATGCAGAGTTAATGCATGTAAGGGTAAAGGCTGCACAAATAGGCAGTATCGAGTGGTCTGAGAAAGTTCAGTGCAACTAAAGTAGTTCCCATTTCAACTTTCCTAGAGGCCCGAATGGCAAACCCTGCTCGTGAGACAGCAATTGTGTAATAGGAGGGCAAAGCCTGCACAAGTAGGGGGTAGTGGGGGCTTAGAAAGAGGCCCCATTTTAGTCATTCTCCAGCTTTCCCAGAGTCCTGCAAGGCAAGCCTACCTTGTTACATAGCAATATTGTAATCAGAGGAACAAGGATGGTCATTCAGGGGTCTGAGAAAGCCAAATGACCATTAAAAATAGTCATCATTGTGGAATCTACACAACTGTCCTAGAGGCCAGAAAGGCAAAAGTAATTGGTTATGCAGCAAAATGTAATTAAAAAAAAGGTAAAGGCTTTCTGAGAAAGCTGTGAGACAACCAAATAGTCACTAATTCAGCAGATACTCAGCTTTTTTGGAGTCCTTACCTGTAAACATACCTAGTTATAAAGCAATATTAGCAGTACTGCAGGGGTTGTAATCAGGGAGGGAGGGTGACAAAATTGAAAGACCAATTGGTTGTGGTTACTGCTCATACCCAGCTTTCCAAGAGTCCTGAAGGGCAAACCACTCTCATTATGGAGTGGCTTGAGTGGATAAATCTGCCACTCTGGGGTTTGAGAAAATTGTGTGATAACTAAACAGTCCCCATGTTAGCAAGCTTTCCAGAGGTCCTGAAGGGCTAACCTACCTAGTTTTAAAATAGAGAATGCAATCAGGGGTAGGGCAAGGGCAGGGGGGGGGGTTCTGAAAAAGTTGAATCACATAAGTTGCAATTACAGCTTCTACCCAGCTTTAATAGAGTTCTGAAAGGCAAACCTAGCTCATTATGCCACAAAAATTAAATTTATGGGGGAAGTACGCAAAAGCAAGCAAATTTGCCACTCCGGGGGTCTGAAAAAGCCATGTGATAACTAATCATTCCTTAAGTTAATTACCCAGCTTTTCTGGAGTCCTGAATGTTAAACCTACCTAGTTATAAAGCAATATTGTAATCAGGCTTCAGGGGTTGTAAACGGGGGGGAATGACGGTGACAAAGTTGAATGACAAAGTAGTTGTGATTGCCGTGTCTAACCAGCTTTCCTAAAGTCCTGAAATGCAAACCTATCTCATTATGCAGTGAAATTTAAAATTGAAGCGTAAAGTGTACATAAGCAGGTACATTTGCCACTCGGGGATCTGAGAAAGTTGTGTGATAATTAACATAGGCAAAACATTTAGTTATTACTCAGCTTTACTGGAACCCTGAAAGGCAAAATTGACCCCCCATCATATAGAAATATTGTAGTCAGAGCTGTCATTCACAGGACTGAGAAAGCTCCATGACGCTCAAAATAGTCTCTATCCCGGATCATACCCAGCTTTCCTAGAGCCCTGAAAGGCAAAACTGGTGGGTAAGAGCTGCACGAGGCAGCAGCGATGGATGGATACCACATTGTGGGAACGTCACTACGCTAGGCGGCTGTTTATGCCACTCTCCCCAATATTAGTATCAGGAGGCTTCTGTAAAGCCGGGGGCCCCCTGGTAATTATAGGTGCCGTTGGGAATGAGGGGTCGCCTATGTCCCCCGACATACGATCTTCCTGCGTAATCCGTCAGGTTGATTAAACGGGACGCCTTCAGCCGCCACAGTAGAGCTGCACAAAGCTTCACCAGGGTCCCGATACCTGGAGGAGGGCACCTGGAGGACACGGGTACCCCTCTCCTGATGTACTCACCCCTGCCCAATCTTCTCGAACCTGGTGTACTTTTTCTTGGGGTCCCCGACGCTGACGATGCCTCCTGTAGAAACAGCAGAAGATACTGACGTACCTCCGAGTATTAACCCCTTCTTCTATCACTCCTATCTCATTGATTAGCCTCAGTCATCCGACCCCCCGCTCCCCCCCCCCCACATTACGGATCACTTATTATGACATACTTCCCACTTAAAATGCCATATATGTGCCGATCGGTCACAATAATCTGTGTTCTAGAGGATTAAAGGGATCCCGCATTAATTACAAGAACTAATAGCATCCGAGGCCCCTGAAAAACCCCTTTAACCCTTAATAATCAACCTCAGCCTCCAGACAGAACACAATGGGATATTTCTTACTGATATTCATTCTCTTCCTCCCATATCGCTGCCCCCTTCCACAGAATCGGTAAAGTTACTTCCTAAAATACTCTGTGCTGCTGCTGGCGGACCGTCCCTCCCCCCCACTTGTTAGCACACCCCTCCTCAGATCACGCCGTCGCCCCATTACATGTTCCCTCTCTAACAATTCACATGAAAAGGCATCTTCTGAAATCCTCTGTGCTGCTGTAGGACCATGCTCCCTCTCGCCTCCAGTTCGCCTCCTGACATCATAACATCGCCCCTTTAACAAGTCTGCCCTCTTAACAATACACATGAAACGGTATCTCCTGAAATCCTCTGTGCTGCCTGGCAGAATCCGCTTCTTCGAAAACCCAATTGTGACCTTACATGAAAGGACAATTCCTCAAATCCTCTGTGCTGCTGAATTATATTAAAACCATTATTAATCGGATCTTATAGGTGACAGAATATCAGACGTTGTGGATTACTGGGGGATTAAAAACATTTCCCTGTAATTCTGTTCTGGGGAGGTAACAGCCTGTAATAACCACCACACACATACTTAATTTCTCCAGGATTTCTTCATCGGACATCTTGGGCTTTTTCTTGCTTTTGTCTGTTGCTTTTGCGGAGGAGGCATCTGCCGGCGGCTCGCTGTTTTCCTGGGGTCCGGAGGGTGGTGGAGGCGCCTCGACTGGGGGTGGTACAGGCAGAATGACAGAGCGAGTGTGTACCTGAAGTACAAGAGCAGGGTCAGACTTTATATCACAGGCGAGAGCTCAATGTCTAGAGGCAGCAGGTAAAGCCTTACATTTATATCGTCATCTGATCACTATAAACAGACTATTCGTATGATGAGCATTTTCAGGAAAGCCACCAGCACTATCAGACAAACCCTGTGCATCTTAGGCTCGACCTCCGTAGCATAAACTACTGAAAAAGGGAATGAAGCCAGGGGTGATAGCTATCCAACAGAATCATTGTGGACCCTCCTACGTAATTTACAGCACACGAACATGTGTGCATTCAAGTTACTGCAGGGTAATGTGAATGGAGAATCTTTACATGCAACAGGAGAAGGGATCAGAGGTTCTTTAATGATTCATCCTGTCCAACTACTTCAGCTAGAGAAACCCAAAACCCATCATCAGCCCTACATGAAACTCATTTCCCAGTATTATCCTAATTACAGCAAGGTTCACAGTCTGCAAGTTACATAGCGGAGACGTAAAGTGCTTAATTGTTACTGCTCCCCATCTACAAGAATACAACTGATATACTGTAATACTGTACACGAATATAACTACTATAATACTGCTCCTATGTACAAGAATATAAGTACTATAATACTGCCCCCTATATACAAGAATATAACTACTATAATACTGCCCCTATGTACAAGAATATAACTACTATAATACTGCCACCTATATACAAGAATATAACTACTATAATACTGCCCCCTATGTACAAGAATATAACTACTATAATACTGCCCCCTATGTACAAGAATATAACTACTATAATACTGCTCCTATGTACAAGAATATAAGTACTATAATACTGCCCCCTATATACAAGAATATAACTACTATAATACTGCCCCTATGTACAAGAATATAACTACTATAATACTGCCACCTATATACAAGAATATAACTACTATAATACTGCCCCTATGTACAAGAATATAACTACTATAATACTGCCCCCTATGTACAAGAATATAACTACTATAATACTGCCCCCTATGTACAAGAATATAACTACTATAATACTGCCTCTATGTACAAGAATATAACTACTATAATACTGCTCCTATGTACAAGAATATAACTACTATAATACTGCTCCTATGTACAAGAATATAACTACTATAATACTGCTCCTATGTACAAGAATATAACTACTATAATACTGCCCCCTATGTACAAGAATATAACTACTATAATACTGCCCCTATGTACAAGAATATAACTACTATAATACTGCTCCTATGTACATGAATATAACTACTATAATACTGCACCTATGTACAAGAATATAACTACTATAATACTGCCTCCTATGTACAAGAATATAACTACTATAATACTGCCCCTATGTACAAGAATATAACTACTATAATACTGCCTCCTATGTACAAGAATATAACTACTATAATACTGCCCCCTATGTACAAGAATATAACTACTATAATACTGCCTCCTATGTACAAGAATATAACTACTATAATACTGCCTCCTATGTACAAGAATATAACTACTATAATACTGCCTCCTATGTACAAGAATATAACTACTATAATACTGCCCCTATGTACAAGAATATAACTACTATAATACTGCCTCCTATGTACAAGAATATAACTACTATAATACTGCTCCCTATGTACAAGAATATAACTACTATAATACTGCTCCTATGTACAAGAATATAACTACTATAATACTGCCTCCTATGTACAAGAATATAACTACTATAATACTGCCTCCTATGTACAAGAATATAACTACTATAATACTGCTCCTATGTACAAGAATATAACTACTATAATACTGCCTCCTATGTACAAGAATATAACTACTATAATACTGCCCCTATGTACAAGAATATAACTACTATAATACTGCCTCCTATGTACAAGAATATAACTACTATAATACTGCTCCTATGTACAAGAATATAACTACTATAATACTGCCTCCTATGTACAAGAATATAACTACTATAATACTGCTCCCTATGCACAAGAATATAACTACAACAATAGTTATATAGAATAGAATATATGTTATTGTTACACCCACCGACATTGTATATACAGGACGTGGTGCGACAGCTGGAGGGGCAGTGGACTCTTCTTCCTCATCGTCATCTTCACAAACTGGAGGTACATCAGGGACTTCAGAGACGGCTCTTGAATTCTGCAGATACATTTACACTGATATTATTACACCTACAGTGGGTACAGAAAGTATTCAGACCCCTTTAAATTTTTCACTCTGTTTCATCGCAGCCATTTAGTAAATTCAAAAAAGTTCATTTTTTTTCTCATTAATGTACACTCTGCACCCCATCCTGACTGGAAACCCCCCCAGAAATGTAGAAATATTTGCAAATTTATTGATAAAGGAAAACTGAAATCTCAGTCATGGTCATAAGTATTCAGACCCTTTGCTCAGTGTTGAGGAGAAGCACCTTTTGAGCTAGTACAGCCATGAGTCTTCTTGGGAAGGATGCAACAAGTTTTTCACCCCTGGATTTGGGGATCCTCTGCCATTCTTCCTTGCAGATCCTCTCCAGTTCCGTCAGGTTGGATGGTGAACGTTGGTGGACAGCCATTTTCAGGTCTCTCCAGAGATGCTCAATTGGGTTTAGGTCAGGGCTATGGCTGGGCCAGTCAGGAATGGTCACAGAGTTGTTCTGAAGCCGCTACTTTGTTATTTTAGCTGTGTCCTTAGGGTCATTGTCTTGTTGGAAGGTGAACCTTTGGCCATGTCTGAGGTCCAGAGCACTCTGGAAGAGGTTTTCATCCAGGATATCTCTATACTTGGCCGCATTCATGTTTCCTTCAATTACAACCAGTCGTCCTGTCCCTGCAGCTGAAAAACACCCCCATAGCATGATGCTGCCACCAGCATGTTTCACTGTTGGGATTGTATTGGGCAGGTGATGAGCAGTGCCTGGTTTTCTCCACACATACCGCTTAGAATTATCACCAAAAAGCTCTATCTTCCCTTCATCAGACCAGAGAATCTTATTTCTCATAGTCTGGGAGTCCTTCATGTGTTTTTTAGCAAACTCTATGCGGGTTTTCATATGTCTTGCACTGAGGAGAGGATTCCTTCGGGCCACTCTGCCATAAAGGCCCGACTGGTGGAGGGCTGCAGTGATAGTTGACTTTGTGGAACTTTCTCCCATCTCCCTACTGCATCTGTGGATCTCGGCCACAGTGATCTTGGGGTTCTTCTTTACCTCTCTCACCAAGGCTCTTCTCCCACGATTGCTCAGTTTGGTTGGACGGCCAGGTCTAGGAAGACTTCTGGTGGTCCCAAACTTCTTCCATTTAAGGATTATGGAGGCCACTGAGCTCTTAGGAACCTTGAGTACTGCAGAAATTCTTTTGTAACCTTGACCAGATCTGTGCCTGGCCACAATTCTGTCTCTGAGCTCCTTGGCCAGTTCCTTTGACCTCATGATTCTCATTTGTTCTGACATGCACTGTGAGCTGTGAGGTCTTATATAGACAGGTGTGCGCCTTCACAAATCAAGTCCTATCAGTTTAATTACACACAGCTGGACTCCAGTAAAGGAGTGGAACCACCATGTCAAGGAGGATCACAAGGAAATGGACAGCATGTGACTGAAATAGGAGCGTGTGAGCAAAGGATGTGAATACTTATGACCATGTGATATTTCAGTGAAGATGGGGTGCAGAGTGTACATGAATGAGAAAAAAATGAACTGTTTTGAATTTAACAAATGGCTGCAATGAAACAAAGAGTGAAAAATTTAAAGGGGCCTGAATACTTTCCGTACTCACTGTAGATGTAAGTATTAGAACTGATCTGCTTTTAAAACTCAAGTTGGAGAAATTACCTCTTTGGATATTAATTTGACCAGTGAACTAGCATTTTTGGTCATGGATATCAGATTATGGTTCACAATCACATTACAGATTGGGTCACTCATATCCTGAATGAGAAGAATCAACTTTGCAGGGTTCCCAGTAGGCATCACATCGCAGTGTTATCGCTCCCAACATTACTATACCAGTGCAGAGTTCCCTAACACAGTCACTACACTATCGGAACAGCACATCAGCCTCCAGGAGCTCTTCTGACCTTTGTGGCCGAGTTGCTGCGGCTCCTTCTACTTCTCAATAATATGACCGATAGGTGATGGGGGAAAATCCAGGAGGAAGAAATGTCATGGACGGACTTGTTACATCAGCTCCGGTGGCTTCTATTTCAGGACCACTCTGGTATCCGTGAGCTCTGCACCACCAGCCTGTCACGTGGTATTTAAGGCAGACAGCATGGCGGGGAACCGGAGATTATACACCGAGGCCAATGGAGAGAGATGTTATACACTAAGGGTAATGGGGCCAGAGGTTATACACTAGGGGCAATGGGGCCGGAGGTTATACACTGGGGGCAATGGGGCCAGAGGTTATACACTAAGGGTAATGGGGCCGGTGGTTATAAACTAGGGGCAATGGGGCCAGAGGTTATACACTAAGAGTAATGGGGCCAGAGGTTATACACTGGGGGCAATGGGGCCAGAGGTTATACACTGGGGGCAATGGGGCCAGAGGTTATACACTGGGGGCAATGGAGACAGAGGTTATACACTAGGGACAATGGGGCCAGAGGTTATACACTGGGGGCAATGGAGACAGAGGTTATACACTGGGGGCAATGGGGCCAGAGGTTATACACTAGGGGCAATGGGGCCAGAGGTTATACACTAAGGGTAATGGGGCCAGAGGTTATACACTAAGGGTAATGGGGCCGGTGGTTATAAACTAGGGGCAATGGGGCCAGTGGTTATAAACTAGGGGCAATGGGGCCAGAGGTTATACACTAGGGGCAATGGGGCCAGAGGTTATACACTAGGGGCAATGGGGCCAGAGGTTATACACTAGGGGCAATGGGGCCAGAGGTTATAAACTAGGGGCAATGGGGCCAGAGGTTATACACTAGGGGCAATGGGGCCAGAGGTTATACACTAGGGGCAATGGGGCCAGAGGTTATACACTAGGGGCAATGGGGCCAGAGGTTATACACTAGGGACAATGGGGCCAGAGGTTATACACCGGGGGCAATGGGGCCGGAGGTTATACACTAGGGACAATGGGGCCAGAGGTTATACACTAGGGACAATGGGGCCAGAGGTTATACACTAGGGACAATGGGGCCAGTGGTTATACACTAGGGGTAATGGGCTGGTGGATGTTATACACCGGGGGCAATGGGGCCAGATGTTAGACACAGGGGTCAATGACATCCCACTATGGATCCTCCTCCCACCTAATCAAAAGCAGAGCTTAAACCCCAAACTTCTCATTCTAAAAGATTCCACTAGAAATACTTCATGAAAATGGAAATCCCCAAAGACAAAAGATTAAAACCACCCGAGGCGATGGGGCTGCCAAGATGCTGTGGCTTTGGCAGGATTAACACTTGGATAATCCTCCCCCAGGTTCCTACATAGAATGGGTTATCTTAAGAGGGTGGTCAAGAATAGACACTTATAGTCATGGGAAGAACTTTAAAAAAAAAAAAAAAAACATAAAAAAACTCATTGCAGTCTATGGCTTTATGTAACTGGACAACACAAAAAGCATTTGACCATTAGGCTGTGTTCACACACAGCGTTTTTTTAGCGGTTTTTACAGCGGTTTTCACTATAAAACCGCTAAAAATAAGCTCCCCAGTCATTTCTATGCATTTTGCACTTTTTGTGCACATTGATGCGTTTTTTACCACGAAAAAAACGCATCGCGGTAAAAACCGCAGCATGCTAATTAATTTTGCGGATTTCTCTTCTCTCTCTCGCGCTCTCTCTCTCTCTCTCTCGAGAGAGAGAGAGAGAGAGAGAGAGAGAGAGCGCGAGAGAGAGAGCGCGAGAGAGAGAGCGCGAGAGAGAGAGAGCGCGAGAGAGAGAGAGCGCGAGAGAGAGAGAGCGCGAGAGAGAGAGAGCGCGAGAGAGAGAGAGCGCGAGAGAGAGAGAGCGCGAGAGAGAGAGAGCGCGAGAGAGAGAGAGCGCGAGAGAGAGAGAGCGCGAGAGAGAGAGCGCGAGAGAGAGAGAGCGCGAGAGAGAGAGAGCGCGAGAGAGAGAGAGCGCGAGAGAGAGAGAGCGCGAGAGAGAGAGAGCGCGAGAGAGAGAGAGCGCGAGAGAGAGCGCGAGAGAGAGCGCGAGAGAGAGCGCGAGAGAGAGAGCGCGAGAGAGAGCGCGAGAGAGAGCGCGAGAGAGAGCGCGAGAGAGAGCGCGAGAGAGAGCGAGCGCGAGAGAGCGAGCGCGAGAGAGCGAGCGCGAGAGAGAGAGCGCGAGAGAGAGAGAGCGCGAGAGAGAGAGAGCGCGAGAGAGAGAGCGCGAGAGAGAGAAAGCGCGAGAGAGAGAAAGCGCGAGAGAGAGAAAGCGCGAGAGAGAGAAAGCGCGAGAGAGAGAAAGCGCGAGAGAGAGAGAAAGCGCGCGAGAGAGAGAAAGCGCGAGAGAGAGAGAAAGCGCGAGAGAGAGAGAAAGCGCGAGAGAGAGAGAAAGCGCGAGAGAGAGAAAGCGCGCGCGAGAGAAAGCGCGAGAGAAAGCGCGCGCGAGAGAAAGCGCGCGCGAGAGAAAGCGCGAGAGAGAGAGAAAGCGCGAGAGAGAGAGAGAGCGCGAGAGAGAGAGAGAGCGCGAGAGAGAGAGAGAGCGCGAGAGAGAGAGAGAGCGCGAGAGAGAGAGAGAGCGCGAGAGAGAGAGCGCGAGAGAGAGAGAGAGCGCGAGAGAGAGAGAGAGCGCGAGAGAGAGAGAGCGCGAGAGAGAGAGAGCGCGAGAGAGCGCGAGAGAGAGAGAGCGCGAGAGAGAGAGAGCGCGAGAGAGAGAGAGCGCGAGAGAGAGAGAGCGCGAGAGAGAGCGCGAGAGAGAGCGCGAGAGAGAGAGAGCGCGAGAGAGAGAGAGCGCGAGAGAGATGCGGATCCGCAGAGCAAAAAAATGTTACAGGTTCCGCTTGGTGATCTCAGCGAACGCCAAAATTTTGGCGGATCCGCACAAATCAGGGCTGTGGAGTCGGAGTCGGTAGAAATGTACCGACTCCAGCTTTAAAAAAAATGTATTAATATTTCATAATTGAACTTTCATATGAATTTTATAAATGTTACTCAAATATATATGTTCTATCAAACTATGAACAACAGTGATAAGCAGTTCTGCTGGAGATAGAGACATTTCTTACTTCTTGTGTGTCACTGTTCTCCACTTCCCTTATCTAATCTTATACTTGGTTAACCTCATGCTGCCCCAACCCCCCTACTTACAATGTATGAAACTGAAAGTGAAAATGTGTTGCAAATTCTTAGTAGTAAAGCTCCTCCTCTAGACTAGATCATACTAGGTGTGCGTCTTCCAAGCATCTCACAGCTGCCTGCTACTCAGAAGAGGAAGACTGTAACAAGTATTATCCTTTCAACAAACTTTGCATCAGTTAACTGTGAGTACATGAGGAATAATAACAGTATTACTGACCACTATATCAGTTGTACGACCTGGCAATAATTTTGTACAATTGTTTTTAGGAAAAAATCTAAAGAGACATTTACAGCGCTTTCATCCAGAAGTACTGAAAGCAGTGGATGAGAGACTGCATCCAAACCAATGAACCAGTGCCCAGCTCTTCCAGCCAAACAAAGGAGCAGAGAACTTTGCAGCCATCAGTTGCAAGATATTTTGTCAGTGACAAAGTTACTGTGACAATGACAGTAGATACATTTAAAAAAACAGATCATAGAGCTTGTTGTAAAGGATAGTGTGCCTATTTCATTATTTTCACGACCAGCTTTTATGTGTCTGAATGGGGAAATGGCCCGCAAGCTTGGTGTTTCTCTGGAGAGAGAGAGTATTAGAAAATTAGTAATCGAAGAAGCTTTTAAACAAAAGGAAGAACTTAAAAAAACTCTCAAGGGACGCTTTCTGTTTCTTAAAATGGATGCCTGCACACGTCACAGAGTGAACTATTTTGCCATCAATGTCCGATTTGTTTGTGACAAAAATGAAATAGTTACCAAGACATTGGCAGTAAAAGACACCAAAGCTCATCACACCAGTGAGTTTCTCCAGGTCTTGGTGGAAAAGGTTCTGCAAGACTATGAACTTAAAGAGCAAGTTCTTTCTGTCGTAACTGACAATGCTTCAAATATGATAAGTACTATTAAGCTAATGAATGAGAGTAATGATGGTGACCAGCAGCTAGAAGAACATTCTGGGTCCACAGACACAGAAATGTTTGAAATAGAGGAACACAGTATTGTAACTGAGGAGCAAACTGAAGTTGCTTCAGATGAACAGCAACATGATAGTTTAGATGATCTTGTTGAAACTGTGTCAATATGCTCTTTCATCACATGCGCTGTGTTGTGCATACGCTACAGCTGGCTATAAGAGACAGTCTGCAAGAAGGACATGATGCTGCACTGATTGGCAAGGTGAGAAAATTGGCTACTGTTGCCAGAACCCCTAAAGTTGACTCAATTTTGAAGAGACGTGCTGGAAAAGGGGCAATTATTGATCAAGCCACACGATGGGGCAGTACTTACTTAATGATTCAGCGCTTGGTTGAACTGAAAACCTTTCTTGTAGACATGGCTAACCCTCAACTGACGCTAAATGAAAGTCAGTGGAATCAGGTGACTGAGCTGGAAAAATTGCTAGAGCACCCATTTACAGTGACTAAAAAATTACAAGCAGAGGACTTAACTCCAGGTATTTTCTTAAAGGAGTGGAAGAACCTGATGTTTCGCCTGTCCCAAAGAGGAGGGTTAATTGCAAGTGGCATTGCTACATCAATGAAACGGAGAGAGGAGCTACTATTACAAAATAACATTCTTTTGGCAGCTGTTTATGTAGACCCAATGCATCGGATTCTTCTAGATGATCAACAGCTAAGGAAAAGAAGCTCTGTTTGAAATAGCAGTAAGGATGAAAGGGTTGCAGAACAGTCAGGAGGAACAAGAAGAATTTGGTCGTCCTGCCACATCTTCACCCTCATCATCAACTGATGAAGAATTTAATTTCGAAAAATATTTGGATCACAAGGACCGTGCAAAGCGTTCCCGCATAGAAGAAGAGTCATCCCCATCAAGGAACACACCCAGTACATTTCAGCAGAATTTTTCATGTGCACTAAAAGAAATTGAGAAATTTGACCGTTCATCAAAAATAACAGTGCAACAAGCGATTCCTCTGTATCCTGACATTGTCAGAGATGTTGCCCGAGTGGTTACTGCTTTGCCACCAACACAAGTTAGTGTAGAGAGGTTGTTCTCTGCTCTCAAAATAATTAGATCAGATTTGAGGGCATCCATGAAGGAGGATCTGACAGAGGCAATACTTTTTCTGAGGACAAATTTATAGATTTCTTCTTATTAACTGCATAAAAGTGTTTATTGCATATTTACTTACAGTTTAGAAAAGTTTATAAAAAGTTATTTGCTATATTCTAATTGTATTCTAATAAATGTAGTTTTTGCTCTAAGTGGTCTGATTACTTATATGATGGTGAGAAACTGAATAAGCACGATGTTTAATATTTTACAACAGTAAATTTGTTGTTATGAATTGGCCATTTATGAAGGAGTCGGAGTCGGAGCCTGATAAAATCCAGGAGTCGGAGTCGCAACTGTGGCTTACCGACTCCACAGCCCTGGCACAAATACGGACGCAACAGACCATCATCAGTCAAAATCCGCCGACAATGCAAGTCAATAGGTAAGAAAAACGGATCCGTCAAGAAAAATGGCGGATCCGTTTTTTTAGCAAAACGGCGGATTTTGACTGATGGTGACAAACGGAAGTGTGAAACAGCCAGGTTCATACATCCGTACATGGAACGGCCGCAGGTCTCCTGACCGGAACTCAGCCCCTTACTTGCATATGAAAATATTACTCACTTGTCAGGACTCTTGGCTCCCTCCCCTAGGGCTAGCTCCCTTAGTTTAAGTCCGCACCATGTTCCTGCTGTGATCCGGAAACTTGCTTTGACATCACCCAGTGCCCTTTTTAAACCAAACTCAGACAGCTATATGCTGTCTGAGGATTCAGTGAGCTTTGCACTCAGTTCCATGTGTTCTTCTGGAGTTTGCCTTGCCAACTATCTCTCTTATCTAGCGAATTGTCACTTCGGCTTGTTTATCATCTAGCTGCATTTACTTCCTGGCTCAGACCTGCAGTTAAACATTTGTTTGCTGCAACTAAAGCAAAAAACTCTTCTTTGCTATACTGGTGTTGTTCACAATACAATACTGCTGCAAGTGAGTGCAATTTTTTCTGCAAGCTATTATCCAGTTTGCTTGTTCATCACTGCTGCTTGCGGTTATTCATTTGTTGTATACATTGCTACAATTAATCGTCTGTCTACTGGTAGCATGCAACTGCCATTTGGTTACTGCTGCCCTGACTATACGCCTACAGTTCCTATCTATATCCAACCCTCCTGGGTGCACACAAAGCAAATCACGCCTGCACCGCCGGTGACCGGGCCGCCGGGGATAGAAATTCTGGCACACAGCAAAGGCAGAGGCGAGCCACAGACGAGCCCAGCGCAGGCTCAGGTCAGCTCACACTGACTGGGCAGCGGCGCACCGTGACTCCTCCAGCGAGCTCCAGTTACCCGCCAATGCCGCACTGAGCCGCAGGAATCAGTGCGCGGGGGCCACCGGGGTGTGCTGTGCTCTGTCCCAGTAGTCAGACAGAGGCTAGAACGTATCAGTGCGCGGTATCCGGCAGGCGGGGCTAGGAAGCAGAGCAAGAGTCCTCCTCTGCTCCTGCTCCTTGCCTGCAGCAACATCAAAGTACTGGATCGTGGCTCTGGATCTCCCCGGTTCGGAGAACCGGCTGCTTTTTTAACAACCGGTTCCACCGAATCGGGGAGAACCGGCTGAATCCCACCCCTGGTGAAAACCAACCTCGTCCCATCAGCACGATGGTAAATTAGTGATGATTTGGGCTCGGTTTTCAGCCATAGGACAAGGAAAGTGTTCTGGAGTCGTCAAAAAGTGAAGCCGTCGATCCAAAAAAACCCAAAAGCTAGAGAAGAGTGGGACAAAATTCCTCTAGAACGATGTGAGAGACTGATAAAAGTCATACGGGAAACCATTAACTATTGAAAGTGGTTTTACAAGTTATGGAGTCATGGGGTGTACTTACTTTTTCTCCCACAGTTTCTGCATTTTTAGCCTAATTTTTGGTACATTAATAATGATACGGAGTAATATGTCATCTGTTGTTCATCTGAGGTTGTAAAAAGCGGATACACACAAACATAGAATTCAAAGAGGGTGTACTTAGTTTTCAGATCAGAAATTTGTAGATTTCTTTGCTTGAAAACTTACCGTACTGACAGAATCCTTGTACACCTCAAGTTCGTTATCTGCGGGGAAAGAAGACAACCCGCCATTACAAAGTATCAAGATGCCAGCGCCGCACGTCTAAATGCAAAGTAAATGATGAGAATCTAAAAAGCCACTGATACATTTTTTAACTTTGCTCTTTCAAACTGTTTTTACCCCCAGAGTTTACACCTCCCCTCCCCCATTGCCCAAACACATTTTGCAGAGAATAGAGAAGATCTTTGGGTCAGACTTCACTAATACAATGCAATGTAAAAATCTTGTTTCCATCTTCTACGACTGTGGTCTGCATGACTGGATGGCATCATTCTGCAAACATGACCCTTCGGAGCCATCCCGGTAGCAGCATCAGCTGCGGGAAAGCTTGCCAACACAAATAATGTGGACACGTCTGAGGCCGGCCAGAGAGCGAGGAAGACGAGGAGGGGGGAGCGCTCATGACTCATATCGGAAACAATCACAATCTATTACTCGACTTGTAAAAATCCCAGTGCAAAGAAAAACACAAGGCAGCTTATCAGAACTGTCAGACTGTACATCAAATGTGCTGACAGCGCGAAGGTAATGTGCAGAATATAAAGTAAAGTATAAATAGATCTCTAGTAACAATTCTAGAGCCAACATCCTATGTCAGGTGTAAAATAATACAACTACTACAATACTGCCCCCTATGTACAAGAATATAACTACTATAATACTGCCCCCTATGTACAAGAATATAACTACTATAATACTGCCCCCTATGTACAAGAATATAACTACTATAATACTGCCCCCTATGTACAAGAATATAACTACTATAATACTGCTCCTATGTAGAAGAATATAACTACTATAATACTGCTCCTATGTAGAAGAATATAACTACTATAATACTGCCCCTATGTACAAGAATATAACTACTATAATACTGCCCCTATGTACAAGAATATAACTACTATAATACTGCCCCCTATGTACAAGAATATAACTACTATAATTCTGCTCCTATGTACAAGAATATAACTACTATAATACTGCCCCCTATGTACAAGAATATAACTACTATAATACTGCCCCCTATGTACAAGAATATAACTACTATAATACTGCCCCTATGTACAAGAATATAACTACTATAATACTGCCCCTATGTACAAGAATATAACTACTATAATACTGCCCCTATGTACAAGAATATAACTACTATAATACTGCCCCCTATGTACAAGAATATAACTACTATAATTCTGCTCCTATGTACAAGAATATAACTACTATAATACTGCCCCCTATGTACAAGAATATAACTACTATAATACTGCCCCCTATGTACAAGAATATAACTACTATAATACTGCCCCCTATGTACAAGAATATAACTACTATAATACTGCCCCCTATGTACAAGAATATAACTACTATAATACTGCTCCTATGTACAAGAATATGCCTACTATAATACTGCCCCTATATACAAGAATATAACTACTATAATACTGTCCCTATGTACAAGAATACAACTACTATAATACTGATCCTATATACAAGAATATAACTACTATAATACTGCCCCTATGTACAAGAATATAACTACTATAATACTGCCCCTATGTACAAGAATATAACTACTATAATACTGCCCCTATGTACAAGAATATAACTACTATAATACTGCCCCCTATGTACAAGAATATAACTACTATAATACTGCTCCTATGTACAAGAATATGTCTACTATAATACTGCCCCTATGTACAAGAATATAACTACTATAATACTGCCCCTATATACAAGAATATAACTACTATAATACTGTCCCTATGTACAAGAATACAACTACTATAATACTGATCCTATATACAAGAATATAACTACTATAATACTGCTCCTATGTACAATAATATACCTACTATAATACTGCCCCTATGTACAAGAATATAACTAATATAATACTGCCCCTATATACAAGAATATAACTACTATAATACTGCCTCTATGTACAAGAATACAACTACTATAATACTGATCCTATATACAAGAATATAACTACTATAATACTGCTCCTATGTACAATAATATAACTTCTATAATACTGCTCCTACGTACAGGAATATAACTACTATAATACTGCTCCTACGTACAGGAATATAACTACTATAATACTGCTCCTATGTACAAGAATATAACTACTATAATACTGCTCCTACGTACAGGAATATAACTACTATAATACTGCTCCTATGTACAAGAATATAACTACTATAATACTGCTCCTATGTACAAGAATATAACTACTATAATACTGCCCCCTATGTACAAGAATATAACTACTATAATACTGCCCCCTATGTACAAGAATATAACTACTATAACACTGCCCCTATGTACAAGAATATAACTACTATAATACTGCCCCTATGTACAAGAATATAACTACTATAATACTGCTCCTATGTACAAGAATATAACTACTATAACACTGCCCCATGTACAAGAATATAACTACTATAACACTGCCCCATGTACAAGAATATAACTACTATAATACTGCCCCCTATGTACAAGAATATAACTATAATACTGCTCCTATGTACACGAATATAACTACTATAATACTGTCCCCTATGTACAAGAATATAACTACTATAATACTGTCCCCTATGTACAAGAATATAACTACTATAATACTGCTCCCTATGTACAAGAATATAACTACTATAATACTGTCCCCTATGTACAAGAATATAACTACTATAATACTGCCCCTATGTACAAGAATATAACTACTATAATACTGCTCCTATGTACACGAATATAACTACTATAATACTGTCCCCTATGTACAAGAATATAACTACTATAATACTGCTCCTATGTACAAGAATATGCCTACTATAATACTGCCCCTATGTACAAGAATATAACTACTATAATACTGCCCCTATATACAAGAATATAACTACTATAATACTGTCCCTATGTACAAGAATACAACTACTATAATACTGATCCTATATACAAGAATATAACTACTATAATACTGCCCCTATGTACAAGAATATAACTACTATAATACTGCCCCTATGTACAAGAATATAACTACTATAATACTGCCCCTATGTACAAGAATATAACTACTATAATACTGCCCCCTATGTACAAGAATATAACTACTATAATACTGCCCCCTATGTACAAGAATATAACTACTATAATACTGCTCCTATGTACAAGAATATGCCTACTATAATACTGCCCCTATGTACAAGAATATAACTACTATAATACTGCCCCTATATACAAGAATATAACTACTATAATACTGTCCCTATGTACAAGAATACAACTACTATAATACTGATCCTATATACAAGAATATAACTACTATAATACTGCTCCTATGTACAATAATATACCTACTATAATACTGCCCCTATGTACAAGAATATAACTAATATAATACTGCCCCTATATACAAGAATATAACTACTATAATACTGCCTCTATGTACAAGAATACAACTACTATAATACTGATCCTATATACAAGAATATAACTACTATAATACTGCTCCTATGTACAATAATATAACTTCTATAATACTGCTCCTACGTACAGGAATATAACTACTATAATACTGCTCCTACGTACAGGAATATAACTACTATAATACTGCTCCTATGTACAAGAATATAACTACTATAATACTGCTCCTATGTACAAGAATATAACTACTATAATACTGCCCCCTATGTACAAGAATATAACTACTATAACACTGCCCCTATGTACAAGAATATAACTACTATAACACTGCCCCTATGTACAAGAATATAACTACTATAATACTGCCCCTATGTACAAGAATATAACTACTATAATACTGCTCCTATGTACAAGAATATAACTACTATAACACTGCCCCATGTACAAGAATATAACTACTATAATACTGCCCCCTATGTACAAGAATATAACTACTATAATACTGCCCCCATGTACAAGAATATAACTACTATAATACTGCCCCATGTACAAGAATATAACTACTATAATACTGTCCCCTATGTACAAGAATATAACTACTATAATACTGCCCCCATGTACAAGAATATAACTACTATAATACTGCTCCTATGTACAAGAATATAACTACTAACACTGCCCCATGTACAAGAATATAACTACTATAATACTGCCCCCTATGTACAAGAATATAACTATAATACTGCTCCTATGTACAAGAATATAACTACTATAATACTGCTCCTATGTACACGAATATAACTACTATAATACTGTCCCCTATGTACAAGAATATAACTACTATAATACTGTCCCCTATGTACAAGAATATAACTACTATAATACTGCTCCCTATGTACAAGAATATAACTACTATAATACTGTCCCCTATGTACAAGAATATAACTACTATAATACTGCTCCTATGTACAAGAATATAACTACTATAATACTGCTCCTATGTACACGAATATAACTACTATAATACTGTCCCCTATGTACAAGAATATGACTACTATACTACTGCCCCTATGTACAAGAATATACAGTGCCTACAAGTAGTATTCAACCCCCTGCAGATTTAGCAGGTTTACACATTCGGAATTAACTTGGCATTGTGACATTTGGACTGTAGATCAGCCTGGAAGTGTGAAATGCACTGCAGCAAAAAAGAATGTTATTTCTTTGTTTAATTTTTTTTTTTAAATGTGAAAAGTTTATTCAGAGGGTCATTTATTATTCAACCCCTCAAACCACCAGAATTCTGTTTGGTTCCCCTAAAGTATTAAGAAGTATTTCAGGCACAAAGAACAATGAGCTTCACATGTTTGGATTAATTATCTCTTTTTCCAGCCTTTTCTGACTATTTAAGACCCTCCCCAAACTTGTGAACAGCACTCATACATGCATTAAATCCCTAAAACGATACTTTATTATTTAAAAACCACAAATGTGGTACACACCAGAAAAAATGTGACAGAAGTTGAAAATTAGTGTTCAAACATAGCCCACACTAAGGTAACCCCTACGAGTCCCTAATTCGATACTAAGCTGTACCCTGCCTGGCTGCGGAGGTTGGCACCCTAAGGGGGGAACGTTGTGGCGCCCCCGCTCACGATGGCTATCCCTGGGGGCCCTAACGAACCCTACAGCCACTAGTGGTCCCTTCTACCCGATACAAGGGAACCCCTAATTCTAAACAGAGATCAAACCTACTCTATAGAGGACCCTGTGTCCCAAGAAAAGAGGTTAAAATAAATTTAGAACACACATGGCATTAGGTGGTCATATTAAAGTCCCACAAAACAGCAGACAGCCATAAAGCAACTCAGTGGGATAACTCAGTTCAAATAATGCCTAAATCTTGTACAAAAGATTCATAACCAAGAGAGGCATCTTTTACATTGACTCAATAATAAGCCATAGCCCACAAAGATGATTGAAAAATGACTGTAAAGGCCATCAACAGTCTCCCACTGTTAGAAATATATAGGGAACGCAGAGCTGCAACAGCGGTACTTATCTGCGTTTGTCGCCACCTGCCATCAAATAGTTAATGCCTTTGAGGCATTAACTATTTGATGGCAGGTGGCGACAAACGCAGATAAGTACCGGCTGTTGCAGCTCTGCGTTCCCTATATATTTCTAACAGTGGGAGACTGTTGATGGCCTTTACAGTCATTTTTCAATCATCTTTGTGGGCTATGGCTTATTATTGAGTCAATGTAAAAGATGCCTCTCTTGGTTATGAATCTTTTGTACAAGATTTAGGCATTATTTGAACTGAGTTATCCCACCGAGTTGCTTTATGGCTGTCTGCTGTTTTGTGGGACTTTAATATGACCACCTAATGCCATGTGTGTTCTAAATTTATTTTAACCTCTTTTCTTGGGACACAGGGTCCTCTATAGAGTAGGTTTGATCTCTGTTTAGAATTAGGGGTTCCCTTGTATCGGGTAGAAGGGACCACTAGTGGCTGTAGGGTTCGTTAGGGCCCCCAGGGATAGCCATCGTGAGCGGGGGCGCCACAACGTTCCCCCCTTAGGGTGCCAACCTCCGCAGCCAGGCAGGGTACAGCTTAGTATCGAATTAGGGACTCGTAGGGGTTACCTTAGTGTGGGCTATGTTTGAACACTAATTTTCAACTTCTGTCACATTTTTTCTGGTGTGTACCACATTTGTGGTTTTTAAATAATAAAGTATCGTTTTAGGGATTTAATATATGAGTTTATTTGAGAACCCTTGAAGGATTATATTTCAGATTGCAGCACTCATACATGGTCAACATGGGAAAGACAAAGGAGCATTCCAAGGCCATCAGAGACAAGATCGTGAAGGGTCACAAGGCTGGCAAAGGGTACAAAACCGTTTCCAAGGAGTTGGGCCTACCTGTCTCCACTGTTGGGAGCATCATCTGGAAGTGGAAGGCTTATGGAACTACTGTTAGCCTTCCACGGCCTGGACAGCCTTTGAAAGTTTCCTCCCGTGCCGAGGCCAGGCTTGTCCGAAGAGTCAAGGCTAACCCAAGGACAACAAGGAAGGAGCTCCGGGAAGATCTCATGGCAGTGGGGACATTGGTTTCAGTCAATACCATAAGTAACGTACTCCACCGCAATGGTCTCCGTTCCAGACGAGCCCGTAAGGTACCTTTACTTTCAAAGTGTCATGTCAAGGCTCGTCTACAGTTTGCTCATGATCACTTGGAGGACTCAGACAGACTGGTTCAAGGTTCTCTGGTCTGATGAGACCAAGATCGAGATCTTTGGTGCCAACCACACACGTGACGTTTGGAGACTGGATGGCACTGCATACGACCCCAAGAATACCATCCCTACAGTCAAGCATGGTGGTGGCAGCATCATGCTGTGGGGCTGTTTCTCAGCCAAGGGGCCTGGCCATCTGGTCCGCATCCATGGGAAGATGGATAGCACGACCTACCTGGAGATTTTGGCCAAGAACCTCCGCTCCTCCATCAAGGATCTTAAGATGGGTCGTCATTTCATCTTCCAACAAGACAACGACCCAAAGCACACAGCCAAGAAAACCAAGGCCTGGTTCAAGAGGCAAAAAATCAAGGTGTTGGAGTGGCCTAGTCAGTCTCCTGACCTTAACCCAATTGAAAACATGTGGAAGGAGCTCAAGATTAAAGTCCACATGAGACACCCAAAGAACCTAGATAACTTGGAGAAGATCTGCATGGAGGAGTGGGCCAAGATAACTCCAGAGACCTGTGCCAGCCTGATCAGGTCTTATAAAAGACGATTATTAGCTGTAATTGCAAACAAGGGGTTATTCCACAAAATATTAAACCTAGGGGTTGCATAATAATTGACCCACACTTGTATGTTTAAAATTTATTAAAATTTAACTGAGCAACATAACTTTTTGGTTTGTAAGATTTATGCATCTGTTAATAAATCCTGCTCTTGTGTGAAGTTTGAAGGCTCTGACTTAGGCTAGTTTCACACTAGCGTTTATGAGCGCAGCGACGGCCTGCGCACGGCCGCCGCTAAGCCCCGCCCCCTGCCGCGCCCCGCCGGTAGCTCCGCCCACCGGCACATGACGTTGCATGCGCCCTGCGTCCCCTATCTTTATCACAGGGGGCGCAGGCCGTGCGCAGTATGCGTTTGGCAGCGCATGCGTCCTCTTGACGGTGCGCCGACCTGCGCCAAACGCAACCTGCTGCAGTTTGGTTGCGTCGGCGCACCGTCAAAAAGGCGCATGCGCCGCCAAACACATACTGCGCACGGCCTGCGCCCCCTGTGATAAAGATAGGGGACGCAGGGCGCATGCAGCGTCATGCGCCGGTGGGCGGAGCTACCGGTGGGCGCGGCAGGGGGCGGGGCTTAGCGGCGGCCGTGCGCAGGCCGTCGCTGCGCTCATAAACGCTATTGTGAAACTAGCCTTATTTGCATCTTATCAAACCTGCTAAATCTGCAGGGGGTTGAATACTACTTGTAGGCACTGTAACTACTATAATACTGCTCCTATGTACAAGAATATAACTACTATAATACTGCCCCCTATGTACAGGAATATAGCTACTAAAATACTGCCCCTATGTACAAGAATATAATTACTATAATACTGCCCCTATGTACGAGAATATAACTACTATAATACTGCCCCTATGTACAAGAATATAACTACTATAATACTGCTCCTACGTACAGGATATATCTACTATAATACTGCTCCTATGTATAGAAATGTAACTAGAGCAGCTACCTCTGTAGTAAGTAACTTCTTGTCCATGTTACCTGTGAAGCTCATGTACTTCTGGCTGTTGGTGGTTTTCTTGGAGTCATAAAACTTCAGCACGTCCAGCACAGCTTGAGGATTCTTCTTCTGTTCTTCTTCTGAAATTTTGGAGGTCTGCAGCAGGCATGCCCACTGTTCCGGCATTCCCTGCACCATTATAAGATTCAATGGATTACAAACACATCCTTAACATAATATAGGCTCTAACCCAAATTCCCCATGTAAGCATACAGAATTATTGTCAGTTGCCACCTAAAAATCCATCCATATTACTACAATAAATAGCAGAGCCTGGAGGAGTGGGAGGAGGGAGATGTAGCTGCAGTTTCTCTTTTATCATTTCAGTTGAACAGTTTGTAACATTTCTATAATCTGTATAATTTATAATCCTCTCCCAAAGTAAAAGAAACTAAGGATTCATCCTAATCTGCAGTTGCACCTAGTCCCTGGTATCCAAAAGGGCTCCAGAAAAACGTGTCATAATTATAAACCAGTACTGGTGTTTTTCTTATTGGTCACTTTAGTAATAAGAAGGAGAAGCTTTAAACAGTCATAAAGTATTAAACATAAGCACTGAGACATTGAAAAGACAAGAGGAGCTGATAGACAGAGTTTCTTATCCGCCCATGATGCAACAATGCTACACCCACATGTCCTTTCTAGCCGGATGCTAGGTGCAACAATGCTACACCAACATGTCCTTTCCAGCCAGATGCTAGGTGCAACAATGCTACACCAACATGTCCTTTCCAGCCAGATGCTAGGTGCAACAATGCCACACCCACATGTCCTTTCCAGCCGGACGCTAGGTGCAATAATGCTACACCCACATGTCCTTTCCAGCCGGATGCTAGGTGCAATAATGCTACACTCACATGTCCTTTCCAGCCGGACGCTAGGTGCAATAATGCTATACTCACATGTTCTTTCCAGCCAGATGCTAGATGTAATAATGCTACACCCACATGTTCTTTCCAGCCGAACACTAGGGGTAATATTCAGCAACCTGAAGTCCGATTTAAGGCAGATTTAAGGCAAGATTTGTATATTTCAACATTTAGTGTATGTAAAAAGTGTGGCAGTCAAGTGACTTAACCATGTGACAACTTTCAAGTCTCAGTCCTCTTGTATGCAAGTGCTGTTTTTTTACATGTGCATGTGGTAATGCTCCGCCCACTTGTCCTTTCCAGCAGGATGCTATGTGCAAAACTGCTCTGCCAGTCCTTACAATGAACTTAATTTTGAAAGCCGCTTTAGATGTGAATGGAGTATAAAAAAAAAAATCATTTTGTTACAACATATGTAAAATTACTAAACTTTATGCAGATTCATGTTGATGTTAATCGTTAAAAGTTGAATTATTTACTTCTTCTCTCGACTTACAGTGAATTTCCCTGTCACGGGATCGAAGCCGACATGAAGGGTGTGTTCAAAGTCCGATGGCAGGGAGATTTCTGGCCTGTCCTTCTCTCTCTCTTTATCCTTTTTTTTGCTAGCTGGAACAAAAACAACAAAAAACCACACGACTTGTTTAAGAAAACAAATATTTGTAATTGACAAAGCAAACAATAAAGATTCCAATATTCCAGGGCGGTTAAGAAACAGCAGTGATCTGATTGGCCGCCTTCTCTCAGATGATACTTTTTTTTTTTGTTCCTGTTCTTTTTCTTTTCAGTCTATATGACCGCTTCTACTTAAAGTGCAAATAATGAGTGCCGCCCTGTACCTTTACACGAACGCTCAATCGGGTTCATTTTTCATGTACGGATGTCATTGTGTCAATGAATCAAATAACCGTTCTGGGCTCATTCCTTTAAATCCTCCCATAAAGGCTTCACGTGGCTTGTAAAGGGTTAAAATAGTGAAGTACCGTAGTTTTTAGTTTGTTTTTCTAGAAATAAGACCAATCTGGGTAAATCAAAGTTCAAGAGCCCCAATTAATGAATGGTCAATCATAAATTATACATTTATTCACATAGGGGGCGCTCTACAATTGTCACATATTCTATAGGTTTGGAGAAATACTGTACTTTTATCTCCGGTCCTTGGTAACATGTTCAGAAGCCGGTCCGCCTTTTTCTTCTTTTCTGGGTTAGGGGGGAGAGGCCTCAAGCCATGGTTTATATTGTCCTTCGCATTGGCTCCAATGAATGTACTGGTGTTCCTCAGGGGCGGGGCTGGAGGTTTATCATTGACCTCTATACCATTGTCAGACATATTTTCTGAGATCTCAGAGCGGCTCCTGTGTCAAATGAAAGATTAGATGAGAAAATTCAACCACTATAGTAATCAATATCAGTCTAGCATAATATATTTAAAGCTTTAAAAGGAGTTGACCAGCTATGGACAACCCCTTACTAATGGGCACAATGAAAAAAAAAAAAAAAAAAAAAATTATATATATATATATATATATAATTGATTGATAGAGATATATATATATATATATATATATATATATATATATATATATATATCCATCCAACAATGTAGACCAGCTCACTCCTGTGAACCACCTGGAACCTCAGCTGACCTGGTTAACTCGGTTGTGCCCGGATCTGGATGTAGGAGTCCATCCATACAAATGTGAACAATGACAAAGCAAAGTCTAGCAATAACGTGAGCAATCCAGGATGCTGTTAAAAAATTTTTTCTTTTTATTCATAAATCCATTAAAATGCAATGGTCCAAGCAGTTCAAAACAGCAATAACACAGGAAAGTCGTGCAGATAGGACTACGCGTTTCAGCGGTAGAACCCGCCTTCTTCACGGTCCAGAATCTAATCTGCTTTCCAAACATGGAACCTTATATACATCCCACTCCCATCAGGGTAATTATAAACATATGTGAGAGACTTAAAAACATGTGCTATAAAAGCAGATCAAACATATAAACTATCCACATATTGATCAGTATACAACATGCATAAAGATTATAAGGAAAGAATTCAACATATTGGAGAAAAATACATTAGGAATGTCCGATAACCTGACCATAAGATTAAGGCCCTGTGCACACAGTGCAGACTCCGTGCAGTTCCGCAGCAGATTTGGCCCTGCAGAACCGCAGCAGAAAAGCAACAGAACAGCACGTGATGCACAGTACCATTTAAGGCTATGTAAAACAAAAAAGGCTGTGCATATGCTGCAGATTTTTCTGCGCAGATCTGGTGCAGAATAAAAGAAACAGCATATCGCTTCTCCTGTGCGGCTCTGCTGCAGCTCTCCACCTGCTCCATTCTAGAAATCTGCAGGCGGAAACTGCAGGGGAAATCCGCACAAAAACTGCACCAAATCTGCGACAAATCTGCAGGCAAAACGCAGATCATCTTACCTAAAGATTTAGCAAAATCTACGCGGAAAATTCCACAGCAGAATCCGCACTGTGTGCACATAGCCCCAGTGGTACAAAAACATAGAATAATAATATTAACCAGCATTATATAATACAAATATATCAATAGTGCATAATGATATCCAGGCGGTTATTAAAGCCCTGTGGCATGCAAGTCCCAAATTCAAATATCCACCTACTTTCTCTTGCAAGCACTTTTTTGTGAAAATCTCCCTCTCTCAATGGTTTTTTTACATGCTCTATGCCCATAAAGGAGAAACCGCGTAAATCCCCATTATGTTTTTTTGAAAAATGTCGGGATACTACTGATGCACCAACCATAGGCAGATTACTAGCGTCTGATAGGTGTTTGCGGATTCTAGTTTTAAGGGGATTCATCGTACAACCTACATATTGCATACGCATATATTGCAATTAATTAGATACACTACATTCTCCGTATTACAGTTTATACAAGAACAAACATTAAACTGTTTTTTATTGGAGATAGATGTAAATGTTTTAGATTTATTAGCAAAACCGCAGCACTTACAGATATTGGCACCGCATTTAAAAAATCCTGTTGTTTTTAACCAATTGCTAGGGGAAATTTTATCCGGATCTTTGAACATGCTGGGTGATAATAGTGTAGCTAAAGTCGGGGCTCTTCTTGCCACAAAGGCAATATCATTATTTTCCACAATATTTTTCAAAATATCATTCTGAGACAACAAGGGAAGATATTTTTTGATGATTTTAACAATAGAATTAAGCTGAGGACTATAGTTGGTACTGAAAACCACCCTAGATTTTTTAGAGTCAAACTGTCTTTTTTTCTCAGTAGATTCCAACAGCTTAACCCTATCCATGCCTGCTACCATTTTCCTGGCTCTGTCCAAGGACCAATTAGGATATCCCCTTTTTTTTTTTTAATTATTACAGGTCATTTCAATTCCTTCCTCCAATTTGTCACTAGATGTAGTATTCCTTTTTAGTCTAATAAGCTCCCCCACAGGAATATTCTGAATGACATGTTTGGGGTGATTAGAGGAAGCCATTAAAATACTATTGCATGCAATGGATTTTTTCATAGGGAGATATCAGAACCCCATCATTGTCCAGATCTGCGGTCAGTTTCAAATCCAAGAAGTTAATTGATACCTCATGACCACTACTAGTAAATTTTAGATTGAAATCATTCAAATCCAAATAAGAAAATAAACTTTTTGCAGACGAGAGACTACCCCTCCAGACAAATATCAGATCATCAATAAATCTCCCCAGCCTAACAATATTATCCTTGTATGGGTTATCAATATTAAAGATATAATTTTCTTCCCACACAGACATAACCAGGTTAGCTAGGGAAGGTGAAAACTTGGCGCCCATGCTCACACCCTGTGTCTGGAGGAAATATCTCTCAAACACAAAATAGTTGTGGCTTAAAAGAAATTGAATTGAGGAGACAATAAACCTCTGAATGGAATCCTCATAATTACTGTATCTGGACAAATAATATGTGATGCATCGTAACGCGACGTGATGGGGGATAGAAGGATATAACCCCACCACATCGCAAGATAACCACACATAATCAAGATTGCCAGTGAAATTTTTCCATAATCTGTATTATACTTTTGGAATCTTTAAGATGACTTGGTGTTAATGGCACTAAAGGTTGAAGATAAAAATCCACCCACTCCCCTAGTTTCTCACTAAATGATCCGATCTCAGACACGATAGGTCTGAGAGGGGGAGGAAAAACCTCTTTATGAACTTTAGGGAGTGAGTGGTATATTGGGACAATCGGTGTTTCACAAAAAATAAATTTAATTCTGTCTGAAATAGCACCCATACTGATTCCCACCTGTAATAGAAGTAATAATTCAGAGTTAAATGAATTAGTTGGATTAGATGGCAATTCAATATAGGTGCTACTGTTTTCTAAATCCAGCAAGTTCATTTTCTTATATAAACCAGCATTGAGAGCCACAATAGCGCCCCCCTTGTCTGCCTGGACAACAAGGAGATCGCCATTAGCCCTCAATTCATCAATTGCCCTATGTTCAGAAATACTCAGATTAAATTTAACCTCTTGATGTTCTACTTGATTATAAAGAGACACAAGCGCACTTTCAATTGTTTCCTGAAAAAAAATCAAGGAAAGGAGGTCTCGATTTTACTGGGTAGAACATGGGATTACGAGTCTGAAACCTGTCATTTAGATTAACCCTATCCTCCAACTCTGTCTCCCCCTCTAGTTGTCTTAGAGACAGCTACCTGTTCACTAAAATGAATATTATCAGATGATATACTGACAGATGATAAATTATACACATGAGTATTGTCCTCATTATAATGAACTTTGAGGGTCAAATTACGTGCAAATCTATTGATATCAACAATAGTGTCAAATAAACTGAATTTTTTTAACTGGAGAAACATGGATTTTTGTGAGTACTCACCGTAAAATCCTTTTCTCCGAGACGCTCATTGGGGGACACAGAGACTGTGGGTGTGTGCTTCTGCTGTCTGGAGGCTGACACTAAGTATACAAAAAAAGAGTTAGCTCCTCCTCCGCCGCATACACCCTCGCCCCCAGACCGGGCGTAACTCAGTTTAGTGCATAAGCAGTAGGAGAACGCGCCTTAAACTCAGGCAAGAAATCATACTTCTGGAAAAGGGACCACCCTGATCCTTACATAAGGATTTTTATAACTTAAAATAAGCAAAAGCCAACTGTCTAGTAGGGTGGGTGCTGTGTCCCCCAATGAGCGTCTCGGAGAAAAGGATTTTACGGTGAGTACTCACAAAAATCCATGTTTCTCCTTCGTCTCATTGGGGGACACAGAGACTGTGGGACGTTCTAAAGCAGTCCCTGGGCGGGATCTTAGCTCACCCAATCCATGCTATTTTGCGCCCCTGATTAGAGGTGCGCAACTGCTGCCTGGAGAATCTTTCTTCCCAGGCTTGCATCCGAGGATGCCTGGGTATGTACGTTATAATGTTTGACAAACGTATGCAAACTGGACCAGGTAGCTGCTTTGCACACCTGTTCCGCTGAAGCTTGGTGTCGCAGTGCCCATGAGGCACCCACTGCTCGAGCCGAGTGTGCCTTGATCCCTGCCGGAACCGGCGTGCCACTGATTTCATAAGATTCTTGAATCGTCAGGCGAACCCATCTGGCCAAAGTCGCTTTGGACGCAGCAAGCCCCTTCCGCCGCCCTTCTGGGATCACGAATAGAGAGTCTGTCCGGCGGAAAGATGCTGTCCTTGTCACATACCTCCTAAGAGCTCTTACCAGATCCAGTGTGTGCAAAGCCTTTTCTACCCTGCGCACCGGTGCCGGGCAAAACGAGGGTAAGACAATGTCTTCGTTGATATGGAATGCAGAGACAACCTTCGGCAAGAAGGGAGGAGCTGGCCTTAAAACTACCTTATCCTTATAAAAAGTCAAGAACGGCGGTTTACAAGATAAAGCCGCCAATTCCGAAACCCGCCTAATAGACGTAATAGCTACCAGAAAAACGACCTTCCTGGACAGGTAAGGTAAGGAGACTTCTTGTAAGGGTTCGAAGGGGGGCTCCTGAAGGGCCCTGAGCACCAAGTTCAGGTCCCATGATTCCGTCAGCGCCTTATAGGGGGGTACTAAACGTGCGACCCCCTGCATAAACGTCTTAACCTGCCAGACCGAAGCGACCTTTCGTTGAAAAAGGACCGACAGGGCCGAGATTTGCGTCCTGAGCGAACTCGGAGCCAATCCTGCGTCCAGCCCTGCCTGCAAAAAAGCCAGTACGTTGGGGATTGAAAAAACCAGAGGAGCCACTCCGCGATCCCTACACCAACGGAAAAAAACTTCCCAAGTCCGATGATATACCTTCGCCGAGGAAGGCTTTCGGGCACTCACCATCGTGGCCACCACATCGCGCCTGAATCCTGCCTGTGTTAACAGCCAAGATTCAATGGCCACGCCGTCAAACACAGGGCCCCTAAGTTCGGATGGTAGATCGGCCCCTGGGACAGCAAGTCCGGCCGATCTGGTAGACGCCAGGGTACGTCCACCACTAGCTGAACCAGATCTGCATACCAGGCCCTCCGAGGCCAGTCTGGAGCTAGCAGAATTGCTGGAACCTTCTCTCTCCTTAACTTTCTGATGACCCTTGGAAGCAGAGGTAGCGGGGGGAACAAGTACGGGAGACGAAACTGGCTCCATGGAAGCACCAGAGCGTCTGCTGCGATCGCCTGCGGGTCGAGGGATCGAGCGACGAACCTTTGTACTTTGGCGTTCTCTCTGGATGCCATAAGGTCCACGTCTGGTGTCCCCCACCGTTGGCAGATCTGTTGAAAAACCTCGGGGTGCAGGGACCATTCCCCTGCCGCGACCCCCTGTCGGCTGAGAAAATCTGCCGCCCAGTTTTCGACTCCCGGAATGTGCACCGCTGAAATTACCACGTGGTTCTTTTCGGCCCAACGCAGTACCAGCCCAACCTCGCGCATGGCTGCTTGGCTGCGCGTGCCCCCCTGATGGTTGACATATGCTACTGCTGTAGCATTGTCCGACTGAATGCGCACCGGCCGGTGTCTAAGGAAACACTGAAAATGTCGCAGGGCCAATCGTATTGCCCGTATCTCCAGAATGTTGATCGGGAGAATTATCTCCTGAATGGACCACCGCCCCTGGGCTGTGTGACTCTGGAAAACTGCTCCCCAACCTTGCAGGCTTGCATCGGTCGTCACCACCAACCACTGTTCCGGGGGAAAGGGTTTCCCCTGGACCAGAGACGAGTCGCGAGTCCACCATCGGAGTGATCGTCGGACCAGCGGAGACAAATTGCACCGATAACTGAGGGATAGCAGCCTTCTGTCCCATGCTGACAAGAGCGCATGCTGAAGCGGACGGAGATGGAACTGGGCAAACGGGATTGCCTCCATCGCCGCCACCATTCTGCCCAACACACTCATGCCGTACCGGATGGATCTGGAGCCTGGCTGTAGAAGGTTCCGTACCCCGTTTGATCTTTCGCGCCTTGTCCTGAGGGAGGATCACCAGCCCCCGGGAGGTGTTGAAAACCATGCCTAGGAATACGATTCTCTGGGCTGGAACCAAAGACGACTTGTTCCGATTGATCAACCAGCCTAGACGCGCCAGGGTATCCAGCGTGATACTGACATTCTCCTGGCACGCCTGAAACGACGGCCCCTTTACCAAAAGGTCGTCCAGGTAAGGTAGTACCGTTATGCCCCGAGCATGCAGGATGGCCATAACCACCGCCATTATCTTCGTAAAGACTCTGGGAGCAGTGGCCAGACCGAAGGGCAGAGCAACAAATTGAAAATGTCGCCCTCCGATCGCAAAACGCAGGAACCTCTGGTGTGGAGGAAAAATCGGAATGTGCAGATATGCATCCTGCACGTCGATCGAGGCCAGGAACTCCCCTGGATCCATGGCTGCAATGACCGAACGGAGGGATTCCATCCGGAACCGCCTGACTGATGAATTTGTTCAGGATTTTTAGATCTAATACTGGCCTTACTGTCCCGTCCTTTTTGGGGACCGAAAACAGGTTGGAGTAAAAACCTTGTGTCTCTTCGCTTTTCGGCACTGGGACAATGACCCCGTTGCGCTGTAGCGTCATTATGGCCTGTAACAAACCCTCCGCCTGCGATTCTGTTCCGGAAAGCCGGGAACGGAAGAATCGCCGTGGCGGGAGTGCGAGAAACTCTATCTTGTACCCGGACGATATCAATTCTGCCACCCAAGCGTCGCGTGCCACTGCGACCCAAACGTGGCTGAACCTTAGTAGGCGTCCGCCCACTCTGTCGTCCGTAGGTACGAAGCGCCTCGAGTCATTTTTGCTGGAGGCTTTTGGGATCTGGCCCCCCTTGTTCTGGGCAAACGGCCTCGGCCTCTACCCAGCGGATTGGCTCTGTAAGAGGTTTGCCTTTCCCTAATCTGACCATCATTTGCGGAGGTGGATGCTCTGGCCGAAGTCCCCCTCCAGGGGTTACGAAAGGGCCGAAAACGCCTCTGTGTCTGCCTGAATGCTGGCCAAGTCCTCTGCTGCGGGAGGAAACTACTCCTCCCCCCTGTGGCTTCTGAGATAAGCTTATCAAGCTTCTCACCGAACAACCGATTGCCCTGAAAAGGCAATGAGGTCAAGGACTTTTTGGAGATAGAATCCGCTTTCCACAATCTCAGCCATAATGCTCGCCTAACGGCGATCGCATTTGCTGCTGCCACCGCAGAACACTCGGCCGCGTCCAGAGAGGCGCTGACGAGAAAATCACTTGCCCCTAAGATCTGATTTGTCACCTCCAAGACCTCCGCAGGCAGATCTCTGTTTTGGAGGGCATTCTGCAGAGCGTCCGCCCATGAAACCATGGCCTTAGCCACCCAAGTAGCCGCAAAGGAGGGGGCTAGGGCCGACCCCGCTGCCTCATACACCGAGCGGGCAAGCCCCTCTATAAGGCGATCAGTTGGGTCCTTGATAGAAGAACCGCTGGGTATCGACAATAGCGATCTGGACGCTAAACGTGATACCGGTGGGTCCACTACTGGCGACTCCACCCATCCCTTATGGAGTTCAGGAGGAAACGGATACTTAGCTTGCAGCGCTTTTTGCATTGCAAAACGCTTATCCGGGTGTTCCCTATGTTTCTGAACTAGCTCCTCGAACTCCGGATGCGTGGCAAACCTTCTATGCGGTCGCCTGGTCTTTTTGAAGGAGACCTTGTGACCTGAGGCCGTGGACACATCGTCCTCGATCTCTAATGTCTGGTTGACTGCCTCAATGAGGCTGTCCACCGAGTCTTGGTATCCCAGGCTTTCTGGATTCCAGGCCTCCTCCTCCTCCTCGCCCTCATCCTGCTCGCTTCCTGAGCTCGGCGACGGGGAACGAGATACCCTAATACCTGCCGCCGAAGCCCCAGAGGGTCCGGCCGACGGGGAACGAGCTCTCTTGCTATGAGCTTGTCTGGTGCTGGAGCGGCCTCTAACGGTCGGAGGGTCCTGAGACGTGGACGAGCTGTCTTCCGCTGGCAGACCTCCATCCTTGTCCCTGCCTGGGCCTTGGAGAGACTCAATTGCCCTTGTAAGGGACATCATAGAGTGTGATAAAGACACCGCCCATTCTGAAGGGTCCTGACCTCTGGGCTCTGCAACAATGGGGGGCTCCTGGGCTCGCTCCGACTCGCAGGCTTCACAAAATTTACCCGGCTGCGCTTTAGGCAGCCTGACCCCACAGGAAACGCAAACAGCGTATAGGAAAGAGTGAGCTTTCCCTTTGCCAGACATATTGCAAGGTAGGGTAGGAGGAGGAGGATAACCCCTTCCTTGACTACTAGTGCGGCACTCGCAACGGGGTTGCACTTACCCACCGGTAATGTCCCACCTTGCGTCTCTTCCACGGGGCGTGCGGCGTTACTCGCCGGGGCACTCGCACTCCGGGAGATAGGGGGCGGCTTCCGGCCCCACTTCGGCGAGGAAATGCAAGGAGGGGGGCGGGAGGTCCCCGGTAACTGTGCGCGCCCGCCGCTCTCCGCCCCCGGAAGTTAGTGGGCGGGGCTTCTGCTACCCCCGGAAGTCGGCGGGCGGGCGCGCGGAACTCCGGACCTCCCCATACAGCGGGGACCGTGGCCGCCCGCGGGGCTCTGGCCGCACTCCACGTGCGGCGTTCGAGGGAGGGGGCGGGAGCTCCCCGGTCACTGTGCGCGCCCGCCGCTCTCCGCCCCCGGAAGTTAGTGGGCGGGGCTTCCGGCTACCCCCGGAAGTCGGCGGGCGGGCGCGCGCTCACGGATCTCCCCATACAGCGGGGGCCGCGGCCGCCCGCGGGGCTCCGGCCGCACTCCGCGTGCGGCGTTACCCGCCGGGGGCAGCGCCGGGTGAGAGGCGGACTACCTGGTCCCGGCCTATTAACAAAAGGTGAGCCGGGCCGCCGAGGGGGCTCTCTTGAGGTGCTTCTCAACCCCATCCCTGGGCAGGGAGGGGGAGGCTACTGTACCGCTCTCCGCTTCAATCCCTTGCTTACCTGCGCCTCCAACTCCACCCCTGGACTCACTACCTAGGGGTGGTAGGGGCATTTCCACGTTGCAGGAGAGAACAACGTGGAGGATCACTCACACGTGCTCGCCCGTTGGGGACGATGGGGAAACCGCAATCCTCTTATCAGGATGCGTTGCCGCCTCTTTACAAAATAAAAAATAAAAATGGTTGTCTGGGGAAAAGTCCCAGATGTGTCCCTCGGTGCGGGAGAGAAACACGTGGAGGGTTACTCACACGTGGTCGCCCGTTGATGATTTGGGGAGATCGGACCCTCTCTATAGGATCCGTCGCCCCTGTCTTATCTTCATAGAAAAAAAAAAAAAAAAAAAATCTAGTCTGGAGCTCCAGACTGCGTGTGCCTCCATCAGACACTAAGCAAAAAACTGAGTTACGCCCGGTCTGGGGGCGAGGGTGTATGCGGCGGAGGAGGAGCTAACTCTTTTTTTGTATACTTAGTGTCAGCCTCCAGACGGCAGAAGCACACACCCACAGTCTCTGTGTCCCCCAATGAGACGAAGGAGAAAAACCTAGTCCTTTAGACAAGAGTCCAATCTGTGAGTCTGTCAAAATGTAACTGGAAAGATTGAATACAGGAATCTCCATTAACGGCGCTTGCGAAACGTCATATGAAAACCTTTTGGACTTGTGTTTCCTTCCTCCCCTCTTGCATATTCGTTTTTTGGCAAGGCACCTTCTTGTTGAAAGTTCCTTTTTTGGTGTTTTTTGCCACCAGTCTGAATACTGGCTACTGAAGCAACTGAGGAGTCTGTTAATTCATCCGATGTTTCCCCAAAAGAGGTATCATAATTGGCCGTAGAATTAAAAGATACTTTAGGTTTCTTATAACAGGACTTATGTTTTCTCAGAATAGAGGGAGGATTACTCGCCCAATTATATATTTTGTCATTCTTGTAATCATCAAGATCTCTCTGAAATTTTCTTTTCTTTATAGCTATAATAGAATGCTCCCTTCTTTTTAAATTATTATACATGCGGTCCTGGAATTTAGTGATGGTATCTGAAGTCTCCAGATTTTTAACAGAATTTTTGATAAGCTCAATTTCGTTATTAATTTTAACAAGTTCCTTATCCTCCTCCTCCATAATCAGTTTAATCAGTTTAAGTGAACACTCACTCAGAATAATGTCCCAGTTTTTTTGAAAGTCTGCTCCATAAGCAGTGGTGGATTGTTTTTTCAGTCTGAGACCACGCGGTATCATTTTCCTCTCCAAATAACAGTTAAGAGAGTTGTGGTCCCACCAAAGCTTTTGCTCCTTACGTAAGGATTGCTCCAATTTATTCAATATGGAGTTAGTACTTTCAACAACAGGACAATTTTCATTCAAATCTTCCTGAAAAATGCTGGCAAGCTTATTGAGACGTACCGTATAGTCCTGTGTATCTCTCGTGGAATCCTTAGAAGGTAACCTGTTGTATTCAAATGACCAATAAAAATAAATCCTGCTGCAGTGAAAAGCTGTTCCTTATGGGGAGAAGCACGGCCAAAGCTCCCAATAGTCTATAAATCCAACAATGTAGACCAGCTCACTCCTGTGAACCACCTGGAACCTCAGCTGACCTGGTTAACTCCGTTGTGCCCGGATCTGGATGTAGGAGTCCATCCATACAAATGTGAACAACGACAAAGCAAAGTCTAGCAATAACGTGAGCAATCCAGGATGCTGTTAAAAAAATTTTTCTTTTTATTCATAAATCCATTAAAATGCAATGGTCCAAGCAGTTCAAAACAGCAATAACGCAGGAAAGTCGTGCAGATAGGACTACGCGTTTCAGCGGTAGAACCCGCCTTCTTCACGGTCCAGAATCTAATCTGCTTTCCAAACATGGAACCTTATATACATCCCACTCCCATCAGGGTAATTATAAACATATGTGAGAGACTTAAAAACATGTGCTATAAAAGCAGATTATTGCAATATATGCCGTATGCAATATGTAGGTTGCACGATGAATCCCCTTAAAACTAGAATCCGCAAACACCTATCAGACGCCAGTAATCTGCCTATGGTTGGTGCATCAGTAGTATCCCGACATTTTTCAAAAAAACATAATGGGGATTTACGCGGTTTCTCCTTTATGGGCATAGAGCATGTAAAAAAACCATTGAGAGAGGGAGATTTTCATAAAAAAGTGCTTGCAAGAGAAAGTAGGTGGATATTTGAGTTGGGGACTCGCATGCCACAGGGCTTTAATAACCGCCTGGATATCATTATGCACTATTGATATATTTGTATTATATAATGCTGGTTAATATTATTGTTCTATGTTTTTGTACCACTGGGGCTATGTGCACACAGTGCGGATTCTGCTGTGGAATTTTCCGCGTAGATTTTGCTAAATCTTTAGGCAAGATGATCTGCGTTTTGCCTGCAGATTTGTCGCAGATTTGGTGCAGTTTTTCTGCGGATTTCCCCTGCAGTTTCCGCCTGCAGATTTCTATAATGGAGCAGGTGGAGAGCTGCAGCAGAGCCGCACAGGAGAAGCGATATGCTGTTTCTTTTATTCTGCACCAGATCTGCGCAGAAAAATCTGCAGCATGTGCACAGCCTTTTTTGTTTTACATAGCCTTAAATGGTACTGTGCATCACGTGCTGTTCTGTTGCTTTTCTGCTGCGGTTCTGCAGGGCCAAATCTGCTGCGGAACTGCACGGAGTCTGCACTGTGTGCACAGGGCCTTAAATCTTATGGTCAGGTTATCGGACATTCCTAATGTATTTTTCTCCAATATGTTGAATTCTTTCCTTATAATCTTTATGCATGTTGTATACTGATCAATATGTGGATAGTTTATATGTTTGATCTGCTTTTATAGCACATGTTTTTAAGTCTCTCACATATGTTTATAATTACCCTGATGGGAGTGGGATGTATATAAGGTTCCATGTTTGGAAACCAGATTAGATTCTGGACCGTGAAGAAGGCGGGTTCTACCGCTAAAACGCGTAGTCCTATCTGCACGACTTTCCTGCGTTATTTGCTGTTTTGAACTGCTTGGACCATTGCATTTTAATGGATTTATGAATAAAAAGAAAACATTTTTTAACAGCATCCTGGATTGCTCACGTTATTGCTGGACTTTGCTTTGTCATTGTTCACATTTGTATGGATAATAATAAATTTTATTTCTATAGCGCCGACATATTCCGCAGCACTTTACATTTCAGAGGGGATTTGTACAGACAATAGACATTACAGCATAACAATAATCACATAGATTATAACAGATACCAAGAGGAGTGAGGGCCCTGCTCGCAAGCTTACAGTCTATGAGGAAAGAGGGGAGACACGAAAGGTGGGTGGTAACAGTTGCCCTGATTGTATGGACCAGCCATAATGTTAAGTGTGTGACAGTACAGACACAGAGGGCTAATGGATGCATAAAGCATGTGGGAACATGATGCGGGAAATCTGGTTATGGTAAAACTTTTGGCTGTGCCACACAGAGATAGATTAGGTTAATGTGTTGAGGCAATAGGCCAGTCTGAATAAATGTGTTTTCAGGGCACGCTTAAAATTGTGGGGATTGGGGACTAATCGTATTGACCTGGGAAGTGCATTCCAAAGAATAGGCGCGGCACGTGTAAAGTCTCGGAGACGGGAGTGGGAGGTTCTGACTAATGAGGATACTAACCTCAGGTCACCAGCAGAACGGAGGGCGCGGGTAGGGTGGTATACTGAAACAAGGGAGGAGATGTAGGGTGGTGCTGAGCCATGGAGAGCTTTGTGGGTGAGGGTAATAAGTTTATACTGAATTCTGGAGTGGATGGGTAGCCAGTGTAATGACTGGCACAAGGTAGAGGCATCGGTGTAACGATTGGTGAGGAATATGATCCTGGCTGCAGCATTCAAGACAGATTGGAGAGGGGAGAGTTTGGTAAGAGGGAGACCGATTAGAAGAGAGTTACAATAGTCGAGACGAGAATGAATAAGAGAAACAGTAAGAGTTTTTGCAGAGTCAAAAGTAAGAAAAGGTCGAATTCTAGAAATGTTTTTGAGGTGCAGATGACAAGAGCGAGCCAGTGATCGAATGTGGGGGGCAAAGGAAAGCTCGGAATCAAGTATGACCCCAAGACAGCGGGCCTGTTGCTGGGGAGTAATAGTGGAACCACACACAGAAATAGCAATGTCGGGTATAGGTACATTAGTAGAGGGAGGAAACACCAGGAGTTCAGTTTTTGACAGGTTCAGTTTCAGATATAGTGAGGACATGATATTAGACACAGCGTTTAGACAATCGCCGGTGTTTTCTAGAAAGGCTGGCGTGATGTCAGGAGAAGAAGCGTATAATTGGGTGTCATCAGCATAGAGATGGTACTGGAACCCAAATCTACTGATTGTTTGACCAATAGGGGCAGTGTACAAGGAGAGGAGGGGGCCTAGAACCGATCCTTGGGGGACCCCAACAGTAAGGGGAAGGTGAGAGGAGGAGGAACCGGCAAAAGATACAGTGAAGGAGCGGTCAGAGAGATAGGAGGAGAACCAGGAGAGAACGGTGTCCTTGAGCCCAATGGAACGGAGCATAGTGAGGAGGAGCTGATGATCCACAGTGTCGAATGCTGCAGAGAGATCCAAGAGAATTAGCATGGAGTAATGACCATTTGATTTAGCTGTTAGTAGATCATTAGAGACTTTAGTGAGGGCAGTTTCAGTGGAGTGTAAAGAGCGGAAACCGGATTGGAGAGGGTCGAGAACAGAGTTTTCTGAGAGATAGCGGATAAGACGGGAGTGGACCAGGCGTTCCAGGAGTTTAGAGATGAAGGGAAGATTAGGGACAGGTCTATAGTTAGCGGCACAGTTTTGGTCGAGGGATGGTTTTTTAAGTAGTGGATGTATGATGGCATGCTTAAATGAGGAGGGAAAAATACCAGAAGAGAGAGAGAGAGGTTAAATATTTTAGTTAGGTGAGGGGTGACAGCAGGGGAAAGGGACTGGAGGAGATGTGACGGAAATGGGTCACTGGTGCAAGTGGTTGGGCGAGAAGATGCAAGGAGCCTGCTTACTACTTCTTCTGTGACTGGTTCAAAATCAGAGAGTGAGCTAGATGCAGTGGGGGAGGGACGACAGTGCATGGTATGAGGTGATTGGGAGATAACTTCCTGTCGAATCTGGTCAATTTTTTCTTTGAAGTAATTGGCCAGATCGTCAGCTCGGAGCTCCGTGGTTGGGGCCTGCACTCTTGGATTGAGTAGAGAATGAAAAGTGTCAAAGAGACGTTTCGGGTTATTGGACAGTGAGGTGATGAGGGTGTTGAAATAGGTTTGTTTGGAGAGGTGAAGGGCAGTGTTGTATGTTCTAAGCATAAACTTAAAATGGATGAAATCTTCGTGTAGATTGGATTTTCTCCACAGACGTTCGGCGCACCTGGAGCACCGCTGCAGGAAACATGTTTGCAGGGTGTGCCAGGGTTGTCGCCGTCTGCGTTGTGGTGTTCTATTTATAGGGGGTGCAAATTCATCCAGGGCACTTTGAAGTGTTTCATTGTAATGCTTCAATGCAGAATCAGAACATGAGAGGGAGGAGATAGGGGCCAATGAAGACTGCAAGTTCTTCATAAGTTTCTGGGTGTTAATGGCCTGTATGTTTCTATAAGTCTGGACAGTGGGGGTGACCTGAGCAGCCTGGCAGTTCTTTATAGAGAATGAAAGAAGATTGTGGTTAGAGAGCGGGAGAGCGGAGTTTGCAAAATCATCCACTGCACAAAGCCGAGAGAAGACCAAGTCGAGGGAGTTTCCGTCTTCATGCGTTGGAGAATTAGTAAGCAGCGAAAGGCCAAACGAGGAGGTTAGAGATAAAAGGTGAGTAGCAGATGGTGAGAGGGGAAGAGCAATGGGGATGTTGAAATCTCCCATGATGAGGGTAGGGATGTCACAGGAGAGAAAATGTGGAAGCCAAGTGGCAAAATGATCCAGGAACTGATGGGAGGGGCCGGGAGGACGATACACCACCGCCACTCGCATGGAGAGGGGGGTGTAGAGTCTGACGGCATGGACCTCAAAAGAAGGGAAGACAAGTGAGGGAACTTGAGGGATAACCTGAAAGGTACATTTTGATGATAGGAGCAGACCAACGCCTCCACCTGCTCTATTGTCTGATCTTGGGGTATGAGAGAAGTGTAGCCCCCCATATGAAAGAGCAGCAGCAGCGGTAGTGTCTGACTGCTGGATCCAGGTTTCAGTAAGAGCCAGGAGGTTAAGAGAATTAGAAAGGAAAAAGTCATGAATGAAGGAGAGTTTGTTACACACTGAGCGAGAATTCCAAAGTGCACAATTAAGAGAGACAGAAGGCATGCAGGGAATATTAATAAGATTAGAGGGGTTTCTGAGTGTAGCAGTTGGGGGGTTTGACTTTCTATAACATGGGGGACCAGGGTTGGGAGCAATGTCTCCTGTGACTAGGAGAAGGCGGATAGAAAGAGTGAGCAGATGGTTAAGTGATTGTGAGAGCGTCTCTGATGTTGAATGGTTGGACTGAATGGATCTGTGCAATTTAACAACGTGAAAAGAGCGTGAGTGCTATACATAGGAGAGGAAAGGAGCGAAGGGCCAATATGGATGGAGTGTAGAGAGTTAATGCCAAGGCAGTGGATGTGTGTGAATGCAGCGGGCAGAATAAAAATTACACAAATGCATATGGTATATATTTGTTGTATTCCAAATGTACAGGGGGTAGATGTATATAAATGTCTTACCTGTCTCCTGCCCTGTCTAACTGCCATGTTATAACTGCCAGTAGTACTTTGATACATGTGCATAAATGCCACCCCTGCATAAATGCTCCCCCTAGCTAGGGCTAAATATATAGGAGGTTAAGGCTAAGTTTTTTTTTGTTTTTTTGGCTCTCTCCTCGTTAATCAATCACACTAAATTGAGACACCAGGACCCAATAAAATGTTGTGGTCAAATAAACACATGTCCAGCACTACATGGATCATAAAGCACTTTGAAAAGTTTCTTGACCTCACAACATAAGGGGACAAGCAGAGTAAGTAGAAAAAACTATGAAACAGATATAAGCTTGCAGAGTTGAAAACACAGAGATAGCATTCAGGATTAACTGCTTGCTGACATTGAATGGATGGACTCCTACATCCAGATCCGGGCACAACGGAGTTAACCAGGTCAGCTGAGGTTCCAGGTGGTTCACAGGAGTGAGCTGGTCTACATTGTTGGAGATTATAAAAATATATTTTATATATATATATATATATATATATATATATATATATATATATATACACACATATACATACATACACGCTACCGACAGTCGGCACTCGTCTCAACATCTCAGACGATACATGAATATTGGCTGCAGTGCTCACGTGACGCCCCAGCTGCATGTTGCTCCCACCAGACCATGCAGTTCTGAGTTTGCATCTAGGATGTAAGGAGATGGAAATGCTGGCCACGTTCCAAATGAAGAGAGGTGTACTCATGTTGAAAAAGTTAGGGTTAGTATTTGGGACTAGCCCAGAGTGGGAAAGGTCAAAGTGAAGAGGCAGAGACAGTTTCCTGTCAGAACGTCAGATAGGGCTCAGCCTACTGTGAAAGCAGACCTATGGTGTTACTACTTCGCAGAGCCACGTGACGTGGGTGTCCCTGACCTGGGTGGAGACCAAGATCCGGAGTAGAGAAAGAAAAAGTGACAGAAGGACAGAGTGATGCACAAGAGACAAGTCCTGGAACAGTACGCCTAGCAGTATGGCCCCAAATTCACAACTCAGAGTTAATGGAACAGGTCGAAACAGGGAATGTGAGACAAAGAGGGTGCCCTGTTCGGGAGGTCCAAGGAGTCAGCAAGCAAAGAAGTTATGTAACGGCCATAGTGGCAAAGTAGCTCGCTTAAGGGGAAAAGGACGAGGAACCGTGGCTTGAAGTACAGGACTCTCACATACTGGACTGTAGTACCGTAACTGGGGAACGGAGAGACTCCTGATGTACTGTGCTGGGGGGGTGAAGTTAGAGATGCTAGCTGAGGCAAGGAAGCCTAGAGGAGGAAAGCAGAAAGTGTTTGTGAAGGTCCTCCATGTTCTAAAAGAAACATGGATTTTTGTGAGTACTCACCGTAAAATCCTTTTCTCCGAGACGCTCATTGGGGGACACAGAGACTGTGGGTGTGTGCTACTGCCGTCTGGAGGCTGACACTAGGCATACAAAAAACAAGTTAGCTCCTCCCCGCATACACCCTCGCCCCGATAGCGGGCGGAAACCAGTTTAGTGCAAAAGCAGTAGGAGATCATCCATAAATTAGCCTTAACGCAGAAAATCATATGTCTGAAAAAGGACCACCCTACATTAAATAAAGAATTATACTAATTAAATAAACAAGAGCCAACTGGCTATCAGGGTGGGTGCTGTGTCCCCCAATGAGCGTCTTGGAGAAAAGGATTTTACGGTGAGTACTCACAAAAATCCATGTTTCTCCTTCGTCTCATTGGGGGACACAGAGACTGTGGGACGTCCTAAAGCAGTCCCTGGGTGGGAGGACAACTCACCGATCCAAGCCGCATGCCCTCCCGTCTAAAGGTGTGCCACTGCTGCTTGGAGAATTTTCCTACCCAGGCTCGCATCCGACGAGGCCTGAGTATGCACATTGTAATGCTTACAAAAAGTGTGCAGGCTGGACCAGGTTGCTGCTTTGCATACCTGCTCTGCTGAAGCCTGGTGCCGAAGTGCCCAAGAGGCGCCCACTGCCCGAGTAGAGTGCACCCCTATCCCTGTTGGAATCGGTGCGCCTCTAATACGGTAAGACTCCTGAATAGTTAGGCGAATCCATCTGGCTATGGTTGATCGTGAGGCTGCGAGACCCTTCCTGCGCCCTTCCGGAATCACAAACAACGAGTCCGTCTGGCGAAAAGGTGCTGTCCTTGACACGTACCTCCTGAGAGCTCTTACCAGATCTGTGTACTGGCGCTGGACAAAACGAAGGCAGAACAATGTCCTCATTAATATGGAAAGAGGACACGACCTTCGGCAGAAAAGGCGGCTGTGGTCTAAGGACTACTTTATCTTTAAAAAAAAGTCAGAAAAGGAGCTCTGCAAGATAATGCTCCTAACTCCGAGACCCGCCTAATGGAAGTTATGGCTACCAAGAATACAACCTTCCTGGAGAGATATGACAATGAAATTTCCGGTAATGGTTCAAACGGGGCTTCCTGTAGGACACCCAGGACCAGGTTAAGGTCCCAGGCGTCTATGGGTGCTCTATAGGGGGGCACCAAATGAGAGACCCCCTGAATGAACATCCTGACCTGCATATTGGTAGCGATCTTTCGCTGAAAAAGGCCCGACAAGGCCGAAATCTGACTCCTAAGGGAACTTGGCGCCAACCCTGCATCCAGGCCGGACTGCAGAAAAGCCAGGATGTTGGGGACCGAAAAGGATAATGGCACAACCCCGTGTTCTCGACACCAATGAAAGAAAACCTTCCAACTGTTATGATAAATTTTCGCCGAGGCCGGCTTCTGGCGCTAACCATTGTCGCAACCACTTCACGCCCAAATCCCGCCTGGGTCAGAATCCAAGATTCAACGGCCATGCCGTCAAACGCAGGGCCCCTAAGTTCGGGTGGCAGATCGGCCCCTGAGACAGTAAGTTTGGCCGTTCCGGTAGACGCCAATGCACGTCTGCGAGGAGCTGCACTAGATCCGCGTACCATACTCGACGGGGCCAGCAGAATTGCCAGGACCCCCTCTGTCTTGATCTTTCTGATGACCCTTGGGAGAAGCGGCAGTGGGGGAAACAGGTATGGGAGCCGAAACTGGCTCCACGGTAGGACCAACGCATCCACCGCGATCGCTCGCGGGTCCTGAGACCGAGCGACAAACATGCTCACCTTGGCGTTCTCCCTGGAGGCCATCAGATCCACGTCTGGAGTCCCCCACCATTGGCAAATCTGCTGGAAGACCTCGGGGTGAAGGGACCATTCCCCGGCCGCGACTCCCTGTCGGCTAAGGAAATCTGCTGCCCAATTTTCCACACCTGGTATGTGAACTGCTGAGATTACCGAGTGGTGCCTCTCGGCCCAACGGAGCACATGCTCTATCTCGCGCATGGTTGCCCTGCTGCGCGTGCCTCCCTGGTGATTCACGTACGCCACTGCCGTGGCGTTGTCTGACTGAACTCGGGCTGGGCGTCCTGCTAGCAAGTGCTGAAAACGCTGCAGCGCCAACCGCACCGCTCGAATCTCCAACAGGTTGATCGGAAGACGAGTGTCATGATCTGACAGTTTTAAATTGCACTGGGTAAACTTTTTTTACTTTGGAAAGTTCCAAGGTGTCTTGACTGTCCCCAGTGGTGGTTAGTGGTATTGCACTTTAGGTTTTTGTGCACTTAATTATGGATCAGGTGTTACACCCTATAAAGGTGTGCTAGGGGTGTGCAATCATTGCCTGTGATATTGTGAGATTGTGTTCACTCTGAGTTGGAGAGCCTGGTGGAAGGATGGAGCTGGAGAGGAGTCCTGCGCAGCTTAGCCAGGGGGGAAGAGTGTCAGCGATGGTGTCTGGACGAAGGGCTGACAGGCGTGGTGGGGTCGCAGTGATGGTGTCAGCGGGAAGTGTCTGCATGGTCTGGTGGAGTGGCTACTATGGAGAGTGGCACTCACCATGTGGGACTTGGCTGCTGAGCTGGACTCAAGCATGCTTGACTTCGTGGCAGAAGCTGAACTCATCCTTGGGACTCTGTTACTAAGCAGCTGCAACTGGTGGTGGACTCTGCTCCAAGGCTGCACTAAGGTGAAGGATCCTGTTACGGTGATGGATCCACGTGGAGGAGAAGATGCACGCAGGTGGAGGGCTCTGTTGCTAGGAGCATAAGCAACAGAGCAAAGCTAAGTGGTGTTTCCCCTGTATTGTCTCTTTCCTCATGTGTGTTATTAGTGCAGTGGTGGGATTAGTCTCCGCACCGACCTATTCCCTAGTGAGGGTTTAGGTTCAGGGCGAGCAAGGGGTTAAGGTTCGCGTGCGGCGACAGGTTCGGAGCCTGTATAGGGAACGTAAGGAGTGCAGGGCCACTGGCTCAGGGGAGCTTAGGAGGTCTCCACGTCCCCCATTCCCTATTGCAGGGCCCACCATTGTAATTGTTTCCCAGGTCCCCCTTATTATTTAAATTCGCCATACTGGAGGCAGGGTTTCCAGATTGTATGTATAACGTGTAATACCCAAATTCGCCAGGTGGAGGCGGCGTATCCACCTGCACGTTTTATTATTTAAATGCGCCCCACTGGAGGCGGTGTATCCAGGGTCACGTGTGTCACATGGGTTCGCCTTGCGGAAACATCTGCGTCCAGACACACGTGATCATGACAACGAGCCTCCTGAGGCGACCATTGCCCCTGGGCCGTGTGATGCCGGAAGATTGCCCCCCAGCCGAAAAGACTTGCATCGGTCGTGATCACCAACCAATGATCTGGGGGAAAAGGCTTCCCCTGACGAAGAGAGGAGTCGTGTGTCCACCATTGAAGCGCCCGTCGAACCTGAGAGGGCAACCTGCACTGATGATCGAGGGAGAACGGACTCCCGTCCCAAGCCGCTAAGAGAGCATGCTGCAGGGGACGGAGATGAAATTGAGCAAACGGAATTGCTTCCATCGCCGCCACCATCCTTCCTAGAACCCTCATCCCGAACCGGATAGTGTGAGGGCCCGGTTGTTGAAGACTTCGGACTCCCTGCCGGAGCGCCCGAGCCTTGTCCTGAGGGAGAATTACCAACCCTCGGGAAGTGTCGAAAATTATCCCCAGGAATAAAATCCTCTGAGCTGGGGTAAGGGAAGATTTCTTCCCGTTGATCAACCATCCTAGGCGAGATAGGATATCCAGTGTGATGCTCACATTCTCCTCGCATGCACGAAAGGACGGCCCCTTTACTAAGAGGTCGTCTAAGTAACCACTATGCCCCAAGAATGTAGAACGGCCATGACGACCGCCATCACTTTCGTTAATATCCTGGGGGCCGTGGCCAACCCGAAAGGTAGGGCCACAAACTGAAAATGCCGGCCCTCGATTGCAAACCGAAGGAACCTTTGATGCGGGGGAAAAATAGGGATGTGCAGGTAGGCATCCTGGACATCGATCGAGGCCAAATAGTCTCCGTGCTCCATGGACGATATGACCGACCGGAGAGATTCCATGCGAAAACGCCTGACCCTGATGAACCTGTCCAGGAGCTTTAAGTCCAGAACCGGCCTTACTGTTCCGTCCTTCTTGGGGACTGCGAACAGATTGGAATAAAATCCTTGGGTCTTCTCGCACTCTGGTACAGGGACAATGACCCCGTTGCGCCGCAACACCTCGATGGCCCCTAGCAATGCCTCTGCCTGGGATTCCGTTTTGGGAAGCCGGGAAATAAAAAATCGTCTTGGTGGATCTTTGACAAACTCTATTTTGTACCCGGAACACACATTCTGCCACCCATGCGTCGCGCGCCACCGCGACCCAGACGCGGCAGAACCTGCGCAGACGTCCGCCTACTCTGCTGTCCTCGGATACTGGATGCCTCGCGTCATTTCGCTGAGGGCTTCTGGGACCTGGCCCCCCTTGTTCTGGGCGGGCGGCCCCGCATCCTACCCAGCGGGTTGGTTCTATACGTGACCTGATGCTCCTTGTCTTGGTTATAGCGAGCTGGGGTGGAGGTACTGGCTGCTGCCATCCACCCGGGGGTGCGAAATGCTCGAAAGCGCGCCTGAGGTTGACGAAAAAGCGGCCTAATCTTTTGCTGTGGAAGGAAGCTGCTTTTTCCCCCTGTAGCATCTGAAATGAGCTTGTCTAATTTCTCCCCAAATAGCCGATTACCCTGAAAAGGCAGGGAAGTCAAAGACTTCTTAGAAATAGAATCAGCCCGCCATAACCTTAACCACAAGGCTCTCCTAATGGCGATTGCATCTGCTGCTGCTACAGCCGCGCCATTAGCCGCATCCAAGGATGCATTAAATAGTCACCCGCCATCGCGATCTGACTTGCTATCTCCGCCACTTCCATCGGCAAATCTCTATCCTGTAGGACCTTGTTTAAAGAATCTGACCATGACATCATGGCTTTGGCTACCCATGTTGCCGAAAAAGGAAAGAGCGCTGATCCCGATGCTTCATACACCGAGCGAGCTAAGACTTCTATGAGTCGATCCGTGGGGTCCTTAATGGAAGAACCGGTAGGTACTGACAACAAGGACCTTGAAGCTAGGCGTGACACTGGGGGATCCACTACCGGAGATTCCGCCCATTTTTTACAAAGTTCCGATGCGAACGGATATCTCGTTTCCAGCGTTTTTTGTCCTGAAAAACGTTTGTCTGGACGTTCCCTATGCCGCTGCACTATATCCTCGAACTCAGGATGAGTGCTAAATACTCTATGTGGTCTCCTGGTCTTCTTAAAGGATACCTTATGACCTGCGGTTAGGGAGACATCATCGTCAATACCCAGAGTCTGATTGACTGCTTCAATAAGTCCAAAGACTCTCCCCAGTCATCACCTGAACTCTGCTCGCTCCCAGAAAATGGTGACGGTGAGCAAGATGCCGCACTCACGGATGCTGAGGCACCGGAGGGGCCAGGAGACGCAGTACGGGCTCTTTTCCTGTGCGTCTGCCTAGAGAGTGTGCGGCCCCTGCAGGCCGGAGGCTCTTGTGAGGTGGATGACCCCTCCCAAACAGGCGAGCCGTCATCTCTACCCCTATCCGGGGCCTGAAGGGTCTCAATCGCCTTCGTGAGCGAAACCATGGACCGAGAGAGTGATAACGCCCATTCTGGGGGATCCAGACCCCTGGGCTCTGTCGCAGGGGAGGACTCCTGGGCGCGTTCGGAGTCGCAGGCTTCACATAACTTAATAGTTTGCGCTCGTGGGAACATCACCCCACAGGAAACGCATGCAGCATAATGGAACGTGTGCGTTTTTCCTTTCCCAGACATACTGCTGGCGTCGGCCCACACACAAAAAATCCCTTAAAGGTTTAGGGGATGGGGGGGGTAGGCGGAGGGGGAGGAGGGTACTGTGTAGTGCCCTAGTGTGGCTCCGGGACGGGGTCGCACTTACCCGCTCCTGCGCGTCTCTCCCAGTGCTTCAGTTCGCGCCTCACTCCTGGTAGACTGCGATTCCTCTGTGATCGCGGCCTACCCTGCCTTGCCGCCAGGGCCTCAATTTAATCCGGCGCCCGTCCTGGAGATGGGGGGCGGTGCCGGAAATGACGTCACACGCAGGGCGGCGCTTCCACCCGCGGCCCAGGCCGAAGCCGCGGGCTAACTTTAGAAGCGGTCCGCCTGACCGCTACCCCGGCCACCCGCCTCCCCATGCCCGGCGCCGGAAATGACATGCGCCCAGTGCGGCGCTTCCGCCCGCGGCCCAGGCCGAAGCGTCCGCCCGCCTGGCACGCCGGCAGACCGCTACCTCGGCCATCCGGCTGCAGCTCCCCACAGTCTCCCGGACCGCGCCAATACCCGGAAGGAGGCGAACCAGGTTAGAGGAGCGGAGGGAAAGGTGGGTGGGGGGAGGGGGAGGGGAAAGTGTGCCTTTCCGAAAACGCTGCCCAGGGCCCTCCACTCGCTCCAGCACATACCTGAGGTACTCTGTTTAAGACGGTGCAGGCGAGGAGAGGGACTGTCTGCCGCCATGCAGCACCGCCGTCATGCGTTGGTGGAGTCACGGGGGCCGCACAGACTAGTCTTGTGCCTCTGTGCAAGCCCATGGTTTCAATACCTAGGGGTGGACAGGGCTAAGTCTGGCCTAATGTCCCACGTCGCGGGAGAGGAAACGTGGAGGGACACTCGCACGTGCTCGCCCGTTGCTGGTTTGGGGAAATCGGATCCTTTCAATAGGATGCGTTGCCCCTGTCTTATCTTCATAAAACAAAAAACAAAGAAAAAAATAGATGTCTGGGGAAAAGTCTCAGATATGTCCCTCGGTGCGGGAAAGGATACGCGGAGGCGATACTCAACGCGTGCTCGCCCGTTGTTGGTTTGGGGAGATCGGACCCTTTCTATAGGATCCGTCGCCCCTGTCTCATCTTCATGGTAAACTAGAAAAAAATAGTCTGGAGAGATCCAGACTGCGTGTGCCTCCATAAGACACTAAGCAAAAACTGGTTTCCGCCCGCTATCGGGGCGAGGGTGTATGCGGCGGAGGAGGAGCTAACTTGTTTTTTGTATGCCTAGTGTCAGCCTCCAGACGGCAGTAGCACACACCCACATTCTCTGTGTCCCCCAATGAGACGAAGGAGAAACGTTTGTGAAGTTAGGTACCCACTATCTATTGGACATAGTTCCTTCCTGTTGGCTGGTGGTCTTCCGCATTGAATCTTTTAACACCTGTTCCTGACCAGCCGAAATCACCGGCATCATGAGGCCTGCAAGAGCGTAGCGCCCCATAGATGAAGCCCACACACCCAGCCAGGACCCTTATCTTCAAGAAGTGTGTCGGGGCGTGAAAGACGAGTATCTCGCCGACGGCTACCTTGCATCATGTTACATGTACACTTTATAATTTACATATATTATAACCTCACTAAAAAGCTTCGGAAAGTGTCCGGGGTTGCGGAGTGGTGCTGGAAGAAAACACTCGCAAGAAGACGTCAAATCAGCAACTTTCACATTCAAATTGGCCCTCACCACTGCTAAACAGGTCTATTTCACAACCTTTGCATTTTCTTTACCCCACCACCTCAGTTATTCCACATTTTCAGCTCCCTCCTCCACTGCTCCCTCCTCTCTGTAGAAGACTTCGCCACACATTTCAAAAATAAGGTCGACCAAACAAGGCAAGTCTTCATTGCCCATCCACCACAACCCCTACCTATAACAGACCACTGCCCCTCCCCCATAACCTTCCTCCCCACCATCACTGAAGGAGAGCTCACTCATCTCCTCTCCAAATCACATCTCACCACTTGTGCACTTGACCCTATCCCACCTCCTCCTCCAACCTCATCATCACAATTATACCGGCACTAACCCATCTCTTCAACCTATCGCTAACCTCTGGTACCTTTCCTTCTGCTTTCAAACATGGCACGATCACTCCTTTCCTGAAGAAGCCATCCCTCAACCTCTACGTCCCATATCGATGCTCCAGTTCATCTCCAAACTCCTTGTGCAGCGCTGTCCATGCTGAACTTTCCTCCCACTGCTCAGCTAACTCATTCCTTGACAACCTACAGTCCAGCTTTCATCCCCACCACTTCACCAAAAATGTCCTATCCAAAATTACTAACAATTTACTGCCAAAGCCAACAGACAGTTCTCTGTACTCCTCCTTCGAGACCGGTCCTCTGCCTTCGACAAAGTCAATCACTCCATTCTACTCCAAATCATCTCTTCCCTTGGCATCAGAGACCTTGCCCTTTCCCTGGAACTCCTCATACCTCGCAAACTGCACACTTCGTATCTCCCACTCCATCTGCTTATCCCACCCTCCCTTTGTTGAAGTCCTTCAAGGCTCAGTCCTAGGATCCCTACTCTTCTCCATCTATACCTTTGGCCTAGGTCAACTTAAAAAGTCCAATGTCTTCCATTACCAACTATATGGGGAGTAGTCTCGGATCTCCCTCTCTGCTGACCAGAATCCCTGAGTGTCTATCAGCCATATCATATCCTCCTCTCGCTTTCTAAAGCTCAACGTGGACAAAACTGAAATCATCTTTCCTCCATCTTACCTAATCCCCTGCCTGATCTATCACAAAAAAATGACGTTTTCCCCCTGTACCTCAAGTCCACTGCCTTCGTAGTAATCCTCGACTCTGCCCTGTCGTTCAAACCGTTTATCCAAGCATTTACCACCTCCTGCCGCCTCCAACTTAAAAGCATTTCAAGAATCTGTTATTTCCTCAACCTTGAATCCACTAAACTATTAGTGCCCTCATCATCTCCTGCCTCGACTACTGCAATATCCTTCAATGCTAACACTTATGCATCTCTCGAGTCCGCCCTTAACTCTGCTGCACGACTAATCCACCTCTCTCCTGCTTTGCAAATCTCTTTATTGATTTCTAATTCCTCAATGTATCCGGTTCAGACTAACATCTGTCTCCTACATATAGTGGCATGTAAAAGTTTAGGCACCCCTGTTCAAAATTACTGTCATTGTGAACAGTTTAGCAAGTTGAAGATGAGATTATCTCTAAAAGGCCTAAAGTTAAAGATGACATTTTCCTCCATTCTTCCTTGGAGAATTCCTCCAGTTCTGTGAGATTCCTGGGCCGTCTTCCATCCTCTGCTATTTTGAGGTCTAGACACAGATTTTCAATGATGTTCAGATCAGGGGACTGTGAGGGTCATTGTAAAACCTTCAGCTTGCGCTTTTTCAGGTCGTCTATTGTGGATTGTGATGTGTGTTTAGGATTATTATCCTTTTGTAGAAGCCATCCTCTTAATCTTTTCACCTTCAGCTTTTTATAGATGGTGTTATGTTTGCATCAGGAATTGGTTGAAATGTCTTTGAATCCATTCTTCCCTCTACCGGTGAAATGTTCCCCGTGCCATTGGCTACAGCAAAACCCCAGAGCATGATTGATCCACCCCCAGTGGATAGTTACAGGACCACACCCACTTGCCAAAAAAAAAAAAAAAAAAAAGATTCATATACAGATATGAGAGGACCATCTCTCAGGAACGGAGCGGCGCAGGTACAAAAAACAAACGGCGTCGGATTCAGGGGAACGGCGGCATTTACACTGGGTTTACACACAGATATCAGCCGCATGTAAATTAACAAATCAGCAACTCGTCAATTCTTTTTTGCAGGATTCCGCACAGGGTGAAATCTGCTTTGTTTCTGTAACACCTGCGGATTTTGCCGCAGATTTACGTCCACCATATAGCCGGTGTAGTAGTTCTGCCTGGAGCGCTCTTTTAACCCCTTCACTCCATTTAATGGACAGGTCGCTGTGACTAAAGCTCACACCAGGCTGTGCCCGGGCGCCACACAATATTCGGGACAAGTCTAATAACCCAGGCCTGGGATGATTTACAGCTTATAAAACATTTAGCACTAAATGCCCGTACAGATGAAGGGCCCCCGGGGACCCCAGAAGGACTCGTCGCCTGCAGGTCTGCGTATTGTGCTGCTGCCCAAGAGACACCAGATGGCACATGGAGGGTGGGGGGAGAAGCCACAGAAGACACCAATTTGCATCTAAAAAGGTGACCAAGCGGCAGAGAAATCACCTGCTCCCTAATCCCAGAGGACAGAGCATCGGCTGTCTGCAGAGCATTGCACCCCCAGAACATTGGCAGCCTGCGCAGAGCATTACTCCACCAGAGCATCGTCAGCCTGCAGAGCTTTACTCCATCAGGCCATCGGCAGCCTGCACAGAGCATTACACCCCCAGAGCATTGGCAGCCTGCGCAGAGCATTACACCCCCAGAGCATTGGCAGCCTGCGCAGAGCATTACACCCCCAGAGCATTGGCAGCCTGCGCAGAGCATTACACCCCCAGAGCATTGGCAGCCTGCGCAGAGCATTACACCCCCAGAGCATTGGCAGCCTGCGCAGAGCATTACACCACCAGAGCATTGGCAGCCTGCGCAGAGCATTACACCACCAGAGCATTGGCAGCCTGCAGAGCATTACACCACCAGAGCATTGGCAGCCTGCAGAGCATTACACCACCAGAGCATTGGCAGCCTGCAGAGCATTACACCACCAGAGCATTGGCAGCCTGCAGAGCATTACACCACCAGAGCATTGGCAGCCTGCGCAGAGCATTACTCCACCAGAGCATTGGCAGCCTGCGCAGAGCATTACTCCACCAGAGCATTGGCAGCCTGCGCAGAGCATTACTCCACCAGAGCATTGGCAGCCTGCGCAGAGCATTACTCCAGAGCATCGGCAGTCTGCAGTGCATTACACCACCACAGCATCGGCAGCCTGCGCAGAGCATTACTCCACCAGATATGGCGGCTTCCATTCACTGACAAAAGGCAGAAAAATTGGAAAAATAAAAGTTGCAGACCATATATATGTATTATATACTAATGTATAGAAACCTCCTATATGGGGGAAACTGAAATCTGTCAGATAGGCAATTTAGTGTTGTCTGATAGCAGCCATCACGGGCCAACCGCTGCAATTACTGAAAGTCCAGGAAAGTCCCAGTTCTTCCACCTGATGTCCAGATGAGACAAAGTGCAGATTTACATGTAGATGATGCAGAGCATTCGGCAAAGTGCAAGACATGTGGTTTTCCTACAAAAAAAACAGGTAAAAAAAATTCCAAAACAGATCAGTTGCAAATTCAGCTCTGCTACACATCAGCGGCTCCTCGTATGACGAGCATAGTAGGATTACCGGCCCTGTAAGACATAAGCGTGTAGAAGCTAATGGAAGTAATAGGATATGTGGGCTTAGCCGTAGTCACGTGTAACAATGCAAGTTATATACTGTGTAAGGAGAGGCGCAAATTACAAACTCAGCTCTGCAACATAGCTATAATAAATCAAAACATGTGGTCCCTGCACTGATTATAAGGGGGGGGGGGACAACTATGTCCCAGCCATATCCATATGATGTCACAGGACAGCCATACAGATGAGACATACATGAAACTAGAAGTCAAACTTTACATTTATTTAATATTGGGAAAAATCTATTATTTAAATATTTGCATTTTTAATCATTTCCCTGTTCCAGCACATTGGAATATTTTACACAGCAGACATGGTGGCCTCCAGCAGGCCCTCGGCTGCCGCGACAGCTCCACTGCTGCCCTATTTCCAACCTCCTGAATTCCACTGTCACAAAGTAAGTGTGAACAGGTTTCCATTAACTGACAGCAAACAGAGGCCAGAAGCTGAGAAAACAACATTTTGCTTTGTCTTGTCACCTGGGATATAAGTAGGCGACAGGTCGGCGTTTGATAGGAACAAACAAGAGTGCAGGTCGCAGGTGATCGATAGTCAGGAGGAGCGTCACACGTGAGCGACAAGTACGCCACTTCCCGGCTGTCCGTTCACAGTTAGAGGGCGCCATAAATGTCACGTTTGATGTACAAAGAAAATATACGTATATCGGGGGTCCCACCAGATTTTGATCAAAAGGCGAAAATTGGAGCATAGCCCATAGCAACCAGATTCCATATAAAATAAGCAGCATTCCGTTTGGTTGCCACGGGCAACGGCTCCATCTTTACTGGTCTTAATGCGGAAAACTGGACCATGTTGCCCATAGCAACCAGCAAGTACAGGGGTTATTCATTCAGAACATGGCCGTCACAGAAAAACATTTTGTTCCCCCTCACAACAAGCCGTCGCGCTAAATATATCAGCTGCTGAGCTGATTATAGAAAAGGTGTCGGAGCCGGCGTCAAACAGCAACCTCCAGGTATCTACATGCCAGCGCACAGGAATAAGCCTACCTTACAGCGTCCCTCCCATCAGAGATACTGCTCATAAGAGCGGCCGTCGTCCTACTGCACCCCAATATGGACTGACAGGGATACTAGGGTTTTGTTTGCGGAAATGTTTAGAAACCAGGAAGATTTAGGCTATGTGCACACGTAGGAAAAGTGGTGCAGAATTTTCTGCACAAAAACTGCATCTCCTGGCAGAATCCGCAACTGCGGTTTTGCCGCTGTTTTTATGCAGATTTTGTGCGGATTTGCCGCGGAATTGATGCAGATTTTCAGCAGTTTTTGCCACTGCGCATTTCTATCATGGAGGGGTCCAGAAACGCTGCAGATCCGCACAAAAGAAGTGACATGCACTTCTTTTAAATCTGCAGCAATTCCGCACTGATTTTTCTGCACCATCTTCGCAGCTTTTTTTTTTTTTTCCATTGATTTACATTGTACTGTAAATCACAGGGCGGATCTGCAGCGTTTCTGTGCGGAAAAATCCACTGCGGATCCGCAGCAAATCTGCATCGTGTGCACATAGCCTTAAGTTCTCTCCACAGGTGATCAATGGGATTTACCGTAGATCTGGACTCATTGCTGTCACTCCAGAATTCTCCAGCGCTTTTGTTTCCATCCATTTCTGGGGGCTTTGTGAAGTATGTTTGGGGTCATTGTCCTGCTGGAAGACCCATGACCTAGGATGTAAACCCACCATTCTACTGAGCACTACATTGCCACCCAAAATCCTCTGGTAATGATGCCTTGCACACAGTCAAGCACCCAGTGCCAGAGGGAGCAAAACAACCCCAAACATATTTCAACCTCCACCATATTTGACTGTAGGTACTTTGTTCTTTTCTTTATAGGCCTCATTATTCCATTTTCAATAAACCATAGAATGATGTGCTTTACCAAAAAGCTCTATCTTGGTCTCCTCTGTACACAAGACGCTTTCCCAGAAGAAATTTGCCTTGCGTACATTTTGGCAAACTGCAAACTAGCTTTTTTTTTTTTAGGTCTAGGTGTCAATAGTGGGGTCCTCCTGAATCTCCTGCCCTAGCGTTTCATTTCATTCACATGTGGATGGATAATTTGCACTGATGCACTCCGAGCCTGCAGGACAGCTTGAATTTCTTTGAAGTTTGAGTGGGGCTGCTTATCCACCATCCGGACTATTGCAAACTTTTATCAATATTTCTCTGCCGTCAGCGTCCAAGGAGTTTAGGTACAGTGCCATGGGTTGTAAGCTTCTTGATTATGTTGCGCACCGTGATCAAAGGAACATCGAGATCTCTGGAGATGGACTTGCAACTTTGAGATGGTTGTTATTTTTCAACGATTTTGGTTCTCAAGTCCTCAGACAGTACTCTTTTCTTTCTGTTCTTCATGCTTAGTGTGGCACAAACAGACACGCAATGCAAAGATTGAGTCAACGTCTCCCCTTTTTATCTGGTTTCAGGTGTGATTTTCATATTTCTCACACCTGTTACTTGCCACAGGTGAGTTTGTACGAGCATCACATGTTTGAAACAAAGTTGTTCACCCACAATTTTGGAAAGTAGCCAACAATTTTGTCCGCCCTATTTTTGGACTTTTATGTAAAGTTTTGTCCAATTTTCCTTTTTTTATTTTTTTGTGTGTGGCTTCAAAACACACCAAGGAAATCAACAAAAACACGGGTAATGGCAATAATTTTCTGGGAGAAATATGTTATTTTCTTGAACAATTTCAAGGTTGCCAACACTTTTGGCCATGACACTACATACCATAATGCTTTCCATATTGAAAAAGCATGTGAGCCTTTTAAGGATCATGTCTGCAGAATCCCTTTAAAGGCTCACACTTATCAAGAGCAGAGTTCTGGTGAAGGAAAGCACAGGGTGATAACCACTTAGGGTGAAGCGTGGCCATTTTTTATGGTCTTGGGGACTTAAGTGGCCTTGAAAGCTCTCAGTCTGCCATTACTCCGCTAATAAACAGGTCATTTTTACTCCACTGCCTGAACAGTTTCCTCATTTACGTCATTAATTATTGATCGACTCGTTTAGGATTAGAAAAGCCAGAAAAAGCACATCAGGGAAATAACCATTATGACTCGCTGGGGGTGAAGTTAACACCCAGAATTGGGTTATATGAAAACTTTCCACTGTTGGCCTTCTATGACCTCACATAATGCACTATTACTGGCTGCATAATGAGTTCAAAAAGAATCTGTCAGTGAGCTTCTTCTGACGGCCAAAGGGGAAAGTTCATAACTCTTATCTGTCCATTTCCGACCTGCCTCTAGCGGATTTATAACCAAAGACCACATCAACATCGAATGTGCGGGGAAACAAAGAGCCTGTAAAAGCCAATCAATACAACATTTTTAATTGCTTTTACCCCAAATACAAGCATTGATGAAAAAAATAAATAAAAAAAAAATGCCACAGAAGTGGACGGCTCCTCTCAGAAAGCATAATAGGTTTAACTGGCACCGGATCAATGCTCCATGCTCATAAAGCAGAAATTCTGGGAAAAAAAAATTAAGTTTTCCATATTATAGATCCCAGACTCCTGTGTTTATTAGTTACATTATGTCAAATATATATATATATATTTTATGTCATTATATAGCGCATGGAGACTTGTTTTCTTCTGATACAGAGCCCGAAATCCTCTGCAGAGATAAAGGTGAAGGATAAAACGTCTGCCTGTCTGTGCCTGCCTCAATACAGAGTAGATATATCTAGAGATAGAAATAGAGATATATCTATAGATAGATATCTAGATAGATATAGATGTATAAGAAATAATGAGCTGCAAAGATTTATTAAGAAAAGGAGAAGCTGGACTTTGGACCTGCAAACAATATAATGATAAAAATGATCACAGAGATTCCCTTAAAGGGACGGATTGTGTTGGCGGCTCCACGTTGTGTAATAGTTATCAGTCAATGGTCTGGTATATCAGTGCAGGATCAATGGAGGTGAGAACTTCGCTCAGACGACTGCTCTGTTTAATAACTAGAAATCTGACGTCAGCGGGACGGGAAGCGATCACTTATCAATACAGAGAATGGGGAAGACAGGTGGCCGCCAGGTAAGCGATCAGTCATATGTCTGGGGGTGATAGGTGGCGGTATAAGGAAGGTCAGTGCTTCAGGCCACAAGTACAGGAAAGCTTGCAGCAGAGGGGTCATGAGGTTCCTCTTTTCCATAACATCCTGGGGGTAAATATCTCCAAGCAGTTTGCATATATGGTTAAAGGGATGGTCTATAAATTGGAAAGCCCCTTGAATACCGCACACGTACACACAGATGCTGTTTCAATCAACAGGACCCTAGGCAAAGTTTAAAATGGGGCCCCGAATGCTGACATATTGCACATCACACAGAAGCATTTCGGTTGTAGTTACATGCGCTGAGTTCAGGCCGCTAAATGAGTGTGAGCGACAATATTGACGTTCTACAACACTTGTTTATCGGCCTCTTTCCACCGTCTGAGAAAGAATGATGGGGACAGAGCACGAAAGATATATATCTTTGTACCGTGATTGTACAGAACAATCACTAATGGATCAATCTGTTCCCATACAGTATCATGTTATCAGCAGCACATCTACAGTTTACACCCCATAGTCCTCCAAATAGTATAATACACTCCTCATAGTGCTCCATATAGTATAATACACTCCTCATAGTGCTCCATATAGTATAATGCACTCCTCATAGTGCTCCATATAGTATAATGCACTCCTCATAGTGCTCCATATAGTATAATACACTCCTCATAGTCCTCCATATAGTATAATACACTCCTCATAGTCCTCCAAATAGTATAATACACTCCTCATAGTGCTCCATATAGTATAATGCACTCCTCATAGTGCTCCATATAGTATAATGCACTCCTCATAGTGCTCCATATAGTATAATGCACTCCTCATAGTGCTCCATATAGTATAATACACTCCTCATAGTGCTCCATATAGTATAATACACTCCTCATAGTGCTCCATATAGTATAATGCACTCCTCATAGTGCTCCATATAGTATAATACACTCCTCATAGTGCTCCATATAGTATAATACACTCCTCATAGTGCTCCATATAGTATAATACACTCCTCATAGTGCTCCATATAGTATAATGCACCCCTCATAGTGCTCCATATAGTATAATACACTCCTCATAGTGCTCCATATAGTATAATGCACTCCTCATAGTGCTCCATATAGTATAATACACTCCTCATAGTGCTCCATATAGTATAATACACTCCTCATAGTCCTCCATATAGTATAATACACTCCTCATAGTGCTCCATATAGTATAATACACTCCTCATAGTGCTCCATATAGTATAATGCACTCCTCATAGTGCTCCATATAGTATAATGCACTCCTCATAGTGCTCCATATAGTATAATACACTCCTCATAGTCCTCCATATAGTATAATACACTCCTCATAGTCCTCCAAATAGTATAATACACTCCTCATAGTGCTCCATATAGTATAATGCACTCCTCATAGTGCTCCATATAGTATAATGCACTCCTCATAGTGCTCCATATAGTATAATGCACTCCTCATAGTGCTCCATATAGTATAATACACTCCTCATAGTGCTCCATATAGTATAATACACTCCTCATAGTGCTCCATATAGTATAATGCACTCCTCATAGTGCTCCATATAGTATAATACACTCCTCATAGTGCTCCATATAGTATAATACACTCCTCATAGTGCTCCATATAGTATAATACACTCCTCATAGTGCTCCATATAGTATAATACACTCCTCATAGTGCTCCATATAGTATAATGCACCCCTCATAGTGCTCCATATAGTATAATACACTCCTCATAGTGCTCCATATAGTATAATGCACTCCTCATAGTGCTCCATATAGTATAATACACTCCTCATAGTGCTCCATATAGTATAATACACTCCTCATAGTCCTCCATATAGTATAATACACTCCTCATAGTGCTCCATATAGTATAATACACTCCTCATAGTGCTCCATATAGTATAATACACTCCTCATAGTGCTCCATATAGTATAATACACTCCTCATAGTGCTCCATATAGTATAATACACTCCTCATAGTGCTCCATATAGTATAATACACTCCTCATAGTGCTCCATATAGTATAATACACTCCTCATAGTGCTCCATATAGTATAATACACTCCTCATAGTGCTCCATATAGTATAATGCACCGTCATAGTCATCCATGTAGTACAATTCACTTCCCATAGCATAATGCACCCCATAGTTCTTCATATAATGTATTTCCCATAGTCCTCGATACTGTATAATGCAGGCCACATATAGTATAATGCAGCCACCCCACAGAGTAATGCAGCCCCACCATAGAATATAATGTAACCCCCCACAGAATATAATGCAGCCCCCCCTCTTACAGTATAATGCAGCCACCCCACAGAATATAATGCAGCCCCCCATGATGTCGGCTCCAGGTCTCCCAGCGATCGTCGGAGGTTGATGTGTCGTGACCGCTGCAGCTAATCAGCAGCCGTAGCCTTTACTATTTTATTAGAGCCAGGCTTGGCTTCGCCCTCAAGGGAGCAGGCGATTCTCCGATGGCCCCGCCGCCCTATACAGACAGACGCCACATCATTCATGTAACAAACAGAAGAACGCTGCATCTATGAACGGGGGCAACACGATAAACGCGTGTAGCGGGGCCAATGTTCCTGGGGGGCACTTGGGACCCCAGGACGACACCGGTCAGAGCGGCCGACCATTCTGACGGAATATTGATGATCAGCAGCCGATGATTGGCTGCAGTGGTCACATGACATAATAAAGTCATCAGAATACCAGAATCACTGGGACAGCGCCAATGTCTGAAGTGAGGCACTAACTCCGGGTAAACCCCGGCCAGGGGTGTGAGGAATGGCTGTATATACAGTATAGGCGGCTCATCCATACAGCATGTCCACTATGCGGTATACACAGCAAGCGGTATATGGAGCCTGTACACCGTATATAGAGAACAGGAAGGAAACCATCATTGCTCCATAAACCACCAGTGACCATATACAGCCGCCTCCCCACAGCCCGTATACAGGGCCACCACTCGCTGCAGAACCCTGCACTGTCCCCGGATACAGCGCTCCAGCCGGAGCTCCCAGAGACACAACGTAACAGCTCTGGAGGTCACGTGACTTCACCTGTCCAGGTGTCCGGCTCCTCCGCCCCGGAGTACCGCTCTAATCCCGACACACAGCCCCGGGAACAGCGCCGTCCACACCGACTGTCTCCATACAGCGCCGCCGCCGGTCCGCACCGCTCACCCTGACTGCTCACTGTCCACAGCCGCTCCACACCCACCGCGCGCGGCAGCCAATCCGCAGCCTCTTCACCGCCACATACAAGGGATCACTCCGCCTACCGAACCAGCAACCCACAGAGCAAAGCTCCACAGTGGAAATCCACGGAGGCTTTATCACTCACTAACGGTAGCACCACTGTGATCAACATCAACCAGATACCTGGCCACACATGGTATACTAAATGGTAATAATACAGCTAATGTAAGGTAACTACTATAATACTGCCCCCTGTGTACAAGAATATAACTACTATAATACTGCCCCTATGTACAAGAATATAACTACTATAATACTGCCCCTATGTACAAGAATATAACTACTATAATACTGCTCCTATGTACAAGAATATAACTACTATAATACTGCCCCTATGTACAAGAATATAACTACTATAATACTGCTCCTATGTACAAGAATATAACTACTATAATACTGCTCCTATGTACAAGAATATAACTACTATAATACTGCCCCTATGTACAAGAATATAACTACTATAATACTGCCCCTATGTACAAGAATATAACTACTATAATACTGCTCCTATGTACAAGAATATAACTACTATAATACTGCCCCTATGTACAAGAATATAACTACTATAATACTGCTCCTATGTACAAGAATATAACTACTATAATACTGCTCCTATGTACAAGAATATAACTACTATAATACTGCCCCTATGTACAAGAATATAACTACTATAATACTGCTCCTATGTGCAAGAATATAACTACTATAATACTGCTCCTATGTACAAGAATATAACTACTATAATACTGCTCCTATGTACAAGAATATAACTACTATAATACTGCCCCTATGTACAAGAATATAACTACTATAATACTGCTCCTATGTACAAGAATATAACTACTATAATACTGCTCCTATGTACAAGAATATAACTACTATAATACTGCCCCTATGTACAAGAATATAACTACTATAATACTGCTCCTATGTACAAGAATATAACTACTATAATACTGCCCCTATGTACAAGAATATAACTACTATAATACTGCTCCTATGTACAAGAATATAACTACTATAATACTGCCCCTATGTACAAGAATATAACTACTATAATACTGCTCCTATGTACAAGAATATAACTACTATAATACTGCTCCTATGTACAAGAATATAACTACTATAATACTGCCCCTATGTACAAGAATATAACTACTATAATACTGCTCCTATGTACAAGAATATAACTACTATAATACTGCCCCTATGTACAAGAATATAACTACTATAATACTGCTCCTATGTACAAGAATATAACTACTATAATACTGCCCCTATGTACAAGAATATAACTACTATAATACTGCTCCTATGTACAAGAATATAACTACTATAATACTGCTCCTATGTACAAGAATATAACTACTATAATACTGCCCCCTGTGTACAAGAATATAACTACTATAATACTGCCCCTATGTACAAGAATATAACTACTATAATACTGCCCCTATGTACAAGAATATAACTACTATAACACTGAACCCTATGTACAAGAATATAACTACTATAATACTGCTCCTATGTACAAGAATATAACTACTATAATACTGCTCCTATGTACAAGAATATAACTACTATAATACTGCCCCTATGTACAAGAATATAACTACTATAATACTGCTCCTATGTACAAGAATATAACTACTATAATACTGCCCCTATGTACAAGAATATAACTACTATAATACTGCTCCTATGTACAAGAATATAACTACTATAATACTGCTCCTATGTACAAGAATATAACTACTATAATACTGCTCCTATGTACAAGAATATAACTACTATAATACTGCCCCTATGTACAAGAATATAACTACTATAATACTGAACCCTATGTACAAGAATATAACTACTATAATACTGCCCCTATGTACAAGAATATAACTACTATAATACTGCTCCTATGTACAAGAATATAACTACTATAATACTGCCCCTATGTACAAGAATATAACTACTATAATACTGCTCCTATGTACAAGAATATAACTACTATAATACTGCTCCCCATGTACAAGAATATAACTACTATAATACTGCTCCCCATGTACAAGAATATAACTACTATAATACTGGCCCCTATGTACAAGAATATAACTACTATAATACTGCTCCCCATGTACAAGAATATAACTACTATAATACTGTCCCCTATGTACAAGAATATAACTACTATAATACTGCTCCTATGTACAAGAATATAACTACTATAATACTGCTCCTATGTACAAGAATATAACTACTATAATACTGCCCCTATGTACAAGAATATAACTACTATAATACTGCTCCTATGTACAAGAATATAACTACTATAATACTGCTCCTATGTACAAGAATATAACTACTATAATACTGCCCCTATGTACAAGAATATAACTACTATAATACTGCTCCTATGTACAAGAATATAACTACTATAATACTGCCCCTATGTACAAGAATATAACTACTATAATACTGCCCCCTATGTACAAGAATATAACTACTATAATACTGCTCCCCATGTACAAGAATATAACTGCTATAATACTGCCCCCTATGTACAAGAATATAACTACTATAATACTGCCCTTATGTACAAGAATATAACTACTATAATACTGCCCCCTATGTACAAGAATATAACTACTATAATACTGCCCCTATGTACAAGAATATAACTACTATAATACTGCCCCTATGTACAAGAATATAACTACTATAATACTGCCCCCTATGTACAAGAATATAACTACTATAATACTGCCCCCTATGTACAAGAATATAACTACTATAATACTGTCCCTATATACAAGAATATAACTACTATAATACTGCCCCTATGTACAAGAATATAACTACTATAATACTGCCCCTATGTACAAGAATATAACTACTATAATACTGCCCCTATGTACAAGAATATAACTACTATAATACTGCCCCCTATGTACAAGAATATAACTACCATAATACTGTCCCTATATACAAGAATATAACTACTATAATACTGCCCCTATGTACAAGAATATAACTACTATAATACTGCTCCTATGTACAAGAATATAACTACTATAATACTGCCCCCTATGTACAATAATATAACTACTATAATACTGCCCCTATGTACAAGAATATAACTACTATAATACTGCTCCTATGTACAAGAATATAACTACTATAATACTGCCCCTATGTACAAGAATATAACTACTATAATACTGCTCCTATGTACAAGAATATAACTACTATAATACTGCTCCTATGTACAAGAATATAACTACTATAATACTGCTCCTATGTACAAGAATATAACTACTATAATACTGCTCCTATGTACAAGAATATAACTTCTATAATACTGCTCCTATGTACAAGAATATAACTACTATAATACTGCTCCTATGTACAAGAATATAACTACTATAATACTGCCCCTATGTACAAGAATATAACTACTATAATACTGCTCCTATGTACAAGAATATAACTACTATAATACTGCCCCTATGTACAAGAATATAACTACTATAATACTGCCCCTATGTACAAGAATATAACTACTATAATACTGCCCCTATATACAAGAATATAACTACTATAATACTGCCCCTATGTACAAGAATATAACTACTATAATACTGCTCCTATGTACAAGAATATAACTACTATAATACTGCCCCTATGTACAAGAATATAACTACTATAATACTGCCCCTATGTACAAGAATATAACTACTATAATACTGCTCCTAAGCACAAGAATATAACTACTATAATACTGCCCCTATGTACAAGAATATAGCTACTATAATACTGTCCCTATGTACAATATAACTACTATAATACTGCTCCTCTATACAAGAATATAACTACTATAATACTGCTCCTATGTACAAGAATATAACTACTATAATACTGCCCCTATGTACAAGAATATAACTACTATAATACTGCTCCTATGTACAAGAATATAACTACTATAATACTGCCCCTATGTACAAGAATATAACTACTATAATACTGCCCCCTATGTACAAGAATATAACTACTATAATACTGCTCCCCATGTACAAGAATATAACTGCTATAATACTGCCCCCTATGTACAAGAATATAACTACTATAATACTGCCCTTATGTACAAGAATATAACTACTATAATACTGCCCCCTATGTACAAGAATATAACTACTATAATACTGCCCCTATGTACAAGAATATAACTACTATAATACTGCCCCTATGTACAAGAATATAACTACTATAATACTGCCCCCTATGTACAAGAATATAACTACTATAATACTGCCCCCTATGTACAAGAATATAACTACTATAATACTGTCCCTATATACAAGAATATAACTACTATAATACTGCCCCTATGTACAAGAATATAACTACTATAATACTGCCCCTATGTACAAGAATATAACTACTATAATACTGCCCCTATGTACAAGAATATAACTACTATAATACTGCCCCCTATGTACAAGAATATAACTACCATAATACTGTCCCTATATACAAGAATATAACTACTATAATACTGCCCCTATGTACAAGAATATAACTACTATAATACTGCTCCTATGTACAAGAATATAACTACTATAATACTGCCCCCTATGTACAATAATATAACTACTATAATACTGCCCCTATGTACAAGAATATAACTACTATAATACTGCTCCTATGTACAAGAATATAACTACTATAATACTGCCCCTATGTACAAGAATATAACTACTATAATACTGCTCCTATGTACAAGAATATAACTACTATAATACTGCTCCTATGTACAAGAATATAACTACTATAATACTGCTCCTATGTACAAGAATATAACTACTATAATACTGCTCCTATGTACAAGAATATAACTTCTATAATACTGCTCCTATGTACAAGAATATAACTACTATAATACTGCTCCTATGTACAAGAATATAACTACTATAATACTGCCCCTATGTACAAGAATATAACTACTATAATACTGCTCCTATGTACAAGAATATAACTACTATAATACTGCCCCTATGTACAAGAATATAACTACTATAATACTGCCCCTATGTACAAGAATATAACTACTATAATACTGCCCCTATATACAAGAATATAACTACTATAATACTGCCCCTATGTACAAGAATATAACTACTATAATACTGCTCCTATGTACAAGAATATAACTACTATAATACTGCCCCTATGTACAAGAATATAACTACTATAATACTGCCCCTATGTACAAGAATATAACTACTATAATACTGCTCCTAAGCACAAGAATATAACTACTATAATACTGCCCCTATGTACAAGAATATAGCTACTATAATACTGTCCCTATGTACAATATAACTACTATAATACTGCTCCTCTATACAAGAATATAACTACTATAATACTGCTCCTATGTACAAGAATATAACTACTATAATACTGCCCCTATGTACAAGAATATAACTACTATAATACTGCTCCTATGTACAAGAATATAACTACTATAATACTGGCCCCTATGTACAAGAATATAACTACTATAATACTGCTCCCCATGTACAAGAATATAACTACTATAATACTGTCCCCTATGTACAAGAATATAACTACTATAATACTGCTCCTATGTACAAGAATATAACTACTATAATACTGTCCCCTATGTACAAGAATATAACTACTATAATACTGCTCCTATGTACAAGAATATAACTACTATAATACTGCTCCTCTATACAAGAATATAACTACTATAATACTGCCCCTATGTACAAGAATATAACTACTATAATACTGCTCCTATGTACAAGAATATAACTACTATAATACTGCTCCTCTATACAAGAATATAACTACTATAATACTGCTCCTATGTACAAGAATATATCTACTATAATATTGCCTCCTATATACAAGAATATAACTACTATAATACTGCCCCTATGTACAAGAATATAGCTACTATAATACTGCTCCTCTATACAAGAATATAACTACTATAATACTGCTCCTATGTACAAGAATATAACTACTATAATACTGCTCCTATGTACAAGAATATATCTACTATAATATTGCCTCCTATATACAAGAATATAACTACTATAATACTGCCTCCTAGCTGTGAGGTTGTGTGTCAGTGGTTCTCCTCATGTCTGGAGCAAGCCCAGGGAGGGGCCACCCTGAGCGGGGAAGCACCCCAAGCAAGGCCCTGGCTTCCAGGCCTACACTGGGAGGAAACTCCCAACCTTCTCATGTGGATGGAAATCCCAGAGTTGCCTCTGGGGAGAATAAACCTCAGAATGGAAGTCCCAACAGCATGGAGAAAGATCCTGTGTTGAAGCTCAGTACGGGAAAGAAACAGGAGAAAGCTTTGTCTGTGTGCAAGGATGTTTCTGTTAAATAGTCGGCCAGTCAAGGCAAACAGTGTCCAGAGCCTGGAAGGAAATCCCAGAAGGCATCTTCTGCTGAGACCCTGAGTGCTGGAGGGCAGGTGGCTGCAGAGTCCATCACCAGCTTCAGGTGTGCAGCTCACTCCAGGCAGACAGAGACGGACATCTCTGGAGAAGCAAACACTCCAGGAGAACCTTCAGCTGGGACATGTGGTGACCAGCATGGCGAGCTCTGGACGCACGAGATTGCAGGCTGGTGGCAGCGGTAAAAGTGTTGCGGAGGCTGGAGTCACAAAACCAGCGACATTAAAAACTAATGTGTCAACCCCTAAAGCAAGACCCCAGAAGGAGCCGACGCGTGCCCCGGAGCTAAAGCTGGCAGAGGAGATACCAGGACTGGTCAGGAGGATGGGTGAGTTGCAGCAGCAGAGGAATCTTCTGCAAATAGAAATTGACTGTATTTACAAGGTGAAGGCTGCTAATCCTGGGGATCACTCTGTATATGACCAGAGACTGAATGCACTGGGGGTAGAGCTGGCGACTGTGGTGCGGGACATAGACTGTGTGCTGGCGAGGATGGGGCCCCTGGCAGAGACATATAGGAACCAGGAGCGGTTTAGGTCCTGCACGCAGGACTGTGCTGGTTCCCGCACAGACATTGTCCCAGGGGGGACCCGGCAGCAGGTACGGCCGGTGCTGCAGCCCGCTAGCTTCTGTTTTAAGGAGGGTCAGATACTACACCAGCAGCTGCAACTACCTGCGGCAGACCCCAAGCAGGAGCAAGAGGCTCAGATCCCAGCGGTACCACAAGTCCCAGCATGCCCAGCACAACAGCAAGACAGTGGACGTGAGACTGCATCTACTGTTGGTGTCCAGGAGAGCACTAACTCTAGGGATATTGATACTGTTCATGTGGGGTTGGGGGCTGAAGGGGGTACAGAGACTGTGGTGGACATTGCGCATCCTGATGACGCTATTGAGATTGATGATGATGATGTTGATATTAATGTGCAAAATGTTTGTGATTTCCCCCCTTTGGTTTCCAGCACACAAGGTGCAACAGGCCCCTCCGCTGCAGACCCTCGCCCTGTCAGTCAGCCCAGTGTGGCCCCACAGGTCCCTCCCAGTAATGTTTGGAGCCGCGGCGCTCCGTCCTTTACCTCCGGCGCCAATTACACCGGGCAGGCTTTCAAAAGGAGGAATGTGGTGCGGTTCAGGCACAGAGGTGCCAAGGAGGACCTGCCGGACAGGAGGCTGGTAGTCAGGGAGCTTCTGTGCCGCCGGATGGGGTTTGCGCCGGTTAATATCTTGGCGGTCATAAATCTGCCAGACAGACAGGGCTATGATATCAGCTTTAAGCTCATGTCTGATCTGGACAGATTCTGGGCCAATTTCCCCAAGTTCAGGGACGCTGATGGCTGGAATAAGTTCAGCTTCATTCCAATATCTAAGCTGGATACCGCCACGGTTAACATCATCTTTTGGAATGAGGCTGTTCCCCCGCAGGACATTGTGGTGTGGCTCCGGAGGCATTGTGAGCTTGTCTCCGACCTCACCAAAAACAGGGATGAGGACGGTATATGGACCGGTGGATGGAAGGTGCTGGTGAAACTGCGCCAGCACAACAATATCACGGCTCACTTACCCAACTCCTTCTTTATCGGGAGGGAGAAGGGGGTTTGCTTCTACCCTGGGCAGCCACGAAAGTGTTTTAAGTGTGGTAAAGTGGGTCACCTGGCAAACACCTGTACCGTGGTAAAGTGCAGCCTGTGCGGGGAAGTCGGCCACTTAGCGGCAGATTGCCAGAACATCAAGTGCAACCTCTGTGGGGAGGTCGGCCACCCTCACAGGGACTGTCCTGATGCCTGGCACAATATATGCAAGCTCCTTCCTGATGAGGAGTTAGTGACAGGGACAGAGGCTCAGGAGGAGGAGGCTTTAATGTCAGGGACAATACTGACCAGGTCAGAGGTCCACCAGGGGTCCGCTCAGGTAACATCAGAGCAGCTTTGCACAGCGGGTACAGAGGGGAGCATGGAGGTCGTCCCTCAGGTCCAGCAGCCACATGTAGCCACCACTTCAGTATCACCATCTCTAGCTGAAGAAAGTGGCTGTAATCAGGTAAAAAGGAAAAAAAAGGACAAGGCCTCCCGTAACCCTGAGGAGGAGTATGTCACTAGCCAGGGTGGCAGGAAAAAAGTCCAGAGTTCGGCAGGTGTGATGGTCATGTCCAATAAGTTTGATGTTTTGTCTGAGTCTGATGGGGACTTGGAGGAAGAGATAAAAAGAATAGAAACTGAGTATGACAGGGACGTAGCGGACCATCCCCCTACAAAACGGAAGCCCGTACTTGCTGACACTGAGATACAGTCTGACATGGAGACCGGAGGTAGTCAGAACATCTGTGATTCAGACTTATGATGGCGGCTTTTACATCTCTGCTCCTCTGTTGTGGCATTGTGATGGCAGACTTCTCATTAAAAGTAACATCCAGTAATGTGAACAGCATTAAGGTGAGGAGGACGAGGCACGCTGTCTATGACCATCTCCGATACCTGGACGCAGATGTCATCTTTCTGCAGGAGACGCGGCTGACAACTCAGGGGCTCATGAGGGAGGCTGAGAGGGAATGGCGGTCTGGTCCCTCTTTTTGGTCACTGGCTGTGGAGCTGTACGCCGGGGTCGCCATTCTGTTTAACACCAGGGATGTGACAGTACATAGGATGACGGAGGTGGTTATGGGAAGGTGTCTGGTCCTGGAAGTCACTGTCCATGGGAGGCGACTCCGGCTTATTAACATCTATGGGCCACAGACGGTGACTGACAGGATACAGTTATTTAATGATGTCAAGCCTTACCTCTTCACTTCTCTTCCAGTGATAATGGCGGGGGACTTTAATGCCATACTGACATCTGGTGACAGCTCCTCAGGTAGAACCGTGACGAGGGATGGTAGGATCTTGAATAACATAGTCCTGCAGGCCGGATTAGGTGACGTCTTTAAACGGGGAGGACGAAAGCCAAAATTAACCTATTCCTGCTCCAATAGAGGCCGTAGAATAGATCTGGCTTTTGTAAGTCCCATGGAAGTCATTGGTGCCATGAGTGAGAGAGTCGTCCCATACTCAGACCATCTTGCCCTATATTTCTGCCTGGGGGCCACTAAGCGAGCTGATGTTGGTAGGGGGTTATGGAGACTCAATTCCAGCCGCCTCCATGATGTCTCTGTCCAGAGTTGTGTCCACTCCCTTTTGCAGGGTCATCTACAGAGAGTGGACTTCTATGACAACATGGCCGACTGGTGGGAGGACGTCAAGGATGATATCAGATACCTCTTGAAGAGACTGTCAGTTAAGAAAGGCAGGAGTAAGTATAGCCAGTACCTAAGGCTGCGCAAAGAATTGGAGTCACTCTATTCGGAGGGCGGGGGTAACAAAGAGAAGATCGACCGGTTGAAATCTGAGATAAGGCAGTATCAGTACAGCAGGTATACCTCCTTGGTTCTTGAACGGGATTATGGGGTCTTAGGGGCACCTGATCCCTTTGAGAATTGCCGGGAGCGGGTGGCCAATAAATTGGTCACAGGTCTCATTGACTCCCAGGGTGTATTGCAGGAATCTCGGGAGGGTATCCTGGGGGTTGTGAAATCTTATTATACTGACTTGTTTCAGAGGAAGGCTTTGGATAAACATAAAATGACTCAGTTCTTGGAGGCAACTCCAGCACCTGATACTAATGATCTGGACTTTTCTCCTTTGACAGCAGAATTAACGTTGGAGGAGGTTAAGGAGGCCATTGATAAGTTACATCTGAAGAAGGCACCAGGTCCGGATGGTATAACAGCAGAATTTTATAAGAAATTCAGAGACCTCCTGGCTCAAATTCTTGTGAATGTTTACAAAAATTGTCTAGAAAATCACCTGATGCCTCCATCCATGAGAGTGTCCTCATTAATTCTGCTGTCTAAAGGTAAGGAGCCAAGCGACATCAAGAACTGGAGGCCAATTGCCCTCTTGAATGTTGACAGGAAGATTCTGGCAAAGATCCTGTTTTCTAGGTTAGTCTGTTTGTCCTCGGCACTGTTGGTAGGCTCTCAGTTTGGCACGGCAAAAGGGCGGAACATCTCTGGAGCGGTCATCTCGATACGGGAGATGTTTGAGAGATGTAAAGCTCTGCGGTGTGGGAGATATGTTGTCAGTCTGGACCAGGCTAAAGCCTTTGACAGAGTTGATCATGATTATCTGTGGGCCACTTTGTCAAAGTATGGTATTCCAGGACAATTTGTGGATTGGCTGAAGACTTTGTACAGAGAGGCGGTGAGCTTTCCTCTGATTAATGGTTGGCAGGGTGGCACTTTTGGAGTTGAGGCGGGGGTGAGACAGGGCTGCCCGCTGAGTCCACTCCTGTATGTTTTTGCCATAGACCCGTTTTTGAGGTCACTGCAGGAGTGTAACTTTTGGGGGGTGCCGGTCCCCCACTGCTTGCCTCTGAAGGTGGTTGCCTACGCGGATGATGTGACGCTGGTGATATCTAATCCTCATGAGGTGCAGATGTTGTCTGCGGCCATCAGAAGTTACTCAGAGGCCTCCGGGTCTCTGGTCAACCTTGAGAAGAGTCAAGCTCTGTGGACATTGCAATCTGACCCAGACTTTGATCTGCCGCAGTTTGTTAAGGCCTCCACCCATATTAAGATCTTAGGGGTTAAATTTGGGAGGGAAGATAATGCCAGCCTAAATTGGGAGGAAAAATGGAGACCGGAAATGCAAAGGTTCAGCGATGGAAGAACTGGAGGCTGACCTACAGAGAAAGGGTTGCTATGTTGAAGACTTACCTAGTCCCCGTCTTCTTGTATGTCTCTGTCGTTTTTCCTTTGCCAGAATCCTTCTCGGCGAGGCTCCTCAGCCTGTTCTTCCAGCTCTTGTGGGGGAACAGGATGAACCTGATAAAGAGGGGTATAACGTACCTACAGCGGAGTGAGGGCGGGCTGGATATGTTGAATCCAAGGGTTTTCTTTGACTCCTTGTTTCTGAAAGTAAATTTTGGGAGCATGGATTCAAACAGTAGCTCCCTGTGGGCGAATAGTATCAGGTATTGGATATTGCCTTTTGCGGAATCTTGGGTGCGAGGCGGCAGTCTCATGAGGAGGAGATGGACAGGTGACCACCTCCCCCAGTATCTGGAATATGGTCTGAAGTGTGTCAGGAAGTGGGGACTGGAGAAGTCCTACATTGAGAGTAATACGAGGAAAGATGTGTGTGCTCATATATGTAGGACTTTCTTCCACTCTCCACTGGCCCTAAGGGATTGTGCCACCAAGACTTTTCAGGACAGTCTCCGATTCCTCAATGGGAGGCGACTTCCAGCAAAGTTTTTTGACATTGTTTGGCTGTCGCTACATGGGAAGCTCTTTGTGAGGGGGAACTTAAAATATTTAAGTGTTTCGGATCGGAACTGTCCCCTTGGTTGTCAGCAGGAGGAAACCATGGAGCATTTTATTTGTGATTGCTGGGGAGGTAGGGAAATATGGACGGAAGTATCGACCAAGCTGAAAATCCCCAGACTGCTGTCCCTGAATTACCCTGACATTATCTATGGAGTCCCATCCACTGACGGTAACATCGACGGGGGACAATGTACCTGATCATTACCACCATTAAGTATTACCACTGGCACATGAGAACCCGAGTGTCCCTCCACAGCGAGCCCTTCCATCCCGTCACCGCAGCCACAAAGATACTGTCCGAGCTCAGATGGATAAGAGCGATAGAGATAAAGAAAAGTCAGAGTAATGAGAAACTATGGAGGAATGTGTCTGTGGGATAATAACATGATCGTGTTACTAAAAGTGTTTATTTAATATTCTTCCTTCCACAGGAGTGAACTCTAAGTTACCTTTATTCCTAATGTATTAATTTAGTTCTGTAATTATTGTCTGATGCATTCATGAGAATCTATGTTTTGTATTAAGGAAGAATTCTGTTTATTTTAATTGTATTTGTGGGTTTTATACAATAAAAATTGCCCCCTATGTACAAGAATATAACTACTATAATACTGCCCCTATGTACAAGAATATAACTAGGATAATACTGCCCCTATGTACAAGAATATAACTACTATAATACTGCCCTTATGTGCAAGAATATAACTACTATAATACTGCCCCTATGTACAAGAATATAACTACTATAATACTGCCCATATGTACAAGAATATAACTACTATAACACTGCTCCTATGTACAAGAATATAACTACTATAATACTGCCCCTATGTACAAGAATATAACTACTATAATACTGCCCCTATGTATAAGAATATAACTACTATAATACTGCTCCCTATGTACAAGAATATAACTACTATAATACTGCTCCTATGTACAAGAATATAACTACTATAATACTGCCCATATGTACAAGAATATAACTACTATAATACTGCTCCCTATGTACAAGAATATAACTACTATAATACTGCCTCCTATGTACAAGAATATAACTACTATAATACTGCTCCTATGTACAAGAATATAACTACTATAATACTGCTCCTATGTACAGGAATATAACTGCTATAATACTGCCCCCTATGTACAAGAATATAACTACTATAATAGCTTAATAGTTTCACAGTTCTTGAGGTTGATGGTAGTTCAACCTATAGCCTAACACATTAATCCAGGAGAAGATAAAGCCCCTTTGAGATAACGCTAATAAATCCATATTAGGGGAAACAGTACTTCCCGTCTCCATACAGTAGTCAGACTAGCTCCCTGGATACACATCTCACCACAGAATCTAGTACTCTTAAACTGTAATATTATATTTTTCATGACCGTGATCCAGGTCTTCCCTTTTGTAGTGAATCGACCATTATAACATGATGTGGCAGAGAGTTCCATAGTCTCACTGCTCTTACTGTAAAGAATCCGCGTCTGTGATTATGATTAATCCTTCTTTCTTCCAGATGTGGATGACGCCCCCTTGTCCCTATTGCAGGCCTAAGTGTGAGAAGCTCATTATACAGATCTCTTTGCTGTCCTCTGATTTATCGGTACATTGTAATAAGTTCGCCCGTAGTTTGAGAGCGTGTCGTCTGCAGTTCACCCATTTTCTTAATAACCATGGACGCCCTTCTCTGCATCCGCTCTAGCTCATCTATGTCCTTCTTATATACCGGAGCCCAAAATTGTACCCAGTATTCTAAATTTCACCTTACTGGTATACAGTGGCCTTACTGGTATGCAGGCAAAACTGTGTTCTTTCCAATGCACCCCCTGATTTTCTTTGGCTTGGCAGCAGCCTCCTGGCACTGTGGTCACTAAAGTCAATTCTTCCCCACTTTCCGTCCACGCTCGTTCCGTGACCCCTCGGTTCACTGGTGGTCTAAGATGCATCATCCTCATCTTCACATCGCTCTACTTGCGATTTACTCCATATTTCTCAGAGGAGAGTGGTGATAAATCCAAGGTAAATTTAGCTGCAGGGAACAGACTGGTGGATATCTGTGTGAGGAGCGTCCTCCGCACAGCTGTCCTCCGGGCCGGTACACCTCACAAATATACATCTATAAACTTTAAAGGGCCATTGCCCCAAAAGTAAGCAGTGTTTTATTAGAAGATTTTGGATGGCAGGGAGTTTTCGGCACCTCCTCTGAAATGGCTGATAAAAGGGAGCAGTAGAATAATCCCATCTGCTAGCAGTGCGCCCCTATTCATCCCCAGGCTTCCTCACCAGCAGTGCTATGCACATCCTCTTTAGAAGGGAGTGCTGTAAATAAAGGGGAAGGGTCCTGTCTCACAGTGGGCCCCATGGGCCATGGTCGTCCACTATGCGCGTTATTGTATGGAGCAGCCCCATACTCACTGTGTCCCTCCTATAAAAGTTGTGAGGGTGCGAAGAGACGAGGTATTAGGGTCCCTGTTCTGGTAGCTGATGAAAGGCACCTGTAGGGTCCCAGCAGTGGATGTAACGATTGACCTCAGAGGGTGCGACAGCAACCGGGCCAGTGCGGGAAGGTGCATCGGCGGTAGAGGAGGATGCCACATGTCGTGGGACCGGGAAAAGGTAAGAATAATCCAGAGAAAAACGAAAGGGGCCTAGGATGGGACGCATTTAACCAAGATTGGGGACATCGTACCAGGAAAGGGCCTAGGATCGGGGACATTATAACAGGAAGGGGATTAGGATGGGGAGACATTATACCAGGAAAAGGCCTAGGATGAGGGACATTATAACAGGAAGGGGATTAGGATGGGGGACATTATACCAGGAAGAAGTCCAGGATGGGGGACATTATACCAGGAATGGCCCCAGGATGGGGGACATTATACCAGGAAGCAGTCCAGGATGGGGGACATAATACCAGGAAGGAGTCCAGGATGGGGGACATTATACCAGGAAGGAGTCCAGGATGGGGGACATTATACCAGGAAGCAGTCCAGGATGGGGGACATTATACCAGGAAGCAGTCCAGGATGGGGGACATGATTCCAGGAAGGAGTCCAGGATGGGGGACATTATACCAGAAAGGAACCTGGATGGGGGGACATTATACCAGAAAGGAGCCTGGATGGGGGGACATTATAGCAGGAAGGAGTCCAGGATGGGGGACATTATACCAGAAAGGGGCCTAGATGGGGAGACATTATAGCAGAAAGGGGCCTAGGATGGGGAGACATTATACTAGGAAGAGGCCCAGGATGGGGGACATTATACTAGGAAGAGGCTCAGGATGGGGGGACATTATACTAGGAAGGGGCCCAGGATTGGAGAACATTATATCAGGAAGGGGCCCAGGATGGGGGGATATTATACCAGGAAGGGGCCCAGGATGGGGGGACAGTATACCAGGAAGGATCCCAGGATGGGAGACATTAAAGCAGGAAGAGGCCCAGGATGGGAGAACATTATACCACGAAGGGACCCAGGATGGGGGGGACATTATATCAGAAAGAGGCTTAGGATGGGGGACATTATACCAGGAAGGGGCCCCTGATGGGGGGACATTATAGCAGGAAGGAGCCTAGAATGGGGGACATTATACCAAGAAGGGGCCTAGGTTGGAGGACGTTATCATAGGAAGAGGCCCAGGATGGAGGGACATTATACTAGGAAGGGACCTGGGATGGGGGGATATTATAGCAGGAAGGAGCCTAGAATGGGGGACATTATACCAAGAAAGGGCCTAGGATGGAGGACATTATTATAGGAAGGGGCCCAGGATGGGGAACATTGTTGTAGCATGCGGTCCAGAATGGGGATATTATTACAGGAAGACACCAAAATGGGTGACAGTATTACGAACATGCATGTCTTTATAGGATCTAGAATGCTACAAGGGCCCACACATCTGAACATGCAGGTGGGGTCCCAGGCCCAAATTTTGCACTGGGGCCCATCTGACTTTAGTTACTCCACTAGCCCTATTTTATGCAACAATGCAATAAACTTAGATGTTCCAGATTCTGGAAGGTGTTTCTCTTTAGCATCAGCAGAATCTTCTATTTCAGCACTGCACGTCCTCAGCGGAATGTTTAATTTGACAGGGGATCACAAACTTTTGCACATGACTGTGAAGGAAAACTCTCCTAGGGTGGGGCCACAAGGTATTTTGGGATCCGGTGAAGTGTTTGCCAGTTTCTGTGACAGATACTACCAGTAGCCCTGCAGCTGATACATCTCTTATGTACGACCCAAGGGAAGCCGGCTGACAACCCATGGGAGCTGTAACCTTGGCCATATTGGTTGTCACTCAGCTTTTTACAGGAAGAAACGTATCCAAGAAATGGTACAAAAACCCACAAGAGGACGAGCTAGGCTAAGTGCACACGCTGCAGATTGCCCTGCGGTTTATCACCTCTAAAATGGAGGAGATGGGAAACCGCAGCAGAATCCGCAGAAAAGAAGTGACGTCATTTCTTTCTGCGGTTTCAAAACCACAGCTTTTCCACAGTTAAAAATCTGCAGCATGTGCACAGAAAATTGTAAATCCCATAGACTTACATTGTACTGTACACTGTCTGCAGAACCGCAGCGGATCCGCAGCAAAAACCGCGTGTGCACATAGCCTTACAGATTTCCTCGTGTCTGGTTCCTGGTCTAGAGACGATCAGAACTTCGCTGACCAACGAAATTCAGATTAGACAGAAATGTTCAGAAAGAGAATAAATTATCATAGAAAGAGAAGGACGACCTTCATGTGATACACGGCGAGCGAAGAGGAGACACATCATCTGAGGAAGCATATAGGGCAGACTGCTGAGCTGTGTATCTAATCCTATCCTGTGTGATACTGACTGCTGAGCTGTGTATCTAATCCTATCCTGTGTGATACTGACTGCTGAGCCGTGTATCTAATCCTATCCTGTGTGATACTGACTGCTGAGCCGCGTATCTAATCTTATCCTGTGTGATACTGACTGCTGAGCTGTGTATCCAATCCTATCCTGTGTGACACTGACCGCTGAGCCGTGTATCTAATCCTATCCTGTGTGATACTGACTGCTGAGCCGTGTATCTAATCCTATCCTGTGTGATACTGACTGCTGAGCCGTGTATCTAATCCTCTCCTGTGTGATACTGTCTGCTGAGCCGTGTATCTAATCCTATCCTGTGTGATACTGACTGCTGAGCTGTGTATCTAATCCTCTCCTGTTTGATACTGACTGCTGAGCCGTGTATCCAATCCTATCCTGTGTGATACTGACTGCTGAGCTGTGTATCTAATCCTCTCCTGTGTGATACTGTTTGCTGAGCCGTGTATCTAATCCTCTCCTGTGTGATACTGTCTGCTGAGCCGTGTATCTAATCCTATCCTGTGTGGTACTGTCTGCTGAGCCGTGTATCTAATCCTGTCCTGTGTGATACTGTCTGCTGAGCCGTGTATCTAATCCTATCCTGTGTGGTACTGACCGCTGAGCCGTGTATCTAATCCTATCCTGATACTAACCGCTGAGCCGTGTATCTAATCCTCTCCTGTGTGGTACTGTCTGCTGGGCCATGTATTTAATCCTATCTTGTGTGATACTGACTGCTGAGCCGTGTATCTAATCCTCTCCTGTGTGATACTGTCTGCTGAGCCGTGTATCTAATCCTATCCTGTGTGGTACTGTCTGCTGAGCCGTGTATCTAATCCTGTCCTGTGTGATACTGTCTGCTGAGCCGTGTATCTAATCCTATCCTGTGTGGTACTGACCTCTGAGCCGTGTATCTAATCCTATCCTGATACTAACCGCTGAGCCGTGTATCTAATCCTCTCCTGTGTGGTACTGTCTGCTGAGCCATGTATTTAATCCTATCCTGTGTGATACTGACCGCTGAGCCGTGTATCTAATCCTATCCTGAGTGATACGAACCGCTGAGCCGTGGACCGAATCCTCTCCTGTGTGATACTGACTGTCGAGCCGTGTATCTCATCCTTTCCTGTGTGATAGTGTCTGCTGAGCCGTGTATCTAATCCTTTCCTGTGTGATACTGACTGCTGAGCCGTATATCTAATCCTATCCTGTGTGATACTGACTGCTGAGCCGTGTATCTAATCCTCTCCTGTGTGATACTGACTGCAGAGCCGTGTTTCTAATCCTCTCCTGTGGGATACTGTCTGCTGAGCTGTGTACCTAATCCTATCCTGTGTGATACTGACTGCTGAGCTGTGTATCTAATAATATCCTGTGTGATACTGACTGCTGAGCCGTGTATCTAATCCTATCTTGTGTGATACGGTCTGCTGAGCCATGTTTCTAATCCTCTCCTGTGTGAAACTGACTGCTGAGCTGTGTATCTAATAATATCCTGTGTGATACTGACTGCTGAGCCGTGTATCCAATCCTATCCTGTGTGATACTGACTGCTGAGCTGTGTATCTAATCCTATCCTGTGTGGTACTGTCTGCTGAGCCGTGTATCTAATCCTATCTTGTGCGATACTGTCTGCTGAGCCGTGTATCTAATCCTATCCTGTGTGATACTGACTGCTGAGCCGTGTATCTAATCCTATCCTGTGTGATACTGACTGCTGAGCTGTGTATCTAATCCTCTCCTGTGTGATACTGTCTGCTGAGCCGTGTATCTAATCCTCTCCTGTGTGATACTGTCTGCTGAGCCGTGTATCTAATCCTATCCTGTGTGGTACTGTCTGCTGAGCCGTGTATCTAATCCTGTCCTGTGTGATACTGTCTGCTGAGCCGTGTATCTAATCCTATCCTGTGTGGTACTGACTGCTGAGCTGTATATCTAATCCTATCCTGCGTGATACTGACTGCTGAGCCGTGTATCTAATCCTCTCCTGTGTGATACTGACTGCAGAGCCGTGTATCTAATCCTCTCCTGTGTGATACTGTCTGCTGAGCTGTGTACCTAATCCTATCCTGTGTGATACTGACTGCTGAGCTGTGTATCTAATAATATCCTGTGTGATACTGACTGCTGAGCCGTGTATCTAATCCTATCCTGTGTGGTACTGTCTGCTGAGCCGTGTATCTAATCCTATCTTGTGTGATACTGTCTGCTGAGCCGTGTATCCAATCCTATCCTGTGTGATACTAACCTCTGAGCCGTGTATCTAATCCTATCCTGTGTGATACTGCTGAGCCGTGTATCCAATCATATCCTGTGTGATACTGACTGCTGAGCCGTGTATCTAATCCTATCTTGTGTGATACTGACTGCTGAGCTGTGTATCTAATCCTCTCCTGTGTGATACTGTCTGCTGAGCCGTGTATCTAATCCTCTTCTGTGCGATACTGTCTGCTGAGCCGTGTATCTAATCCTTTCCTGTGCGATACTGTCTGCTGAGCCGTGTATCTAATCCTTTCCTGTGTGATACTGTCTGCTGAGCCTTGTTTCTAAGTCATTAATAAACCTACATAATTCACAGGTCTCCAGGGTCCATTTTTCATCAGAACACAGATAAATACAAACAATGGAGCAGCTGGCAAATTATTGTGTTAAGAAGCCCCACAGTGTGGAATGGAGACGGCGATGATGAATTTTGGGGACCCTGGATACATAAAGATTTATAGAGGACAGCTGGACTGAGAGTCACAAATGAGATAAAGAAAATTGAAGATGAGAAGAAGCATCAGCAATCATGTGATCAATACAGCAAACCTCAGAATAACAAAACTACACTACACACGGGGAAATTGTAGCTTTCTACATAGGAGCAGTATTATAGTAGTTATATTCTTGTACATAGGGGGCAGTATTATAGTATCTATATTCTTGTACATAGGAGCAGTATTATAGTAGTTATATTCTTGTACATAGGAGCAGTATTATAGTAGTAATATTCTTGTACATAGGAGCAGTATTATAGTAGTTATATTCTTGTACATAGGGGGCAGTATTATAAAATCTATATTCTTATACATAGGAGCAGTATTATAGTAGTTACATTCTTGTACATAGGGGGCAGTATTATAGTAGGTATATTCTTGTACATAGATGGCAGTATTATAGTAGTTATATTCTTGTGCATAGGGGGCAGTATTATAGTAGTTTAAATCTTCTACATAGGGACAGTATTATAGTAGTTATATTCTTGTACATAGGAGCAGTATTATAGTAGTTATTTTCTAGTACATAGGAGGCAGTATTATAGTAGTTATTTTCTTGTACATAGGGGGCAGTATTATAGTAGTTATATTCCTGCACATAGGAGCAGTATTATAGTAGTTATATTCTTGTACATAGGAGCAGTATTATAGTAGCTATATTCTTGTACATAGGGGAAGTATTACAGTAGTTATATTCTTGTACATAGGGACAGTATTATAGTAGTTATATTCTTGTACATAGGGGCAGTAATATAGTAGTTATATTCTTGTACATAGGAGCAGTATTATAGTAGCTATATTCTTGTATAGAGGAGCAGTATTATAGTAGTTATATTCTTGTACATAGGGGGCAGTATTATAGTAGTTATATTCTTGTGCATAGGGGGCAGTATTATAGTATCTATATTCTTGTACATAGGAGCAGTATTATAGTAGTTATATTCTTGTACATAGGAGCAGTATTATAGTAGTTATATTCTTGTACATAGGAGCAGTATTATAGTAGTTATATTCTTGTACATAGGGGGCAGTATTATAAAATCTATATTCTTATACATAGGAGCAGTATTATAGTAGTTACATTCTTGTACATAGGGGGCAGTATTATAGTAGGTATATTCTTGTACATAGATGGCAGTATTATAGTAGTTATATTCTTGTGCATAGGGGGCAGTATTATAGTAGTTTAAATCTTCTACATAGGGACAGTATTATAGTAGTTATATTCTTGTACATAGGAGCAGTATTATAGTAGTTATTTTCTAGTACATAGGAGGCAGTATTATAGTAGTTATTTTCTTGTACATAGGGGGCAGTATTATAGTAGTTATATTCCTGCACATAGGAGCAGTATTATAGTAGTTATATTCTTGTACATAGGAGCAGTATTATAGTAGCTATATTCTTGTACATAGGGGAAGTATTACAGTAGTTATATTCTTGTACATAGGGACAGTATTATAGTAGTTATATTCTTGTACATAGGGGCAGTAATATAGTAGTTATATTCTTGTACATAGGAGCAGTATTATAGTAGCTATATTCTTGTACATAGGGGCAGTATTACAGTAGTTATATTCTTGTACATAGGGGCAGTATTATAGTAGTTATATTCTTGTATATAGGGGCAGTATTATAATAGTTATATTCTTGTACATAGGGGCAGTATTACAGTAGTTATATTCTTGTACATAGGAGCAGTATTATAGTAGTTATATTCTTGTATATAGGGGCAGTATTATAGTAGTTATATTCTTGTACATATGGGCAGTATTATAGTGGGGGGTTTTTTGTACATACGGGCAGTATTATAGTAGTTATATTCTTGTACATAGGAGCAGTATTATAGTAGCTATATTCTTGTACATAGGGGCAGTATTATAGTAGTTATATTCTTGTACATAGGAGCAGTATTATAGTAGTTATATTCTTGTACATAGGAGCAGTATTATAGTAGTTATATGTTATATTCTTGTACATAGGGGCAGTATTATAGTAGTTATATTCTTGTACATAGGGGCAGTATTATAGTAGTTATATTCTTGTACATAGGAGCAGTATTATAGTAGTTATATTCTTGTACATAGGAGCAGTATTATAGTAGTTATATGTTATATTCTTGTACATAGGGGCAGTATTATAGTAGTTATATTCCTGTACAAAGGGGCAGTATTATAGTAGTTATATTCTTGTACATAGGGGCAGTAATATAGTAGTTATATTCTTGTACATAGGAGCAGTATTATAGTAGTTATATTCCTGTACAAAGGGGCAGTACTATAGTAGTTATATTCTTGTACATAGGGGCAGTATTATAGTAGTTATATTCTTGTTCATAGGGGGCAGTATTATAGTAGTTATATTCTTGTACATAGGGGGCAGTATTATAGTAGTTATATTCTTGTACATAGGGGCAGTATTATAGTAGTTATATTCTTGTGCATAGTAGCAGTATTATAGTAGTTATATTCTTGTACATAGGAGCAGTATTATAGTAGTTATATTCTTGTACATAGGGGGCAGTATTATAGTAGTTATATTCTTGTGCATAGGGGGCAGTATTATAGTATCTATATTCTTGTACATAGGAGCAGTATTATAGTAGTTATATTCTTGTACATAGAAGCAGTATTATAGTAGTTATATTCTTGTACATAGGGGGAAGTATTATAAAATCTATATTCTTGTACATAGGAGCAGTATTATAGTAGTTATATTCTTGTACATAGGAGCAGTATTATAGTAGTTACATTCTTGTACATAGGGGGCAGTATTATAGTAGTTATATTCTTGTACATAGATGGCAGTATTATAGTAGTTATATTCTTGTGCATAGGGGCAGTATTATAGTAGTTTAATTCTTCTACATAGGGACAGTATTATAGTAGTTATATTCTTGTACATAGGAGCAGTATTATAGTAGTTATTTTCTTGTACATAGGAGGCAGTATTATAGTAGTTATTTTCTTGTACATAGGGGGCAGTATTATAGTAGTTATATTCTTGTACATAGGAGCAGTATTATAGTAGCTATATTCTTGTACATAGGGGAAGTATTACAGTAGTTATATTCTTGTACATAGGGACAGTATTATAGTAGTTATATTCTTGTACATAGGGGCAGTATTATAGTCGTTATATTCTTGTGCATAGTGGCAGTATTATAGTAGTTATATTCTTGTACATAGGGGCAGTATTACAGTAGTTATATTCTTGTACATAGGGGCAGTATTATAGTAGTTATATTCTTGTATATAGGGGCAGTATTATAATAGTTATATTCTTGTACATAGGGGCAGTATTATAGTAGCTATATTCTTGTACATAGGGGAAGTATTACAGTAGTTATATTCTTGTACATAGGGACAGTATTATAGTAGTTATATTCTTGTACATAGGGGCAGTATTATAGTCGTTATATTCTTGTGCATAGTAGCAGTATTATAGTAGTTATATTCTTGTACATAGGGGCAGTATTACAGTAGTTATATTCTTGTACATAGGGGCAGTATTATAGTAGTTATATTCTTGTATATAGGGGCAGTATTATAATAGTTATATTCTTGTACATAGGGGCAGTATTACAGTAGTTATATTCTTGTACATAGGGGCAGTATTATGGTAGTTATATTCTTGTATATAGGGGCAGTATTATAGTAGTTATATTCTTGTACATAGGGGCAGTATTATAGTGGGGTTTTTTTTGTACATACGGGCAGTATTATAGTAGTTATATTCTTGTACATAGGAGCAGTATTATAGTAGCTATATTCTTGTACATAGAGGCAGTATTATAGTAGTTATATTCTTGTACATAGGAGCAGTATTATAGTAGTTATATGTTATATTCTTGTACATAGGGGCAGTATTATAGTAGTTATATTCTTGTACATAGGGGCAGTATTATAGTAGTTATATTCTTGTACATAGGAGCAGTATTATAGTAGTTATATTCTTGTACATAGGAGCAGTATTATAGTAGTTATATGTTATATTCTTGTACATAGGGGCAGTATTATAGTAGTTATATTCCTGTACAAAGGGGCAGTATTATAGTAGTTATATTCTTGTACATAGGGGCAGTAATATAGTAGTTATATTCTTGTACATAGGAGCAGTATTATAGTAGTTATATTCCTGTACAAAGGGGCAGTACTATAGTAGTTATATTCTTGTACATAGGGGCAGTATTATAGTAGTTATATTCTTGTTCATAGGGGGCAGTATTATAGTAGTTATATTCTTGTACATAGGGGGCAGTATTATAGTAGTTATATTCTTGTACATAGGGGCAGTATTATAGTAGTTATATTCTTGTACATAGGGGGCAGTATTATAGTAGTTATATTCTTGTACATAGGGGGCAGTATTATAGTAGTTATATTCTTGTACATAGGGTCAGTATTATAGTAGTTATATTCTTGTACATAGGGGGCAGTATTATAGTAGTTATATTCTTGTACATAGGAGCAGTATTATAGTAGTTATATTCTTGTACATAGGAGCAGTATTATAGTAGTTATATTCTTGTACATAGGGGGCAGTATTATAGTAGTTATATTCTTGTACATAGGGGCAGTATTATAGTAGTTATATTCTTGTACATAGGGTGTAAAGACATTTTTTGCACAGTTCCTCTTAGCTCTAGCAGTTGTTCTATGTTAGTCTGAAATAACAGGAGGTTAGTTAAAAAGTATTATCACTTAGCGTTAAACATTCTGGAGTCCTCATCACTGACATTACACACAGTTCACATACATCGAGAGATGGCATCTGTGGGTGGGAAACATTATTACTTATGAGTGGATTGTACTTGGGCTTTTTCTTCCGTCATTTTCTGCAGGCTTTCAGTGAGTAAGGATTACATCAACCAGTGGAAGATGACAAAACTGATGGATTTCTGCTTGGTTATTAAATATTCTCCTACTTAGAGAGCTTGATTAGGACAGGTTTACAGTGTCTGCAACTAAAGAGTAATATAGATAGTGAGCTCAATGTTAGAAAGTTGTGGAAATGTTCATTCTTTCCTGTAACACACATTAATTATACTCAATGTCAGGAGGCTGCTTTAAAGCCCTGCATATATTATAGTCTGGCTGGTACATGATTCAGGCCTCCCAGGTCTTTTGGGCTCCTATGAACGTCCTTGTGAGACCACGTGGCACATTCCGTCTGCCTGGCACTGCCACGCTGCTGCCAGGTTCTCACGGCTTGCGGCACGCTGGGTGTTTGTTGTCATCTAGGCTTGACGTTGGCGGTTGGTGGTGAGCAGAGCCGGAGCGTATTTATACAGCAGGGATTTAGGATGTGCACACGGAAGTGAGAAAATGCAATGTGACAGGCCGCAAAGACTAGGAGAAGCCAGGGCATGGCGAGGCGGGGGGCACTCTCTAATGAAAGCTGACGTAGATGTCTGGCTGATGCGTTCGCTGTGTCTGATCGCAGGCGTTCACACTGAAGAGCTATAGCAATGAACTGCGGCTCTCCAGCTGCTGCAAAACTACAACTTCCAGAATGCTCTGACAGCGGGAAATACATGGGGGCAGTAAGGTTTTCCAATATCATAAGTCTGTACAGTGCTGGGTACTAACACCAACACTTCCCAGAATATAAATCACCAGAACAAGCACTGTACAGACACTGAATAAGCAGGCAGTTGTGGGAGATTATAGCTTTAGGGCCTGCAGAATTGTGAATGCAGCTCTGGGGTATAGTACAAAGTGACCATACCTCCCGACTCTGCAGGACAGGAAAGAGGGATATCCTCTGTAGCACGTGCTGTGCACAGTGGCAAGTCGTTTTGATAGCCAAACCATACCCCAGATCCCATAAGTCCTTTTTGTACACCCACACAAAATGAGTGCCCCTAATGAAGTGCCTTAGTATTTCTACATCGTTTACTACCCTTTTTACGGCTTCCAATCCGTGTAATGCCCCTCACACACATTGTTGGCCCCTACATTGCCCCCTTACACAGGATGCACCCAATTGCCCTTCTCACAGTAAGATGATCTCATATGCAATATGATGCCCCCACACTGATACCCCAATTCTCCCTACACAGTATGATCCCCCATAGTCCCCCACACAGTATGATGCACCCATTCATTATGATTCCCCCATAGTCCCCCACACAGTATGATGCCCCCATAGTCCCCCACACAGTATGATGCCTCCACACAGTATGAGTCCCCCATAGTCCCCCACACAGTATGATGCCTACATACATTATGATTCCCCCATAGTGTGGCGCCCCTGAGGCTCAGTCGCCACAGAGGTACTCACCTTCTCCTAAGGTGCGGTGCCCCACCATCCAGGTAAGTTGGAGGCTCCTGACCACGCTCCAACACTCGCACCCCACACAATAGAGTAGTTCAGCAAAACCACATTGCGGCTCCTTGCTTAGAGAGTAGCAGAGCACCTTTGGTGGTTCCTTGCTTGGAACACTAGACGTGCTGGGAGGTGGGTGGAGTTTAGAATACATATAAAAGAGCGGGACGGTTCCAGGATTGAGGTTCAGTTGAGTTCAGAGGTTGAGTAGGAGAGAGGAAGCCACTCGGGAGGAGTGGGGATCCCTGGAAGAGGGATGGAGGAAGGAGTGCTGCAGCTGCCTCAGTGATCTGAGCCAGCTGGCACAGGAAAGGAAAGAAGGAGAAGGACATTGAACCGAAGCCTGAGCTTCCATAGAAGGGAAAAGACAAGTAAGGAACGTAGGAGTAAAAGGGAACACATAGGACGTGGGTTAGAGGAAGAACCCTGCCTAGAAGTTCTAATCGCAAGGCCGGGGCCCAGTCCCCGAGGTTGTATGGACACTAATGGTTCTGCAGCAGACACCGGTGGAGTAATGGGCTGTAAATCCACTACTCCCATCTAAGACTTGAGGGCACAACAGCAATACGGATAGAGAGCCGGGACTCAGGAGTAGAGTGTCCCCGAAGCAGGCGACAGCTGTCTGCCGTGCAAGTAGAGTTCTTGGGAACATCTGTCAGGAGGAACTCCAGTGTAACTCAGTACTAGGAGATCTTCACACTTAAAGGCGCTATAGAGGAGACGTTCAGGAAAGGCACATAAGTTGGCGGAGTGTGGAAGGGAGCATTCCATCTTGCCTGGAGGTTGACTGAGTCCCTGACCCGGAGGACACGGCACAGAGGCGGGCACTACAGACTGTGAGTAAAGCTTTGGAACTACATGCCCTGGTGTCCTCCATTCTTTCCTGCGTCCGTCCGCCTGGCACTGCTACATCCCCTGCGCCAGACACTATACCATCTAAGTGTCTCCACATCTACACTGCCCTGGGACAACAGCCCTGCCTGTGGAGGGCTATAACATCATTGCTGCGCAACACCATCTGTCCCGGAGGATCTGTCTGCAGCGTCGGCTTAACACCTCCCTTGCCGAACAACACAGGTGGCGTCATGAACTATTCAACTAACTACATTCCACCATTCAACATCTTCCTATTACTTGGGCGCCCAGGGCCACGGTCCGGGTCACCGCCGCTGTGACACGTCCCACTGATACCGGCCTGGTACCGAGTACCCCACAGCCCTGGGTGGGCGACCCAACTTGGCGTCACGAACAGGATGACGAGACCCGATGCCATCGGGTTCTGTGCGCCTGAGATTTGTTGGACTTAAACCTTTTGAGAACGTGCAGAAGACCCAATTTAATAGACTGTAAAATGAACCTCAAATATGGCCGTTGGCATGGAGAAGAAGGGCGTGGCGAGATGGGAGGTCCTAGGAAAAGACCGCGAACAGTCTTGGGCCTCCCCTGCCTGAATTACTATGTGACAGCGACATGGCCCACCCCCCGAGGGGTTCGTATACTGGCTTGGTATGGAGGCGCTGGAAGAAGACGCCGCCCCAAGAAGGAGGGGCAGAAGCCAGTGGCGGGAAAGGGGCCGAGAGAGGAGGGAGAAAAACGCCAGAACGCCATGATGGAAAGAGAAAAGAAGACAAGAACGGGGGGAGGAGAAGCCACTCGCCCCCAGGCCGCCCCTGCGGAGGCTACGACCGCTGATACACCCTTCGCAGTGGCCGCCACCACCTCACAACCGATATTGCCATTGGATGAGTCCCGTCCGGAGGAGATATATGAGGGCTCTGGAGCGGAACGGAGGGCCGGGACTGCGTCCCTGTCTGGACCGGACGCGGTTGTACCGGCCTCCACCGACGACCCCGGCTGAAACCGGCCTTGCCTGAATCCAGCTGCGGTCCACTCCATCAACAACTCCGGGAGTTGCGGCTGCCGCTTTCCACTACCAGGTGCCGGGACTGAAACCTCGCCTGGAGGCACAAGGTATGACCACCGCCCCCGACCTGACCCTAGTCTTGGGAATGGAACCCACAAATAGAAATGGCCCAATTGACCTCCGCTGGCAGCCTCAGGCTGCAGTGCTGCCAGCCGAGTTCCCGATGGAAACTGAAGAATCGGATTCCGAAGAACCAGCGACAGAGCCGGCTGAGTCACCAACGTCAGCAGAAGTGCCATCGGAGGTAGCGGATATGCCGTCCCCGCAGGCAGTAGACGTTTCTATGGCCCTTTCGATTACCCCGACCAGTCCCTATCTCTCCCTGTGGGAGGCAGAGTACATGTGATTAGCAAGCAACCAGCAACAGGATGAAGACACCCAAAGTATCACATCTGGTAGCAGTCCCCCATCAGCAGCTTCCAGAACCCCAGGAGGGGACCAGCACTAGTAACCTACAATATAACTCCCGTTACCCAGGAGGGTTTATTTGCACCCTTGTGCCTTTTGTTCTATTTTTGACCATCATGGTTTAGTTTTGTTTTTCCAGTGTTGCCCTGTTTTGTTGGCAGCCTTTATATTTGAACTGTGCGATCATGAACCTGGAGTGGCCCAAAAACTTTTGTTTGTAAATAGTTGCACCTCTTTAGGTGCCCTCTCTTGGTTTTACATAGGACACTTTGCGAAGATAATGTCTACCTCATTTGGAGCATGACTCCAATCAAAGGACACTGCAAGATATCCTGGCTGGGAGCGGTGTCCAGCACTTACAAGAATTATTGAAAAGTTTTAATGTGAAGTATTTGATGATGATGTGTCTTATGAGAGTAAATGGCTTTTATATAGCATTAGGAATGTTTTGATACAGAGATGAGAGATTTGAATAAAGAATTGAAAATGTATATGATGAACCAGGCATCACGGTTGTCGCTCAGATTTGAAAGAAAGTAGAAAATGTGCACTAGAGATGGAAAGATGAAGAATACTGAAGTGGTAGTGAGTAACAGACAATAGCACTGTGAATTAAGTATTGTATGGAAAATTGCACTTTGACTTAGGATTTTAGATAGCTAATTAAGAATTGTTTGCAACGTTCAAGAATGAGTGCCTCTCACATTGGGAAGTTTAGTATAAGAAATGTTTATTCAGCATAACAAAAATTTGTAAGTTCCTGTATTGTCAACTTTGTTTACCTTGCAGCCCGCAGACGTGCTGTGTTTAACGGGGGGGTATGTGGCGCCCCTGAGGCTCAGTCGCCACAGAGGCACAGCACCTTCTCCTAAGGTGCGGTGCCCCACCATCCAGGTAAGTTGGAGGCTCCTGACCACGCTCCAACGCTCGCACCCCACACAATAGAGTAGTTCAGCAAAACCACATTGCGGCTCCTTGCTTAGAGAGAGGCAGAGCACCTTTGGTGGTTTCCTGCTTGGAACACTAGATGTGCTGGGAGGTGGGTGGAGTTTAGAATACATATAAAAGAGCGGGACGGTTCCAGGATTGAGGTTCAGTTGAGTTCAGAGGTTGAGTAGGAGAGAGGAAGCCACTCGGGAGGAGTGGGGATCCCTGGAAGAGGGATGGAGGAAGGAGTGCTGCAGCTGCCTCAGTGATCTGAGCCAGCTGGCACAGGAAAGGAAAGAAGGAGAAGGACATTGAACCGAAGCCTGAGCTTCCATAGAAGGGAAAAGACAAGTACGGAACGTAGGAGTAAAAGTGAACACAGAGAACGTGGGTTAGAGGAAGAACCCTGCCTAGAAGTTCTAAGCGCAAGGCCGGGGCCCAGTCCCCGAGGTTGTATGGACACTAATGGTTCTGCAGCAGACACCGGTGGAGTAATGGGCTGTAAATGCACTACTTCCATCTAAGACTTGAGGGCACAACAGCAACCCGGATATAGAGCCGGGACTCAGGAGTAGAGCGTCCCCGAAGTAGGCGACAGCTGTCTGCCGTGCAAGTAGAGTTCTTGGGAACATCTGTCAGGAGGAACTCCAGTGTAACTCAGTACTAGGAGATCTTCACACTTAAAGGCGCTATAGAGGAGACGTTCAGGAAAGGCACATAAGTTGGCGGAGTGTGGAAGGTAGCATTCCATCTTGCCTGGAGGTTGACTGAGTCCCTGACCCGGAGGACACGGCACAGAGGCGGGCACTACATACTGTGAGTAAAGCTTTGGAACTACATGCCCTGGTGTCCTCCATTCCTTCCTGCGTCCGTCCGCCTGGCACTGCTACATCCCCTGCGCCGGACACTGCACCATCTAAGTGTCTCCACATCTACACTGCCCTGGGACAACAGCCCTGCCTGTGGAGGGCTATAACATCATTGCTGCACCACACCATCTGTCCCGGAGGATCTGTCTGCAGCGTCGGCTTAACACCTCCCTTGCCGAACACCACAGGTGGCGTCACAAACTATTCAATTAACTACATTCCACCATTCAACATCTTCCTATTACTTGGGCACCCAGTTCCAAGGTCCGGGTCACCACCGCTGTGACACGTCCCACTGATACCGGCCCGGTACCGAGTACCCCACAGCCCTGGGTGGGCAACCCAATAGTCCCCCACACAGTATGATGCCCTCATACGTTATGATTCCCCCATAGTCCTTCACACAGTATGATGCCCCCATACATTATGATTCCCCTATAGTCCCCCACACAGTATGATGCCCCCATACGTTATGATTCCCCAATAGTCCTTCACACAGTATGATGCCCCCATACATTATGATTCCCCCATAGTCCCTCACACAGTATGATGCCCCCATACGTTATGATTCCCCCATAGTCCCCCACACAGTATGATGCCCCCATACGTTATGATTCTCCTATAGTCACCCACACAGTGTGATGCCTCCATACGTTATGATTCCCCCATAGTCCCCCACACAGTATGATGCTTCCACACAGTATGAGTCCCCCATAGTCCCCCACACAGTATGATGCCCCCATACGTTATGATTCCCCCATCATCCCCCCACACAGTATGATGCTTCCATACTTTATGATTCCCCTATAGTCCCCCACACAGTATGATGCCTCCATATGTTATGATTCCCCCATAGTCCCCCCACACAGTATGATGCCCCCATACGTTATGATTCTCCCAAAGTCCCCCACACAGTATGACGCACCCATGGTACCCTCACACTGTATGATGACCCCATAGTCCCCCCCACACACACATAGTGTTATGCCTCTCAACAAGCCAAGCCTCTCACAGTTTGGTTCCCCCATACACAATATGATGTCCCCTCAATTTCCCTCCAAACAACAATGCCCCAATTCTCAACACACAGTATGATGCCTCTCAGCACATCAGCCCTATCACAGTATAGTGTCCCCATACATAATATGATGCCTCTGTTCCCCCCTACATAGTGTGATGCCCCGAAGTTGCCCCCACATAGTATAATACCCCCTTAGTCCCTCACTCACATAGTATGATAGTATAGTGTCTCTATACGCAATATGATGCCCCCACAGTTACTCCCACACACTAGGATGCCCCATGGTGCCCCTACACAGTGTGATGCCCCCATAGTCCCAACAACATACATAGTATGATGCCTCCATTGCACCCCACCCGCCCACAGTATGATGCCCCAGTTCCCCTGCACCACACACAATATGATGCCCTAACATTGTCCCATTGTCCCCCACACAGTATGATGCTTCCTCAGCATCCTCCACACAGTATGATGCCCCCACAGTGCCCTCACACAGTATGATGCCCCCGCAGTGCCCTCACACAGTATGATGCCCCCGCAGTGCCCTCACACAGTATGATGCCCCCACAGTGCCCTCACAGTATGATGCTCCCGCAGTGCCCTCACACAGTATGATGCCCCCGCAGTGCCCTCACACAGTATGATGCCCCCACAGTGCCCTCACACAGTATGATGCTCCCGCAGTGCCCTCACACAGTATGATGCCCCCGCAGTGACCTCACACAGTATGATGCCCCTGCAGTGCCCTCACACAGTATAATGCCCCCGCAGTGCCCTCACACAGTATGATGCCCCCACAGTACCCTCACACAGTATGATACCACCATAGTACCTTCCTGCCCTTCCCAAAGTATGATCCCCCCACTCAAGAGTGGTGTCCCTCCACTCCACCGAGAGATAGTTAAAAAAAATAGTAAATACCGACTAAAGCCCCCTTCACACATAGCGAGATCGCTAAAGCGTCACCAATTTTGTGACACTTACCTCAGACCCGGCTCCCCGCTGAATTTCGCTAATTGCGCGAGATCGGCCTGGTCCTTTTCTCGTCGCTGGCTTCCTGCTGGCGCCGACGAGCGAGCCATGGACGTGGGCGGAAGACGTCACCCTCGGCGCGTCTGACAGGTGAGTAACGACCGCCGACCTCTGCTACATCGCTGTGAGATCTGCCGGTTTGGCAGCTCACTAGCAACCATTTAGCGATGCACCAGCGATCCTGACCGGGTCGTATCGTAGTCAGGATCGCTGGTGCATCGCTAAATGTAACGGGACCTTTAGTCCCTTTCTCACAGCTCTCGGCACAGGTGAATGGTGGAGCAGGGAGCGGACGACTTTCTGCTCCACCATTGTATTCAACTCTATCTGCTTCCAACAGACACAGATACAAATGAAAACAGCCTACACCGCTGACCTCAGGGACAGCAGGACAACCCCCCAAACCCCGCAGCTATAAGAAGTATCACATCTGTACTTTTTTTTTTTTTTTGCTTCTGGATATAAAGAAGTATTTTCACATTTTCCCATTCACTTCCGGAAAGCAGAGATCTTGAAATTAAGAAGGGAGTGAGAAAAAGGTAAAGAAAATTGATTGATTAAGCTCTATTTACGAAGAACCAGAAAAACCCCTTTAAGTTAGAGCGCAGGGTTCCTAGCCCCCCTCGCCAGTGAGTAACTGAATGCCGCTCCCTCTGCACAGACATAAGGATATTGCAGTCCTCAGAAGGCTGTAAATGACTGAGTCACCCGCGGATAATTGGTGCTTCAGCCCCAGCCATAACAGACTGCATGATCCTACATCATCGCGACTGAGTCACCGACTGAGCGGCCGAGAATCTGCTCCGCCTGAGTCACTCGGAACGTTTATCACATCTGATTGCAGATTAAGCACTTGCTATTTATTGAGTTTCTTCATAGTTTTCTCCTTATCCAGTCCGCCTTCCTTTATGGTCCAGAAAAAAGGTTCTTAAAGATGAACACTCATTTCGCAGTCAGTTATCGCTCCCACCCCCCCTCACTACACATCAATGCTCTACTTTTTCCACTTTTAATGTCACCCGTAATATGTACAAATTCATTGATACGGTCATATGTTAAAGTTTGGGCACCCCTATTAATGTTAACCTTTTTTCTTTATAACAATTTTGGTTTTTGCAACAGCTATTTCAGTTTCTTATATCTAATAACTGATGGACTCAGTTATATTTCTGGATTCAAATGAGGTTTATTGTACTAACAGAAAATGTGCAATCTGCATTTAAACAAAACTTGACCGGTGCAAAAGTATGGGCACCTCAACATAAAAGTGACATTAATATTTCGTAGATCCTCCTTTTGCAAAAATAACAGCCTCTAGTCGCTTCCTGTAGCTATTAATGAGTTCCTGGATCCTGTATGAAGGTATTTGTGACCATTCCTGTTTACAAAACAATTCCAGTTCAGTTAAGTTTGATGGTCGCCGAGCATGGACAGCCCGCTTCAAATCATCCCACAGATGCTCAATGATATTCAGGTCTGGGGACTGGGATGGCCATTCCAGAACATTGTAATTGTTCCACTGCATGAATGCCTGAGAAGATTTGGAGCGGTGTTTTGGATCATTGTCTTGCTGAAATATCCATCCCCTGCGTAACTTCAACTTTGTCACTGATTCTTGCACATTATTGTCAAGAATCTGCTGATACTGAGTTGAATCCATGCGACCCTCATCTTTAACAAGATTCCCGGTGCTGGCATTGGCCACACAGCCCCAAAGCATGATGGAACCTCCACCAAATTTTACTGTGGGTAGCAAGTGTTTTTCTTGGAATGCTGTGTTTTTTAACCTCCATGCATAACGCCTTTTTGTATGACCAAACAACTCAATCTTTGTTTCATCAGTCCACAGGACCTTCTTCCTAAATATAACTGGCTTGTCCAAATGTGCTTTTGCATACCTCAGGCGACTCTGTTTGTGGCGTGCTTGCAGAAACGGCTTCTTTCGCATCACTCTCCCATACAGCTTCTCCTTGTGCAAAATGCGCTGTATTGTTGACCGACGCACAGTGACACCATCTGCAGCAAGATGATGCTGCAGGTCTTTGGAGGTGGTCTGTGGATTGTCCTTGACTGTTCTCACCATTCTTCTTCTCTGCCTTTCTGATATTTTTCTTGGCCTGCCACTTCTGGGCTTAACAAGAACTGTACCTGTGTTCTTCCATTTCCTTACTATGTTCCTCACAGTGGAAACTGACAGGTTAAATCTCTGAGACAACTTTTTGTATCCTTCCCCTGAAAAGCTATGTTGAATAATCTTTGTTTTCAGATCATTTGAGAGTTGTTTTGAGGAGCCCATGATGCCACTCTTCATAGGAGAATCAAATAGGAGAACTACTTGCAAGTGGCCACCTTAAATACCTTTTCTCATGATTTGATACACCTGGCTATGAAGTTCAAAGCTCAATGAGGTTACAAAACCAATTTAGTGCTTCAGGAAGTCAGTAAAAAGTAGTTAGGAGTGTTCAAATCAAGAAAATGATAAGGGTGCCCATACTTTTGCACCAGTCAAATGTTGTTTAAATGCAGATTGCACATTTTCTGTTAGTACAATAAACCTCATTTGAATCCAGAAATATAACTGAGTCCATCAGTTATTAGATATATGAAACTGAAATAGCTGTTGCAAAAACCAAAATTGTTATAAAGAAAAAAGGTTAACATTAATAGGGGTGCCCAAACTTTTACATATGACTGTAAATAAACTGAAATCTTTTCGGATGGAAAAAGAAAATAAAGAACTGAAATAATGTGGTTGCATAATACGGCACACCCTCAAATTAATACTTTGTTGAAGTCCCCGTTGAATTTTTTGAGTAGTAGTCTATCAGAATGGCACATTTAGAATTGACATCTTTGCTGCTCTTCCTTGTAGTAGCTCCACATCTGTCAGATTGCAGGGGGGGGGGGGCATGTCCTGTATACAGCGACCTCTTCAGGTCACAGATTGTCACTTGGATTTAGGTCTGGGCTCTGCCAGAGCCATTTCAAAACTCTGATCTTCATCTGGCAAACCCGTTGTTTTGATGATTTGAAGGTCACTTAGGGTAGATGTCGTCCACAAAGGCGTCAGCTGAAGGCTGAAGATTTTGTTGCAAAATTTGACGAGTATTTGTAACTATCCATAAATCCCTCCACATTGACTAAAGCCCCAGTTCCAGCTACCAAAAAAATAACAAAACCAAACGTATAATGCTGCTTTCACCATGCTTCACTGTGGGTATAGTGTTCTTTTGATGGTGTGCAGTGTTGGCTTGGCACCTTCTTTTGAAATTATGGCCAAAAAGTTCCCCCTTGGTCTCGTCATACAAGAACACATTTTCCACATGCTTTTGGCAGACAATGTAGGTTTTGGCAAAACATAGCTCTATTATATAGCTATATACTGCTGGTGTGACGAAGGTGTGGAAGCCATCTATGACAAGGGAAAACCTAAGTAGCTTGGAATGGGGATGCATAGGCTTTCATTGGGATGAAATAGAGAAGTGATGTAAGGCCGGATTGGTGGACCACAAGCCAATTTAGGAAGTGATCCTAGACCGAAGGAGACATTTTGGTTGGCGTTCCCCCTCTTCGCAATGCTGCTACCTTCTGACCTTTTGCTCTTTTCTGCCAATCACTTTGATTATGAAGGGGGTTAGTACCTCCTGTAGGTAGAGTCAAACCAGTCCACCTCAGAAGTTCATCTTTTGACTTACAAGTTTTGGTTTCCTTTTCAATAAGTTCCTTTTCCCTTGGTTTTCTCTTTTTCAGGACCTGCTGAATGAGCTTCGCCTGTGACATGTAACTCAGCAGGACATAGCTGCCGAAGAGATCCTTGCGGCCCTGAGGTCCATACATGCCCAAAGTAGTTGAAAGCTTCATCGTTGGCCTGCAGATTTGGCTCAGTGCTCCCGTCCCAGCTCCACGTCTTCGGCAGTGCAGGTTGGTGTTGGTGGCTGGCGGTCAGCACTGTGCTCCAACCTACCACAGAGGCGCAAGGGGCATTTGCACTGCAAGATAATCATGAATGATGTTTGTTAAAAATGAATCTTTCACAATTACCTTGCAATATAAACAGGATGCCGATCACCCGAAGAACGAGGAAAGCGCTTGTTCTTTGGGTGAAATTATCTTTTGTGCGGCAAAAAAACTCATCGTTTTTGTCAGTGGATCGTCCTGTATAACAAGACTCGCGATGCTGAGAACAATGGCAGCCTGTGTGCACTGCGCGATCCAGTATAATGATCTCATGGTGCCGTCAGTCGGTTCATGTAAATCAGAGGTGCCAAACTTAAGATTTGTGGGATGCCACGCCATTTTATGTGGCCCGCGAGGTCAGGACACAGAAGTGACGGCTCCTCATTTTAACTGGTCGGAGCAGTGTGTAGTGTGTGCTGGAGTTCAAAGTTTAGGATGGCACGTGCTCCCTGTGCTGGCGCCATCCCCTTTGAAATTGAGTGAATGCAGTCAGCTAGCGCTTCTGATCTTTGAATCAGAACAGACGCAGTCAGCACTTAGCATAGAGACCATCTTGGACGCTGAGGTCTGGCACCTTCCTATTACCCCGGGACAGCTCTCTTAGCCCTCCTACCCAGGGACTGGTCTATTAGCCCTACTACCCAGGGACAGCTCTCTTATAGCCCTACTGGCCAAGGACAGGTCTATTAGCCCTACTACCCAGGGACTGGTCTATTAGCCCTACTACCCAGGGACAGCTCTCTTATAGCCCTACTGGCCAAGGACAGGTCTATTAGCCCTACTACCCAGGGACTGGTCTATTAGCCCTACTACCCAGGGACAGCTCTCTTATAGCCCTACTGGCCAAGGACAGGTCTATTAGCCCTACTACCTAGGGACAGCTGTCTTATAACCCTACTACCCAGGGACAGCTCTCTTATAGCCCTACTGGCCAAGGACAGGTCTATTAGCCCTCCTACCCAGGGACAGCTGTCTTATAGCTCTACTACCCAGAGACAGCTCTCTTAGCCCTCCTACCCAGGGACAGCTCTCTTATAGCCCTACTGGCCAAGGACAGGTCTATTAGCCCTACTACCTAGGGACAGCTGTCTTATAACCCTACTACCCAGGGACAGCTCTCTTATAGCCCTACTGGCCAAGGACAGGTCTATTAGCCCTACTACCTAGGGACAGCTGTCTTATAACCCTACTACCCAGGGACAGCTCTCTTATAGCCCTACTGGCCAAGGACAGGTCTATTAGCCCTCCTACCCAGGGACAGCTGTCTTATAGCTCTACTACCCAGAGACAGCTCTCTTAGCCCTCCTACCCAGGGACAGCTCTCTTATAGCCCTACTGGCCAATGACAGGTCTATTAGCCCTACTGCCCAGAGACAGCTCTCTTAGCCTTACTATCCAGGGACAGCTCTTTTAGCCTACTACTCTCTTATAGCCCTGCTACCAAGGGACATCTTTCTTATAGGCCTACTATCCGGGGACAGCTCTTTTATAGCCCCTGACCAGTGCGTGCATTTCAGTCCATGCTCGCACTGTGTTGCATGGACGTCTGCATGAGCCTTTACAATTACATGGCAACTATAATGCAGATGTGGCCTTCGGTGAAAAAGAGTTTGACAACCCTGATTATAAACGTACCTTTAGTTCCATTACCCCATCTTCCACCACTAGGCAGCTTGACCGCTCTTTGTATGGCAGGAAAGTGTCATCGCAGCCTTTTCCTGAGCTCTCCTCAGCATATTTAGCTCCGTACCATCCTCTCTCAGCACCATTTTATGTGTGCGGAGCTCTCCTTAGACCTCAGTGCGGTCCCATCACTGTTTAGACCTGAAGGGGTAGGAAATCAGCCTAGTATCTCTTCTGTGGAAGAACCTTTCATCCCTCCAGCCACACAGGGAGAGGAGGCCATGACAGTGAAACCATATTTTTTAATCCGCTGAGCTTCCCCCTCCTGTCAGTATTGTCCAGGCTGTCACAGTCTTGTTCCCTGGGCTTAGACACCCATCTTAAATATCTAGGAGTAGCAGACAATCATGCTGTTCCAGATCTTCTCACTGGCATTCTCCATTAGCCTTAGATGCTGTTTCCCGCAGATCTTTGGTTTGAGCAGGTCTAGACATCATAGTAAGAATCAGGAACCTTCTCAGTCAACCAGGTGGTCGTGCCAAGGGGTAAGCCAATCCTGCATGGCTCCAGATAGTGCACCAGGAGCAGCACAGGTTCCATCCTCAGGAGAGGAGTTCAATTTTACTTAGACTTGGGAATTAGGGGAAATGATTGTAGGCTTGTTATCAGCCCTCAAGGCCTTGACTTCCTTGCTGAACCCAGTCCAAGCCTCATTGCCACAGCATGGGCAGAGATTCATAAGGAAGCATTTTTTCAAGAGATTAGCCCACTGGGTGCATGCCTAGATGAAGAGACAAAAAGGAGATTTGGGCCAATCAATACTTCGATATCTGGGCTGTAGTTTCCGTAGACCAGGATACTTTGGACAAGGAGCGCAGGTCACCTTCAAAGGAGATGACAGTAGACTAAAGGTGGCCAGAATTATGGGTAATCTGATCCAGGCATTCACAGTGCTGGGATGTGTTATGGGCAATCAGCACCCTGAATGTTGTTCAGAGTTATTCATCTATATGGACTTAGTTAATAATGCTTACAAATCCCACGGGGGTAGTGTCTGGTGGAGATACGAGGAGGAGTTATGTCATCACCTGGCACTGGAGCCCAATATTGGGTGGGGGGTTAAGGCCACAGACGTTTGGCTTTGGTTAATGATGGCACAGAGAACTCCTCCCTTTAAGTTGCTACCTTCTCCATGTATGTCCATCGGGCAATAGCTGCACGAAGACCTGGAGATTTTTCGGCTTAGGTATAAATAAGGACAAATGCTTTGGCTGTGGTGGTCCACACCCTGCAGATAGCTGCAATAAGCCAGGAAAACCAGTCAAAAGGCCAGAGGGGGGCAACTGAATGGAAAGACTCAAGTGAATGTAGCCGAGATGTGCCTTAGCTTGACCAGTATTCAAATGAAGTAGTAGCCCAGCTCCATTTTGCATTGATATCTGATTACTTTATCCCTTATAACTACTCTAGTGAGCTTTCCTTGTCAGAGAACCTGTATTCTTGCTGAGTGGGGGTTGGTGCTCAATGTAGGTGTAGCACGGCACGAGGCGGCAGCTGCTGGCGAAGCACTCGTCTCTTTTTACGCCCTGGCTATTGGATGTAGTGACCCTAGGTTGTGCGGCGTCGTGACGAGGTGACGCACCCACTGGTACCTCCTCCGGCTGCGACCTCATCCGTGAGGCCACAATGGCAAACCAGTCCCTAGATCCATCTTCTTAGAGAAACTGAAACCATTCCTCATCATGTAGGCTTGGTCCAAAAGGGAGACAGCATTTATGTAGACTTTGTGTCCGGTCACCTCCTCCATGACAAAACCAAAAACTTGTCCACAGTCGTAATGTTTCACTAGACTTTGGGTCATCTGTTGGGCCAGTTCTCCATCAGGACCATACAAATCCACTGCTTCCTCACTTTCTTGACCCGGACCACCCCCGCAATCCACTTCTCTTGCGGTGTGAGGAGCATGTTCCCAGGGTCAAGTATAACCGCTGGGCGTGGGGAAGGCTCCTCCGGTGTTGGAGGGGAAGCCTTAGACTCCTCGGGCACTGGGCTAACAAGGCTCTGAGGCATTCAGGCCGTTCGCGGGCCAGAGGCTGAGCAGGCACATAGGCCTCAGCCTGTGATTTGGAACCAAACAGATCAGGCAATCTTCTTCACTAAGCCACCCAGCCTCACCTCCTTACTCCCTATCTCCATGAGCTGGTGCAACCATCCTCAGCCACCTCTCTCCTTGGTTGCATCGCTCTGCGCCAGCATGATTTGACACTCAGCCATTATCTCACGTTGTTCTCTTGATGACTTACAAGCTACGAATGGTGTCCACACGTTTCTCCAATGTTCCTACCCATTTTCTCGGCCACACCTTATTGGATGGATCTTCACCTTCCACCTCACTCTGAGACGATGGTCACTCCCCTCTATCACACCCACAATGGGTGGGCCCATCCCATTTCACACCACACACTGCCATCTTCCATTCATTGCTTGGCATCATCTTAGACCGCTCAACCATCTCTACATTACCCATCACTCGAGTCTTCTTCACACTGCATTGCTCTTTCAGATGCAAGACTCAATCCTGATGCCAAGTGAAGTGCGGTGTGGTAGCCGCTGGCGATGCACTGGTCTCCTGTTACGTCTCGACGTTCCATGAAAGCGTGGGTCATAGTAACATAGTTTTGAAGGCTGAAGGAAGACCTTATGTCCATCTAGTTCAGCCTGGGTCCTGGCTGGGTGTGTGGACTTGTGCTGTCAGGGTATCACGCCCGTGCAGGCTGCATGTAGCCGGTGGTGCAGGCTTTCCAGGATCATGGGTTCCACAGTGGAATGAAGCAGACCGTCGTTCAAACATAGAGTCTTTACTGAGAGCGATAACTTGGCAAAGGGTATACGCACAGGATAGCGGGCACAAAGTCTTTTAATCGTTTCCAGTATGGCATAAAGCATTTTCCCCTCACACCGTATCTTTCCTCTGTAATTCTACTCCAGGGCTTTTCAGACACTCTGTTTCGTCGAACGTCACCACAACCCAGTCTGAATGCCACAGTCCTGATCAGCAAGTCGCTCTACTTGCTCAACTGTTCTGCGTCCTATTTTTTCCACTACTCGCGCCTGATCTACCATTTGGGACCCCCACTAGTCCCACATATTCAGTCCTTTATAGGCCCATTACCTTCAGCATTGCTAGCTCAGGGATTTGTGAATCTGCGTCCTATCCATGGATACCTCTTCTGGAAGGCCACTGTGACTAATCAGTCACCTCTTCGTTAGGATCTTGCTATCCCTGTCCTCAAGTCTCCTCTTACTTCGTATCCAGGAAGCAGTCAGTTACCCTAAGACTAAATCACTCCCCACAGTGGGCTAGTCCCAGACATTAACTCTACCTTACCCTAATGCCATTACCTGAATTTCAGTCAACTATCTATTCCTATACTACCTACCTTCCACACTATATACCCTACTGTACATTACTTATCACGCTCCATATCACAATACATTACAATTCTCATGACCCAACATATACAAAGACGCAGGACATAGTACACCACGCAGTTGGTGTCTTCAGGGATTGGGACGCGACAGTCTAGTCCCCCACCATTACATAAGTATACACAAACCCGTCTGTTGCGGTAAATTATCTGTATGGAGGGTTAGTCAAGCTGAAGACGGACTGGCCCACTGGGAGTCCGGTGGTCCATGAAGTTTCGGATGTTCACAAGTTTTCATAATTAGGTTATAGCTATATGAAAGATAAAAGATAATAAAGCTGTGGACCTGTGACCGACCGTGTCCAAAAGGCAGGAGATTTTCCATATTTCGGAGGTTCTCACGGTCTCCTCAGGTTTGAGGATGTGTCTTGGTGAGGGTGCAGGGCCTTCCTTCCTTATTCTGAGGCTTGGCTTCTCCTTACTAGGTGCTGAAAAGATAAAGCATCATTATCAGCAGATCTGTTATCAGGCAGATTTCTGAAGAAGCGGCTCCTTGCGGCTTTGATCATCTCATATTTGCCTCCATTGATCTCCTTGAAGGACCCTGCCCAACACTTTAAGGATTAAGCAGACATGGCCATTAAGTGTCTTTGTGGTATCTGAAGCTGCGTATACCCCCGCGGGGCGAGAACTGAGACTACATAGAAGATGGCGTATTTTACATAATCCACCGACATGCTGAGCTAGTTCTTATACCCCTCAGCCGGGTCTAGGATGCCCCGAAACATGAGGGTCTCAGAAAGCTCAAAGACAGGATTATCATCACTGGGAGAAGAGCGCACTGCTGCTAATAATGGCGGCACGTGGGAAATTAGAGGAAACGCCTCATTGTGTCACTTTTGGACTGGAGGGGAAATATCAGCCGCTCATCGGGGAGCTTGCAAAACATCTCAGGAGAACATCTAAAGAACAGCAGGTCCTCCAGCCTCAGTGCCCTGGACTCGACAAGACGCTGGGCAGATATGGGAGTCATGAGGGAGTATCCATAGGCAACGGGACCAGTAACTGAGGACAGGTCTAGTGGATGAGGACGGGCCTAGTGGCTGAGGCAAGCCTAGTGGCTGAGGACGGGCCTAGTGGCCAAGGACGGGCCTAGTAACTGAGGACGGGCCTAGTGGCTGAGGCAGGCCTAGTGGCCGAGGACGGGCCTAGTGGCTGAGGCAGGCCTAGTGGCCGAGGACGGGCCTAGTGGCCGAGGACGGGCCTAGTGGCTGAGGACGGGCCTAGTGGCCGAGGACGGCCCTAGTAACTGAGGACGGGCCTAGTGGCTGAGGCAGGCCTAGTGGCCGAGGACGGGCCTAGTGGCTGAGGCAGGCCTAGTGGCCGAGGACGGGCCTAGTGGCCGAGGACGGGCCTAGTGGCTGAGGACGGGCCTAGTGGCTGAGGACGGGCCTAGTGGCTGAGGACGGGCCTAGTGGCCGAGGACGGGCCTAGTAACTGAGGACGCCCACCACCCATGACCAGATTTAGGAGGCAAATGTCCAGGTCCTCTGTTACCTCCGGGCCCCCAAAGGACAGGAACTCTTGGGGCAAACTAAATCCTCCAAGTATTATTTAGTGCTGTGTTATTTGATGAATTCTTGTACTATGTGGGAACTATATGGCGCCATCATGAGGGCTCTTTGGGAGATAATTATTTGGATGCCACATATTATTTTTGGTTAGATGGCGGTATTATGTGGGCTATATGTGGCAATATTATCTTGGCTCTGTATGTAGTGTGCCGTGTTTGGCAGTATACTTTTTGCAGCATATGGGCTGGGTTATGGAAATGTTGTCTTGGTACTTACTAATGGAAATATTAATTAGGCACTCTATGGCGGTGTTATGTGGGTTGTGTATGGAAAAATCTTAGCAGTATTTGGGGGTATTATTGTATGCTGGTTGTGTAATGAAATATTATCTAGTCACTATATGGCAGTATTATGTGGGATTTATAATGCATACCTCTTAACTATGAAAAATAAGGACCGGAGACACATGCCATGGTGCCCTATGCAGTATTTTTTGTTTATGGTAAGCCATTTCCCTCACCTCACGCAGTTTGGAATTATTGCCCAAACAGAAATATTCTCCTAGTGAAGCCCATTAGTGTTACCACACAGTATGCTGGACCTTTTATGGCCCATATAGTGACCCCCCCCACACACATAGTATGATCACCCCAAAGTTCCCCCATACACAATATGATGTCCACACAGTGTTCACACGTGCACACACGGCTGTGCTGCACCAACGCACCCACGGCTCTACTACACCAATGCACCCAGAGCTCTGCTGCACCAACGCACCCACGGCTCTGCTGCACCAACGCACCCATGGATCTGCTGCACCAACGCACCCATGGCTCTACTGCACCAATGCACCCAGAGCTCTGCTGCACCAACGCACCCACGGCTCTGCTGCACCAACGCACCCACGGCTCTGCTGCACCAACGCACCCACGGCTCTGCTGCACCAATGCACCCAGAGCTCTGCTGCACCAATGCACCCAGAGCTCTGCTGCACCAACGCACCCACGGCTCTGCTGCACCAACGCACCCACGGCTCTGCTGCACCAACGCACCCACGGCTCTGCTCCACCAACGCACCCACGGATCTGCTGCACCAACGCACCCATGGCTCTACTGCACCAATGCACCCAGAGCTCTGCTGCACCAACGCACCCACGGCTCTGCTGCACCAACGCACCCACGGCTCTGCTGCACCAACGCACCCACGGCTCTACTGCACCAACGCACCCATGGCTCTACTGCACCAATGCACCCACGGCTCTACTGCACCAACGCACCCAGAGCTCTGCTGCACCAACGCACCCACGGCTCTGCTGCACCAACGCACCCACGGCTCTACTGCACCAACGCACCCATGGCTCTACTGCACCAATGCACCCAGAGCTCTGCTGCACCAACGCACCCAGGGCTGTGCTGCACCAACGCACCCACAGCTGTGCTGCACCAACGCACCCACGGCTGTGCTGCACCAACGCACCCACGGCTCTGCTCCACCAACGCACCCACGGCTCTACTGCACCAACGCACCCATGGCTCTACTGCACCAATGCACCCAGAGCTCTGCTGCACCAACGCACCCACGGCTGTGCTGCACCAACGCACCCACAGCTGTGCTGCACCAATGCACCCACGGCTCTGCTGCACCAACGCACCCACGGCTCTACTGCACCAACGCACCCACGGCTCTACTGCACCAATGCACCCAGAGCTCTGCTGCACCAACGCACCCACGGCTCTGCTGCACCAACGCACACACGGCTGTGCTGCACCAAAGCACCCACGGCTCTACTGCACCAATGCACCCAGAGCTCTGCTGCACCAACGCACACACGGCTGTGCTGCACCAACGCACTCACGGCTCTGCTGCACCAACGCACCCATGGCTCTGCTGCACCAACGCACCCACGTCTCTACTGCACCAATGCAACCACAGCTCAGCTGCACCAACGCACACACAGCTCTGCTGCACCAACGCACACACAGCTCTGCTGCACCAGCGCACACACAGCCCTGCTGCACCAACACACACAGCTCTGGTACAGCAACGCACATTCAGCACTGCTGCGCCACAGCACACACAGCTCCACTGCAGCAACGCACCCACAGCTCAGCTGCACCAACACACACACACAGCTCTGCTGCACCAACACACACACAGCCCTGCTGCACCAACGCACACATATCACTGCTACAGCAACACACAGCACTGCTGCACCACTGCACACACAGCTCTGCTACAGCAACGCACATACAGCACTGCTGCGCCACCGCACACACAGCCCTGCTGCGCCACAGCACACAGCTCCGCTGCACCAACGCACACACAGCTCCGCTGCACCAACGCACACACAGCTCCGCTGCACCAACGCACACACAGCTCTGCTGCACCAACGCACACACAGCTCTGCTGCACCAACGCACACACAGCTCCGCTGCACCAACGCACACACAGCTCCGCTGCACCAACGCACACACAGCTCTACTGTACCAACGCACACACCTTGCCTGTGAGTCCTGCTTGTCTTCTCTTCTGAGAGTTACCTAAAGGTCCTGGCACATACTACAGTCTTTACACGGACTGAACAGTGTCATAATCAACTGTATCTGAGTACATCAGATACAAATACAGCTGAAGTCTGGAGTAACACCTCCTGGGATAGCTCCCCAAAATTCAGGACAGTCCTACTGCACCCGGGATGGTTGGGAGGAATGTATATATGGGCATTATTTTGGCACTGTATGGGGATATGTGGTCTGTATGTGGCATTATTATCTTAGCACTATATGGCATCATTATGTGAAATTAAGAGAAAAACTCCCTACAAATGGCAAGAACGGCTTTTATTTTGCTTGTCGCCCAGGACCCCAGTTAGAATCCTGCTACTTCCACCCAGAAAGCTGGTGATTGCTGCAGATGATGGTTGTCAACTACAGTTCCGTAGAAAATTAATGGCAGATTATTGGAAAATTGAAGAAATAAGGGAAACTTACAGGGAGCAGACAGGATGGAGTAGAGCACCTCTCTGTGTTTTGCTATGGGCCTTTTTGGGCCACACAAGTCCCATTATGTCTGGGGTTTAGAGGGGGGGTAAAGGCAGCAGTCCAACCTTGAAATAGGCCCAAAGCCCCATCCATAAGGAGAGACAAGGTAGGTAGTGGAACCTTTATAGATTTTGCTTTTGGGGACCAAGAGCCCTATGATCCATCTACAACAGTCATACATGATGGTGGTGGTAGTGCGGTGCTGCAAAGATGCATTTCAGCTTTATAGGGGCCTCATCAACACCCGGACCCCATAGGACAGGGATAGAAGAAATTTCCCTTCACTGGTATGATAGAAAAGATGATGTGTGAAGAAAAAGCGCCCTCTTGTGGTGAATCAATATTACTTCAGTCACACTGCTAGTTAGGCGATGAATATAGTAAGACAAAAAGACTGTTCTAAATCCTGAAGATACATTTATCATCTTTACAAGGAAGAAACACGATACAAATGTACACATAAATTAATGCTTAAAGGGGTTGTCTCATCATTTGAAATGGGTAAAATTGGAAAGTTCCTGTAAAATTAAGAAACTTTTTAATTGACTTTGAATTTTAAATTTATAATTTACTGCCCGCGTTCTAAGATCTTTGTTATAGAGTTTGCAAGTGCTGTTCTGCATGGGATCCACAGAGTTGGCTAGTTTCAGTGCTCCTCTGCCAGAGGAAATCTAGGAGTGGAAGGCTGGGCACATGCCCCAGGCGTGGCCGGCAGGGGGGTGCCATCAAACCGCCTGATGCAGCAGTCCATGATGTCTCCCTGGTAGCTGTATTTGCCACCCCCTGGACTGGCAGTCAGCCGGTCTCTGTCAGACATGAGAACAAATGAAGCTCTGACTGCCGGGTCAGGGCGACATCAGCAGCATGCTCAGGTCATGTGATGACACTGCTGATATTGCTCGCCGACACTACAAAGGTGCGAAGAACATTGGTGGTAAGTACTCCAGACCGTGGAGCTGAAGACACCAAAGATTCATTGTGTGTATGGGGGGGGATAATTTGAAGATTTCAAGACACAGTTTAGAGAGCAAGGATGGGACAGGGCAGGACACAGTATGGGGTGCCAGGGAGCAGATGGGGGCATGTATGAGGAAACAGCATGGGGGATGGTGAGTGTGGGGATTGGTGCGGACACTGAATGGGGAGGATGGGTATTGACACAGTATGGGGAGCGAGGGAGGGGATGGGTGCAGACTCAGTATGGTGAATATGGGGGATGGGTATGAACACAGTATGAAGAGCAAGGGGAAGAATGTTTGCAGACACTGTATGGGGAGAGAGGGTGATGGGATGGGTAAGGACACAGTATGGGGAGTTGGCTGGATGAGTGAGAAGGCAGTATGGGGAACGAGGGATTAAGCATATGAGGATACAGTATGATTAGCAGGGGGATGTGAGGAGACAGTATGCCATCATCGCAAGTTCAACTGCATCAGCATACAGTTGAAAGCAATGATCAGAGAGGGAGCGTTAGCAGATGTTCCCTCTCCCATTATTCCCCCTCGGCATCAGACATCTCAGCAAAGCGGGTGTGATGACGTCACTACATGGAGCCCGCTGTGCTGAGATGTGCGGGCACTCAGAGCGCTCACTGAAGAGACGGGAGCCGAGGAGAGGTGAGTATTGTATTTTTTTATTATGGGCGGTGCATTATACTATATGGAGGATTATGGGGAGTGCATTATACTGTATGGAGGACTATGGGCTGTTTAATATACTGTATGGATGACTGTAGGGAGTGCATTATATCATACGGAGTACTATGGGGAGTGCATTATACTATATGGAGGACTATGGGAAGTGCATTATACTATAAGGAGGACTATAGGAAGCACATTATACTATATGGAGGCTTTTTAGGGGGCCGTCATTCAGTGTGGGCAGTGTAGGGATTACAGTAAGGGGGCCATTAACCAGTGTGGGGATTACAGTAAGGAGGCATCATACATTGAGGGGCCATCATACAGTGTGGTGATTACAGAGAGGGGGCCATCATAAACTAAGGGAACCATCATACAGTGTGAGGATTACAGTGAGGAGGCCATCATACATTGAGGAGGCCATCATACAGTGTGGAAGCTCATGTGGGGTCTTTGTACAATGTGGGAGGCATCATACAGTGTTAGGGCAATCAAACACTTTGATAGCTACTAAGGGGTCAGTATACTATGTGGGGGTACAATACAGTGTTGGGGACTGTGCATAAGAGAGCACTATACAGTGTGGGGGCATTATATTGTGTATAGAGCATCATTGTCAGCTGTCAAGTGACCTCCTTCCCTGTGTTTTACACTAGGGGTGCACCCTAGCTCGCCCTAATCCCTGGGATACTTCTGAGGGTGAAGATGCCGATGCTGCCACCCTTGCCCTATCTCCTGAATCAGCCCTCAGTCTGCTCCCAAATTATTAAACAACATGTTGTATGTAAGTACCTGGATAAGACTACAGTAATTAACCAGAGCCGGCATGGGGCTGTAGCAAACAAGTCATGCAAGACTAATCTAATTTCCTTCTATGATGGAATCACTGACTGGGTGGATCAGGGAAATGCGGTAGATATAGTATATATCGTCTTCAGCAAAGCATTTGGTAAAGTATCTCATACTATCCTTATTGAAAAAATGAACAAGTATGGGATTGACAGTTCTAAGGTTAGGTGGATTCATAACTATCTCAGTGATCTTACTCAAAGAGTGATAATAAATGTTGCACATCCAATTGGAAAAGTGTTTCAAGTGGGGTACCACGAGGCTCTGTCCTGTCCCCAGTGTTAACATTTTTATAAATGATCTAGATAAGGGAACTGAATGTAAACTAATCAAATTTTCAGACCATGCAAAGCTAGGAGGGATAGCGAACACTAGAGAAGACAGAGAAAGGATTCAGAAGGATCTAGATAAACTTGAACAATGGGCAGCGACTAATAGAATGGTATTTAACAGGGAGAAATGCAAGATTTTACATTTGGACAAAAAAAACAAAAATTACATTTACAAAATGGGAGGAATAGAACTAAGCAACAGCACATGTAAAAAAGACTTGGGTATACTAATAGATCATAGACTGCACATGAGTCAACAGTGTGATGCAGCAGCAAAAAAAGGCAAACACAGTTCTAGGATGAATTAAGAGAAGCATAGTCTAGATCACAGGAAGTAATTATCCCCCTCTACTCCTCCTTGGTCAGGCCGCATCTGGAATACAGTGTCCAGTTCTGGGCACCACTTTATAAAATGACATTGAAAAACTGGAGCAAGTTCAGAGAAGAGCTACCAGGATGGTGAGCAGACTGCAAACTATGTCCTATGAGGAACAGTTAAAGGATCTGGGAATGTTCAGCTGCAAAAAAGAAGAGTAAGAGGAGACTTAATAGCGGTCTACAAATATCTGAAGGGATGTCACAGTGTAGAGGGATCATCCTGACATGGTATGGCCAATTCACACCAAAAACAGGCTCCTCCCTATTACAACCATTTTCCCATACCATTAACTCCCCCATCCCCTTAACGACCGCCGATACGCCTTTTAATGGCGGCAGTTAAGGGTACTTATTTTTCAGTGCCTCTTTTTAACAGCTCTGAGAAATAAGTGTATGATGCCCCCCAGCATCGGAATTTCTCCAGGGTCTCGGCTACTGGGGGCAGCTGAGACGCCAGCGAACATGATTCAGGTCGGTTTTTACTGACCCCAGTGTTGCAATCGCTGTTATTAACGGAATAACGGTGACCGCAAAAAAAAGTAAAATTTCCCATTTAATTTCTCTCTTCTCTAATGTGATTGCACATCAGAGGAGAGAGAAATGGGGTCCCCTGTTTCCCCCCCAGTACCTTCGGTGTCCCTGGACCCTCCTGCATCCCCCCGTTATGTCTCCCGGCTGGCAGCAACTTCTTCTGGGAAGAAAATGGTGGGCGCATGGTTCATTTTCGTCACTGTGATAGACCCTATCACAGTGATCAAAATAAAAAAAATAGTAAATCAAACCCCCCTTTATCACCCCCTTAGTTAGGTAAAAATAATAAAATTAAAAAAAATATATATATTTCCATTTTTCCATTAGCGTTGGGATTACGGTTAGGGTTGGGATTAAGGTTAGGGGTGTGATTAGGGTTGTGGGTGTGATTAGGGTTGGGGTTGTGATTAGGGTTAGGGTTGGGATTAGGGGTGTGTTGGAGTTAGAATTGCGGGGGTTCAGTGCCGGACTGGGACTAAAATTCAGCCCTGGCATTTGAAGTTACACAGGCCCACTAGTCACATGGTGACTATATAATATCTTTGTACACTTGTAGGTTACAAGAAGTGAGAGGAGATTAACACGACTATATAACATGTAGTCACTGCTGTGCCCAGTATTTCAGCTCAGTCCTATTTATTGCTTTTAGGTACAGCACTCCTCCCAAAGCTCTGTCCCCTTTTGTACGCACGGTGACAGAATTCCTGGCAGAACTGCTATCCATTGGGCAACCAGACCCCCTGGTCACAGCTGCCCCTATCATACCTCCAAAGTTTTGAAGAAGGGAAAGAGTGAGAAAGTTGCAAATTTTAGGCCACGCCCCGGCCACATCCATTTTGCAACTAGTCACACCCATGTCCACGCCCAACCGCACCCATTTAGCACTGCTGATCACACTGACTGGTACTGAGGGCACAGTGGCTGGCATTATGGGCACACTGACTGGCACTAAGGAAGAGAGAAAACAGAGAGAGAGAAAAAAGAAAACAGAGAAAGAAAGGAGAGCAAGAGAGAAAGAAAGAACAGAGAGAGAAAGAAAGAGGGGAAAGAAAGAAAGAACAGAGTGAGATAGAGAAAGAAAGAAGTAAAGAAAGGAAAGAACAGAGATAAAGAGAGGAAAGAGGGGAAAGAAAGAACAGAGAGAGAAAGAAAAAAGAAAGATTAGAGAGAGAAAGAAAGAACAGAGAGAGAAAGAAAATGAGGGAAAGACAGAACAGAGAATGAGAAAGAAAGAACAGAGAAAGAAAGAAAAAGAGAGAAAGAAATATAGAAAGATTCTATAAAGATACTATAGCAGCCCGGCTCCCATTGTAGTGCCCACCTGAGCTTCCCGATGCAGGACATATCATGATCCGCTCACATGGCCGGCATCCGCGATTCCAAGGCGATCCTGCTGTCTGCGCTGTCGGAGGAGGACATGGTGATGGAACTAAAGCATTCCTAGTTCCGTCACAATCTCCTCATGAAATTATCTCATTTCCCGTCAGCTACCAGCATATCACTTCCGGTGGAACGTCATGTGTGAGTTTTAAAATGCTCCTCGGGGCTCCGCCGTGTACTCCTTTGTCCGTGGGAAAAGCCCGCTTTGTATGCTTCGTACACACTTGGCTCCGCACCGTACATCCCGTACACATATGGCTCCACTCCGTACACACACGGCTCCGCTCCGTATAACTCATACACACACGGCTCAGCTTCGTACACACACGGCTCCGCTCCGTATACCCCATACACATGCGGCTCCGCTCCGTACACCAAGTACACACACGGCTCCGGTCCGTACATCTCGTACACGTGCGGCTCCTCTCTGTACACCCCATACACACACGGTTCCGCTCCATACACCTCGTACACACGCGGCTCCTCTCTGTACATCTCGTACACACGCGGCTCCTCTCTGTACATCTCGTACACACGCGGCTCCTCTCTGTTCACCTCGTACACACGCGGCTCCTCTCTGTTCACCTCGTACACACGCGGCTCCTCTCTGTTCACCTCGTACACACGCGGCTCCTCTCTGTTCACCTCGTACACACGCGGCTCCTCTCTGTACACCTCGTACACACGCGGCTCCTCTCCGTACACCTCGTACACACGCGGCTCCTCTCCGTACACCTCGTACACACGCGGCTCCTCTCCGTACACCTCGTACACACGCGGCTCCTCTCCGTACACCTCGTACACACGCGGCTCCTCTCCGTACACCTCGTACACACGCGGCTCCTCTCCGTACACCTCGTACACACGCGGCTCCTCTCCGTACACCTCGTACACACGCGGCTCCTCTCCGTACACCTCGTACACATGCGGCTCTTCTCCGTACACCTCGTACACACGTGGCTCCTCGCCGTACACCTTGTACACGCGGCTCCGTTCTGTACACCTCGTACACACACGGCTCCTCTCCGTACACCTCGTACACATCCAGCTCCGCTCCGCACACCTTGTACACACGCGGCTCCGCTCCGTACACATGCGGCTCCGCTCCGTACACTTCGTACACATGCGGCTCCGCTCCGTACACCTCATACACACGCGGCTCCGCTCCGTACACCTCTGCTCTGCTACATCTACCCTGTAAACCACTCCTGACTGTTATGAATGAGTCACCGTAGGAGGCAAAAACAGAAATACTAGCTAAGTCCAGAAAACCAGAGAAGTTGGCAGCTATCGGATTGCAGACCCCTGAACCTATTAACAACAACTAGCAGTAGCCGTGGGGGGTTCCTACGGTGCCCTAAACCCCTCGATCACAGCCGGAGAACTACATAGCCTAAAGACAGAAAGGGTAATCTAAACTGCCCCAGAGCAGACCCCAAAGCAATAGGCAGCCCCCAACATATAATGACGGTGAAGCAAGATGAAAAAACACTCACACAGATAGAAAGATAGGCTGAGCAAATGATGGGGCCCAAGCTAACTAGATAGGACAGGATAGAAAAGCTGCTGTCTGTAATCCGCCAAAACCTATAAAAAACAAGAGCCAACAGCTGATAGGGAAAAAAGCCCTGAAGACGCTAGGCTTCAAAAAGACTATATCAGTACTCAGGTATTTTCTGAAGACAGAGCAAAAAGGAATTCAGCTGACCCCAGCAGGGAATGGCAGAAATCAAGGAAAATAATGCAAAACAAAACCAAAACACAAATGCAAACGTAGAACAGAAAACTTAGCTTTTGAGGAGCAGGAATCAGACTGGTCTCCTAGAATCCCTCAGAAAGATCACCAGCAAGGCAGAAGGGCATCGGCTGCCTTATATCCAGTCAGTAATTCCCGTCACCCAGTCATCATCATCCTGCCCAGCTGCTTGGTAATCAGCCTCACTACCTTCCTTCACCAGAAGAGTGAGTTCATCAGACCTCAATGATGAAGGGGAAAATAAACTCACAACAGTACCTCCCCCTTGAGGAGGGGTCACCGAACCCTCATCCACGCCACCAGGGCGATCAGGGTGAGCCCGATGAAAGGCACGCACCAATCTTTTGGCATGAATATCAGAGGCAGAGACCCAGGAATTATCCTCCTGACCATAACCCTTCCACTTAACCAAATAATGGAGTCTCCGTCTAGCCAGACGGGAATTCAGTATCTTCTCTACCTCATATTCCATGTTACCTTCAACCAATACAGGGTCCGGAGGTGCCACCCCAGGAACTACTGGTTCAACAAACCTCTTCAACAAGGACTTATGAAACATATTATGGATTTTAAATGTGACAGGAAGAGCCAAACGAAAAGAGACCGGATTAATAATCTCCAAAATCTTGTAAGGTCCAATAAATCTAGGCTTAAACTTAGGAGAAGCCACCTTCATAGCGATATTTTTTGATGATAACCAAACCATATCACCAACCTTAAACTGGGGACCAATGGTCCTATGTCGGTTGAAAAACCGCTGGGCCTTTTCCTGGGAGAGAGATAACTTATCGACCACTTGGTCCCAGATCTGGTGCATTCTCTCCACCACAGTGTCAACACCTGGGCAGGCAGAAGACTCCACCTGCCCTGAAGAAAATCGAGGATGAAACCCAAAGTTACAAAAAAAAGGTGACATCAAAGTGGCAGAACTAGCTCTATTATTTAAAGCAAATTCGGCCAAGGGCAAAAATGAAACCCAATCATCCTGATCAGCGGAAATAAAACATCTCAAAGACGACTCCAAGGTCTGGTTTGTTCTCTCCGTATGCCCATTGGTCTGAGGGTGAAAAGCAGAGGAGAAGGACAACTGAATTCCCAGCTTGGAACAGAAAGTCCTCCAAAATCTAGACACAAACTGAACTCCTCTGTCAGATACAATGTTCTCAGGAATCCCGTGCAAGCGAACCACCTGTTGCAAAAACAGGGGCACCAAATCAGAGGAAGATGGCAACTTAGGGAGTGGTACAAGATGAACCATCTTAGAGAACCTATCACAAATCACCCAAGTAACAGTCATCCTCTGAGAGACAGGCATATCAGCGATGAAATCCATTGAAATATGGGTCCATGGCCTCCTGGGAACCGGCAAAGGCATCAACAACCCACTAGACCGAGAACAAGGTTTAGACCGGGAGCAAGTCCCACAGGACTGCCCAAAATTCCTGACATCACGAGACAAGGCGGGCCACCAAAAAGACCGACTCACCAGATCTCTAGTACCAAAAATACCTGGATGACCAGCCAATGCAGAGCAATGAACTTCAGACATCACTCTCTTCTTCCACTGGTCAGGAACATACAACTTTCCACTGGGACAACGCTCAGGTTTGTCCTCCTGGAACTCTTCCAGAGCACGTCTCAAATCGGGCGAGATGGCAGAAAGAACTACCCCTTCGCCTAAGATGGTAGCAGGCTTGGTCACCACAGGAGAATCAGCAAAGAAGCTCCTAGAGAGAGCGTATGCCTTGACATTCTTAGTGCCAGGAAGAAAAGAGACCACAAAATCAAAACGTGTAAAAAACAAGGCCCACCTAGCCTGTCTAGGGTTCAAGCGTTTGGCTGACTCCAGGTAAATCAAATTCTTGTGGTCAGTGAGGACCACGACTTGATGTTTAGCTCCCTCCAACCAATGTCTCCACTCCTCAAATGCCCATTTCATGGCTAACAGTTCCCGATTCCCCACATCATAGTTACGTTCAGATGGAGAGAACTTTCGGGAAAAGAAAGCACAGGGATTCATTTTAGATGTTGCAGGATCCTTTTGGGACAAAACAGCTCCTGCACCAATCTCAGAAGCATCCACCTCTACCTGGAACGGGAGTGAGACGTCAGGTTGCCGCAAAACCGGGGCAGAAGTGAATCTTCGCTTCAGCTCCTGAAAGGAAGAAACAGCCTCTGGAGACCAATTCAACACATCAGCACCCTTCTTAGTCAGATCAGTCAATGGCTTGGCAATACTAGAAAATTTTGCTATAAATTTCCGATAAAAATTAGCAAAACCCAAAAACTTCTGGAGGGCCTTCAAAGAAGTGGGCTGAACCCAATCATAAATGGCCTGTACCTTGGCCGGGTCCATTTCAATAGTTGACGGAGACAAAATAAATCCCAAAAAAGAAATCCTCTGTACCCCAAAAAGGCATTTCGATCCTTTGACATATAGGGAATTCTCCCTCAAGATCCGGAACACAGTCCGAACATGTTCCACATGAGCATCCCAATCCTTGGAGACGATCAAAATATCATCCAGATAGATAATAAAAATGTATCGACAAAGTCTCGGAAAATATCGTTCATGAAGCACTGGAAGACAGAAGGGGCATTAGTGAGCCCAAAAGGCATCACCAGGTACTCAAAATGTCCCTCCGGAGTATTAAACGCCGTCTTCCATTCATCCCCATGCTTAATGCGGATAAGATTATACGCCCCCCTGAGGTCAAGCTTGGTAAACCAGCAAGCACCTTTAACTCTGGAGAATAGATCCGAAATCAGGGGTAACGGATACTGATATTTAATAGTAATTTTGTTGAGGGCACGATAATCAATACAAGGCCTTAATGAACCATCCTTTTTGGCCACGAAAAAAACCCCAGCACCTAAGGGTGAAGAGGATGGTCTAATATGACCCTTCTCCAACGCCTCCTTAATATAGGATCGCATAGCCTCGTGCTCGGGTACAGATAAATTGAAGAGCCGACCCTTGGGAAATTTACACCCCGGGCTCAGTTCAATTGCACAGTCATAACTCCTATGAGGAGGCAAAGACGCAGACTCATTCTCACTAAATACATCATAAAAATCCGCCAAATAGTTAGGAACATCATGTGACTGAGGAGAGGTGGAAAAAACCGGAGCCTCACTAAGGGCACACCGACAACCCCAACTCACCACAGACACAGATTTCCAATCCAAAACTGGATTATGAATTTGCAACCAGGGAAACCTCAGAACAATGGTATCATGCAAATTATGCAACACCAAAAATCTGCAATTTTCTTGATGGTCTGGGGCGACCCGCATTACCACCTGGGTCCAAAACTGAGGTTTATTTTTCGCCAAAGGAGAAGCATCAATCTCCCTCAAAGGGATAGGCGTCTGCAGAGGTGTCATATGAAATCCACAACGTTTAGCAAAATCCAAGTCCATTAGGTTCAGGGCTGCTCCCGAATCCACAAAAGCCTTGGTGGAAAATGTGGACAGGGAGCAGATCAGAGTAATTGCCAGAAGAAACTTAGGTTGAACACCACCCACAGAAAACGTGTGTGCAAAACGTTTCTCTCGTTTAGGACAAACAGAAATAATATGCGAGGCATCGCCACAAAAAAAACACAGCTTATTACGCCTTCTGAACTCCTGACGTTGCTCCCTGGACAAAACTCTATCACATTGCATAGGTTCAGACATTTGTTCAACAGGTGGCAACACCTCTCGTGCAGTCCTGCGTTCACGTAAACGCCGATCAACCTGAATGGCTAATGACATAGAATCGTCAAGACCAGAGGGAACAGGAAATCCCACCATAGTATCTTTTACGGCTTCTGACAAACCCTTCTGAAAGAGAGCTGCCAAGGCATTATCATTCCAGGTAGTAAGGACCGCCCACTTTCGGAATTTTTGACAGTACAACTCTGCAGAATCTCGACCCTGGCTCAATGCCAACAGGGTCTTTTCAGCCTGATCAATAGCATTAGGTTCATCATACAACAACCCCAAGGCTTGAAAAAATGCGTTCACATTAGTCAGAATAGGATCATCTGGTTTCAAAGAAAACGTCCAATCGTGGGGATCGCCACGCAGCAAAGAGATGACAATTTTAACCTGCTGCACGGAGCTCCCCGACGAGTTAGGCTTCAAGGCAAAAAATAATTTACAATTATTTTTGAAATTCAAAAATTTAGACCGATCCCCAAGAAACACATCAGGAGTAGGGATCTTTGGTTCAGCAGCATGTGAATGAGCAAGGTAGGCGGAAATTCCCCGCACTTCCGCAGCGAGCTGCTCCACACGATCAGACAATTGCTTTATCTTCATTGAGAGAAAAAAAAAAAATTCCCCCTACGGCCTCAGAGATATAGAGGAAAAAATATACACACTTTTTTTTTTTTTTTTACAATTCTTTCCTGCTATTGAGTACCCTAGGATCTGCGGTATGGCTGGTGATTCTGTTATGAATGAGTCACCGTAGGAGGCAAAAACAGAAATACTAGCTAAGTCCAGAAAACCAGAGAAGTTGGCAGCTATCGGATTGCAGACCCCTGAACCTATCAACAACAACTAGCAGTAGTCGTGGGGGGTTCCTACGGTGCCCTAGACCCCTCGATCACAGCCGGAGAACTACATAGCCTAAAGACAGAAAGGGAAATCTAAACTGCCCCAGAGCAGACCCCAAAGCAATAGGCAGCCCCCAACATATAATGACGGTGAAGCACGATGAAAAAACACTCACACAAATAGAAAGATAGGCTGAGCAAATGATGGGGCCCAAGCTAACTAGATAGGACAGGATAGAAAAGCTGCTGTCTGTAATCCGCCAAAACCCTATCAAAAACAAGAGCCAACAGCTGATAGGGAAAAAGCCCTGAAGATGCTAGGCTTCAAAAAGACTATATCAGTACTCAGGTATTTTCTGAAGACAGAGCAAAAAGGAATTCAGCTGACCCCAGCAGGGAATGGCAGAAATCAAGGAAAACAATGCAAAACAAAACCAAAACACAAATGCAAAAGTAGAACAGAAAACTTAGTTTTTGAGGAGCAGGAATCAGACTGGTCTCCTAGAATCCATCAGAAAGATCACCAGCAAGGCATAAGGGCGTCGGCTGCCTTATATCCAGTCAGTAATTCCCGTCACCCAGTCATCATCATCCTGCCCAGCTGCTTGGTAATCAGCCTCACTACCTTCCTTCACCAGAAGAGGGAGTTCATCAGACCTCAATGGTGAAGGGGAAAATGAACTCACAACACCTGACCCCACATATACTTACCTCATCCAGCACCATGACAACCAGCACAGCAGAGTCCAGCAGACACGAAGAGGCAGGGCTGTGCGCACAGGACCTGTGATGAGGTCACAGGAGGGGCGGAATCGGGGTCACATGATCAGGGGTCTGGACAAAGGCTCCTGATCATGTGACCCCTGACTCCTCCCCTCCTGTGACTTCATCACAGGTCCTGTGTACAGAGAAGAGAGCAGGCAAGCGACACTATGAGTGGCTGCGGGGGGGGTCTCAAGCTAGGGCGAGGATGGGGTGCGTGGTGGCTTATCTCCCTGCAGTGCGTGCAGAGGGCCTGCGGCATGAACAGCCAGGCCAGTGGCCACATCAGCTGGCAAGCGGCCCACATGACAGCGGCCCAGCGGTAAAATGCCCGGTTGGGCCTATTACCACTTCGGGCCTATGGGAGTTCCATTGTTTAGGTACATCATGGGGTCTCCAAACGCGACATGGCGCCACCATCGATTCCAGCCAATTTTGAGTTCAAAAAGTCAAACAGTGCTCCCACCCTTCTAAGCCCTGCCATGCGCCCAAACAGTGGCTTTCCCCCACATATCGGGTATTGGTGTACTCAGGAGAAATTGCACAACAAATTTGGGGGGCCATTTTCTCCTGATACCCTTGTGACTAGAGTTGAGCGACTTTGGTCGGATCGGATTTCATGAAACAAAATTTGGCAAAAAAGGGCAAAAAAAGTCGGCGTTTCGTCCGAAACCCGACCCCAATGCAAGTCAATGGGGAATAAAAGTCGGCATTGAGCATACAAAACCTACAAAAGACAAAATGAAAAAAACCCTGCTATAATTAAATAAGTAAAAAGCAAAAGTGCATTTAAATCATGCAGAGTTCTTAGTAATACTGTATTTGATCAAACATAGCATAAAAGCCGTCCCACTGTCGACAAGGTGACTCTGCGGTCGGGGCGGTCCTACACTGTCTGGTATTAGTAACCTTATCATGTTTCAAAGTTGACGTCTGTGTGAATAAGGGCAGACAAGGACCGGGTCCCAACCACTGGACACCAGTCAGGGGAAGCCTTTAAATACAATTTCCAGCTCAGGAGAGGGAGACCACACCCCAGCTTGCACAGAATGCAAAAATGCAAAGAAAAAAAAACAAAAATTGAGCCTGGTTTGAGTTGGTACACATGCAGCATATAAAAGTTTGAAAGTTGCAAAATTTTCAACATTTTTGTCAAAATTTCCGTTTTTTTTCTCATAAATAAATGCAAGTTCAAGTTATATCAAATAAATTTTACCACTAACATGAAGTACAATATGTCGTAAAACATTCTCAGAATCAGTCGGATCCATTGAAGTGTTCCAGAGCTATAACCTCATACAGTGACAGTGGTCAGAATTGTAATAATTGGCCCGGTCATTAAGTACCAAATTGGCTCCGTCACTACAGGGTTAAAACATACACGGGAGACACATTTTTGGGGTTAAATTGACCACAGTAGCCATTTATTTATCAAACAATACAATAACAATAGCCATTGTTAATTACCAAAAAAAGAGGAAGGTCCTTGGAGCTACCAAAAATCTGACACACCTTCACCAGTAATTCAAATTAGAACTATCTTTACCCTCAGCTGTGATACCCAAGATCGAGGGCACCACACCGTGGTCAGTGGTAAACTAATGACAACTACCGACTCCCAGCGTCCCGTCCAGAGCCTCACTAAAGCACCGGATCAGCCATTATTAACTCCATCCTGAAGGAAACCTTCCATCTGATTCCGTCCCCAAAAAAAGTTTACAATAACTCCAAGGACCCTCCCAAACCACCTCCACCTCCACCACTGCGATCCATCATGTACAGTATATACCAGAGCTGGGCAAAGTGTGGATCCGGCCCTCTGGGACTCAGTCCTGCCCGCGGACCAAGACAGCCGTGGGGCTGGAAAGCAAAGGTCCGCGGGCCACACCGTGCCCGCCCGCTGGCTCGCTCGCTGTCTCCCGCAGTCAGCATTGGTGGAGGAGGGGTCTCCGGCCACTTCTTCCACTAATCAGCGTGGGAAACAGCTGACGCGATGACGTAATTTCATCGCATCAGCTGTGTACTGCCGGAGAGTCAGAGGAATGGAGGCAGAGACAATAGCAGAGCGCCAGGAAACAGGACCGACGTGAGTATGTGGTGGTCTTTTTTTTCATGTGTATGAACATGGGGATTCTATGGGGGGGTGACAGCACATGAGGATTCTATGGGGGTGACAGCACATGGGGATTCTATGGGGGTGACAGCACATGGGGATTCTATGGGGGTGACAGCACATGGGGATTCTATGGGGGGTGACAGCACATGAGGATTCTATGGGGGGTGACAGCACATGAGGATTCTATGGGGGTGACAGCACATGGGGATTCTATGGGGGTGACAGCACATGGGGATTCTATGGGGGGTGACAGCACATGGGGATTCTATGGGGGTGACAGCACATGGGGATTCTATGGGGGTGACAGCACATGGGGATTCTATGGGGGGTGACAGCACATGAGGATTCTATGGGGGTGACAGCACATGGGGAATCTATGGGGGTGACAGCACATGGGGAATCTATGGGGGTGACAGCACATGGGGATTCTATGGGGGTGACAGCACATGGGGATTCTATGGGGGTGACAGCACATGGGGATTCTATGGGGTGACAGCACATGGGGATTCTATGGGGGGTGACAGCACATGAGGATTCTATGGGGGGTGACAGCACATGAGGATTCTATGGGGGTGACAGCACATGGGGAATCTATGGGGGTGACAGCACATGGGGATTCTATGGGGGTGACAGCACATGGGGATTCTATGGGGGTGACAGCACATGGGGATTCTATGGAGTGACAGCACATGGGGATTCTATGGGGGGTGACAGCACATGAGGATTCTATGGGGGGTGACAGCACATGAGGATTCTATGGGGGGTGACAGCACATGAGGATTCTATGGGGGGTGACAGCACATGAGGATTCTATGGGGGGTGACAGCACATGAGGATTCTATGGGGGGTGACAGCACATGAGGATTCTATGGGGGTGACAGCACATGGGGAATCTATGGGGTGACAGCACATGGGGATTCTATGGGGGGTGACAGCACATGAGGATTCTATGGGGGGTGACAGCACATGAGGATTCTATGGGGGGGTGACAGCACATGAGGAATCTATGGGGGTGACAGCACATGAGGATTCTATGGGGGTGACAGCACATGAGGATTCTATGGGGGGTGACAGCACATGGGGATTCTATGGGGGGTGACAGCACATGAGGATTCTATGGGGGTGACAGCACATGAGGATTCTATGGGGGTGACAGCACATGGGGAATCTATGGGGTGACAGCACATGGGGATTCTATGGGGGGTGACAGCACATGAGGATTCTATGGGGGGTGACAGCACATGAGGATTCTATGGGGGTGACAGCACATGGGGATTCTATGGGGGGTGACAGCACATGAGGATTCTATGGGGGTGACAGCACATGGGGATTCTATGGGGTGACAGCACATGGGGATTCTATGGGGGGTGACAGCACATGAGGATTCTATGGGGGGTGACAGCACATGAGGATTCTATGGGGGGTGACAGCACATGAGGAATCTATGGGGGTGACAGACAGCACATGGGGATTCTATGGGGTGACAGCACATGGGGAATCTATGGGGGTGACAGCACATGGGGATTCTATGGGGGTGACAGCACATGGGGATTCTATGGGGGTGACAGCACATGGGGATTCTATGGGGGTGACAGCACATGAGGAATCTATGGGGGTGACAGACAGCACATGGGGATTCTATGGGGTGACAGCACATGGGGATTCTATGGGGGTGACAGCACATGGGGATTCTATGGGGGGTGACAGCACATGAGGATTCTATGGGGGTGACAGCACATGGGGAATCTATGGGGGTGACAGCACATGAGGATTCTATGGGGGGTGACAGCACATGAGGATTCTATGGGGGTGACAGCACATGGGGATTCTATGGGGGGTGACAGCACATGAGGATTCTATGGGGGTGACAGCACATGGGGAATCTATGGGGGTGACAGCACATGGGGATTCTATGGGGTGACAGCACATGGGGATTCTATGGGGGGTGACAGCACATGAGGATTCTATGGGGGGTGACAGCACATGAGGATTCTATGGGGGGTGACAGCACATGAGGAATCTATGGGGGTGACAGACAGCACATGGGGATTCTATGGGGTGACAGCACATGGGGAATCTATGGGGGGTGACAGCACATGGGGATTCTATGGGGGTGACAGCACATGGGGATTCTATGGGGGTGACAGCACATGGGGATTCTATGGGGGGTGACAGCACATGAGGATTCTATGGGGGGTGACAGCACATGAGGAATCTATGGGGGTGACAGACAGCACATGGGGATTCTATGGGGTGACAGCACATGGGGAATCTATGGGGGTGACAGCACATGGGGATTCTATGGGGTGACAGCACATGGGGATTCTATGGGGGGTGACAGCACATGAGGATTCTATGGGGGGTGACAGCACATGAGGATTCTATGGGGGTGACAGCACATGGGGATTCTATGGGGGTGACAGCACATGGGGATTCTATGGGGTGACAGCACATGGGGATTCTATGGGGGGTGACAGCACATGAGGATTCTATGGGGGGTGACAGCACATGAGGATTCTATGGGGGTGACAGCACATGGGGATTCTATGGGGGGTGACAGCACATGAGGATTCTATGGGGGTGACAGCACATGGGGAATCTATGGGGGTGACAGCACATGGGGATTCTATGGGGTGACAGCACATGGGGATTCTATGGGGGGTGACAGCACATGAGGATTCTATGGGGGGTGACAGCACATGAGGATTCTATGGGGGTGACAGCACATGGGGATTCTATGGGGGTGACAGCACATGGGGATTCTATGGGGTGACAGCACATGGGGATTCTATGGGGGGTGACAGCACATGGGGATTCTATGGGGGGTGACAGCACATGAGGATTCTATGGGGGGTGACAGCACATGAGGATTCTATGGGGGTGACAGACAGCACATGGGGATTCTATGGGGGTGACAGCACATGGGGATTCTATGGGGGGTGACAGCACATGAGGATTCTATGGGGGGTGACAGCACATGAGGATTCTATGGGGGGTGACAGCACATGAGGATTCTATGGGGGATGACAGCACATGGGGATTCTATGGGGGGTGACAGCACATGAGGATTCTATGGGGGGTGACAGCACATGAGGATTCTATGGGGGTGACAGACAGCACATGGGGATTCTATGGGGGTGACAGCACATGGGGAATCTATGGGGGTGACAGCACATGGGGATTCTATGGGGGGTGACAGCACATGGGGATTCTATGGGGGGTGACAGCACATGGGGATTCTATGGGGGGTGACAGCACATGAGGAATCTATGGGGGTGACAGACAGCACATGGGGATTCTATGGGGTGACAGCACATGGGGATTCTATGGGGTGACAGCACATGGGGATTCTATGGGGGTGACAGCACATGGGGATTCTATGGGGGGTGACAGCACATGAGGATTCTATGGGGGGTGACAGCACATGAGGATTCTATGGGGGGTGACAGCACATGAGGATTCTATGGGGGGTGACAGCACATGGGGATTCTATGGGGGGTGACAGCACATGGGGATTCTATGGGGGGTGACATGCTGCACATGGGGATTCTATGGGGGGTGACATGCTGCACATGGGGATTCTATGGGGGGGTGACATACAGCACATGGGGATTCTATGGGGGTCACAGCACATGGGGATTCTAGGGGGGTGACAGCACATGGGGATTCTAGGGGGGTGACAGCACATGGGGATTCTATGGGGGTGACAGACAGCACATGGGGATTCTATGGGGGTGACAGACAGCACATGGGGATTCTATGGGGGGGTGACATGCTGCACATGGGGATTCTATGGGGGTGACATACAGCACATGGGGATTCTATGGGGGTGACAGCACATGGGGATTCTAGGGGGGTGACAGCACATGGGGATTCTATGGGGGTGACAGACAGCACATGAGGATTCTATGGGGGGTGACAGCACATGTGGATTCTATGGGGGGTGACAGCACATGGGGATTCTATGGGGGGTGACATGCTGCACATGGGGATTCTATGGGGGTGATATACAGCACATGGGGATTCTATGGGGGTGATATACAGCACATGGGGATTCTATGGGGGTGACAGCACATGGGGATTCTATGGGGGTGACATACAGCACATGGGGATTCTATGGGGGGTGACAGCACATGAGGATTCTATGGGGGGTGACAGCACATGGGGATTCTATGGGGGGTGACATGCTGCACATGGGGATTCTATGGGGGGTGACATGCTGCACATGGGGATTCTATGGGGGTGACATACAGCACATGGGGATTCTATGGGGGTGACAGACAGCACATGGGGATTCTATGGGGGTGACAGCACATGGGGATTCTATGGGGGGTGACAGCACATGAGGATTCTATGGGGGGTGACAGCACATGAGGATTCTATGGGGGGTGACAGCACATGGGGATTCTATGGGAGGTGACAGCACATGGGGATTATTTTGGGGGGTGACATGCTGCACATGGGGATTCTATGGGGGGTGACATGCTGCACATGGGGATTCTATGGGGGTGACATACAGCACATGGGGATTCTATGGGGGTGACAGCACATGGGGATTCTAGGGGGGTGACAGCCAGCACATGGGGATTCTATGGGGGTGACAGACAGCACATGGGGATCCTATGGGGGTGACAGACAGCACATGGGGATTCTATGGGGGTGACAGCACATGGGGATTCTATGGGGGTGACATACAGCACATGGGGATTCTAGGGGGGTGACAGCACATGGGGATTCTATGGGGGGTGACATGCTGCACATGGGGATTCTATGGGGGGTGACATGCTGCACATGGGGATTCTATGGGGGTGACAGCACATGGGGATTCTATGGGGGTGACATACAGCACATGGGGATTCTATGAGAGTGACAGCACATGGGGATTCTATGGGGGTGACAGACAGCACATGGGGATTCTATGGGGGTGACAGCACATGAGGATTCTATGGGGGTGACAGACAGCACATGGGGATTCTATGGGGGTGACAGACAGCACATGGGGATTCTATGAGAGTGACATGCAGCACATGGGGATTCTATGGGGGTGACAGCACATGGGGATTCTATGGGGGTGACATGCTGCACATGGGGATTCTATGGGGGTGACAGACAGCACATGGGGATTCTATGAGGGTGACATGCTGCACATGGGGATTCTATGGAGGTGACATGCTGCACATGGGGCTTCTATGGGGGTGACAGCACATGGGGATTCTATGGGGGTGACAGCACATGAGGATTCTATGGGGGGTTACAGACAGCACATGGGGATTCTATGGGGGTGACAGACAGCACATGGGGATTCTATGGGGGTGACAGACAGCACATGGGGATTCTATGGGGGTGACAGACAGCACATGGGGATTCTATGGGGGTGACAGCACATGGGGATTCTATGGGGGTGACATACAGCACATGGGGATTCTATGGGGGTGACAGCACATGGGGATTCTATGGGGGTCAGCACATGGGGATTCTATGATGTTGACAGACAGCACATGGGGATTCTATGAGGGTGACAGACAGCACATGGGGATCCTATGGGGGTGACAGACAGCACATGGGGATTCTATGGGGGTGACAGCACATGGAGATTCTATGGGGGTGACATACAGCACATGGGGATTCTAGGGGGGTGACAGCACATGGGGATTCTATGGGGGGTGACATGCTGCACATGGGGATTCTATGGGGGGTGACATGCTGCACATGGGGATTCTATGGGGGTGACAGCACATGGGGATTCTATGGGGGGTGACATGCTGCACATGGGGATTCTATGGGGGTGACATACAGCACATGGGGATTCTATGAGAGTAACAGCACATGGGGATTCTATGGGGGTGACAGACAGCACATGGGGATTCTATGGGGGTGACAGCACATGAGGATTCTATGGGGGTGACAGCACATGGGGATTCTATGGGGGTGACAGCACATGGGGAATCTATGGGGGTGACAGCACATGGGGATTCTATGGGGGGTGACAGCACATGGGGATTCTATGGGGGGTGACAGCACATGAGGATTCTATGGGGGGTGACAGCACATGAGGAATCTATGGGGGTGACAGACAGCACATGGGGATCCTATGGGGGTGACAGCACATGGGGATTCTATGGGGGTGACAGCACATGGAGATTCTATGGGGGTGACATACAGCACATGGGGATTCTAGGGGGGTGACAGCACATGGGGATTCTATGGGGGGTGACATGCTGCACATGGGGATTCTATGGGGGGTGACATGCTGCACATGGGGATTCTATGGGGGTGACAGCACATGGGGATTCTATGGGGGGTGACATGCTGCACATGGGGATTCTATGGGGGTGACATACAGCACATGGGGATTCTATGAGAGTGACAGCACATGGGGATTCTATGGGGGTGACAGACAGCACATGGGGATTCTATGGGGGTGACAGCACATGAGGATTCTATGGGGGTGACAGACAGCACATGGGGATTCTATGGGGGTGACAGACAGCACATGGGGATTCTATGAGAGTGACATGCAGCACATGGGGATTCTATGGGGGTGACAGCACATGGGGATTCTATGGGGGTGACATGCTGCACATGGGGATTCTATGGGGGTGACAGACAGCACATGGGGATTCTATGAGGGTGACATGCTGCACATGGGGATTCTATGGGGGTGACATGCTGCACATGGGGCTTCTATGGGGGTGACAGCACATGGGGATTCTATGGGGGTGACAGCACATGAGGATTCTATGGGGGGTGACAGACAGCACATGGGGATTCTATGGGGGTGACAGCACATGGGGATTCTATGGGGGTGACAGACAGCACATGGGGATTCTATGGGGGTGACAGACAGCACATGGGGATTCTATGGGGGTGACAGACAGCACATGGGGATTCTATGGGGGTGACAGCACATGGGGATTCTATGGGGGTGACATACAGCACATGGGGATTCTATGGGGGTGACAGCACATGGGGATTCTATGGGGGTCAGCACATGGGGATTCTATGATGTTGACAGACAGCACATGGGGATTCTATGAGGGTGACAGACAGCACATGGGGATCCTATGGGGGTGACAGCACATGGGGATTCTATGGGGGTGACAGCACATGGAGATTCTATGGGGGTGACATACAGCACATGGGGATTCTAGGGGGGTGACAGCACATGGGGATTCTATGGGGGGTGACATGCTGCACATGGGGATTCTATGGGGGGTGACATGCTGCACATGGGGATTCTATGGGGGTGACAGCACATGGGGATTCTATGGGGGGTGACATGCTGCACATGGGGATTCTATGGGGGTGACATACAGCACATGGGGATTCTATGAGAGTGACAGCACATGGGGATTCTATGGGGGTGACAGACAGCACATGGGGATTCTATGGGGGTGACAGCACATGAGGATTCTATGGGGGTGACAGCACATGGGGATTCTATGGGGGTGACAGCACATGGGGAATCTATGGGGGTGACAGCACATGGGGATTCTATGGGGGTGACAGCACATGGGGATTCTATGGTGGGTGACAGCACATGGGGATCCTATGGGGGGTGACAGCACATGAGGATTCTATGGGGGGTGACAGCACATGAGGATTCTATGGGGGTGACAGCACATGGGGATTCTATGGGGGTGACAGCACATGGGGAATCTATGGGGGTGACAGCACATGGGGAATCTATGGGGGTGACAGCACATGGGGATTCTATGGGGTGACAGCACATGGGGATTCTATGGGGGGTGACAGCACATGGGGATTCTATGGGGGGTGACAGCACATGAGGATTCTATGGGGGGTGACAGCACATGAGGAATCTATGGGGGTGACAGACAGCACATGGGGATTCTATGGGGGGTGACAGCACATGGGGATTCTATGGGGGGTGACAGCACATGAGGATTCTATGGGGGGTGACAGCACATGAGGATTCTATGGGGGGTGACAGCACATGAGGATTCTATGGGGGGTGACAGCACATGAGGATTCTATGGGGGGTGACAGCACATGAGGATTCTATGGGGGGTGACAGCACATGAGGATTCTATGGGGGGTGACAGCACATGAGGATTCTATGGGGGTGACAGACAGCACATGGGGATTCTATGGGGGTGACAGCACATGGGGAATCTATGGGGGTGACAGCACATGGGGATTCTATGGGGTGACAGCACATGGGGATTCTATGGGGGGTGACAGCACATGGGGATTCTATGGGGGGTGACAGCACATGAGGATTCTATGGGGGGTGACAGCACATGAGGAATCTATGGGGGTGACAGACAGCACATGGGGATTCTATGGGGTGACAGCACATGGGGATTCTATGGGGTGACAGCACATGGGGATTCTATGGGGGTGACAGCACATGGGGATTCTATGGGGGGTGACAGCACATGAGGATTCTATGGGGGGTGACAGCACATGAGGATTCTATGGGGGGTGACAGCACATGGGGATTCTATGGGGGGTGACAGCACATGGGGATTCTATGGGGGGTGGCAGCACATGGGGATTCTATGGGGGGTGACATGCTGCACATGGGGATTCTATGGGGGGGTGACATGCTGCACATGGGGATTCTATGGGGGGTGACATACAGCACATGGGGATTCTATGGGGGTGACAGCACATGGGGATTCTAGGGGGGTGACAGCACATGGGGATTCTAGGGGGGTGACAGCACATGGGGATTCTATGGGGGTGACAGACAGCACATGGGGATTCTATGGGGGTGACAGACAGCACATGGGGATTCTATGGGGGGGTGACATGCTGCACATGGGGATTCTATGGGGGTGACATACAGCACATGGGGATTCTATGGGGGTGACAGCACATGGGGATTCTAGGGGGGTGACAGCACATGGGGATTCTATGGGGGTGACAGACAGCACATGAGGATTCTATGGGGGGTGACAGCACATGGGGATTCTATGGGGGGTGACAGCACATGGGGATTCTATGGGGGGTGACATGCTTCACATGGGGATTCTATGGGGGTGACATACAGCACATGGGGATTCTATGGGGGTGACATACAGCACATGGGGATTCTATGGGGGTGACAGCACATGGGGATTCTATGGGGGTGACAGCACATGGGGATTCTATGGGAGTGACATACAGCACATGGGGATTCTATGGGGGGTGACAGCACATGAGGATTCTATGGGGGGTGACAGCACATGGGGATTCTATGGGGGGTGACATGCTGCACATGGGGATTCTATGGGGGGTGACATGCTGCACATGGGGATTCTATGGGGGTGACAGCACATGGGGATTCTATGGGGGGTGACAGCACATTGGGATTCTATGGGGGGTGACAGCACATGAGGATTCTATGGGGGGTGACAGCACATGGGGATTCTATGGGGGGTGACAGCACATGGGGATTCTATGGGGGGTGACATGCTGCACATGGGGATTCTATGGGGGTGACAGCACATGGGGATTCTATGGGGGGTGACATGCTGCACATGGGGATTCTATGGGGGTGACATACAGCACATGGGGATTCTAGGGGGGTGACAGCCAGCACATGGGGATTCTAGGGGGGTGACAGACAGCACATGGGGATTCTATGGGGGTGACAGACAGCACATGGGGATTCTATGAGAGTGACATGCAGCACATGGGGATTCTATGGGGGTGACAGCACATGGGGATTCTATGGGGGTGACATGCTGCACATGGGGATTCTATGGGGGTGACATACAGCACATGGGGATTCTAGGGGGGTGACAGCCAGCACATGGGGATTCTAGGGGGGTGACAGACAGCACATGGGGATTCTATGGGGGTGACAGACAGCACATGGGGATTCTATGAGAGTGACATGCAGCACATGGGGATTCTATGGGGGTGACAGCACATGGGGATTCTATGGGGGTGACATGCTGCACATGGGGATTCTATGGGGGTGACAGCACATGGGGATTCTATGGGGGTGACATGCTGCACATGGGGATTCTATGAGGGTGACAGACAGCACATGGGGATTCTATGAGGGTGACATGCTGCACATGGGGATTCTATGAGGGTGACATGCTGCACATGGGGTTTCTATGGGGGTGACAGCACATGGGGATTCTATGGGGGTGACAGCACATGAGGATTCTATGGGGGGTGACAGACAGCACATGGGGATTCTATGGGGGTGACAGCACATGGGGATTCTATGGGGGTGACAGACAGCACATGGGGATTCTATGGGGGTGACAGACAGCACATGGGGATTCTATGGGGGTGACAGACAGCACATGGGGATTCTATGGGGGTGACAGCACATGGGGATTCTATGGGGGTGACATACAGCACATGGGGATTCTATGGGGGTGACAGCACATGGGGATTCTATGGGGGTGACAGCACATGGGGATTCTATGATGTTGACAGACAGCACATGGGGATTCTATGAGGGTGACAGACAGCACATGGGGATCCTATGGGGGTGACAGCACATGGGGATTCTATGGGGGTGACAGCACATGGAGATTCTATGGGGGTGACATACAGCACATGGGGATTCTAGGGGGGTGACAGCACATGGGGATTCTATGGGGGGTGACATGCTGCACATGGGGATTCTATGGGGGGTGACATGCTGCACATGGGGATTCTATGGGGGTGACAGCACATGGGGATTCTATGGGGGGTGACATGCTGCACATGGGGATTCTATGGGGGTGACATACAGCACATGGGGATTCTATGAGAGTGACAGCACATGGGGATTCTATGGGGGTGACAGACAGCACATGGGGATTCTATGGGGGTGACAGCACATGAGGATTCTATGGGGGTGACAGACAGCACATGGGGATTCTATGGGGGTGACAGACAGCACATGGGGATTCTATGGGGGTGACAGCACATGGGGATTCTATAAGAGTGACATGCAGCACATGGGGATTCTATGGGGGTGACAGCACATGGGGATTCTATGGGGGTGACAGCACATGGGGATTCTATAAGAGTGACATGCAGCACATGGGGATTCTATGGGGGTGACAGCACATGGGGATTCTATAAGAGTGACATGCAGCACATGGGGATTCTATGGGGGTGACAGCACATGGGGATTCTATGGGGGTGACAGACAGCACATGGGGATTCTATGGGGGTGACAGACAGCACATGGGGATTCTATGGGGTTGACAGACAGCACATGGGGATTCTATGGGGGTGACAGACAGCACATGGGGATTCTATGGGGGTGACAGCACATAGGGATTCTATGGGGGGTGACATGCTGCACATGGGGATTCTATGGGGGTGACATACAGCACATGGGGATTCTAGGGGGGTGACAGCCAGCACATGGGGATTCTAGGGGGGTGACAGACAGCACATGGGGATTCTATGGGGGTGACAGACAGCACATGGGGATTCTATGAGAGTGACATGCAGCACATGGGGATTCTATGGGGGTGACAGCACATGGGGATTCTATGGGGGTGACATGCTGCACATGGGGATTCTATGGGGGTGACAGACAGCACATGGGGATTCTATGGGGGTGACAGCACATGGGGATTCTATGGGGGTGACATGCTGCACATGGGGATTCTATGAGGGTGACAGACAGCACATGGGGATTCTATGAGGGTGACATGCTGCACATGGGGATTCTATGAGGGTGACATGCTGCACATGGGGTTTCTATGGGGGTGACAGCACATGGGGATTCTATGGGGGTGACAGCACATGAGGATTCTATGGGGGGTGACAGACAGCACATGGGGATTCTATGGGGGTGACAGCACATGGGGATTCTATGGGGGTGACAGACAGCACATGGGGATTCTATGGGGGTGACAGACAGCACATGGGGATTCTATGGGGGTGACAGACAGCACATGGGGATTCTATGGGGGTGACAGCACATGGGGATTCTATGGGGGTGACATACAGCACATGGGGATTCTATGGGGGTGACAGCACATGGGGATTCTATGGGGGTCAGCACATGGGGATTCTATGATGTTGACAGACAGCACATGGGGATTCTATGAGGGTGACAGACAGCACATGGGGATCCTATGGGGGTGACAGCACATGGGGATTCTATGGGGGTGACAGCACATGGAGATTCTATGGGGGTGACATACAGCACATGGGGATTCTAGGGGGGTGACAGCACATGGGGATTCTATGGGGGGTGACATGCTGCACATGGGGATTCTATGGGGGGTGACATGCTGCACATGGGGATTCTATGGGGGTGACAGCACATGGGGATTCTATGGGGGGTGACATGCTGCACATGGGGATTCTATGGGGGTGACATACAGCACATGGGGATTCTATGAGAGTGACAGCACATGGGGATTCTATGGGGGTGACAGACAGCACATGGGGATTCTATGGGGGTGACAGCACATGAGGATTCTATGGGGGTGACAGACAGCACATGGGGATTCTATGGGGGTGACAGACAGCACATGGGGATTCTATGGGGGTGACAGCACATGGGGATTCTATAAGAGTGACATGCAGCACATGGGGATTCTATGGGGGTGACAGCACATGGGGATTCTATGGGGGTGACAGCACATGGGGATTCTATAAGAGTGACATGCAGCACATGGGGATTCTATGGGGGTGACAGCACATGGGGATTCTATGGGGGTGACAGCACATGGGGATTCTATAAGAGTGACATGCAGCACATGGGGATTCTATGGGGGTGACAGCACATGGGGATTCTATGGGGGTGACAGACAGCACATGGGGATTCTATGGGGGTGACAGACAGCACATGGGGATTCTATGGGGTTGACAGACAGCACATGGGGATTCTATGGGGGTGACAGCACATAGGGATTCTATGGGGGGTGACATGCTGCACATGGGGATTCTATGGGGGGTGACATACAGCACATGCAGATTCTATGGGGGTGACAGAGCACATAGGGATTCTATGGGAGTGACATATGTGGCGCCCCTGAGGCTCAGTCGCCACAAAGGTACTGCACCTTCTCCTAAGGTGTAGTGCCCCACCATCCAGGTCAGGTGGGAAATCCTTTCCACACTCCAACACGCGCACCCCACACAACAGGGTAGTTCTGCACAACCACATTGCGGCTCAGTGCTTAGAGAGTAGCAGAGCACCTCTGGTGGTTCCCTGCATGGAACATTGGATGTGCTGGGAGGTGGGTGGAGTTGAGATATATAAAAGAGTGGGAAAGTGTAGGATTACAGGTTCAGTCTGGCAGGTGGTCAGTGAGGAAGGAAGCCACTCGGGAGGAGTGGGGATCCCTGGAAGAAGGGATGGAGGAAGGAGTGCTGCAGCTGACTCAGTGATCTGAGCCAGCTGGCACGGAAAAGGAACAGAAGGAGAAAGACGTAGAATTGCAACCTAAGCTTCCATAAGAGAGAGGAGGATCAGTACGGAACGAAGGAGTAGGAGAACAGAGAGGAGACGTGGGTTGGAAGAGGAACCCTGCCTAAAGGTTCTCAGTGAAAGGCCGGGGCCCAGTCCCCGAGGTTGTATGGACACTTATGGTTCTGCAGCAGACACCGGTGGAGTAGTTGGCTGTAAATGTACTGCTCCCATCCAAGACTTGGGGCACAACAGCAATTGAATAGAGAGCCAGGACTCCGGAGAAAGGGTTCCCCGAGAGAGGCTACAGCTGTCTGCCATACGAGTAGAATTGTTAGGAACATCTGACAGGAGGAACTCCAGAGTACCCTGGTACTGGAGATCTTCACACTTTAAGGCGCAATATAGGAGTCGTTCAGGAAAGGTACATGTTGGCGGAGTGTTGGAGAGGAGCTTCCCATCGGGCCTGGAGGTTGGCTGCGTCTCTGACCCGGAGGACACGACCCGGAGGCAGGCACCCTTGTGTACCGCAGACTATGAGTAAAGCTTTGGAACTGCAAGCCTCGGTGTCCTCTATTCATTCTCGCGCCAACCCATTCAGCACCGCTACATCTGGGTACCATCTTTTACACTGCTTGCGCCTTTCCACAACCATTACAACTACACTGCCCTGGGACATCAGCCCTGCCTGTGGAGGGCTATACCATCACTGCTGCATCCTACCATCTGTCCCAGAGGATCTGTCTGCAGCGTCGGCTTAACACCTCCCTTGCCGAGCACCACAGGTGGCGTCACAAACTATTCCATTCCATTAACTACATATACATTCCGCCATTGACTTGGGCGCCCAGGGCCACGGACCGGGTCATCACTGCTGTGACACATCCCACTGACACCGGCCCGGTACCGAGTACCCCACAGCCCTGGGAGGGCGACCCAATTTTGGCGTCACGAACAGGATGACGAGATCCGATGCCATCGAGTTCTGTGTGCCTGAGATTTGTTGGACTTTATACGTTTGAAAATGTGCAGAAGACCTGATTTGATGGACTGTAAAATGGACATTAGAAATGGCTGCTGGCACGGAGAAGAAGGGCATGAAGAGATAGGAGGTCCTAGGAAAAGACCGCGAAGAGTCTTGGGCCTCCCCTGGCTGAATTACTATGTGACAGCGATATGGCCCACCCCCGAGAGGTTTGTATACTGGCTTGGTATGGAGGCGCTGGAAGAAGACGCCGCCCCCGGAAGGAGGGGCAGAAGAAGCCAGTGGTGGGAAAGGGGCCGAGGCAGGAAGAAGAGCGCCAGAACGCCATTTTGGAGAGTGAGGGAAGGAGGCCTGGAGAGCACGCGGAGGTTGGATTGGATCTCCCCGGCGCCATGGCTGAAGACTCCGACCCCGTCTCAGAGATGAACCGCCAGCAACTGGAGGACGAAATTGCCCAGCTGACGCGCCGCCTGCAACTGAGGCAGGAAGCATTATGGACATTGAATCTGCAGCGCGCCCAGGAGGGGCCTACACCTGCGGTACCCGCGACACCGGTACCCGCCGCTGCTGCATCGGACCTTTTCCCGGCAGACCCTGTGGCGCCTGGCGCCGCTGCCATGCCACCGGCAGCGTACTCTGTCCCCTCTTTGCCGCTACCACCAGAGGAGTTGTACACAGCCCAGGGAGCTGAAGCGGAGGAAGAGAAGCCCCTGCCCGGACCTGACGCGACTGCGCAGGTCCCACCAGCGACCCCTGCGGAGCCGGAGCTGCCATTGGCTCCACCGCCATCCCCGGTGTCTCACCGGGCAGCGCCCATTGCCATCATGCCTGCGCCGGAGCAGAGGCCACACCGCCAGGAGGCGCCAGGTATTTACCTCGGCCCTCCTAATGGGCTGACCTCCGAACTCACGTTGTCTGAGGCGGGTTTGCGGCAACTCGAAATGGGGCAGTTGGAAGAGTCCGCTAGGGGCACTAGTCAGTCAGAGATGGGGCGGTGGAAGAGGTCCTTACTGAGAAGGGTACGGCTGGAACAGGCGCGCACGATTCGACATCTTCGGGGAATAGATGAGTCTTAGTCGCTTTGGGATAGTGACCTCAGGATCCCTTGGCGGCCGAACCCTCGTATAGATGCTTATCAACGCCGACACGCTGCGGAATCTCTCGGTGCTAGGCCTCGTACCAGAGCAGCAGAATCACCTATTGAGGAGGAGCAGTTGACGGGCATTGAGATGCTTCATGGGTTCCCTTTACCAAAACTTCAGTGCCCTTTAGCCGGAAACCAGAATCAAGATGAAGATACCACATCTGGTAGCGGTACCCAAACTTCCAGAACCCCAGGAGGGGACCAGCATTAGTAATTTACAGTAACTCTAGTGACCCAGGAGGGTTTATTTGTACCAGTTGTGCATTTTTGTGTGCATATCATGGTTTTGTTTTTCCCAAGGTTGCCCTGTTTTGATTGGCAGCGTTTTCTGCATTTGGAACTGAGGAGATCATGAACGCTGTATGATCCAAAACTTTTACTGTAAATAGTTGCACCTCTTTAGGTGCCCTCTCTTGGTTTTACATATGGACACTTTGCGAAGATGGTGTCAAGGTTTAACATAAGGACACTTTTCGAAGATGATGTCTACCTCAAAGGACACTGCAAGAGATCCCGGCTGGGAGCAGTGTCCAGCACTTACAAGAATAATTGTTGAAAGTTTTAATTCGAAGTATTTTTGATAATGATGTATCTTATGAGAATGTTAGTAACTAGGATCCATACATGCAACACAGTTCCACTCCAGGCCAGCAGGGGGAGCTCTGAACCGGAATTTAGGGGAAGAGTGCTCTCTGAGGTCCAAGAGGAAGGAGTGGGCAGTTAGTAAATGGCTTTTAGATAGAGTGAGAAATGTTTTGATAGAGAATTAAGAATAAAGAATTGAACATGACAGGTGACGGACAAGGTACTTGCAGTCAGCGGCTTGCGTCTAGAAGAGAGAAAAATGATAAAGGAAAGCTGAATAATACTGAAGTGATAGCGAGTCACAGATAATGGCACTTAGAATGAAAAATTGCACTTTTTGACTTGAAATTTAGATAGTTAAATAAGAATTGTTTGTAACGTTCAAAAATAAGTACCTCCTATACTAGGAAGTTTAGTATAAGAATTGTTTATGCAGCATTATAAAATTTTGTATGTTCCTGTGCTGTCAACTTTGTTGTCTTGCAGCCTGCGGACGTGCTGTGTTTAACGGGGGGGTATGTGGCACCCCTGAGGCTCAGTCGCCACAGAGGTACTGCACCTTCTCCTAAGGTGTAGTGCCCCACCATCCAGGTAAGGTGGGAACTCCTTTCCACACTCCAACACTCGCACCACACACAACAAGGTAGTTCTGCACAACCACATTGCGTCTCAGTGCTTAGAGAGTAGCAGAGCACCTCTGGTGGTTCCCTGCATGGAACACTGGATGTGCTGGGAGGTGGGTGGAGTTGAGATATATAAAAGAGTGGGAAAGTGTAGGATTACGGGTTCAGTCTGACAGAAGGTCAGTGAGGAAGGAAGCCACTCGGGAGTGGGGATCCCTGGAAGAAGGGATGGAGGAAGGAGTGCTGCAGCTGCCTCAGTGATCTGAGCCAGCTGGCACGGGAAAGGAACAGAAGGAGAAAGATGTAGAACTGCAACCTAAGCTTCCATAAGAGAGAGAAGGATCAGTACGGAATGAAGGAGTAGGAGAACAGAGAGGAGACGTGGGTTGGAAGAGGAACCCTGCCTATAGGTTCTCAGCGCAAGGCCGGGGCCCGGTCCCCGAGGTTGTATGGACACTTATGGTTCTGCAGCAGACAACGGTGGAGTAGTTGGCTGTAAATGCACTACTCCCAACTAAGACTTGGGGCACAACAGCAATTGAATAGAGAGCCAGGACTCCGGAGAAAGGGTTCCCCGAGAGAGGCTACAGCTGTCTGCCATACGAGTAGAATTGTTAGGAACATCTGACAGGAGGAACTCCAGACTACCACGGTACTGGAGATCTTCACACTTTAAGGCACAATATAGGAGTCGTTCAGGAAAGGTACATGTTGGTGGAGTGTTGGAGAGGAGCTTTCCATCGGGCCTGGAGGTTGGCTGAGTCTCTGACCCGGAGGACACGGCCCGGAGGCAGGCACCCTTGTGTACCGCAGACTGTGAGTAAAGCTTTGGAACTGCAAGCCTCGGTGTCCTCCATTCATTCTCGCGCCAACCCATTCAGCACCGCTACATCTGGGTACCATCTTTTACACTGCCTGCGACTTTCCACAACCATTACAACTACACTGCCCTGGGACATCAGCCCTGCCTGTAGAGGGCTATACCATCACTGCTGCATCCTACCATCTGTCCCAGAGGATCTGTCTGCAGCGTCGGCTTAACACCTCCCTTGCCGAGCACCACAGGTGGCGTCACGAACTATTCCATTCCATTAACTGCATATACATTCCGCCACTGACTTGGGCGCCCAGGGCCACGGACCGGCTCATCACTGCTGTGACACATCCCACTGACACCGGCCCAGTACTGAGTACCCCACAGCCCTGGGAGGGTGACCCACATACAGCACATAGGGATTCTATGGGGGTGACTTACAGCACATGAGCATTCTATGGGAGTTTTATGCAGCACATGGGGATTCTATGGGGGTGACATGCAGCACATGGGGATTCTATGGGGGTGACATGCTGCACATTGGTAGGCTATTGGGGTGACATGCAACACATGGGGAGGCTATGGTGGTAACATGCTGCACATGGGGAGGCTATCGGAGTGACATGCAGCACATTGGGAGCAGTGCCGTAACTGTAAACTTCAGGGGCCCCGGGGCAGAACTTCATAGTGGGGCCCCTCAACATTTCAATTACTAGAGGTTGTGCAGAACGTGGTGAAGCCTGCTACGCATTGTTGTATACAACACACAGGCTTCACCACGTTCCGCAAGACCTTTATTAATATATTTTGTTTATGATGCAAGTTTTAGATTCAGCCGCTCTCTCCAGGAGGAGAGAGACTGGAGCTTACATTTCTGCCTCCCCCAGCAGGTGCCAGACATCAAATACTACAACCCCCGACTACAGGTACAGCAGTCACTATTGCTCCCTCCTGGTTGTGAGGAGAGACTGAGTGGGGGTTGTACACAACTCTGATTATTGAAAACAAGAGGCAGATGACTCACTGAGAAGATAGATACTGCATGACACGGAGTCAGGAGGAATGTGTGATTATGGAGACTTCCTCCTGACCTCCTCCCCTCCCCCTCGCAGCAGTATAGACCTGCAGACTGGAGAGGGGCAGGGCTTCTCACAGTTTGTCACAGAGATATTTGTGTCTGCTGAGACTGTCTCCTCTCCATGCTGAGAGTTTGTTACAGTGTGCACTGTGCCTGCCTTACCAACTCTCTGTGATCTCCAGACTAACATATTGTTACAAATCTTGTGCTATGAGACTCTCCAGGCCACTGCAGGTTTCCATTCATTGACAGCTGGCAGAGCTTCTGAAAATTATTGAAATGAGAGTCTCCTGTCCTCCGGGTGACATTGTCTGACAGGAAAGTTTGCCCCTGTACTCCCCCAACAACCCCCACATCTTGACACAGGCACAAACCCCTCTCCATGTCACCTACCCCCTCATGGTGCTGGCACATCCCAATCCCCGTATTCCACCCCCCTCCACATGATGCTGGCACATCATTCCTCTCCATGTTTTTAGTATGTGGAGGACTATGGGGGTGCAGTATGCTATATGGAGCACTATGATGGTGCATTATAATGGGTGACTATGGATGATGTGGGGCTCCCCTGAGGCTCAGTCGCAACAGAGGTACTGCACCTTCCTCTCTCCTAAGGTGTGGTGCCCCACCATCCAGGTAAGTTGGAGGCTCCTGACCACACTCCAGCACTCGCACCCCACACAATAGAGTTGTTCAGCATAGCCACATTGCGGCTCAGTGCTTAGAGAGCAGAGCACCTTTGGTGGTTCCCTGCTTGGAACACTAGACGTGCTGGGAGGTGGGTGGAGTTCAGAATATATATATGAGTGGGATGGTTTAGGATGAGAGGTCAGTCTGACAGGAGGTCAGTGAGGAAGGAAGCCACTCGGGAGGAGTGGGGATCCCTGGAAGAAGGGATGGAGGAAGGAGTGCTGCAACTGCCTCAGTGACCTGAGCCAGCTGGCACGGGAAAGGAAAGGAAAGAAGGAGAAGGAAATTGACCTGAAGCCTGAGCTTCCATAGAAGGGAAAGGACAAGTACGGAACGTAGGACTAAAAGGGAACACAAAGGACGTGGGTTAGAGGAAGAACCCTGCCTAGAAGTTCTAAGCGCAAGGCCGGGGCCCAGTCCCCGAGGTTGTATGAACACTAATGGTTCTGCAGCAGACACCGGTAGTGGGCTGTAAATGCACTACTCCCATCTAAGACTTGAGGGCACAACAGCAATACGGATAGAGAGCCGGGACTTAGGAGTAGAGAGTCCCCGAAGCAAGCTACAGCTGTCTGCCGTGCAAGTGGAGTTCTTGGGAACATCTGTCAGGAGGAACTTCAGAGTACCACGGTACTGGAGATCTTCACACTTAAAGGCGCTATAGAGGAGACGTTCAGGAAAGGCACATAAGTTGGCGGAGTGTGGAAGGGAGCTTTCCATCTTGCCTGGAGGTTGACTGAGTCCCTTACCCGGAGGACACGGCACAGAAGCGGGCACTACAGACTGTGAGTAAAGCTTTGGAACTACATGCCCTGGTGTCCTCCATTCCTTTCTGCGTCCGCCTGCCTGACACTGCTACATCCCCTGCGCCAGACACTAAATCACCTAAGTGTCTCCACATCTACACTGCCCTGGGACAACAGCCCTGCCTGTGGAGGGCTATACCATCATTGCTGCACCACACCATCTGTCCCGGAGGATCTGCATGCAGCGTTGGCTTAACACCTCCCTTGCCGAACACCACAGGTGGCGTCACGAACTATTACATTTAACATCCACATCTTCCTATTACTTGGGCGCCCAGGGCCACGGTCCGGGTCACCGCTGCTGTGACACGTCCCCTTGATACCGCCCCGGAACCGAGTACCACACAGCCCTGGGAGGGCAACCCAATTTTGGCGCCACAAACAGGATGACGAGACCCGATGCCATCGGGTTCTGTGTGCCTGAGATTTGTTGGACTTAAAACTTGTGAGAATGTGCAGAAGACCCAGTTTGGTGGACTGTGAAATGAACATTAATAATGGCCGTTGGCGTGGAGAAGAAGGGCGTGAAGAGAAGGGGGGTCCTAGGAAAAGACCGCGAAGAGTCTTGAGCCTCCCCTGCCTGAATTACTATGTAACAGCAACATGGCCCACCCCCCGAGGGGTTCGTATACTGGCTTGGTATGGAGGCGCTGGAAGAAAACGCTGCCCCCGGAAGGAGGGGCAGAAGCCAGTGGCCGGAAAGGGGCCGAGAGAGGAGGGAGAACGCCAGAACGCCATCTTGGAGAGAGAGGGAAGGAGGCCTGCGGAGTGCGGGGAAGCGGATCTCCCCGGCACCATGGCTGAAGGCTCCAACCCCGTAGCAGAGATGAACCATCAGCAGCTGGAGGACAAAATCGCCCGGCTGACCCAATGTTTGCGGCTGAGGCAGGAGGCCTTGTGGAGGCTGAACTGGCAGCGCACCCAGGAGGGGCCTACATCTGCGGTGACCGCCGCCGCTGCATCGGAGTTTCCCCAGGCAGATTCAGTGGAGCCTGCCGCTGCATCACCTGCAGCATCCAAAGCCCCTTTGCTGCCGCCACAAGAAGACTTATATGAAGCCCCGGGAGCTGAGACAGAAGAGAAGCTCCCGCCTGGACCTGACGCGCCTGCGCAGGTCCCACCAGAGGCCCCCGCGGACCCGGAGTCACCACCCGCTGCCACCGGCCTGCTTCCACCGACACCGGAGCAGAGACCACGCCGCCAGGAGGCCCCAGGTACGTCCGATGCCCCGACACCTGGGGAAGCCCTGGGGTGCACCACGGTCACAGCGGCTGGCCAGGTCATGCTAGATCTGGTCTGGGACCGGGATACCAGTCCCCAGGGGGGGAACTCTGGAACCCCTGGAAGTGGCGCCGCAGTACCAGACTAGCCTGGATCGGTCCCGGGAGGAGCAGGAGTTTGATGAACACTGGGCTAGTTGTCAAGCCACCATCCGGCAGCTGAACACCGGGAGAGGGAGCAGCGCCGGCAAGCGCTACTAGGCCCAGATTTGGACTGGAAGGAGCGGGTCCGTGCCGGTCATTTTGGTCCCAAAATGTGGCAGGTTGGGGCCACGTCCTAAACGTGAATCATGAGAGGGGGTTCAGCTTTATTCATGACCCTAGCCGAATCTCAGATCTATTTTTCAACCGGAGGGATGTGGAGCCTCACTTGAGGAAGGGACACCCTGCCAGGAACCTGAGCTCGGGAGACAAGGTGTCCATTACCAGACATGAAGGTCTCAGAGGCTGGTACGCCATGAATATCAGGCGAGTCCCAGAGGATCTCCTCCAGACCTGCAGGCAGAGACCACCTACTGCCCCTTTGTGTCAAGATGTGCCCAAGGTACAGAAAGCCACAGGTTTCACCCCGCTGGAAGAGGAGTACTTGAGGACTGCTCATGCATTCCTTTCATCTGGTAGCAGTACCCCAGCAACAGCTTGCAGAACCCCAGGAGGGGACCAGCACTAAAAATTTGCACTAAATTGCAGCGTCGGCTTAACACCTCCCTTGCCGAACACCACAGGTGGCGTCACGAACTATTACATTTAACATCCACATCTTCCTATTACTTGGGCGCCCAGGGCCACGGTCCGGGTCACCGCTGCTGTGACACATCCCACTGATACCGGCCCGGTACCGCGTACCCCACAGCCCTGGGAGGGGCGACCCAGATGCACTATAATATACGGAGCCAATTATACTATGTGGAAGCCATTATAATACTGGGAGGGCTCTGTGGGGGGCATGATAATACTTGAAGGACTATGAGGAAGCCTTTTTACTTTATGGAGGGCGATTTAAAGGGACACTGTCACCAGTGTCACTTACTGGGCTACTCAGTGTAGTTTTCATAAAATCACTGTTCAATCAGTTTGAGATTAACATTGTAGGACTAATCAAATAGTCCAGCACATTTATTTACTGCTAAATATGAAGCAGCGAAAACAGTAATTATATTAAAATTACAGCAAGCAGCTCAGTAAGTGACACATCGCAGGAATCCGTGTCTGTAATCTCTACATTATGCTGCTATCAGATGGGATGGCAAAATCCTGGTGAGTGACAGTGTCCCTTTAAGGCTGTGTGGGGGCCATAATACAGTGGGAAGAGATGTAGGGGCCATTATACTGTATGAAGGGCTGTGTGGGGTTCACAATGGGAATCATACCGTAGAAGAGGGGTAGACTTATACGGTGAGTATATTCCAAACTCTATATTTTAACTGGAAAAGTTGGGGGTCGTCTTATACGCCCAGTCATCTTATACGCCGGAAAATACGGTAATACCAAATACTATCTACCTACACACGCATTACAACTACTATGTGCGACACAGACTGCACGGACGATCCGACACTGGCCGCTGACCGATGAGCAATGGCCAATGAGCAGTTCAGCAGTTGGGGTAAACAAGGCCTCAGGGTCAGTGCACGTCGCGGCCGCTGCCTGAACTATTGGCTGAGTCACCGCCTGGCGCGACACCACACGATCCGCTGACAGTCTACTGTCTGCCATAGCGCTCCCGTTACTAATCGAAATAGCGTTTCCCCGTTTAAAGTATAAACGAACAAAAAACATTTACGCTTGCACTTTCATGGATCTTTTCGTTATTTTTATTAACTTTAAACTCGAATAATATAGGAGCTGGGTATTTTATGAGAAATTAAAGTATTAAAATACAATTTTTTACCATCAGTTTGGGGCCCCTTGGGTGGCTGGGGCCTCGGGGCAGTGCCCGGCTGCCCCGGTTATAGCTACGGCTCTGATTGGGAGGCTATGGGGGCCTCATGCAATATATATAGGGAGGCTGTGTGGGGCTCATGCAGTAACATAGTAACATAGTTTTGAAGGCTGAAGGAAGACCTTATGTCCATCTAGTTCAGCCTATTGTTAGTGCAGCTGTTCTGCATTGTTGATCCTGGGGAAGGCAAAAAACCCACAGAGTAGAAGCCAATTTTATCCATAGGGAAAAAAAAATTCCTTCCCCTAAGCTGCGTCAACCATCTACCTATAATATTCTGTTATTCGTAACCTTCTATACTGTTACTCACAAGAAAAGCATCCATTCCTTTCTTACAGTCATTCAGTGAGTTGGCCATCACCACTTCCTCAGGAAGAGAATTCCAGAGCCTCACTGCTCTTACCGTGAAGAACCCTCTTCTATGCTGGGGCAGAAATTGTCTTTCCTCCAAACGAAGAGAATGCCCCCTTGTTCTTGTCACAGTCCTTGGTACAAACAGTTCATTGGAGAGATCTCTGTATTGCCCTCTGATATACTTGTACATATATATTAGGTCTCCCCTAAGTCTTCTCTTTTCTAGAGTAAATAGACCTAATTTTGATAACCTTTCTGGGTATTGTAGTGAACCACCTCCATTTATCATTTTAGTAGCCCGCCTTTGAACCCTTTCTAGTTCAGTAATGTCTTTCTTTAGCACTGGCATCCAAAATTGCACACAATACTCCAAGTGTGGTCTGACGGGTGATTTGTACAGAGGGAGAATTATGTTTTCATCTCGTGTCCCCAGACCTCTTCTAATGCATCCCATGACCCTATTGGCTTTGGTGGCAGCTGCCTGACACTGGGCACTCCAATTTAGCTTCTTATTGACTAAGATGCCTGTCTTTTTCCATGTCTGATTTCCCCAGCAGTTTCCCATTTAGTAATTGTAGCCTCTGTTTCTCCTTCCCATGTGCATAAGCTTACACTTATCTGTGTTAAACCTCATTTGCCATTTTTCAGCCCAATTCTCCAATTTACTCAAATCTGTCTGTAGTTGCAAACTGTCCTCCTTTGTGTTAACCACCTTACATAGTTTTGTATCATCTGCAAATACTGATATTTTACTGTGTAAGCCATCCACTAGATCATTAATAAATATATTAAATAGTAGAGGGCCCAATACAGAACCCTGTGGTCCCCCACTAGTAACCCTGGCCCAATCTGAGTATGCCCCATTAATAACCACTCTTTGCTTTCTATCACTAAGCCAGCTACCTACCCATCTACACACATTTTCCCCTAGCCCAAGCTTTCTCATCTTACCAATCTTTTATGTGGGACAGTGTCACATGCTTTAGAGAAGTCGAGATAAATGACATCCAATGATTCTCCTTGGTCCATTTGAGATCTTACATCCTCATAGAAGCTGATCAGGTTAGTGTGACAGGAGCGATCCTTCATAAATCCATGTTGATATGGAGTTAAACATTTATTAACAGTGAGATATTCCATAATGGTATCACTTAGAAACCCTTCAAAAATTTTACCCACAACAGATGTTAAGCTTACCGGCCTATAGTCTCCAGGTTCCCTTTTACACCCCTTTTTGAATATTGGTACCACATTTGCTTTCCGCCAATCAAAAGGAACAGACCCTGTTTCTATAGAGTCTTTAAATATAAGGAATAGAGGCCTGTCTATCACATGACTTAACTCCCTTAATACCCGAGGGTGAATGCCATCAGGGCCTGGTGATTTGTCAATTTTAATCTTACTGAGGCGGTCCTGCACTTCTTCCTGGGTTAGGCAGGTAATACTAAATGGGGAGTTTACATTATCACTCTGCATTTCCCCTGGCAAATCCTTTTCCTGTGTGAACACTGTTGAGAAAAAAGTATTTAAAACATTTGCTTTTCCCACATCGCTCTGTATGATTTCACCCTCATTGTTCTTTAAAGGGCCGACACCATCAATTTTAATCATTTTACTGTTTATATCATTAAAGAATAGTTTGGGGTTTGTTTTACTTTCCTTAGCAATGAGTCTCTCAGTTTCCACTTTTGCTAAATGTTTTTGTTTTTTTCACATTTTATTTTTTTCTCTATAACTTTTTAATGCTTCTTCATTGCCTTCTTGTTTTAGCTTCTTAAATGCCTTGTTCTTGTTATTTATTGCCCTTTTTACATCCTTATTTATCCACATTGGTGTTCTCCTGTTCCTAGCCCTTTTATTTCTGTACGGTATGGCTAGCTCGCAGTGGGGGTGTAAAACTGATTTTAATATTTCCCATTTATTTTCTGTGCTCCTATTTTTGAGGACATTGTCCCAATCCATTCGGCGAAGGTCCTCTCTAAGCTGATCAAACTTTGCTTTCCTGAAATTCAGCGTTTTCGTTACCCCCTTCCAGGGCACCTTACTGAAGGACAAGTGGAATTGTATTACATTGTGGTCACTGTTCCCTAGGTGCCATCGACTCGGACTTCTGTTATTCTATCTGGCCTGTGGCTTAACATTAAGTCCAGAAGCGCTGTCCCTCTAGTTGGGCCCGGCACAAGTGGTGACAGATAATTATCCTTGGTCACTGACAGACATTGGTTTCCTTTCTGAGATCCGCAGGTTTCGGTTTCCAGTCTATGTCGGGGTAGTTGAAGTCCCCCATAATAATCACCTCATTGGGATTTGCTGCTTTGTCTATTTGTTTCAATAATACATTCTCAGTGGCTTCTGTTATATTTGGTGGCTTATAACAAACCCCTATGAGGATTTTATTACTTTTCCCTCCTTGTATCTCCACCCATAGTGACTCCACCTCTTCATTTCCCTCTTGTATATCTTCTCTTAGTGTGGGCTTTAAAGTGGACTTTATATATAGACAGACTCCACCCCCTTTCCTTTTTTTACGATCCCTCCTAAACAAATCATATCCTTGCAAGTGAGCAGCCCAGTCATAGCTGTCGTCTAACCATGTCTCAGTTATTACTACTATGTCGTATTTTTCCTCATACATTACCAACTCCAGATCTTCCATCTTATTGGTCAGGCTTCTTGCGTTGGTCAGCATGCAGGAAGGAAGTTTTGCTTCCTTTTTCTTAGCTTCCTTCTGAGTACCCTGTCTTGGGTCCTCTTTACCACATCTAGTAGCCTTGATTAGTTTGTCCTGCTGCTGCATGTTCTTGTCTGCTGTTTTTCCTCCCATCCCCTCTTCAGTATATAGGGAGGCTCTGTGGGGCTCATGCTGTACATGGGGAGGCTGTGTGGGGCTCATGCAGTATATGGAGAGGCTGTGTGGGGTTCATGCAGTGTATATAGGGAGGCTGTGTGGGGCTCATGTTGTATATGGGGAGGCTGTGTGGGGCTCATGCAGTGTATATAGGGAGGCTGTGTGGGGCTCATGTTGTATATGGGGAGGCTGTGTGGAGCTCATGCAATTTATGGGGAGGCTCTGGGGCTCATATTGTATATGGGGAGGCTGTGTGGGGTTCATGCAGTGTATATAGGGAGGCTGTGTGGGCTCATGTTGTATATGGGGAGGCTGTGTGGAGCTCATGCAATTTATGGGGAGGCTCTGGGGCTCATATTGTATATGGGGAGGCTGTGTGAGGCACATTATGTATATAAGGGGCTGTATTTGGGTTCAAAGATATGTAGGGGGGTGTCAGCATACTTAATTCTGCTCAATATTAAGTGATACAATTATTAATTATTAATAAATTAATTAATATTGAGTAGAATTAATTTCAAGCTATTGGTTCGGCCCTCCGCAACAGTTGTAAGGGGGTTGACGAGATAGCAGGTACCTGCGTGCCGGGTCCGGAACTTGAGAGGCTGTATCCGCTGTTCCCGGGGGGAAGCTTGAGTGAGAGGGACTTTCCCCTGCTGCCTGGGAGAAGCCCTAGTGAGCCGGACCTTCCTCCTGACCAAGGGGGGTGGGGAGAGCCAGAAAGGCGCGCGCAGTAGCGGAGGAATAAGAGGGAAAAAGCGCACAAAGCAGGTCAGTTTGGCGCCAGGTCAGAGCAGTGCAGAGTCAGGTGAGTGGTTCACTCCGCTCCCCAGCCCGACAGAGTACCGGCGCTGCGACAGGCAGTGCTGCAGTCAACCAGAAGGGCAAGGACTGCTGTGCTGAGGGAAGCAGTATACCCAGCAGTAATCCAGAGCTGTGCGGAGCAGAGCCAGAGAGAGCAGAGCCATGCAGAGCAGAGACAGCCGAGACGTGCAGAGGAGAGCCGTGCGCACAGAGCTGAGCCTGGTATTGCAGCAGCCACAGAGAGAAGTGCTGAAGCCGAGAGCACCAATATCACGCAGACCAGAGTCCGCCGTCGCCAGCCAACAGCAGGGAACAGGGAGAGCAGGACGTGCAGTGTGTGTCCAGTGACTGCCAGAGAAGCGGGTGCTGCTGTACACTACGTGACTTTGAGTACTGACACTTGCGCCCTGATGTTGTCAGCACATAGTTGCCCTGACACTTGCGCCTTGACGTTGTCAGCAGATAGTTGCTCTGACACTTGCGCCCTGATGTTGTCAGCAGATAGTTGCCCTGACACTTGCGCCCTGATGTTGTCAGCAGATAGTTGCCCTGAAACTTGCGCCCTGACGTTGTCAGCACATAGTTGCCCTGACACTTGCGCCCTGACGTTGTCAGCACATAGTTGCCCTGACACTTGCGCCCTGATGTTGTCAGCACATAGTTGCCCTGACACTTGCGCCCTGATGTTGTCAGCAGATAGTTGCCCTGAAACTTGCGCCCTGACGTTGTCAGCACATAATTGCCCTGACACTTGCACCCTGACGTTGTCAGCAGATAGTTGCCCTGACACTTGCGCCCTGACATTGTCAGCACATAGTTGCCCTGACACTTGCGCCCTGACGTTGTCAGCACATAGTTGCCCTGACACTTGCGCCCTGACGTTGTCAGCACATAGTTGCCCTGACACTTGCGCCCTGATGTTGTCAGCAGATAGTTGCCCTGAAACTTGCGCCCTGACATTGTCAGCACATAGTTGCCCTGACACTTGTGCCCTGACATTGTCAGCACATAGTTGCCCTGACACTTGCGCCCTGACGTTGTCAGCACATAGTTGCCCTGACACTTGCGCCCTGACGTTGTCAGCACATAGTTGCCCTGACACTTGCGCCCTGACGTTGTCAGCACATAGTTGCCCTGACACTTGCGCCCTGACATTGTCAGCACATAGTTGCCCTGACACTTGCGCCCTGACGTTGTCAGCACATAGTTGCCCTGACACTTGCGCCCTGACGTTGTCAGCACATAGTTGCCCTGACACTTGCGCCCTAACATTGTCAGCACATAGTTGCCCTGACACTTGCGCCCTGACGTTGTCAGCACATAGTTGCCCTGACACTTGCGCCCTAACATTGTCAGCACATAGTTGCCCTGACACTTGCGCCCTGACGTTGTCAGCTCATAGTTGCCCTGACACTTGCGCCCTGACGTTGTCAGCAGATAGTTGCCCTGACACTTGCGCCCTAACATTGTCAGCACATAGTTGCCCTGACACTTGCGCCCTCACATTGTCAGCACATAGTTGTCCTGACACTTGCGCCGACGTTGTCAGCAGATAGTTGCCCTGACACTTGCGCCCTGACGTTGTCAGCAGATAGTTACCCTGACACTTGCGCCCTGACGTTGTCAGCAGATAGTTGCTCTGACACTTGTGACCTGACGTTGTCAGCAGATAGTTGCCCTGACACTTGCGCCCTGACGTTGTCAGCAGATAGTTGCTCTGACACTTGTGACCTGACGTTGTCAGCAGATAGTTGCCCTGACACTTATGCCCTGACGTTGTCAGCACATAGTTGCCCTGACACTTGCGCCCTCACATTGTCAGCACATAGTTGCCCTGACACTTGCGCCTTGACATTGTCAGCAGATAGTTGCCCTGACACTTGCGCCCTGACGTTGTCAGCAGATAGTTGCCCTGACACTTGCGCCCTGACATTGTCAGCAGATAGTTGCCCTGACACTTGCGCCCTGACGTTGTCAGCAGATAGTTGCCCTGACACTTGCGCCCTGACGTTGTCAGCAGATAGTTACCCTGACACTTGCGCCCTGACGTTGTCAGCAGATAGTTGCTCTGACACTTGTGACCTGACGTTGTCAGCAGATAGTTGCCCTGACACTTGCGCCCTGACGTTGTCAGCAGATAGTTGCTCTGACACTTGTGACCTGACGTTGTCAGCAGATAGTTGCCCTGACACTTATGCCCTGACGTTGTCAGCACATAGTTGCCCTGACACTTGCGCCCTCACATTGTCAGCACATAGTTGCCCTGACACTTGCGCCCTGACATTGTCAGCAGATAGTTGCCCTGACACTTGCGCCCTGACGTTGTCAGCAGATAGTTGCCCTGACACTTGCGCCCTGACGTTGTCAGCAGATAGTTGCCCTGACACTTGCGCCCTGACGTTGTCAGCAGATAGTTGCCCTGACACTTGCGCCCTGACGTTGTCAGCACATAGTTGCCCTGACACTTGCGCCCTCACATTGTCAGCACATAGTTGCCCTGACACTTGCGCCCTGACATTGTCAGCAGATAGTTGCCCTGACACTTGCGCCCTGACGTTGTCAGCAGATAGTTACCCTGACACTTGCGCCCTGACGTTGTCAGCAGATAGTTGCTCTGACACTTGTGACCTGACGTTGTCAGCAGATAGTTGCCCTGACACTTGCGCCCTGACGTTGTCAGCACATAGTTGCCCTGACACTTGCGCCCTGACGTTGTCAGCAGATAGTTGCCCTGACACCTGCGCCCTGACGTTGTCAGCAGATAGTTGCCCTGACACTTGCGCCCTGACATTGTCAGCACATAGTTGCCCTGACACTTGCGCCCTAACATTGTCAGCACATAGTTGCCCTGACACTTGCGCCCTGACGTTGTCAGCACATAGTTGCCCTGACACTTGCGCCCTAACATTGTCAGCACATAGTTGCCCTGACACTTGCGCCCTGACGTTGTCAGCTCATAGTTGCCCTGACACTTGCGCCCTGACGTTGTCAGCAGATAGTTGCCCTGACACTTGCGCCCTAACATTGTCAGCACATAGTTGCCCTGACACTTGCGCCCTCACATTGTCAGCACATAGTTGTCCTGACACTTGCGCCCTGACATTGTCAGCAGATAGTTGCCCTGACACTTGCGCCCTGACGTTGTCAGCAGATAGTTGCCCTGACACTTGCGCCCTAACATTGTCAGCACATAGTTGCCCTGACACTTGCGCCCTCACATTGTCAGCACATAGTTGCCCTGACACTTGCGCCCTGACATTGTCAGCAGATAGTTGCCCTGACACTTGCGCCCTGACGTTGTCAGCAGATAGTTGCCCTGACACTTGCGCCCTGACGTTGTCAGCAGATAGTTGCCCTGACACTTGCGCCCTGACGTTGTCAGCAGATAGTTGCCCTGACACTTGCGCCCTGACGTTGTCAGCAGATAGTTGCCCTGACACTTGCGCCCTCACATTGTCAGCACATAGTTGCCCTGACACTTGCGCCCTGACATTGTCAGCAGATAGTTGCCCTGACACTTGCGCCCTGACGTTGTCAGCAGATAGTTACCCTGACACTTGCGCCCTGACGTTGTCAGCAGATAGTTGCTCTGACACTTGTGACCTGACGTTGTCAGCAGATAGTTGCCCTGACACTTGCGCCCTGACGTTGTCAGCACATAGTTGCCCTGACACTTGCGCCCTGACGTTGTCAGCAGATAGTTGCCCTGACACTTGCGCCCTGACGTTGTCAGCAGATAGTTGCTCTGACACTTGTGACCTGACGTTGTCAGCAGATAGTTGCCCTGACACTTGCGCCCTGACGTTGTCAGCACATAGTTGCCCTGACACTTGCGCCCTGACGTTGTCAGCAGATAGTTGCCCTGACACCTGCGCCCTGACGTTGTCAGCAGATAGTTGCCCTGACACTTGCGCCCTGACATTGTCAGCACATAGTTGCCCTGACACTTGCGCCCTAACATTGTCAGCACATAGTTGCCCTGACACTTGCGCCCTGACGTTGTCAGCACATAGTTGCCCTGACACTTGCGCCCTAACATTGTCAGCACATAGTTGCCCTGACACTTGCGCCCTGACGTTGTCAGCTCATAGTTGCCCTGACACTTGCGCCCTGACGTTGTCAGCAGATAGTTGCCCTGACACTTGCGCCCTAACATTGTCAGCACATAGTTGCCCTGACACTTGCGCCCTCACATTGTCAGCACATAGTTGTCCTGACACTTGCGCCCTGACATTGTCAGCAGATAGTTGCCCTGACACTTGCGCCCTGACGTTGTCAGCAGATAGTTGCCCTGACACTTGCGCCCTAACATTGTCAGCACATAGTTGCCCTGACACTTGCGCCCTCACATTGTCAGCACATAGTTGCCCTGACACTTGCGCCCTGACATTGTCAGCAGATAGTTGCCCTGACACTTGCGCCCTGACGTTGTCAGCAGATAGTTGCCCTGACACTTGCGCCCTGACGTTGTCAGCAGATAGTTGCCCTGACACTTGCGCCCTGACGTTGTCAGCAGATAGTTGCCCTGACACTTGCGCCCTGACGTTGTCAGCAGATAGTTGCCCTGACACTTGCGCCCTCACATTGTCAGCACATAGTTGCCCTGACACTTGCGCCCTGACATTGTCAGCAGATAGTTGCCCTGACACTTGCGCCCTGACGTTGTCAGCAGATAGTTACCCTGACACTTGCGCCCTGACGTTGTCAGCAGATAGTTGCTCTGACACTTGTGACCTGACTTTGTCAGCAGATAGTTGCCCTGACACTTGCGCCCTGACGTTGTCAGCACATAGTTGCCCTGACACTTGCGCCCTGACGTTGTCAGCAGATAGTTGCCCTGACACTTGCGCCCTGACGTTGTCAGCACATAGTTGCCCTGACACTTGCGCCCTGACGTTGTCAGCACATAGTTGCCCTGACACTTGCGCCCTGACGTTGTCAGCACATAGTTGCCCTGACACCTGCGCCCTGACGTTGTCAGCAGATAGTTGCCCTGACACTTGCGCCCTGACATTGTCAGCACATAGTTGCCCTGACACTTGCGCCCTGACGTTGTCAGCAGATAGTTGCCCTGACACTTGTGACCTGACTTCTCCAGTGAAGATCGTTTAGGAGCCACACTGGGCTCGTACAGGACTGTGGCCCGTGTCTTTGTTAACCACTGCAGTATATGGACTAGGGCCAGTGGAAAGTACCGGAGACCGACCACTACCGCCAGAAGACAGACCATCGACTACAGCATCATTCAGGAAAAGACACTGCGCCCACCATTGCCGGCTCTATTGAGTTCGCAGCAGGAGCTGCAGTTTAAGGACTTCCTGACGCCTGTGCTAACGAACTGCCGTTGTCTGTAACGTTGTTTTTTCCACTTCACCATACCCTTTGCCTTTAAACTGTGAATTTCTTGTTTAACCCTCTACCTCAATGCGTGGAGTATTCCCCTGTAAATAAACCGGTTTACCCTTGCTCTGCCTCCCGTCCGTCAATGCATCCTGCGTTCCTACGATTTCCACACAGTCATAGTCTCTCATGTGGCCCCATGGGAAAATCATTTGCCCACCCCTGGTATATACCAATTCCAACGAAATCTTCTCCACTGAAAGGGAGAAGATACAGATTAAAATATTAGGAAAAACATTTTGACAGTGAGGGTGATCAATGAGTGGAGCAGGCTGCCACAAGAGGTGGCGTGGCGAGGTCTCCTTCAATGGAAGTCTTCAAACAGAGGCTGGACAGACATCTGTCCGAGATGGTTTAGTGACTCCTGCATGGAGCCGGGGGTTGGACATGATGACCCTGGAGGTCTCTATCAACTCTAACATTCTAGGATATGATGGGGTGAAAATTAACCTTTTGCTCAAGGTTGAATTATGTTAGCATGCCCCTTTAAAGGGGTTGTCCCCTTATTAATTGCTTAAAGGGCCCACATAAAATAAAAAAGTTATATAATTACCTCCCGGACTGCTGCTTCAGCAGTGTCGGATCTGTGATTCCAAGCATGGCTGACTTCTCTGGCATGGCACACACCTTTACTCTCAGGAGTCAGTGAAGAGGGTCCTCTTCAGTGGGTATTCCTTCCCCACTACTTGGGTGGCTAATATCTCCCCTATCTGGCAGATATTCTCTTTACATGCAGATATAAGCCTCTCTGCTCCCCTGTGACATAGCTTTCCCATATAATGGTGGTGGTGCTCTCATATAGGTGGGCTGATCCCCTACAACCAGGACAAATATAAAGCCAGGTGACTCGTCCTGAAGCTTCTTTCTTGCTCCTTTGTGGCCCTTTCTAAGCTGAGACGCTGAGAAGTGACCTTACAAACAAGTGCTTGCTCACCCCAAATTACTAATCCCACAATGTCTGTCCGCTATTTCATCCTTCTCTGCTAGATTTCTAAAACGCAACATGGATAAAACAGAATTCCTCTTTCCTCCATCTCACTCAACCCTTCCAACCAGGGGTGAACCTAGCCTCTCTGCTGCCTGAGGCGAACAGCAAAATGACGCCCCCCCCCCACACAAAGTAAATTCTCATATCTATCCTGTAAAACTGAGTACACAGTGGACATTTTGATTTAGATAAATAAAAAAAAGGTGTCCAAACACAAGGATGTCAGCGCCATCACACGCACATAGAAGAACAACACAGAAGTATCCAGAATGAGGGTCAATAATGGCAATGATAGGCCTGGCACAGGGCCGGACTGGGACAAAAATGCAGCCCTGCCACACAAATCCCACCAGCCCACAAACTATAGCACTCATCACCCCGATCAGTGAATTTTTGCTATACTTTGTCGTCCCCTCATCACTCTCTTTAAGGAGTTATTTGAAGAGCCACAGGTGAATGGCACCACAGTGCGTATGACTGACCACAGCTCCATTTACATGGTGCTCTTCAAAGCTACATTTCCCAGGATCATGGGGGTCCCAGCGGTCTGATCCACAACAAACAGAAAGTCATCCCCTATCCCCACAAAATGCTCCATACAGTATTATGTGCCCCATATATTACTTCGTACAGTATAATGGGCCCCATATAATGCTCCATACAGTATAATGGGCCCCATATATTACTTCGTACAGTATAATGGGCCCCATATAATGCTCCATACAGTATAATGGGCCCCATATATTACTTCGTACAGTATAATGGGCACCATATATTACTTGATACAGTATAATGGGCCCCATATATTACTTCATACAGTATAATGGGCCCCATATAATGCTCCATACAGTAAAATGGGCCCCATATATTACTTCGTACAGTATAATGGGCCCCATATAATGCTCCATACAGTATAATGGGCCCCATATATTACTTCGTACAGTATAATGGGCACCATATATTACTTGATACAGTATAATGGGCCCCATATATTACTTCGTACAGTATAATGGGCCCCATATAATGCTCCATACAGTAAAATGGGCCCCATATATTACTTCGTACAGTATAATGGGCACCATATATTACTTGATACAGTATAATGGGCCCCATATATTACTTCATACAGTATAATGGGCCCCATATATTACTTCGTACAGTATAATGGGCCCCATATAATGCTCCATACAGTATAATGGGCCCCATATATTACTTCGTACAGTATAATGGGCACCATATATTACTTGATACAGTATAATGGGCCCCATATATTACTTCATACAGTATAATGGGCCCCATATAATGCTCCATACAGTATAATGGGCCCCATATATTACTTCGTACAGTATAATGGGCCCCATATAATGCTCCATACAGTATAATGGGCCCCATATATTACTTCGTACAGTATAATGGGCACCATATATTACTTGATACAGTATAATGGGCCCCATATATTACTTCGTACAGTATAATGGGCCCCATATAATGCTCCATACAGTAAAATGGGCCCCATATATTACTTCGTACAGTATAATGGGCCCCATATATTACTTGATACAGTATAATGGGCCCCATATATTACTTCATACAGTATAATGGGCACCATATATTACTTCATACAGTATAATGGGCCCCATATATTACTTCATACAGTATAATGTGCACCATATATTACTTCATACAGTATAATGGGCCCCATATATTACTTCATACAGTATAATGGGCCCCATATATTACTTCATACAGTATAATGGGCCCCATATATTACTTCATACAGTATAATGGGCCCCATATATTACTTCATACAGTATAATGGGCACCATATATTACTTCATACAGTATAATGGGCACCATATATTACTTCATACAGTATAATGGGCCCCATATATTACTTCATACAGCATAATGGGCCCCATATATTACTTCATACAGTATAATGGGCCCCATATATTACTTCATACAGTATAATGGGCCCCATATATTACTTCATACAGTATAATGGGCCCCATATATTACTTCATACAGCATCATGGCCACCATACATTACTGCATACAGCATAATGGCCACCATATATTACTTCATACAGTATAATGGGCCCCATATAATTCTTCTCCCCAAACCCCACTGCTCTGGTCTCCTCAGTGTATTCTGATCCTCCGCAGTGCTTGGCACAGGGACATCATTAACTTTACATACTGTATATAATTGTCCACTTCGACTGTTAGTAATAGTGATTTGTTTGTACTCTGTTGTCAGGGGCTGGCCCACTTTATGGGGGTGCGCAGGGCATATGATTATAAACCAGTAAAAAGTATGAGAGGCTCAATATGACCAGTGCCACCTAGTTTCCTACCCCTCTTATTCTACTGGTACTGTGGGCACACTGACTTGTACTGAGGAAAAGAAAGAAAGAACAGAGAGAAAAAAAACAGAGAAAGAAAGAAAGAACAAAGAGAGAAAGAAAGAAGGGAAAGAAAGAAAGACGTGAGAGAGATAGAAAGAAAGAAAGAGGGGAAAGAAGGAAAGAAAGAAAGAAAGAAAGAAAGAAAGAAAGAAAGAAAGAAAGAAGGAAAGAAGGAAAGAAACAGAGAGAGAAAGAAAGAGTCAAGAGAGAGAGAAAAAAAAGAAAGATTAGAGAGATAAAGAAACAGAGAGAGAAAGATTCTATAAAGATACTAGGACAGGACAGGACATATCATGATCCGCTTACATGGCCGGCAACCCCGAGTCCAAGGCGATCCTGCTGTCCGCGCTGTTGGAGGAGGACACAGTGATGGATCTGAAACATTCCCTGAAGTGCCTCCATGGTTCCGTCACAATCTCCTCCTGAAATTACCTAATTTCCGTTCAGCTTCTAGCACATCACTTCCGGTAGAACGTCACGTGCGAATTTTAAAGTACTCCGCGGGGGTCCACCATGTACTCCTGTGTCCACGGGAAAAGTAAGCTCCCAGCCGGGGCAGTGGGACAGAATCTCTCTCAAAATCGGGACTGTCCCGATGGGAGGTATGAATGCTCCCCACCATACACCTTGTACACGTATGGCTCTGCACACATCATAAACACACGGTTCCGCTTTTTATGCCTCAAGCACACACAGCTCTGCTCTGTACACCTCGCACACACGGCTCCACTCAGTACACACATGGCTCCACTCTGTAAACCTCGTACACATGCGGCTCTGCTCCATACACCTTGTACACACGTGGCCACACTCTGTAAACCTTGTACACATGCGGCGTTGCTCCATACACCTTGTACACTCGCAGTTCCGCTCCGTGCACCTCGTACACACGCACGGCTCCGCTCCGTGCACCTCGTACACACGCACGGCTCCTCTCCGTACACCTCGTACACACGCACGGCTCCGCTCCGTGCACCTCGTACACACGCACGGCTCCGCTCCGTACACTTCGTACACACGCACGGCTCCGCTCCGTGCACCTCGTACACACGCACGGCTCTGCTCCGTACACCTCGTACACGCACGGCTCCGCTCCGTGCACCTCGTACACACGCACGGCTCCGCTCCGTACACCTCGTACACACGCACGGCTCCGCTCCGTGCACCTCGTACACACGCACGGCTCCGCTCCGTACACCTCGTACACATGCACGGCTCCGCTCCGTACACCTCGTACACACGCACGGCTCCGCTCCGTGCACCTCGTACACACGCACGGCTCCGCTCCGTACACCTCGTACACACGCACGGCTCCGCTCCGTGCACCTCGTACACATGCACGGCTCCGCTCCGTACACCTCGTACACATGCACGGCTCCGCTCCGTACACCTCGTACACACGCACGGCTCCGCACACCTCGTACACATGCGGCTCTGCTCCTTACACCTCGCACACACATGGCTCCGCTCTGTACACCTCGTACACACGCGGCTCTGCTCCTTACACAGGGCCGGGCTGAGACCAAAAAGCAGCCCTGACACAAAAAAAATTTCACCAGCCCACATACAATGAATGTCCTCACCCAAATCGTAGAACACTGGCAGATTGTGCCAACTTTTGCTTTAGCTCACACACACGTACCACACAGCTCACACAAGTAGCTCACACACAGCTCACACGTATCACACACAGCTCACACGTCACACACACACAGCTCACATGTATCACACACACACACAGCTCACACGTCACACACACACAGCTCACACGTATCACACACACACACAGCTCACACGTCACACACACACAGCTCACACGTATCACACACACACACAGCTCACACGTCACACACACACAGCTCACACGTATCACACACAGCTCACACGTCACACACACACAGCTCACACGTCACACACACACAGCTCACACGTCACACACACAGCTCACACGTATCACACACAGCTCACACGTATCACACACAGCTCACACGTATCACACACAGCTCACACGTCACACACACACAGCTCACACGTATCACACACAGCTCACACGTATCACACACAGCTCACACGTCACACACACACAGCTCACACGTATCACACACAGCTCACACGTCACACACACACAGCTCACACGTATCGCGCACACACACAGCTCACACGTATCGCGCACACACAGCTCACACGTATCGCGCACACACAGCTCACACGTATCGCGCACACACACAGCTCACACGTATCGCACACACACAAGTAGCTCACACAGCTCACGCTCACACAAGTAAATTACACACACGTATCACAAAACTCACACACTCTGTATCACAGCTCACACACACAAGTAGCTCACTCACGATGACACAGAAGTCCTGCATAAACCAAGGAATGATGCGCACAGGAACTGAGATGAGGTCACAGGAGGGGAGGAGTCATGGGTCACATGATCAGGGGGCCCTGTGACCGCATCAATTACAGCCTCTTGCACGACCGCAGCATCAGCGTGCAGAGGCTAAATTGTAGGTGCTGCGGGTAGAGGAGCGCATAATGCCGCCCCCTGCTGCCTGCCGCTTGAGCAGCTGGTGCAAGTCGCCTCATTATAGGTGCGGCCCTGCTTCCAACAGACCTATCCATGTGTGCAGCAGAGCACTCACTTCAGTTGCTGGAGTCCCCTCAGTCTCTGTCAATCCAGCTTCAGGTTTCCAGGTTCCATTAAACACTGCAGAGTCACAGTATTTTCTAATGGGTTCTTCACACTAAGGGAGATCGCTGAAGCGTCACAGCTTGCAATTATCTACTGCATGCGACCTGCCCTTGGGCAGGCTGCCAGGGCTTCTGCTCCAATCAGGAAGTGCCTTTCCTATATCTTCCTGCTCTATGCTCTGAGCCCCTCCCATCTACTTAACCCCTATGCTGCCTATAATTTACTAGCTCTTACATCTATTCTATCTAGAATCATAGAATCGTAGAGTTGGACGGGACCTCCTGGGTCATCTGGTCCAATCCTCTGCTCAAAGCAGGATTCGCTAAATCATCCCAGTCAGATGTCTGTCCAGCCTCTGTTTGAAGACTTCTATTGAAGGAGAACTCGCCACTTCTCGTGTCAGCCTGTTCCACTCATTGATCACTCTAACTGTCAAAAAGTTTTTTCTCCAGATTTCGGAATAAATTCTTGGACTTTAGTGCGCTGCCAGATAAAAGTCACTAATCCAGTTTAAGAGAAGGTTTAATCCATTTTATTTCCCAACGCGTTTCGAAATGTGTACCATTTCTTCCTCAGGGAATGACATATATCAGATATATGTCATCCCCTGAGGAAGAAATGGTACACATTTCGAAACGCGTTGGGAAATAAAATGGATTAAACCTTCTCTTAAACTGGATTAGTGACTTTTATCTGGCAGCGCACTAAAGTCCAAGAATTTATTCCGAAATCTGGTGTTTCAAGTGGTCACAGAGCTGACCTTTGGACGTGCAGCAAGCAGATTACTGATTCCGCATGCCTGAATCTCTCCTAAAAAGGGTGAGTAAATTCTAATCTATTGCTCCAGAAATAACCCAGATAAGACCCTATTGCGCTTTTTTGTTCCTTTAGTTTTGAATACAAAAAGTTTTTTCTAATATCTAATCTGTGTCTCCTCCCATTCAGTTTCATCCCATTGCTTCTAGTCTTTCCTTCTGCAAATGAGAATAAAGTTGATCCTTCTGCAATGTGACAGCCCTTGAGATATTTGTAGACAGCTATTAAGTCTCCTCTCAGTCTTCTGTTTTGCAAACTAAACATTCCCAAATCCTGCAACCTTTCCTCATAAGACACGGTTTGCAGACCGGTCACCATTCTGGTTGCTCTTTTCTGAACTTGCTCCAGTTTGTTGATGTCTTTTTAAAATGTGGTGCCCAAAACTGGACACAATATTCCAGATGAGGTCTGACCAAAGAGGAGTAGAGGGAAATAATGACTTCACGTGATCTAGACTGTATGCTTCTGTTAATACATCCTAGAATTGCATTTGCCTTTTTTTGCTGCTGCATCACACTGTTGACTCATATTCAGTCTGTGATCTATTAGTATACCCAAGTCTTTTTCATATGAGCTGTTGCTTAGCCCTATTCCTCCCATTTTGTATGTTTTTTTTTCAGTTTTATTGCCCAGATATAGAACTTTGCATTTTTTCCCTGTTAAAAACCATTCTGTTAGTTGCTGCCCACTGCTCCAGTTTATTTATATCTTTGGTGTCCCTTTGTACTCTAATCCCCTATACTATATCCTAATCTATCCCTGAGCTGAAAGCACAATACATTACATTACAGTACATGACAATAACATTAAGAAATGACACATTAGCAATGAGTTGCCACATGTAACCGTGTGTGAACAGTGTCCAGGAGAGGGAAGTCACACAAGGGTCCCCGCAATTTGTTTCATTGCAGCCATTTGATAAATTCAAAAAAGTTCAATTTTTTTCTCATTCATGTACACTCTGCACCCCATCTTGACTGAAAAAAAATACTGAAATGAAGAAATTTTTGCAAATTTATTAAAAAAGAAAAACTGAGCAATGGGTCTGAATACTTATGACCTTGTGATATTTCAGACACACATATTTACGTCACATGCTGTCCATTTCCTTGTGATCCTCCTTGAGATTTTTCTACTCCTTCATTGGAGTCCAGCTGTTTTTAATTAAACTGATAGGACTTGATTTGTAAAGGCACACACCTGTCTATATAAGACCTCACAGTGCATGTCAGACCAAATGAGAATCATGAGGTCAAAGGAACTGGCCAAGGAGCTCAGAGACAGAATTGTGGCAAGCCACAGATCTGGCCAAGGTTACAGAAGAATTTCTGCAGTACTCAATTTTTCTAAGAGCTCAGTGGCCTCCATAATCCTTAAATGGAAGAAGTTTGGGACCACCAGAAGTCTTCCTAGACCTGGCCGTCTAACCAAACTGATCAGTCGTGGAGAAGAGCCTTGGTGAGAGAGGTAAAGAAGAACCTCAAAATCACTGTGGCTGAGCTCCACAGATGCATTTGGGAGATGGGAGAAAGTTCCACAAAGTCAACTATCACTGCAGCCCTCCACCAGGCGGGCCTTTATGGCAGAGTGGCCTGACGGAAGCCTCTCCTCAGTGCCAGACATACAAAAGCTGCATAAAGTTTGTTAAAAAACACATGAAGGACTCCCAGACTATGAGAAATAAAATTCTCTGGTCTGATGAGACAAAGATAGAACTTTTTGGTGATAATTCTAAGCGGTATGTGTGGAGAAAACCAGGCACTGCTCATCACCTGCGCAATACAATCCCAACAGTGAAACATGGTGGTGGCAGCATCAAGCTATGGGGGTGTTTTTCAGCTGCAGGGACAGGAAGACTGGCTGTAATTGTAGGAACCATGAATGCGGCCAAGTACAGAGATATCCTGGATGAAAACCTCTTCCAGAGTGCTCTGGACCTCAGACTTGGCTGAAGGTTCACCTTCCAACAAAACAATGACCCTAAGCACACAGCTAAAATAACAAAGGAGTGGCTTCAGAACCACACTGTGACCATTCTTGACTGGCCCAGCCAGAGCCCTGACCTAAACCCAAATGAGCATCTCTGGAGAGACCTGAAAATGGCTGTCCACCAATGTTCACCATCAACCTGACAGAACTGGAGAGGATCTGCAAGGAAGAATGGCAGAGGATCCCCAAATCCAGGGGTGAAAAACTTGTGGCATCATTCCCAAGAAGACTCATGGCTGTACTAGCTCAAAAGGTGCTTCTACTAAATACTGAGCAAAGGGGCTGAATACTTATGACCATGTGAGATTTCATTTTTTTTGTTTTTTAATAAATGTGCAAAAATTTCGACATTTGTTTTTTTTCAGTCAAGATGAGGTGCAGAGTGTACATTAATGAGAAAAAAGGAACTTTTTTGAATTTACCAAATGGCTGAAATGAAACAGAGTGAAAAATGTAAAGGGGTCTGAATACTTTTGAATACTGAATACACGCATCACAGAAGCAAAGCGTCACGAAGATAAGCGTCGGGATACAGCAGTTATTACATGGCACAGAACTAAAATCCATCTTCTCTCTTCATACAGGTAAAAATTCCCTCTGCTTGCTGTCTTCTACAACATATTCAAATGGTACAACTTCCCACCTCTGATTGCTCTCTCATCTGCTGCAATAGACTCTAATGGTAAAAATTCCCTCTGCTTGCTGTCTGCTGTGTCATCTGCTGCTTTAGCATCTAGAAACATATTTTAATGTGTCTGCTAATTCATTGTTATAAATCATTTGGTGCATTGTACTTAAAACTCACTGTTGCATTTCCATGACTGGGATCAGTGTAGATCTTATCTGGTGGAGGTGTTAAAATAGATGTTGCCAGGCTGAATGTCTTTGATCATCCCAAAAAAAAAAAAACAACCCTGGTGTGCTGAGCCCAGCTGCCAAATTATCCTCAACCAGTTCCCACAATCCATCTCTTCTGACCCAGCAGTCTGGACTATAAATGTAGAACCATTCTTAGGGGTGCACGCATCACAGAAGCAAAGCGTCACGAAGATAAGCGTCGGGATACAGCAGTTATTACATGGCAGTTAGTCAGGGCAGGAGTCAGGTAACCCACACTCTGCTGTCCCTTTTATCCATGTGCTTTATTCCTATCCTCCTATGTTCTCTTGCAATCCACTTTCACCGACCAATCCCCCCTCCATCACGACTCATATACATCAGCTCCTCTCTCTTTCCTTCTCCCATGTACAGCTCCCATGCACTTCTCACCTTCTTAAAAAACCTCAGCCCATCTTGCCCAAACACACTGCACAAAAAATCTTCATACAATTCCAAAAACTACTTGCTCTTTATCTTCCTGCTCCTACTGATTTCAGGGGACATCTCCCCCAACCCCGGTCCACCATCCCCCAACCTCAACCCCTACCCTACCTCACATCGAAACCTTAATAATCTTACTAATATTATTTGCACTCCTTCATCTCCTTCTTTCAATTGTGCCCTTTGGAATCCACGGTCTGTATGCAACAAGCTTCCTTTCCTACACAATTACTTTCTGAAAAACTCTCTGAATCTGTTGGCCCTCACGGAAACCTGGATTCAGGATTCTGACACTGTCTCTCCTGCTGCCATTTCCCATGGTGGCTTACAATTCTCCCATTCCCCGAGACCGACAAACAGACCTGGTGGTGGAGTCGGCATACTCCTGTCCCCACAATGCACTTTCCAGGTCATCCCCCCAGTTCCATCACTCTCATTCCCTTCTTTTGAGGTCCACACCATCAGGCTCTTCCGTCCCCTCTCCCTCAGAGTAGCAGTCATATACCGGCCCCCAGGCTCACCCACCCACTTCCTGGACCATTTCTCTGCCTGGCTGCCGCACTTCATGTCCTCAGAACTACCAACCCTTATCCTGGGAGACTTCAACATCCCCATTAACAGCCCCACTTCCACATCTGCATCCCAGCTTCTATCACTAACCACTTCTCTAGGCCTCTCTCAGCTCTCAACCTCTGAAACACACAAAGACGGTAACACCCTGGACCTGGTTTTTGCCCGGCTCTGCTCAGTCTCCTACCTAGATAACTCACCGCTTCCCCTCTCTGACCACAACATTCTCTCCTTTACACTCACAAATCCTCGCTCACCCCAGCACCCTCCTACCTACCATTCAGTCAGAAATCTACAAGCCATTAACCCTCATACACTTTCAGACTCCCTACACTCATCACTGTCCCCAATCTCTTCTTTGTCCTGTCCTGATCTGGCTGTACATCACTTCAATGACACTCTTAGAAGCACCCTTGACCAAGTAGCTCCCCTCACCCTCAGAACCTCCAAACACAGAGTGAAACAGCCCTGGCTCACATCGCAAACCCGATTTCTCCAGCGATGCTCTAGGTGTGCTGAACGCTTATGGAGGAAAACACGCACACCAGAAGACTTCATACACTTCAAATTTATGTTAAGGACATATAACTCTGCCCTTCACCTCGCCAAACAGACCTACTTCACCACCCTGATCTCCTCACTATCCAACAACCCCAAGAAACTTTTTGACACCTTTCACTCCCTCCTCAGGCCAAAAGCACAAGCCCCTATCACAGACATTTGCGCTGATGACCTGGCCTCCCACTTTATAGAGAAAATAGACAATATCCGTCAGGAAATCCGCTCCCAATCACCAAGTTCAGTGACTCCCATCCCTCCCTGCATTTCCCCTGGCTCACTCTCCACATTTGCTCCCATCACAGAAGAAGAAGTCTCCAGGCTCCTCTCCTCTTCTCGTCCGACTACATGCACAACCGACCCCATTCCCTCACATCTCCTCCAGTCTCTCTCCCCAGTCGTCACAACTCACCTAACTACAATCTTTAATCTCTCCCTCTCCTCTGGCATTTTCCCCTCCTCCTTCAAACACTCTATCATTACTCCATTACTAAAGAAACCCACCCTCGACCCATCCTGCACAAACAACTATAGACCAGTCTCCAATCTCCCCTTCATCTCTAAACTCTTGGAGCGCCTGATATACTCACGCCTTACCCATTACCTCTCCACTCACTCCCTCCTAGACCCTTCACAGTCCGGTTTCCACCCCCTACATTCGACAGAAACTGCACTCATCAAAGTGACCAGTGACCTTCTGACTGCAAAACGTAATGGTGACCACTCTCTGCTCATTCTTCTCGACCTTTCTGCAGCTTTCGACACCGTTGACCATCCTCTCCTACTCTCTAGGCTCCAGTCACTAGGCATTAAGGACACTGCTCTTTCCTGGTTCTCCTCCTATCTTTCCGACCGCTCCTTCATTGTTCTGTTTTCTGGCTCCACTTCATCTCCTCTTCCTCTCACTGTTGGGGTACCTCAGGGCTCAGTCCTTGGCCCCCTTCTCTTCTCTCTCTATATGGCCCCAATTGGACAGACCATCAGCAGATTTGGCTTTCAGTACCATCTTTATGCTGATGACACACAACTGTACACATCATCCCCTGACCTTACCTCCGCTGTACTACAGAACGCCACTGACTGTCTGTCTGCAGTCTCCAACATCATGTCTGCTCTCTATCTGAAACTCAACCTCTCCAAAACTGAACTTCTTCTGCTCCCACCATCTACTAACCTCCCTAAATCTGACATTTCCCTCTCTGTAGGTGGCACCATAATAACACCCCGACAGCAGGCGCGCTGTCTGGGTGTTATGTTCGACTCCGATCTCTCCTTCACCTCCCATATACAATCTCTTGCCCGCTCGTGCCGCTTACACCTAAAGAACATCTCTAGAATCCGCCCTTTTCTCACCATGGAAACAACAAAAACTCTCACTGTCGCCCTGATCCACTCCCGCCTGGACTACTGTAATGCTCTATTAATTGGCCTCCCTCTCACTTGACTCTCCCCTCTCCAGTCTATCCTTAAAGCAGCAGCCAGGGTTGTCCATCTGGCTAATCGTTACTCAGACGCGTCCGCTCTTCGCCAGTCGTTACACTGGCTGCCAATTCATTACAGGGTACAATTCAAAGTACTTGTTCTCACCCACAAAGCTCTCCACAGTGCGGCACCCCCTTACATCTCCTCCCTCATTTCTGTCTATCGGCCTAACCGACCGCTGCGCTCTGCAAATGACTTTCGACTAACCTCTGCCCTAATCCGTACCTCCCACTCCCGACTCCAAGACTTCTCCCGTGCTGCGCCAATCCTCTGGAATGCTCTACCCCAAGATATTAGGACCATCCACAATTTGCATAGTTTTAGGCGCTCGCTCAAAACACATTTGTTCAGAGCGGCCTATCACATTCAGTAATCAAAGTCATGTTATGTTTGTGTGTGTGTAGCCCATTCACTATCTCCATCTAACCCCCACCCCCTGAAGATGGCTGGACCGTCATTGTAAATACATCATTGTAAATACAAACCTGTGCTTTGTATCTCCCCCACCTCATTGTAGATTGTAAGCTCCACAAGCAGGGTCGTCTTATTTCGCTTTAATTATTGTATTGTTAACGTTGTTACTTATGACTGTTGTGTTTGAAACTGTTCAACTGTAAAGCGCTGCGGAATATGTTGGCGCTATATAAATAATGATTATTATTATTATTACTTTCCGTACCCACTGTGTGTGTGTATGTATGTATATATATACAGGGGTTGGACAAAATAATGGAAACACCTAACGTTTTGGCATCATAATCTTCGAACATGTTATAAACATGCAAACCGTGACATATGGTAATGTTTTGTAGTTGATTATTTGTGTTATGTGATATGTGTATGTAAGTTAACTGTTCGTTTTGCAGAATTGTAAGAACATTGATGAGAACCTGATACCAATGGCAGACCTCTCGGATTTTCAGAGGCCAAATTGTTGGTGCTGGTATGGCAGGCGCTAGTGTAACAGAAAGTGCCCGAATGCTTGGCGTGTCAAGAGGTGCTGTCTCCAAAGTAATGACTGCGTTTGAAAGAGAAGGAAAAACATCCGCAGCAAAGCACAGGTCCGACCGAAAGTCGAAGTTGACTGCGACCGTCGGCCTCTAAAGCGAATTGTGAGAGAGGATCGCAAGACCACGGCTCCGAAAATCTCTGCTGAGCTCAATGAACACCTACAGAACCCAGTTTCCACGAAAACTGTTCGTCGGGAGCTTCACAAATCTGGATTCCACGGAAGAGCTGCAATTAGAAAACCGCTGCTCTCAATGACAAATGTTTCCAAGCGTTTAGAGAGGTGTAGAAACCTCCAGAATTGGTCCCTCGAGCAGTGTAAACATGTGATATTCTCAGACCATTCATCGTTTACCCTATTTCCGACCTACGGCCGAGTGTACGTTTGGACAAAAAATATGAACCTAGCACTCAACTTAAAGGTATTTGTAAGGCGGTTTATTGCAGTACACGAAAAAAGACGTTTCAGTCAATGTGACCTTCTTCAGGTACTACAAGGGTAAATATAATTACAAAGCAAAACGTCATATAAAACAGAAAAAATAACAAAGGAAAAAAAAGGAAAACAGAAGTATATACAACCATATGACCATTTTGACTATTGTATGTATATACTTCTGTTTTCCTTTGTTTTTTCCTTTTTTGTTTTTCCTTTGTTATTTTTTCTGTTTTATATGACGTTTTGCTTTGTAATTATATTTACCCTTGTAGTACCTGAAGAAGGTCACATTGACCGAAATGTCTTTTTTCGTGTACTACAATAAACCGCCTTACAAATACCTTTAAGTTGAGTGCTAGGTTCATATTTGTTGCTTTAACGGTTTGAGAACCTAACCTTAGCACCATCTTGAGTTGTGCTCACGGTGTTCTTTCTATGAATGTACGTTTGGAGATAGCTGAAAGAAGCAACTGGTGGCCAAATTTGTTCAAGGTCATCCCGATTTGGAAGCTCTCAGGTATGAGTGTAAGCTTATCTGTGAACCGAAAACACCCCTAGGCAGAAGTATGAGAGGTGGGAGTGGGGGGATACACTGCTGGGTAATGATATATTCAGCTGGGGGACAACTAATACAAAGGCTACAACTCCCACTGAGAGTAATGGGGAACGACAGTTTTCTGTGTCAGTAACCATTTAAACGGAAACGATCATCAGAAAATTAATTTTAAAAGTAGGTTTTTGTATTAAATGTTTTTTGTTTTTTCTTTACTTTGGCAAGGTTTTTATATATATATATATATATATATATATATATATATATATATATATATATTTTGCTCTTTATTGTAAAAAAAGAAGAAAGAGAAATCTTAACATTTTTAGACTAGGCACTTAGGCACTGGGGATATTTTAGTCACTACTTTCCAGTCCTTTCAAGAAGGCTTTTCAGCAGACTCCTTAATAGCAGAGGCAGGATTACAATAGATGGTAACACATATATTACACAGCTGATAACACAGGCGATCACAATAGATGATATCAAAGCTCACCTCCTCCTGTACAATGACTGATAACACCACTATATACAATAGATAACACAGGGTTCACTATAGGCAATGTCACAGCTCACCTGCTCCTCCTTTCTTCGCAATGATCTTTGCACACACTCATTAGAAGCTTCAGTACAAAAGATAGTGTCAGAGTCTGGACATTGTGGCTAATGTACAGGCTCGGACTGGCCCATAGGGTAGCAGGGGAATCCCCCCGGTGGGCCCCTGTGCAGATCTGGACCCCCACCCCACTGTAATGGCAGTACTTGGCATAATTCGCGTTTTCCTCTGTACAGAAAAATAGCATCTCATCATTCATTAACCAAACTACCTAGTTTATTATTACGATATATAGAGATATAGGTAAATTTTTGACCGAGGGTAGTGTAATATTTGTATGCAGGTGAAAAGTGGCCCCCAGAATCAATGTTACTGGTGGGCCCTTGGCACCCCATTCCGACACTGCTAATATGCAAGTGGATTTCCTGAAACGATAGGAAGTTAACGTGTAAAACTGAATAAATGCAAATATTGTGGTTGAAAACCACAGCGAGCTCACTAACTAAACCCGCAGGTGCTCGGAACTCCGTCTTGATGGGGCGAGGTGCATGCAATAATGAATGAAGAGAACGTCCCAGCTCCTTTAAAAATCTTCAAACTTTATTTATCCTTATCAGGAAAATTATTGCGGTAAAAAAACCTCCAATACTAGTGTGAATAAGAGGGGTTAAAGCGACGTGTTTCGATCTGCAACCGGATCTTTATCAAAGCTTTGATAGGATTTTTAAAGGAACTGGAACATTCACTTCATCCAGAGTGTAAAAATGCCTGAGCGTCCGGTGTGAAAATTACATGACTTTGCATTTTCTTTTTAATACAGATTGCGATACAGAAAAACAATATTGTTAAAAAAAATATATTTAAATAATAGGTAATTTTCTGATGCTAGCTTCTCTTCAAAGATGCAATCCGATTTTTGTTTTTGCAGTTTCATTTTTTCCTCGTAGAGACATAACTGTTTTATGTTTCTTTCAAACTAGCCGTGAGAAGGTTTGTTTTTTGCCAGACAAATTTTATTATTATTGTTATGCATTTATATAGTGCCATTTATTATTCCATGGCGCTTTACATGTGAAAAGGGGAAATATAGATAAGTATAATAAACATGTGTAAGACAAGGGACACACACGTACATAAGGAGAGGGGACCCTGCCCGCGAGGGCTCACAGTCTACAGGGATGGGTGAGGATACAGTAGGAGAGGGTAGAGCAGGTCGTGCGGCGGTTCAGTAGACCGAGGATCATTGCAGGCTGTAGGCTTGTCAGAACAGGTGGGTCTTCAGGTTCTTCTTGAAGGTTTCCGTTGATGGTGAGAGTCTGATGTGTTGCGGCAGAGAGTTCCAGAGTATGGGGGAAGCACGGGAGAAGTCTTGTATGCGGTTATGGGAAGAAGAGATAAGGGGGGAGTAGAGAAGGAGATCTTGAGATGACTGAAGGTTGCATGCGGGTAGGTACCTAGAGACCATGTCACAGATGTATGGAGGAGACAGGTTGTGGATGGCTTTGCATGTCATGGTTAGGGTTTTGAATTGGAGCCTCTGGGCAATAGGAAGCCAGTGAAGGGCCTGGCATAGGGGGGAGGCTGGGGAATAGCGGGGAGACAGGTGGATTAGTCGGGCAGCATAGTGTAGGATGGACTGGAGCGGAGCCAGAGTGCTAGAGGCGAGGCCAGAGAGTAGGAGGTTGCTGTAGTTGAGGCGGGAGATGATAAGAGCATGCACTAGTGTTTTTGTGGTTTTGTGGTTGAGGAATGCGCGGGTCCGGGAAATATATTTGAGTGTGAGGCGGCAGGAGGAGGCGAGGGCTTGGATATGTGGTTTGGAAGAGCGCAGAGTCGAGGATCACCCCAAGGCACTGAGCGTGCGGGACTGGAGAAAGTGAGCAGCTATTGACATTGATATATAGGTCTGGTGGAGGGGTAGAGTGAGGTGGGGGAAAGATGATGAATTCTGTTTTGTCCATATTCAGTTTGAGAAAGCGAGCAGAGAAGAAGACTGAGATAACAGACAATGTGGGATGTCAGTCAGTAAGGAGGCGAGGTTGGGTCCAGATAGGTGGATCTGCGTGTCATCGGCATAGAGACGATACTGCAAACCGTGGGATTCTAGGAGCTGTCCCGAGCCAAAGGTGTAGATGGAGAATAGTAGGGGTCCTAGGACAGAGCCTCGAGGAACACCGACAGACAGGGGGTGAGGTGAGGAGGTGGTGTGTGAGAGGGAGACACTAAATGTTCGGTCTGTTCGGTATGATGAGATCCAGGATAGGGCCTGGTCTGTGATGCCAAGAGATGAGAGGGTCTGTAGCAGGAGGGAATGGTGTACGGTGTCGAAGGCAGAAGACAGGTCCAGGAGAAGGAGGACAGAGTAGTGTCGCTTGCTCTTGGCGGTTAGTAGGTCGTTAGTGACTTTAGGGCAGTTTCAGTTGAGTGATGCGGTCAGAAGACAGATTGTAACCGGTCAAAGAGGGAACAGGAGGAGAGGTGGGAGGACAATTCAAGATATACATGCTGTTTTAAGTTTTAAAGGATACCATTCATTTTACCATATACTGTACGGCAAAATGGGAACAAAATACTTTTATGTGTCCTTTAACTGTGCAGTAAAAACTACCTGGTAATGTGATTATTCACACATTGCGTTTTTTTTCTTCAGCAAAACCTGCTCTCTTGGCAGTAAGAAACTTGCGGCAAAAAAAATAAGCAAAACCTGATACCTGCATTTTTTCAGCATTTTTTTCATCACTCATTACTTTCAATGGATGAAAAATCCAGGTTTTGCACAAAATACTAAGAACAAAAAAAACAAGCTGTGCATGAGATTTCTGAAATATCATAGACATAGCTGCGATTTGCAGTACCAGCTAAAATTAGCATAAATAATGCTTAAAAAAACTACCAAAAATGCATATGTGTGAACATACCCTTAGGCTGTGTGCCCACGCTGTGGATTGTGGGCGGATTCATCCTCGCGGATTTTGTAAAATCCGCAGGTGAAACCGCAGGTCAAAAGACCTGCGGTTTTACCTGTGGATTGCTCTGCGGTTTTTCATCTCCTCAATGGAGGAGATGGCAAACCGCAGCAGAATCCGCAGAAAGAATTGACATGTCAATTCTTTCTGCGGATTGAAAACCGCAGATAATCAGCGCTGAAAATTCCGCACCGTCTGCATTGCGGTTTTTGATTCCCATAAGGAATCATGGTACTGTACACCGCAGCAAAAACTGCTGCGGGTCAGCAAAACAAAATTGTTGCCATTTTCTGAGACCTATAATTTTTTTTAATACTTTTTTTTTTTTTTACCTTTCACTTTTTTTCAGTCTCTGTAAAAGACTTGAACCTGCAAACAATATTAAAGTATAAAGTAAAATGACACTGGGTCCGGTGAAGCCTGCTGCTGAATTTCAAAGAAGAGAAAACAGAGCAGCTGTAAGCAGGTGCAGGAATGCAGTAACCTAGGGATTGCAGAAGAAGGCTGTAAAACAAGGTTGTTTAATTGGCTATCAAATAAAAGGGTGTCAATGGTCTCCTCTCGGAGCTAATAACATTAACCGATGGATAGTAACAAGGGGAGTAAACAAAGGGTTAACGCGACAGTCTGATATGTAAATGGAACTTATTGTGGTCTTCTCTGGTCCTCATTCAAATACAGTTTGATGGAAGTTGTAGTACCGGCAACGGACGGCGTGGCGTCCTTAGATGGATCCAGCGAATCACGGTCCAGCTTCTGGTGGCAACTGATGTCGATGTTCTCTGACCCAGAAAGAAACCCCCGTCCATGGGTAGTCTTCTTCTGGATCCAATTCCAGCTCTGTAATCTCCCATCCTTTCCGGCCAAACAGTAGGGTATACGGAGTGTATCCGGTTGTACTGTGCACTCGGTTGTTGTACACCCAGACTAATTCAGCCACGCACTCAGGCCATCATACTTTCCAATCTTCTTCCAATGTTCTCAACATCTGAATTAGTGTCCGGTTGAAGGGTTCACAGGCTCCATTCCCCTGACAATGATAGGGCGTCGTTCTGGACTTCTCAATCTGGTACAGACAGTGTAATTCCTCCATCACTCAACCTTGAAAACAAGCACCTTGGCTGGAATGAACTCTCATAGGGCAACCAAACACCCAGATGAAGTCTCGGCAGATAGCCTGCATGGCTGAGTCAGCAGTCTGATCCCGAGTTGGAGTTACTTCAGCGAATTTGATAAAGTGGTCGGTCATCATTCATACCTGAGATGAGCTAGACCCACGGTCAAGTAGTCGATCATCAATAACTCTAAGGGAGCAGAAGTCACGATGGTCTGTGTGGGGGCTCTCTGTTATTATTATTATTATTATTTATTGTTATAGCACCATTTATTCCATGGCGCTTTACATGTAAGGAGGGGTATACATAGTAAAAACAAGTACAATAATGTTAAACAATACAAGTCATAACTGGTACAGGAGGAGACAGGACCCTGCCCGCGAGGGCTCACAATCTACAAGGGATGGGTGAGAATACAGTAGGCGAGGGTAGAGCTGGTCATGTAGCGGTTTGGTGGATCGGTGGTTACTGCAGGTTATAGGCTTGTCGGAAGAGGTCGGTCTTCAGGCTCTTTTTGAAGGTTTTGATGGTAGGTGAGAGTCTGATATGTTGTGGTAGAGAGTTCCAGAGTAGGGGTGATGCGCGAGAGAAATCTTGTATGCGATTGTGGGAAGAGGAGATAAGAGGGGAGTAGAGAAGGAGATCTTGTGAGGATCGGAGGTTGCGTGCAGGAAAGTACCGGGAGATGAGGTCACAGATGTATTGAGGAGACAGGTTGTGGATGGCTTTGTATGTCATGGTTAGGGTTTTGTACTGGAGTCTCTGGGCAATGGGGAGCCAGTGAATGGATTGACGGAGGGGTGAAGCTGGGGAATAGCAGGGGGACAGGTGGATTAGTCGGGCAGCAGAGTTTAGAATAGATTGGAGGGGTGCTGTTCCGGAGGTTTAGCCAGTTCACAGCTCTGACATCCCTGACAGGCCTCCTCTACTGCAGTCTTCAATTGGGGCCGATGGACCAGCTTCTGTAACAACTGGAACGTCATTTCTGAACCAAAGTGGGCCCCTCTCTCATGGGGCTCCATAGCCACTATGCTGATAAACTCCTGTACCAACTGCACTTTTCTATACAACAAGCCGTCTTCTAATAGGAGCCTCTCCCACTGCCACTGTCCCACTGTCTCAATTAGGCAAAATCCCAATCTAATGTTGGAGTTACATCCAGTCATCTCGAGGTCGTCCCAGCACTTGTTCTCCAGATGCCTCGCTGATCTGTCGTAGCTGCTAACGACCTGGCAAAGTCCCGAAAACCAGAGCTCTTTTCTGCCTCCAACTCTTCGTCTCGGTCGCGTCCAGGTCGCTCATGAGTCACTCTTGACAGAGCATCAGCATGCGTATTCTCAGCTCCTTTCCGATATGCAATCCTGTATCAATACTTTGCCATGCGGGCCACCCATCTTTGCTCCAAGGCCCCCAGTATTGCATTTTCTACGTGGGCCAGGGGATTGTTATCGGTGCGCACCAAGACTTTGGACCCCAACAAATATTCGGCGAATTTCTCGGTCATCGCCCACACTAATGCCAGCAATTCCAGCTTGAAGGAACTGTAATTGTCCGGGTTATGTTCCGAGTCGTGGAGGGACCACGTAGGCAATCACTCGTTCCTTCCCTTCCTGCATTTGGGACAGCACGGCCCCCCAGACCACGTAGGCTTCCATCAGTGTGAAGGATGAAGGGCTGGGAGAAGTCTGCATAGGCGGGTATTGGGGCTTCAGTCAAGGCCATCTTTAAGGCTCGGAAGGCTTTTTCCTGGCTATTTCCCAATTGAATGGTCAGGTTCTTTGCACCAGACGGCACTCCTTTTAGTAGTTTCAGAAACGGATTAGCGATGCAAGTGAAAATTCTTCACAAACCTTCGGCACTACCCAGTAAGCCCCAAAAATGCCCAAACGTCTTTCACTGTCTTCGGGGTGGGCCAGTCCTGTACTACCGCTATCTTCTCACGGGCATTTCTCTCACCCTCAGCGGATAGGGCATGTCCCAGGTACTTGATTTGTTTGCGGAAAAGGTGACATTTTTGGGGCTTCACTTTCAGACCTTGCTTCTGTAGTCAATTCAACACTTGCTCCAACCACCGGAGATGTTCTTTAAAGGTGGCTGCATAGACGATATCATCCAAGTAGATGAGGGTAGCCTCAAAGTTCAGATCTCCCAAACATCTTTCCATAAATCACTGAAATGTCCCAGGAGCATTAGTAAGGCCGAAGGGCATCCGATTGAATTCAAATAATCCCATGGGCAGTATGACCGATGTCTTCGGCTGATTATGCTCAGCCGTGGGGACCTGCCAATATCCGCTGGCCAGATCTAGGGACAAAAAATACTTTGCCTTCCCCAAGGTGGACAACAACTCCTCAATTCTAGGTAGGGGTTAAGAGTCCCGCACTGTACAGGCATTCAGTCGCCTATAGTAGACACAGAAACGCAGGGTCCTGTCCTTCTTCTGAACTAGAACGATGGGAGCTGCCCACAGGCTCTGACTCTCCCGCATCACTCCACTCTGCAGCATGTGTACTAACATTTCTTTCACTTCCTTGTACATTTGCGGCGGGATCTGCCGGTATCTCTCCCAGATCGGTGCAGAACTTCCTGTGGGTATCTCGTGGGTTATGGCTGTTGTGCACCTGAAGTCATCTTCATGACGGGCAAAGACACCCTGGTACGCTCCAGCACAGCTTCCACCTGTTGCGGTGAGAGTCCAGTCAATTCAGCCCGCATCTACTCCAAGATTTGACGCCCTTCCTTCATGCTTCCAGATGGATGCTCTGGGGACATGGTAGCGGCTACAGTCCAAGGGTCTCCTTGTTTTACGGCTAGCTGGACGGCCTCCGGTTGCATCAGTTCTTCTGGCATGCCCAGCACCTGTGTCACTTCACTTTTGGGTGAGAGTGCAAGATTGTCCTCCCTCAGGTTGACACACCGCACCACTACGTTACCGTCAAGGATGACGGCTAATGTCCGAGCAATGAAGGGTCCTGAGGGTATTTGATCCATTGAGGTTGGCTCTATCTGGACTTCCACCCCTTCGAGGGTGTACAAGCTCGTACGGGCAGTGTGAGCACAGTCTGACCAGGTGGCAGAACGAGTTTAGCAGCGGCAAGGACTACCACCTTTCCTAAAACTTTCCCTTCACTCGACGTTTCTTGGGCCTGGGCAAACCATATCAATTGTTGAAACACCTTCCTCTGGGGGGTTTGTGGGCTCCATCGGTCCAGAAACGCATCTGGTGACTCGATATTAAGAGAGTCCCAAGTTCTTTCAGCACATTCATCTCCAAAGTCACTGCAGGACAATTGCCAGGGTCTCCAGCTGTTAACACGACTGCTTTCCGGCCCACAACCTCGCCGCACACTGTAATTTGCATCCAGGCCACCCCTGCGACCGGGATGGGCAACTAATTGGCTGCCGTCAGCTTGATTACTGGGCCCCATTCTGACCGCATCGACTCAGGAAAATAACGTCTGAAATACGCTTCGGGTATGGTGGTTACCTGCAATCCAGTATCTACTAGACAGCGAACGGCTTGCCCATTCATCTCAGCCCATATGAGGGGACTCAGAAATTAAACTTTCGGAACTGCCTTCTCTCCTCTTTGGCTTCTCAGGCTCCGGGCGGCGTCCCCCAGCCATGGAGCCCACTAGTTTTAATGGCTGCCAAGGTAGGGACCACCCCCCGTCTCGCACACCCTCGGGCTTAGTGTCCAGCATTTCCACACTTGAAACAAGTTGGATCCCATTCTGCACGGGGTTGTCCCATTCCCTGGCGATGTTCAAAAGGCAAGCGGGACTCGGAGTCACTCCTGTCTCTGGGTATATTCGAAGCTCACCAATTAGACAAACAATACACAGGGTTAATTCAACAGAACCCCTGTGCCAATAAGGAAATAATGTAAAGATAGTTCCATGCAAGAAAAGTATTAACCTATAGAAAAACTTTGCACACCAGAACTAAATAAAACAACATATAATTTTATTTGATAATAATTAAAATCATGATAATGAATAGTATAAAGAAACTAGCTGAAGAGCCCGGCGCTGCCCGGGCTGTAGCTGCGACGGTGCGGATGCCAATCCCGGACATACACACATACACACATTGAGCTTTATATATTAGCTCAGATCAGATCCTGTAGACCCATTTTCTGACTTTTTTTTTTAACTCATAACAATTGCGCCTCATCTATCAAAGTTCATTAACCGCCTTGTCTCCAATAGCAACCGATCTGGCCCACTGCTTTGTCACCTGTTATTATGGTCGACAAGGCCAGACAGTCTGAGGCCCTTCAAGTGAAAATTACTGCAGTACGTCATTACAGTTGCCCATAGCAACCAATCAGCTTCCATTTTCTAATATACACTAAAAGAAGAAAACATGAAGTTTATTTGGGCAGCACCTGTATTTCTTATTATTAGGCTATGTGCACACGGTGAGGAACTCCCGCAAAAATTACCGCGAGAATTCCGAATTCCGCGGGAAAACCGCATTTTAAATTCCCGCAATTTTCCCGCGGAAAAACTAGCAATTTATAAGCGTAATTAGCTTGCAGAATTGCTAGCGTTTCCCAAGTGATCTGTAGCATCGCATGGAGAACTGATTGACAGGTTGGTCACACTCGTCAAACATAGTGTTTGACAAGTGTGACCAACGTTTTACAATTGAGGCTGCCTATGCAGCATCAGTACTAAAAAGATCTAATGTTAAAAATAATAAAAAAAAATAAAAACATCGTGTTATTCTCACCTTAAGGCGTCCCGCGCAGCGTTCCCGATCATCGCGATGCTCCCGTTCCCAGTGATGCCTTGCGAGACCTTTGATGACGTAGCAGTCTCGCGATACTGTAGTGGTCTCACGAGACCGCTACGTCATCACAGGTCCTTGCCGCAAGGCATCACTGGGAACAGGAGTTGGCGGGAGCATCGGTAAGGCTGCGCCAGACCCCGGAAGGTGAATATTACCCGTTTTTTTATTTTAACTCTATTTTTTACAGGGGTATGGTGCCCAGAGCCCGGGGGACAGTCTCCTCTCCTCCGGACCGTGGGTACCATCCGCAAATGTTCTGCTTACTTTTCGCATGGTGTTGACAGCCACATGCGGAAAGTAAGCAGATCGATGCATTCCTATGGGTGCGAGATCAGCGTGATTCCGCAAATTAATGAGTATGCTGCGTATTTTTCCACGATGCGATTCCACCGCGGGAAAATCTGCAGCATCAGCACAGCATTGCGGAATCCCATAGGAATGCATGGGATGCTGTTTTTTTGGCCTTTTCGCAGCAAAATCGCAAGTTAAAAACTGGCGCGAAAAAAACGCAATGTGTGAACGCAGCCTTAGTAATATCCGGCCTATTCATTGTATAGTGTCAGCAACTGCATGTCAGCAGTGTCTCCTATTGATAGTGCCCGCAGTGCCCCCTATTGATAGTGCCCGCAGTTCCCACTATTCATAGTGCCCGCAGTGCCCCCTATTGATAGTGCCCCCAGTGCCCACTATTGATAGTGCCCGCAGTGCCCCCTATTCATAGTGCCCGCAGTGCCCCCTATTCATAGTGCCCGCAGTGCCCCCTATTGATAGTGCCCCCAGTGCCCACTATTGCTAGTGCCCGCAGTGCCCCCTATTGATAGTGCCCGCAGTGCCCCCTATTGATAGTGCCCCCTATTGCTAGTGCCCGCAGTGCCCCCTATTGATAGTGCCCACAGTGCCCCCTATTGCTAGTGCCCGCAGTGCCCCCTATTGATAGTGCCCGCAGTGCCCACTATTGATAGTGCCCGCAGTGCCCCCTATTGATAGTGCCCACAGTGCCCCCTATTGCTAGTGCCCGCAGTGCCCCCTATTGATAGTGCCCGCAGTGCCCCCTATGGATAGTGCCCGCAGTGCCCCCTATTGATAGTGCCCACAGTACCCCCTATGGATAGTGCCCGCAGTGCCCACTATTGATAGTGCCCGCAGTGCCCCCTATGGATAGTGCCTGCAGTGCCCACTATAACGTCTGCAGTGCCCCCTATTGATAGTGCCCGCAGTGCCCCCTATTGCTAGTGCCCACAGTGCCCCCTATTGATAGTGCCCGCAGTGCCCCTATGGATAGTGCCCGCAGTGCACACTATTGATAGTGCCCGCAGTGCCCACTATAACGTCTGCAGTGCCCCTATTGATAGTGCCCGCAGTGCCTCCTATGGATAGTGCCCACTATAACGTCTGCAGTGCCCCCTATGGATAGTGCCCGCAGTGCCCCCTATTGATAGTGCCCGCAGTGCCCCCTATGGATAGTGCCCGCAGTGCCCACTATAACGTCTGCAGTGCCCCCTATTGATAGTGCCCGCAGTGCCCCCTATGGATAGTGCCCGCAGTGCCCCCTATTGATAGTGCCCGCAGCACCCCCTATTGATAGTGCCCGCAGTGCCCCCTATGGATAGTGCCCGCAGTGCCCACTATAACGTCTGCAGTGCCCCCTATTGATAGTGCCCGCAGTGCCCCCTATGGATAGTGCCCGCAGTGCCCACTATTGATAGTGCCTGCAGTGCCCACTATAACGTCTGCAGTGCCCCCTATTGATAGTGCCCGCAGTGCCCCCTATTGATAGTGCCCGCAGTGCCCCCTATGGATAGTGCCCGCTGTGCCCACTATTGATAGTGCCCGCAGTGCCCACTATAACATCTGCAGTGCCCCCTATTGATAGCGCCCGCAGTGCCCCCTATTGATAGTGCCCGCAGTGCACACTATAACGTCTGCAGTGTCCCCTATTGATAGTGCCCGCAGTGCCCCCTATGGATAGTGCCCGCTGTGCCCACTATTGATAGTGCCCGCAGTGCCCACTATAACGTCTGCAGTGCCCCTTATGGATAGTGCCCGCAGTGCCCCCTATGGATAGTGCCCGCAGTGCCCCCTATTGATAGTGCCTGCAGTGCCCCCTATGGATAGTGCCCGCAGTGCCCACTATTGATAGTGCCCCAGTGCCCCCTATTGATAGTGCCCGCAGTGCCCCCTATGGATAGTGCCCGCAGTGCCCACTATTGATAGTGCCTGCAGTGCCCCCTATGGATAGTGCCTGCAGTGCCCACTATAACGTCTGCAGTGCCCCCTATTGATAGTGCCCGCAGTGCCCCCTATTGCTAGTGCCCGCAGTGCCCCCTATTGATAGTGCCCGCAGTGCCCCCTATGGATAGTGCCTGCAGTGCCCACTATTGATAGTGCCCGCAGTGCCCACTATAACGTCTGCAGTGCCCCCTATTGATAGTGCCCGCAGTGCCCCCTATGGATAGTGCCCACTATAACGTCTGCAGTGCCCCCTATTGATAGTGCCCGCAGTGCCCCCTATGGATAGTGCCCGCAGTGCCCCCTATTGATAGTGCCCGCAGTGCCCCCTATGGATAGTGCCCGCAGTGCCCACTATAACGTCTGCAGTGCCCCCTATTGATAGTGCCCGCAGTGCCCCCTATGGATAGTGCCCGCAGTGCCCCCTATTGATAGTGCCCGCAGCGCCCCCTATTGATAGTGCCCGCAGTGCCCCCTATTGATAGTGCCCGCAGTGCCCCCTATGGATAGTGCCCGCAGTGCCCCCTATTGATAGTGACCGCAGTGCCCACTATAACGTCTGCAGTGCCCCCTATTGATAGTGCCCGCAGTGCCCCCTATGGATAGTGCCCGCAGTGCCCCCTATTGATAGTGCCCGCAGTGCCCCCTATGGATAGTGCCCGCAGTGCCCCCTATTGATAGTGCCCGCAGTGCCCACTATAACGTCTGCAGTGCCCCCTATTGATAGTGCCCCCTATGGATAGTGCCCGCAGTGCCCCCTATGGATAGTGCCCGCAGTGCCCCCTATTGATAGTGCCCGCAGTGCCCCCTATGGATAGTGCCCGCAGTGCCCCCTATTGATAGTGCCCGCAGTGCCCCCTATTGATAGTGCCCACTATAACGTCTGCAGTGCCCCCTATTGATAGTGCCCGCAGTGCCCCCTATGGATAGTGCCCGCAGTGCCCCCTATGGATAGTGCCCGCAGTGCCCACTATTGATAGTGCCCGCAGTGCCCACTATTGATAGTGCCCGCAGTGCCCCCTATGGATAGTGCCCGCAGTGCCCCCTATGAATAGTGCCCGCAGTGCCCCCTATTGATAGTGCCCGCAGTGCCCCCTATGGATAGTGCCCGCAGTGCCCACTATTAATAGTGCCCGCAGTGCCCACTATTAATAGTTCCCGCAGTGCCCCCTATGGATAGTGCCCGCAGTGCCCACTATTGATAGTGCCCGCAGTGCCCACTATGGATAGTGCCCGCAGTGCCCACTATGGATAGTGCCCGCAGTGCCCCCTATGGATAGTGGCCGCAGTGCCCCTATGGATAGTGCCCGCAGTGCCCCCTATGGATAGTGCACGCAGTGCCCACTATGGATAGTGCCCCCTATGGATAGTGCCCGCAGTGCCCACTATGGATAGTGCCCGCAGTGCCCACTATGGATAGTGCCCGCAGTGCCCACTATGGATAGTGCCCGCAGTGCCCCCTATGGATAGTGCCCGCAGTGCCCACTATGGATAGTGCCCGCAGTGCCCCCTATGGATAGTGCCCGCAGTGCCCACTATGGATAGTGCCTGCAGTGCCCCCTATTGATAGTGCCCGCAGTGCCCACTATGGATAGTGCCCGCAGTGCCCACTATGGATAGTGCCTGCAGTGCCCCCTATTGATAGTGCCCACTATGGATAGTGCCCGCAGTGCCCCCTATGGATAGTGCCCGCAGTGCCCACTATGGATAGTGCCCGCAGTGCCCCCTATGGATAGTGCCCGCAGTGCCCACTATGGATAGTGCCCGCAGTGCCCCCTATGGATAGTGCCCGCAGTGCCCACTATGGATAGTGCCCGCAGTGCCCCCTATGGATAGTGCCTGCAGTGCCCACTATGGATAGTGCCCGCAGTGCCCCCTATGGATAGTGCCCGCAGTGCCCCCTATGGATAGTGCCCGCAGTGCCCCCTATTGATAGTGCCCGCAATGCCCCCTATTGATAGTGCCTGCAGTGCCCCCTATGGATAGTGCCCACAGTGCCCCCTATTGATAGTGCCCGCAGTGCCCCCTATTGATAGTGCCCGCAGTGCCCCCTATGGATAGTGCCCGCTGTGCCCACTATTGATAGTGCCTGCAGTGCCCACTATAACGTCTGCAGTGCCCCCTATGGATAGTGCCCACAGTGCCCCTTATGGATAGTGCCCGCAGTGCCCCCTATGGATAGTGCCCGCAGTGCCCCCTATTGATAGTGCCCGCAGTGCCCACTATTGATAGTGCCCGCAGTGCCCCCTATGGATAGTGCCCGCAGTGCCCACTATTGATAGTGCCCGCAGTGTCCCCTATCGATAAGTGCCCGCAGTGCCCCCTATGGATAGTGCCCGCAGTGCCCACTATGGATAGTGCCTGCAGTGCCCCCTATTGATAGTGCCCCCTATTGATAGTGCCCGCAGTGCCCCCTATGGATAGTGCCTGCAGTGCCCCCTATTGATAGTGCCTGCAGTGCCACCTATGGATAGTGCCCGCAGTGCCCCCTATGGATAGTGCCCGCAGTGCCCCCTATGTATAGTGCCCGCAGTGCCCCCTATGGATAGTGCCCGCAGTGCCCACTATGGATAGTGCCCGCAGTGCCCCCTATGGATAGTGCCCGCAGTGCCCACTATGGATAGTGCCCGCAGTGCCCCCTATGGATAGTGCCCGCAGTGCCCACTATGGATAGTGCCCGCAGTGCCCCCTATGGATAGTGCCCGCAGTGCCCACTATGGATAGTGCCCGCAGTGCCCCCTATGGATAGTGCCCGCAGTGCCCACTATTGATAGTGCCCGCAGTGCCCCCTATGGATAGTGCCCGCAGTGCCCACTATGGATAGTGCCCGCAGTGCCCACTATTGATAGTGCCCGCAGTGCCCACTATGGATAGTGCCCGCAGTGCCCCCTATTGATAGTGCCCGCAGTGCCCCCTATGGATAGTGCCCGCAGTGCCCCCTATGGATAGTGCCCGCAGTGCCCCTTATGGATAGTGCCCGCAGTGCCCACTATGGATAGTGCCCGTAGTGCCCCCTATGGATAGTGCCCGCAGTGCCCCCTATGAATAGTGCCCGCAGTGCCCCCTATTGATAGTGCCCGCAGTGCCCCCTATGGATAGTGCCCGCAGTGCCCACTATTAATAGTGCCCGCAGTGCCCACTATTAATAGTTCCCGCAGTGCCCCCTATGGATAGTGCCCGCAGTGCCCATTATTGATAGTGCCCGCAGTGCCCACTATGGATAGTGCCCGCAGTGCCCACTATGGATAGTGCCCGCAGTGCCCACTATGGATAGTGCCCGCAGTGCCCCCTATGGATAGTGCACGCAGTGCCCCCTATGGATAGTGCCCGCAGTGCCCCCTATGGATAGTGCCCGCAGTGCCCACTATGGATAGTGCCCGCAGTGCCCCCTATGGATAGTGCCCGCAGTGCCCACTATGGATAGTGCCCGCAGTGCCCACTATGGATAGTGCCTGCAGTGCCCCCTATTGATAGTGCCCGCAGTGCCCACTATGGATAGTGCCCGCAGTGCCCACTATGGATAGTGCCCGCAGTGCCCCCTATGGATAGTGCCCGCAGTGCCCCCTATGGATAGTGCCCGCAGTGCCCACTATGGATAGTGCCTGCAGTGCCCCCTATTGATAGTGCCGGCAGTGCCCACTATGGATAGTGCCCGCAGTGCCCACTATGGATAGTGCCTGCAGTGCCCCCTATGGATAGTGCCCGCAGTGCCCACTATGGATAGTGCCCGCAGTGCCCACTATGGATAGTGCCTGCAGTGCCCCCTATTGATAGTGCCCGCAGTGCCCCCTATGGATAGTGCCCGCAGTGCCCACTATGGATAGTGCCTGCAGTGCCCACGATGGATAGTGCCCGCAGTGCCCCCTATGGATAGTGCCCGCAGTGCCCACTATTGATAGTGCCCGCAGTGCCCACTATTGATAGTGCCCGCAGTGCCCCCTATGGATAGTGCCCGCAGTGCCCCCTATGAATAGTGCCCGCAGTGCCCCCTATTGATAGTGCCCGCAGTGCCCACTATGGATAGTGCCCGCAGTGCCCCCTATGGATAGTGCCCGCAGTGCCCACTATTGATAGTGCCCGCAGTGCCCACTATTGATAGTGCCTGCAGTGCCCCCTATGGATAGTGCCCGCAGTGCCCCCTATGGATAGTGCCCGCAGTGCCCCCTATGGATAGTGCCCGCAGTGCCCCCTATGGATAGTGCCCGCAGTGCCCACTATTGATAGTGCCCGCAGTGCCCCCTATTGATAGTGCCCGCAGTGCCCACTATGGATAGTGCCCGCAGTGCCCCCTATGGATAGTGCCCGCAGTGCCCACTATTGATAGTGCCCGCAGTGCCCACTATGGATAGTGCCCGCAGTGCCCCCTATGGATAGTGCCCGCAGTGCCCACTATTGATAGTGCCCGCAGTGCCCACTATTGATAGTGCCCGCAGTGCCCCCTATGGATAGTGCCCGCAGTGCCCCCTATGGATAGTGCCCGCAGTGCCCACTATTGATAGTGCCCGCAGTGCCCACTATGGATAGTGCCCGCAGTGCCCCCTATGGATAGTGCCCGCAGTGCCCCCCTATGGATAGTGCCCGCAGTGCCCACTATTGATAGTGCCCGCAGTGCCCACTATTGATAGTGCCCGCAGTGCCCCCTATGGATAGTGCCCGCAGTGCCCCCTATGAATAGTGCCCGCAGTGCCCCCTATTGATAGTGCCCGCAGTGCCCCCTATGGATAGTGCCCGCAGTGCCCACTATTAATAGTGCCCGCAGTGCCCACTATTAATAGTTCCCGCAGTGCCCCCTATGGATAGTGCCCGCAGTGCCCACTATTGATAGTGCCCGCAGTGCCCACTATGGATAGTGCCCGCAGTGCCCACTATGGATAGTGCCCGCAGTGCCCCCTATGGATAGTGGCCGCAGTGCCCCTATGGATAGTGCCCGCAGTGCCCCCTATGGATAGTGCACGCAGTGCCCACTATGGATAGTGCCCCCTATGGATAGTCCCCGCAGTGCCCCCTATGGATAGTGCCCGCAGTGCCCACTATGGATAGTGCCCGCAGTGCCCACTATGGATAGTGCCCGCAGTGCCCACTATGGATAGTGCCCGCAGTGCCCCCTATTGATAGTGCCCGCAGTGCCCACTATGGATAGTGCCCGCAGTGCCCACTATTGATAGTGCCCGCAGTGCCCCCTATGGATAGTGCCCGCAGTGCCCACTATTGATAGTGCCCGCAGTGTCCCCTATCGATAAGTGCCCGCAGTGCCCCCTATGGATAGTGCCCGCAGTGCCCACTATGGATAGTGCCCGCAGTGCCCCCTATTGATAGTGCCCCCTATTGATAGTGCCCGCAGTGCCCACTATGGATAGTGCCCGCAGTGCCCACTATGGATAGTGCCCGCAGTGCCCCCTATGGATAGTGCCCGCAGTGCCCACTATGGATAGTGCCTGCAGTGCCCCCTATTGATAGTGCCCGAAGTGCCCACTATGGATAGTGCCCGCAGTGCCCACTATGGATAGTGCCCGCAGTGCCCCCTATGGATAGTGCCCGCAGTGCCCACTATGGATAGTGCCCGCAGTGCCCCCTATGGATAGTGCCCGCAGTGCCCCCTATGGATAGTTCCCGCAGTGCCCACTATGGATAGTGCCCGCAGTGCCCCCTATGGATAGTGCCCGCAGTGCCCCTATGGATAGTGCCCGCAGTGCCCCCTATGGATAGTGCCCGCAGTGCCCACTATGGATAGTGCCCGCAGTGCCCACTATGGATAGTGCCCGCAGTGCCCCCTATGGATAGTGCCCGCAGTGCCCACTATGGATAGTGCCCGCAGTGCCCACTATTGATAGTGCCCGCAGTGCCCCCTATGGATAGTGCCCGCAGTGCCCCCTATTGATAGTGCCCGCAGAGCCCACTATAACGTCTGCAGTGCCCCCTATTGATAGTGCCCGCAGTGCCCCCTATGGATAGTGCCTGCAGTGCCCCCTATGGATAGTGCCCGCAGTGCCCCCTATTGATAGTGCCCGCAGTGCCCCCTATTGATAGTGCCCGCAGTGCCCACTATTGATAGTGCCCGCAGTGCCCACTATTGATAGTGCCCGCAGTGCCCCCTATGGATAGTGCCTGCTGTGCCCACTATTGATAGTGCCTGCAGTGCCCACTATAACGTCTGCAGTGCCCCTATTGATAGTGCCCGCAGTGCCCCCTATGGATAGTGCCCGCAGTGCCCCCTATTGATAGTGCCCCCTATTGATAGTGCCCGCAGTGCCCCCTATGGATAGTGCCCGCAGTGCCCCCTATGGATAGTGCCCGCAGTGCCCCCTATGGATAGTGCCCGCAGTGCCCCCTATTGATAGTGCCCGCAGTGCCCACTATTGATAGTGCCCGCAGTGCCCCCTATTGATAGTGCCCGCAGTGCCCCCTATGGATAGTGCCCGCTGTGCCCACTATTGATAGTGCCTGCAGTGCCCACTATAACGTCTGCAGTGCCCCCTATTGATAGTGCCCGCAGTGCCCCCTATGAATAGTGCCCGCAGTGCCCCCTATGAATAGTGCCCGCAGTGCCCCCTATTGATAGTGCCCGCAGTGCCCCTATGGATAGTGCCCGCAGTGCCCCCTATGGATAGTGCCCGCAGTGCCCCCTATGGATAGTGCCCGCAGTGCCCCCTATTGATAGTGCCTGCAGTGCCCCCTATGGATAGTGCCCACAGTGCCCCCTATTGATAGTGCCCGCAGTGCCCCCTATTGATAGTGCCCGCAGTGCCCCCTATGGATAGTGCCCGCTGTGCCCACTATTGATAGTGCCTGCAGTGCCCACTATAACGTCTGCAGTGCCCCCTATGGATAGTGCCCACAGTGCCCCTTATGGATAGTGCCCACAGTGCCCCCTATGGATAGTGCCCGCAGTGCCCCCTATGGATAGTGCCCGCAGTGCCCCCTATGGATAGTGCCCGCAGTGCCCACTATTGATAGTGCCCGCAGTGCCCCCTATGGATAGTGCCCGCAGTGCCCACTATTGATAGTGCCCGCAGTGCCCCCTATTGATAGTGCCCCCTATTGATAGTGCCCGCAGTGCCCCCTATGGATAGTGCCTGCAGTGCCCCCTATTGATAGTGCCCGCAGTGCCACCTATGGATAGTGCCCGCAGTGCCCCCTATGGATAGTGCCCGCAGTGCCCCCTATGGATAGTGCCCGCAGTGCCCCCTATTGATAGTGCCTGCAGTGCCCCCTATGGATAGTGCCTGCAGTGCCCCCTATGGATAGTGCCCGCAGTGCCCACTATGGATAGTGCCCGCAGTGCCCCCTATGGATAGTGCCCGCAGTGCCCACTATGGATAGTGCCCGCAGTGCCCCCTATTGATAGTGCCCACTATTGATAGTGCCCACAGTGCCCCCTATGGATAGTGCCCGCAGTGCCCCCTATTGATAGTGCCCACTATAACGTCTGCAGTGCCCCCTATTGATAGTGCCCGCAGTGCCCCCTATGGATAGTGCCCGCAGTGCCCCCTATGGATAGTGCCCGCAGTGCCCACTATTGATAGTGCCTGCAGTGCCCACTACAACGTCTGCAGTGCCCCCTATGGATAGTGCCCGCAGTGCCCCCTATGGATAGTGCCCGCAGTGCCCACTATTGATAGTGCCCGCAGTGCCCACTATTGATAGTGCCCGCAGTGCCCCCTATGGATAGTGCCCGCAGTGCCCACTATGGATAGTGCCCGCAGTGCCCCCTATGGATAGTGCCCGCAGTGCCCACTATTGATAGTGCCCGCAGTGCCCACTATTGATAGTGCCCGCAGTGCCCCCTATGGATAGTGCCCGCAGTGCCCCCTATGGATAGTGCACGCAGTGCCCTCTATGGATAGTGGCCGCAGTGCCCCTGTGGATAGTGCCCGCAGTGCCCCCTATGGATAGTGCCCGCAGTGCCCACTATGGATAGTGCCCGCAGTGCCCCCTATGGATAGTGCCCGCAGTGCCCCCTATGGATAGTGCCCGCAGTGCCCCTATGGATAGTGCCCGCAGTGCCCACTATGGATAGTGCCTGCAGTGCCCCCTATGGATAGTGCCCGCAGTGCCCCCTATGGATAGTGCCCGCAGTGCCCACTATGGATAGTGCCCGCAGTGCCCACTATGGATAGTGCCTGCAGTGCCCCCTATTGATAGTGCCCGCAGTGCCCACTATGGATAGTGCCCGCAGTGCCCACTATGGATAGTGCCCGCAGTGACCCCTATGGATAGTGCCCGCAGTGCCCACTATGGATAGTGCCTGCAGTGCCCCCTATTGATAGTGCCCGCAGTGCCCACTATGGATAGTGCCCGCAGTGCCCCCTATGGATAGTGCCCGCAGTGCCCACTATGGATAGTGCCCGCAGTGCCCACTATGGATAGTGCCCGCAGTGCCCCCTATGGATAGTGCCCGCAGTGCCCACTATGGATAGTGCCCGCAGTGCCCACTATGGATAGTGCCCGCAGTGCCCCCTATGGATAGTGCCTGCAGTGCCCCCTATTGATAGTGCCCGCAGTGCCTACTATGGATAGTGCCCGCAGTGCCCCCTATGGATAGTGCCCGCAGTGCCCCCTATGGATAGTGCCCGCAGTGCCCCCTATGAATAGTGCCCGCAGTGCCCCCTATTGATAGTGCCCGCAGTGCCCACTATGGATAGTGCCCGCAGTGCCCCCTATGGATAGTGCCCGCAGTGCCCCCTATGGATAGTGCCCACTATTGATAGTGCCCGCAGTGCCCACTATTGATAGTGCCCGCAGTGCCCCCTATGGATAGTGCCCGCAGTGCCCCCTATGGATAGTGCCCGCAGTGCCCACTATTGATAGTGCCCGCAGTGCCCCCTATGGATAGTGCCCGCAGTGCCCCCTATGGATAGTGCCCGCAGTGCCCCCTATTGATAGTGCCCGCAGTGCCCACTATGGATAGTGCCCGCAGTGCCCCCTATGGATAGTGCCCGCAGTGCCCACTATTGATAGTGCCCGCAGTGCCCACTATTGATAGTGCCCGCAGTGCCCACTATTGATAGTGCCCGCAGTGCCCACTATTGATAGTGCCCGCAGTGCCCCCTATGGATAGTGCCCGCAGTGCCCCCTATGAATAGTGCCCGCAGTGCCCCCTATTGATAGTGCCCGCAGTGCCCCCTATGGATAGTGCCCGCAGTGCCCACTATTAATAGTGCCCGCAGTGCCCACTATTAATAGTTCCCGCAGTGCCCCCTATGGATAGTGCCCGCAGTGCCCACTATTGATAGTGCCCGCAGTGCCCACTATGGATAGTGCCCGCAGTGCCCACTATGGATAGTGCCCGCAGTGCCCCTATGGATAGTGCCCGCAGTGCCCCCTATGGATAGTGCACGCAGTGCCCACTATGGATAGTGCCCCCTATGGATAGTGCCCGCAGTGCCCCCTATGGATAGTGCCCGCAGTGCCCCCTATGGATAGTGCCCGCAGTGCCCACTATGGATAGTGCCCGCAGTGCCCACTATGGATAGTGCCCGCAGTGCCCCCTATTGATAGTGCCCGCAGTGCCCACTATGGATAGTGCCCGCAGTGCACCCTATGGATAGTGCCCGCAGTGCCCACTATGGATAGTGCCCGCAGTGCCCACTATGGATAGTGCCCGCAGTGCCCACTATGGATAGTGCCCGCAGTGCCCCCTATGGATAGTGCCCGCAGTGCCCACTATGGATAGTGCCCGCAGTGCCCCCTATGGATAGTGCCCGCAGTGCCCACTATGGATAGTGCCCGCAGTGCCCACTATGGATAGTGCCCGCAGTGCCCCCTATTGATAGTGCCCGCAGTGCCCACTATGGATAGTGCCCGCAGTGCCCCCTATGGATAGTGCCCGCAGTGCCCACTATGGATAGTGCCCGCAGTGCCCCCTATTGATAGTGCCCGCAGTGCCCACTATGGATAGTGCCCGCAGTGCCCACTATGGATAGTGCCCGCAGTGCCCCCTATGGATAGTGCCCGCAGTGCCCCCTGTGGATAGTGCCCGCAGTGCCCACTATGGATAGTGCCCGCAGTGCCCCCTATGGATAGTGCCCTCAGTGCACCCTATGGATAGTGCCCGCAGTGCCCACTATGGATAGTGCCCGCAGTGCCCCCTATGGATAGTGCCCGCAGTGCCCACTATGGATAGTGCCCGCAGTGCCCCCTATTGATAGTGCCCGCAGTGCCCACTATGGATAGTGCCCGCAGTGCCCACTATGGATAGTGCCCGCAGTGCCCCCTATGGATAGTGCCCGCAGTGCCCCCTATTGATAGTGCCCGCAGTGCCCACTATGGATAGTGCCCGCAGTGCCCACTATGGATAGTGCCCGCAGTGCCCACTATGGATAGTGCCCGCAGTGCCCCCTATGGATAGTGCCCGCAGTGCCCCCTATGGATAGTGCCCGCAGTGCCCACTATGGATAGTGCCCGCAGTGCCCCCTATGGATAGTGCCCGCAGTGCCCCCTATGGATAGTGCCCGCAGTGCCCACTATGGATAGTGCCCGCAGTGCCCACTATGGATAGTGCCCGCAGTGCCCCCGTGTTTCCTATTACTAGTGGCAGCCGACATTCCCAGTATAGAGATGGCTGCCATAAAATTGTAACTTTACAGGATTGTTGGTGACAATTGTCTTATTACTCTTAAAACCTCCAAGAAGAGGGCAGATGTTAAGAGAAAGTGCAGATCAGGCACATTTCCCTCTGCAGGAGGCGGGCACAGCCCATGTGTGACCGCAGCGCTCATTGCAGAGCAGTCAGACACTGCGGCTGTAACCTGAGCCGCACACATCTGCCTGCAGGGAGGCAGCGCGCCGGGAGGGGGCGGAACTGCTGCAGGAGGTGGGGACATAGCCCCGCCCACGTGATGTCATCGCCGCTCACGCCTCCTGGTGTCACACGTGTCCTGCTCTGAGTTCCCAGTTCTGACACATTCACATTGGCTGCAGGAAGGATCAGCGGAGGCGCAAACTGCAGCTGCAAGAGGAGCACAGGAGGCAGAGCACACATACCCAGCACCGGAGGAACAGTGACTGTGCCCACACAGCCAAGTACCGGAGGAACAGTGACTGTGCCCACACAGCCCAGCACCAGAGGAACAGTGACTGTGCCCACACAGCCCAGCACTGGAGGAAGAGTGACTGTACCCACACTGCCCAGCACCAGAGGAACAGTGACTGTGCCCACTCAGCCCAGCACTGGAGGAAGAGTGACTGTACCCACACTGCCCAGCACCAGAGGAACAGTGACTGTGCCCACTCAGCCCAGCACTGGAGGAAGAGTGACTGTACCCACACTGCCCAGCACCAGAGGAACAGTGACTGTGCCCACACAGCCCAGCACTGGAGGAACAGGGACTGTACCCACACAGCCCAGCACTGGAGGAACAGGGACTGTACCCACACAGCCCAGCACTGGAGGAAGAGTGACTGTGCCCACACAGCCCAGCACTGGAGGAACAGGGACTGTGCCCACACTGCCCAGCACTGGAGGAACAGGGACTGTGCCCACACAGCCCAGCACCGGAGGAACAGTGACTGTGCCCACACAGCCCAGCACTGGAGGAACAGTGACTGTGCCCACACAGCCCAGCACTGGAGGAAGAGTGACTGTGCCCACACAGCCCAGCACTGGAGGAACAGTGACTGTGCCCACACAGCCCAGTATCGGAGGAAGAGTGACTGTGCCCACACAGCCCAGCACTGGAGGAAGAGTGACTGTGCCCACACAGCCCAGTATCGGAGGAAGAGTGACTGTGCCCACACAGCCCAGCACTTGAGGAACAGGGACTGTGCCCACACAGCCCAGTACCGGAGGAACAGTGACTGTGCCCACATACCCAGCACTAGAGGAACAGTGACTGTGCCCACATACCCAGCACTGGAGGAACAGTGACTGTGCCCACATACCCAGCACTAGAGGAACAGTGACTGTGCCCACATACCCAGTACTGGAGGAACAGTGACTGTGCCCACATACCCAGGACTGGAGGAGTAGTGACTGTGCCCACATACCCAGCACCGGAGGAACAGTGACTGTGCCCACATACCCAGTACTGAAGGAGTAGTGACTGTGCCCACATACCCAGTACTGGAGGAGTAGTGACTGTGCCCACACAGCCCAGCACCGGAGGAGTAGTGACTTTGCCCACACAGCCCAGCACTGGAGGAACAGTGACTGTGCCCACATACCCAGGACTGGAGGAACAGTGACTGTGCCCACATACCCAGTACTGGAGGAACAGTGACTATGCCCACATACCCAGCACTGGAGGAGTAGTGACTGTGCCCACACAGCCCAGCACCGGAGGAACAGTGACTGTGCCCATATACCCATGACTGGAGGAACAGTGACTGTGCCCACACAGCCCAGCACTGGAGGAGTAGTGACTGTGCCCACATACCCATGACTGGAGGAACAGTGACTGTGCCCACACAGCCCAGCACTGGAGGAACAGTGACTGTGCCCACATACCCAGCACCAGAGGAACAGTGACTGTGCCCACATACCCAGGACTGGAGGAGTAGTGACTGTGCCCACACAGCCCAGCATCGGAGGAACAGTGACTGTGCCCACATACCCAGCACTGGAGGAACAGTGACTGCCCACACAGCCCAGCACCGGAGGAACAGTGATTGTGCCCACACAGCCCAGCATCGGAGGAACAGTGACTGTGCCCACATACCCAGGACTGGAGGAGTAGTGACTGTGCCCACATACCCAGTACTGGAGGAACAGTGACTGTGCCCACACAGCCCAGCACTGGAGGAACAGTGACTGTGCCCACACAGCCCAGCACTGGAGGAACAGTGACTGTGCCCACACAGCCCAGCACTGGAGGAACAGTGACTGTGCCCACACAGCCCAGCACCGGAGGAACAGTGACTGTGCCCACACAGCCCAGCACCGGAGGAACAGTGATTGTGCCCACACAGCCCAGCATCGGAGGAACAGTGACTGTGCCCACATACCCAGGACTGGAGGAGTAGTGACTGTGCCCACATACCCAGGACTGGAGGAACAGTGACTGTGCCCACATACCCAGGACTGGAGGAACAGTGACTGTGCCCACACAGCCCGGCACCGGAGGAACAGTGACTGTGCCCACATACCCAGGACTGGAGGAGTAGTGACTGCCCACATACCCAGGACTGGAGGAACAGTGACAGTGCCCACATACCCAGCACTGGAGGAACAGTGACTGTGCCCACACAGCCCGGCACCGGAGGAACAGTGATTGTGCCCACACAGCCCAGCATCGGAGGAACAGTGATTGTGCCCACACAGCCCAGCATCGGAGGAACAGTGACTGTGCCCACATACCCAGCACTGGAGGAACAGTGACTGTGCCCACACAGCCCAGCACTGGAAGAACAGTGACTGTGCCCACACAGCCCAGCACTGGAGTAGTGACTGTGCCCCTGCGCCCAAAAGAAGGGCACCATGCACTCCCTGCTGGGCTCTGCGGCTGTGGTTGGCATCATGGTGGCACTATGTGAATTTCTTCGCTCAGTGACCCACTCCAAGCTGCGCTCCGGCTTGGCACAGGATCTGGTCATAGAAGTTCTATCCACCCTTCAACTAAGTTGCTGCACCAGGGAGATGGTCGCACTCGGGACTCTAGGTGGCATCCCGCCCTGGCTGGCACTGGCCCTCACCTACTTGCTGACTGTGCTGCACTGCCTGACATCCCAGGGTGGCAGCTGTAACCCATGTGGCAGCCTGGAGCAGTGGCTGCGGGCCCAGGCCCCTGGTTCACACACCATCCTAAGGGTGGGCACACAATTTGTGGGGGCGGCGCTGTCCCAGGTGCTGATGCCCTTCATCTGGCTGCTGCGATTGTCCCCTCTACATGAGTGGGATGGGGAGTGCAAGAGCCCCCTGAACATGACCCCTTGGCAGGGTGCCCTGGTGGAGATGACCTGCGCCCTCGGCCTCTTCCTGGCACTGCACTTTCTTCCTCGAGTGGAATCTCAGTACAGACCCCATGTAGTGGCCCTGACCATCACCGCCATCGTCTACGTAGGTAAGGAAAGCCATGCAATCCCTATTAACCCTTCATATTCTGTCTGCCAGACATACAGTCATATGTAAAAGTTTGGGCACCCCTATTAATGTTAACCTTTTTTCTTTATAACAGTTTTGGTTTTTGCAACAGGTATTTCAGTTTCATATATCTAATAACTGATGGACTCAGTTATATTTCTGGATTCAAATGAGGTTTATTGTACTAACAGAAAATGTGCAATCTGCATTTAAACAAAATTTGACCGGTGCAAAAGTATGGGCACCCTTATCATTTTCTTGATTTGAACACTCCTAACTACTTTTTACTGACTTCCTGAAGCACTAAATTGGTTTTGTAACCTCATTGAGCTTTGAACTTCATAGCCAGGTGTATCAAATCATGAGAAAAGGTATTTAAGGTGGCCACTTGCAAGTAGTTCTCCTATTTGATTCTCCTATGAAGAGTGGCATCATGGGCTCCTCAAAACAACTCTCAAATGATCTGAAAACAAAGATTATTCAACATAGCTTTTCAGGGGAAGGATACAAAAAGTTGTCTCAGAGATTTATCCTGTCAGTTTCCACTGAGAGGAACATAGTAAGGAAATGGAAGAACACAGGTACAGTTCTTGTTAAGCCCAGAAGTGGCAGGCCAAGAAAAATATCAGAAAGGCAGAGAAGAAGAATGGTGAGAACAGTCAAGGACAATCCACAGACCACCTCCAAAGACCTGCAGCATCATCTTGCTGCAGATGGTGTCACTGTGCATCGGTCAACAATACAGCGCATGCATAACGCCTTTTTGTATGACCAAACAACTCAATCTTTGTTTCATCAGTCCACAGGACCTTCTTCCAAAATGTAACTGGCTTGTCCAAATGTGCTTTTGCAGACCTCAGGCGACTCTGTTTGTGGCGTGCTTGCAGAAACGGCTTCTTTCGCATCACTCTCCCATACAGCTTCTCCTTGTGCAAAGTGCGCTGTATTGTTGACCGATGCACAGTGACACCATCTGCAGTAAGATGATGCTGCAGGTCTTTGGAGGTGGTCTGTGGATTGTCCTTGACAGTTCTCACCATTCTTCTTCTCTGTCTTTCTGATATTTTTCTTGGCCTGCCACTTCTGGGCTTAACAAGACCTGTACCTGTGTTCTTCCATTTCCTTACTATGATCCTCACAGTGGAAACTGACAGGTTAAATCTCTGAGACAACTTTTTGTATCCTTCCCCTGAAAAGCTATGTTGAATAATCTTTGTTTTCAGATCATTTGAGAGTTGTTTTGAGGAGCCCATGATGCCACTCTTCATAGGAGAATCAAATAGGAGAACTACTTGCAAGTGGCCACCTTAAATACCTTTTCTCATGATTTGATACACCTGGCTATGAAGTTCAAAGCTCAATGAGGTTACAAAACCAATTTAGTGCTTCAGGAAGTCAGTAAAAAGTAGTTAGGAGTGTTCAAATCAAGAAAATGATAAGGGTGCCCATACTTTTGCACCGGTCAAATTTTGTTTAAATGCAGATTGCACATTTTCTGTTAGTACAATAAACCTTATTTGAATCCAGAAATATAACTGAGTCCATCAGTTATTAGATATATGAAACTGAAATACCTGTTGCAAAAACCAAAATTGTTATAAAGAAAAAAGGTTAACATTAATAGGGGTGCCCAAACTTTTACATATGACTGTAAGTGACATCCACAGTGCCCCCATAACAGTGACCTCCACAGTAATGTTTCCATTCACTGACAACAAGCAAAAATCCTAAAAATGATGAGGGATTGAAGCCCGCTGCATTTACAGAAAGTTGCACAACTTCTTAGTAACTGGACATGTATGGTGGTCAGACGGCCATGACTGGTAAATGAGCGTAGCGACTTTGGTGAATGTTCGCACCATGCATGAGATTTAAAGGGAACCTGTCACCTAGGAAAACTGCAGATATGGGGTTAATCTGCATGTATATAGCATTACAAGGCTGCGCTGCTTTACTGGAAGCACAGCTACTGGGAGGAAATGAACTCATTTCCTTCCAGGAGCCGCCAGCTTTCAGTCATTGGAGCGGTGTAGGGAGCGGTTACAGTTACCACTAACAGCAGCAATCACTATACTGTGAGCATCGGCCAGAAGGACACTCCGGGAGATCGACTGAGAGCTCGCTCTGCACAGATGTGCGGCAGAACCGGCTGTATGTGTTGGCGTGCTTACAGTCTATGCTCGCAAAAATACGTATAACAAGCGGCTCCACCGCATCAAGGTAACCCCTATTGAAGCAGTCTCTATCTAATGTATTTAAAACCTGAACATGTGAACAGTGTCTAAATGAACAGGATGAAGACAGGCGCTTCCTGGTATGGGCACGTGGTGTAAGCCAGCTCTTTATGTGCATGTCACACAAAAGAGGGGTGGGGTCTCTCAAATCATGCATAGGCACGGAAAAAACTGGATTAAAAACACATGTGACATGCACACATATGAACAAGTCGGTAGGACAATGTTCACACCACCCACTGACTCAAACACAAACAGAGAGCACAGAATGACAATTGTGCAAAAATATCCTGCAGTAAAACATGTAACAGTAGTCAGCAAGTGCTGATAAAAAGATGATAACAAATACAGGGTGTTTATTCAATCCCTTTTTTTTTTTTTGCAAAAAAATGTATACCAAGCTGCTCCACCGTGTCAAGGTAACCCCTATTGAAACAGTCCCTATCTAATGTATTTAAAACCTAAACATGTGAACAGTGTCTAAATGAACAGGATGAAGACAGGCGCTTCCTGGTATGGGCACGTGGTGTAAGCCAGCTCTTTATGTGCATGTCTGTTGTGAGTTCATTTTCCCCTTCACCTTTGATGTCTGATGAACTCACTCTGCTGGTGAAGAGAGGTAGTGAAATTGATTGGGATGGGAAGAACCTGTTATCTGAACAGGCGGAGTGTGATTGGACATCTGGAATTTCTGAGTGGATATAAGGCAGCCGACGCCCTGCAGGGTTTGCTGGTGATCCTTTCTGCTCTGAGCTCTGGCATCCAGTTTTAGTTCCTGTCTGCTAAAAGCTTTGCCCTGCTATTATTCCATGAGTTTTTGTCTGGTTTCCTTAGTGTTTGTATTCAGCCAGTCCTGGTTGGGACTGGCTGAATTCCATTTTTGTCTCTGATCAGTTGATCTCTTTGCTCTGTTTTCAGAATATACCTGAGTGCTGATATAGGGATTTTGAAGTCTAGCGACTTGAGGGCCTTTTTTCCTATCAGACGGTTGGGACATTTTTGGTAGGGTTTTTTGCGGATTGCAGCCAGCATCTTTTCTGTCCTTTCCTATCTAGTTAGTTGGGCCCCATTGTTTGCTCTGCCTGTCTTTCTGTCTGTGTTTTCATCTGTTTTTCACCGACAATACATGTTGGGGGCTGTCTATTGCTTTGGGGTCTGCTTTGGGGCAGTTTAGATTTCCCCTTAGTTTCGGCTTATGTAGTTCTCCGGCTGTGACGAGGGGTCTAGGGCACTGTAGGAACCCCCCACGGCTACTGTTAGTTGTTGTGGATAGGATCAGGGGTCTGCAATCCGATAGCTACCAACCTCTCCGGTTTTCTGGACTTAGCTTGTATTTTTGTTTTCTCCTCTTCCGGTGACTCATTCATAACACATGTCACACAAGAGCGACAATTGTGCAAAAATATCCTGTTTGTGTTTGAGTCAGTGGGTGGTGTGAACAGTGTCTTATCAACTTGTTCATATGTGTGCATGTCACATGTGTTTTTAATCCAGTTTTTTCCATGTCTATGCGTGATTTGAGAGACCCTACCCCTCTCTTGTGTGACATGCACATAAAGAGCTGGCTTACACCACGTGCCCATACCAGGAAGCGCCTGTCTTCATCCTGTTCATTTAGACACTGTTCACATGTTCAGGTTTTAAATACATTAAATAGGGACTGCTTCAATAGGGGTTACCCTGACACGGTGGAGCAGCTTGGTATACATTTTTTTGCAAAAAAAGTATATTGACTAAATACCCTGTGTTTGTTATCATCTTTTTATCAGCACTTGCTGACTACTGTTACATGTTTTACTGCAGGATATTTTTGCACAATTGTCATTCTGTGCTCTCTGTTTGTGTTTGAGTCTATGCTCGCAATATAGTGATTGGTGCTATAAGCGATGACTGTAACCGCACCCTGCACCGCCCCCATGACTGAAAGCCGGCGGCTCCTGGGAGGAAATAAGAGGATGTGCACACGACGGTCCCCAAGATCGCCTGCAGATTGCTAAATAGGTCTCCCATGCTCCTAGAAAGGGGCTCTGCGCGTTTGGGCTCATATTGTAGCTATTGGAAGCACTTTTTGCAAAATTGTGGCAAAACTTTTTATTACTAAACTGTCGGCGCTCTATGGAAATGTTTTTTTCTTGCTGTCCACATAACAAGTGCTGGCACAAGATCATTCCCTGACCCCGGAGGTCCGGCCTCCAGGTAAATCCCTGCTTATAAAGTGGAACTTCACCTCCATCTGGAAAATAACACAATTCTGAGAACTTCGCACTTTAATCCTCATGGCGGCTCCCGATGGGGGAGGGGGAATCACTAAAGTTTTTGTGTGCTTGGCCAGTAACATGATAGTGAAGTCAGTAACTTACCAGGTGTTATATAAGGGTATTGTCCCTCCTATAACACTCACTGTAGTCCAGGAAGCTGAGATATAGTGAGCTGTTTGTTTCATGGGGTCCCAGTAACATACGGACCAAAACAGCTCGTATATCTCAGAGCTTTGTCTCTCATGGGACAAGGGGTTGCCCAGGATCATACAATCTTGGCTGCCTTGTTCATAAACAGCGCCACCACTGTCCATGGGTTGAATCTGGTATTGCAGAAGATGCGCCATTACAGTAAATGGTGTTTAGCTGCAATACCACGCACAACCTGTAGACAAGGGTGGTGCTGTTTTTGGGAGGCTATCGCCTGCTTTTTACAATCCCTTTGCACAGTAGGGGCAGCGAAGCTGGATGAGGAGCTTCATCTGTATCTTCCTGCGGCTTCTCCATTAATAATTAATAATGGCGCCTGTGATTGTTCCAGGTGGACCCCTGACCGGAGCCGTGTTTAACCCCGCGCTCGCCTTCGCAGTGGTGTTCTTCTGCCAGGGAAACAGCTTTCTGCAGTACGTCTTCGTGTACTGGATCGGCCCGATCATCGGTGAGTACTGGCCGGAGAAAAGGGGGCCTACCGACAATTACTGTCCCAAGGCTCCAACTGAGCACCGAGGGGATCCTTAGTCAGGGGACAGTCACAGTGCCCCCATAATAACTGCGACATCCACAGTGCCCCCATAATAACAGCGACATCCACAGTGCCCCCATAATAACAGCGACATCCACAGTGTCCCCATAATAACAGCGACATCCACAGTGCCCCCATAATAACAGCGACATCACAGTGTCCCCATAATAACAGCGACATCCACAGTGCCCCCATAATAACAGCGACATCCACAGTGCTCCCATAATAAGTGACATCCACAGTGCCCCCATAACAGCGATATCCACAGTGCCCCCATAATAACAGCGATATCCACAGTGCCCCCATAACAGGGATATCCAGTGTCCCCATAATAACAGCGATATCCACAGTGCTCCCCATAATAACAGCGATATCCACAGTGCGCCATAATAACCAGCGATATCCACAGTGCCCCCATAATAACAGCGATATCCACAGTTTCCCCATAATAACAGCGATATCCACAGTGCCCCCATAATAACAGCGATATCCACAGTGCCCCATAATAACAGCGATATCCACAGTGCCCCCATAATAACAGCGATATCCACAGTGCCCCCATAATAACAGCGATATCCACAGTGCCCCCATAATAACAGCGATATCCACAGTTTCCCCATAATAACAGCGATATCCACAGTGCCCCCATAATAACAGCGATATCCACAGTGTCTCCATAATAACAGCGATATCCACAGTGCCCCCATAATAACAGCGATATCCACAGTGCCCCCATAATAACAGCGATATCCACAGTGCCCCCATAATAACAAAGATATCCACAGTGCCCCCATAATAACAGCGATATCCACAGTGCTCCCCATAATAACAGCGATATCCACAGTGTCCCCATAATAACAGTGATATCCACAGTGCCCCCATAATAACAGCGATATCAACAGTGCCCCCATAACAGCGATATCCACAGTGCCCCATAACAGCGATATCCACAGTGCCCCCATAATAACAGCGATATCAACAGTGCCCCCATAACAGCGATATCCACAGTGCCCCATAACAGCGATATCCACAGTGCCCCCATAATAACAGTGATATCCACAGTGTCCCCATAATAACAGCGATATCCACAGTGCCCCCATAATAACAGTGATATCCAGTTTCCCCATAATAACAGCGATATCCACAGTGCCCCCATAATAACAGCGATATCCACAGTGCCCCCATAATAACAGCGACATCCAGTTTCCCCATAATAACAGCGATATCCACAGTGCCCCCATAATAACAGCGATATCCACAGTGCCCCCATAATAACAGCGATATCCACAGTGCTCCCCATAATAACAGCGATATCGTTTCCCCATAATAACAGCGATATCCACAGTGCCCCCATAATAACAGCGATATCCACAGTGCCCCCATAATAACAGCGACATCCAGTTTCCCCATAATAACAGCGACATCCACAGTGCCCCCATAATAACAGCGATATCCACAGTGCCCCCATAATAACAGCGATATCCACAGTGCTCCCCATAATAACAGCGATATCCACAGTGTTTGGAATGCACTTCCCAGGTCAATACGATTAGTCCCCAATCCCCACAATTTTAAGCGTGTCCTGAAAACGCATTTATTCAGACTGGCCTACCACCCCAACACATTAACCTAATCTATCCCTGTGTGGCAGAGCTATAAGTTTTATCATAACCAGGTTCCCCGCATCATGTTCCCACATGCTTTATGCCTTCATTAGCCCTCTGTGTCTGTACTGTTACACACTTAACATTATGGCTGGTCCATACAATCAGGGGCAACTGTTACCACCCACCTTTCGTGTCTCCCTCTTTCCTCATAGACTGTAAGCTTGCGAGCAGGGCCCTCACTCCTCTTGGTATTTGTTATAATCTACTGTATGTGATTATTGTTATGCTGTAATGTCTATTGTCTGTACAAATCCCCTCTGAAATGTAAAGTGCTGCGGAATATGTCGGCGCTATAAAAATAAAATTTATTATTATTATTACAGTGTCCCCATAATAACAGTGATATCAACAGTGCCCCCCATAATAAGTGATATCCACAGTGCTCCCATATAGTGCTGATATACACTGTGTTCCAAATTATTATGCAAAACATATTTCCTCCTATTTTCTGTAAATTACCTGTGTGAATTGCAGTCATTGTTATTTTCCAGTCATCTAACATTCTAGTATAATTGCAATGTTTTTGAGCAAACTGCCTATGAAAACAGTATATTTTTAAAAATAAGAAACACTCAAAATGCATGTTCCAAATTATTATGCACAGCAGAGTTTTCAACCTTTTTATTCTTATTCTGAACAAAAAAATGGTCACTTGTGAAATTATAAGCATTATCAGCTTATTACAAAATGAAATCAAACAGTTTTCAAGTCAAAACTTTCTTCTCGGTGATGTTACATTTGCACATACTGTAGGACCCCTTCTGAACTGAAGCTTCTGAACTCTCTCGTCCATTGAATTTGTCAGTTTTTGGCTGGTTTGTGCTTCAATTGTTTTGCATGTGGACAGAATCCCCTCCCAGAGCTGTTGTTTAGATGTGAGCTGCCTCCCGCCATCATAGACACTCCTTTTGATGATGCTCCAGAGGTTCTCAATGGGGTTGAGGTCAGGGGAGGATGGTGGCCACACCATAAGCTTGTCCTCTTTTATGCCCATAGCAGCCAGAGATGCAGATGTGTTATTTGCAGCATGAGATGGTGCATTATCAGGCATGAAAATGATCTTGCTGCGGAAAGCACGGTTCTTCCCCTTGAACCATGGCAGGAAGTGCTGTGTTAGAAACTCCACATAGATTATGGAGTTCATCTTTACCCCTTCAGGGATCCTAAAGGGGCCGACAATCTCTCTCCCCATGATTCCAGCCCAAAACATTACTCCACCTCCTCCTTGTTGGCGCCTTAGCCGTGTTTTCATGGGGTGTCCATCAACCAGCCATCCTCCACTCCATCCATCTGGACCATCGAGCGTTGCACGGCACTCATCGGTCTTCATGTATCGTTTGGCCACTGGAGCCGTTTCTGCTTGTGTGCAGTGGATAGAGGTGGTCGACAGGATGGCTTACGCACAGCTGCAAACCTCTGAAGGACCCTGCATCTTGTTGTTCGGGGGACGTTGGAGGCACCAGCAGCTTCAAAAACTTGTCTGCTGCTATGACAAGGCATTTTTGCAGCTGCTCTTTTAACCTGACGCAATTGCCTGTTGGAAAGAGTCCTCAATTTTTCCTTATCAGCACGCACACGTGTGTGTTGGGAATCATCTACATATTTCATGATTGTGCGATGATCACGATGAAGTGTCTTGGCAATGTTGATTGTAGTCATGCCTTGACCTAAATACTCCACAATTTGTTGCTTCTCAGCAGCCGACACATCCTTTTTCTTTCCCATTTTGGCAAAAAATGTAGGCTGCTTAATAATGAGGAACAGCCTTCTTAAATAGCCTTGCCTTTATTTGGACAACAATGAGTTTAAATGACAAACAAAAAAATTCTAACCTTATCACTCCTAAACTCTTTTTGCATAATAATTTGGAACACAGTTTAATAACAGCGATATCCACAGGTATTGACTCCAATATGACTCCATCTTCTCCATTTCTAGGAATGGTCGCCTCCATCGTGATTTTGGAGCACTGCATTCCCAAGCTGAGACAGAACAGACCTTTTTCGCGAGACATCAAGAGAGACTAGAAGAGAAGAGACCGCCCAGGAGCCCGCGATCACATCCGAATAATAACCAGTGCAACTGTAATCACCGACTGATCTGTGTCCTCGGCTATTATGGATGGTTTCTGGATTTCTGTTGGACCTTTCTTACTTCATTTGTTCTGTGTAGGTCCTGGAGGACATTATGGGGCATCACGGCCTCCCCTCCAAACTGGGGCACTATGAGCCCCCTGTCTCCTGGCTGGGGCACCGTCTCCTATGTGCTGCTCCCACTAGCACTTTCTCATCTCATCCATGGACCAATGGTAAAACCGAACCTTAATCTTTAGCTTGTGCCTGAGGCTCACATAAGAAACCTCACAATTTTGGTTAAATCGGACAACCCCGTCAGTGACAAGGCAAGAAACTGATGCAGGTGTGCCAACCAGATGCACCTAGTATATTGGTATGTAGTGGGGGGCACTTTATCAGGGCACCACCTGGGTTATTCAGCTATGTGTACTGATGGCCTTGTCGTATGTATTGTGCCATGTCCCTGGTGTCCTAGTGTTACGCACTGAGCAGAGTATATGGTGTGAGGAACCACTTTACTGCTTGGCACATTATGGTAATATGGTTGAGAAAAGCACAGTGTTACGCACTACAATCAGAGGGTCTCATTTTAAATCCTTAACTTTACAGGTGAGGGTGGAAAAAAAAAAAACCCCAAAAAAAAAAAAAAACACAGAATGGTCTTGAGGATATACTGTGGTCCGATTGTGAGGAATATCTGCAGCCTGCGCCTCTATGCTTGAGGCTCGTGAATGATGTATAGCCATTGTAGGGACCACCATATGCTACAGCTAGGCCATGGTGGTCCAGAGCGGAGGATAGAAACCTGAATGAATTCAGTGGTGTATACCGTGCCTAGTCCCTGGTGAGTCAGTGGTATATACCGTGCCTAGTCCCTGGTGAGTTAGTGGTATATACCGTGCCTAGTCCCAAGTGAGTCAGTGGTGTATACCGTGCCCAGTCCCCGGCGAGTCAGTGGTGTATAAGGTGCCTAGTCCCCAGTGAGTCAGTGGTATATACCGTGCCTAGTCCCCAGTGAGTCAGTGGTGTATACCGTGCCTAGTCCCCAGTGACTCAGTGGTATATACCGTGCCTAGTCCCCGGTGAGTCAGGGGTATATACCGTGCCTAGTCCCCAGTGAGTCAGGGGTATATACCGTGCCTAGTCCCCAGTGAGTCAGGGGTATATACCGTGCCTAGTCCCAAGTGAGTCAGGGGTGTGTAAGGTGCCTGGTCCCCAGTGAGTCAGTGGTATATATCGTGCCTAGTCCCCGGTGAGTCAATGGGGAAAAAAAAAGTATTTAGTCAGCCACCAATTGTGCAAGTTCTCCCACTCATAAAGATGAGAGCGGCCTGTAATTGGCATCACAGGTAGACCACAACTATGAGAGTCACAATGAGAAAACAAATCCAGAAAATCACCTTGTCTGATTTGGTAAGATTTATTTTGCAAATTATGGTGGAAAATAAGTATTTGGTCATTAACAAAAGTTCACCTCAATATTTTGTTATATATCCTTTATTGGCAATGACAGAAGTCAAACGTTTTCTGTAAGTCTTCACACGGTTGGCACACACTGTTGGTGGTATGTTGGCCCATTCCTCCATGCAGATCTCTTCTAGAGCAGTGAAGTTTTGTGCCTGTCGCTGGGCAACTCGGACTTTCAAATCCCATCAAAGGTTTTCTATTGGGTTAAGATCTGGAGATTGGCTAGGCCACTCCAGGACCTTCATATGCTTCTTACGAAGCCACTCCTTCATCGCCCTGGCAGTGTGCTTGGGATCTTTAAAATCATGCTGAAAGACCCATCCAAGTTTCAACTTCAATGTCCTTGCTGATGGAAGGAGGTTTGCACTCAAAATCTCATGATACATGGCCCCATTCATTCTTTCATGTACATGGATCAGTCGTCCTGGTCCCTTTGAAGAGAAACAGCCCCAAAGCATGATGTTGCCACCCCCATGCTTCACAGTAGGTATGGTATTCTTTGGATGCAACTCAGCACTCTGTCTCCTCCAAACACGACGAGTTTTGTTTCTACCAAACAGTTCCACTTTAATAATAAATCTTTATTTTATATAGCGCCAACATATTCTGCTGCGCTTTACAGACATTATCATCACTGTCCCCAATGGGGCTCACAATCTAAATTCCCTATAAGTATGTCTTTGGAATGTGGGAGGAAACCGAAGAACCCCATGCAAACAGGGGAAGAACATACAAACTCCTTGCAGATGTTGTCTTTGGCAGGGATTGAACCCAGGACTCCAGCGCTGTAAGGCTGCAGCGCTAACCACTGAGCCACCGTGCCGCTACTTTGGTGTCATCAGACCATATGACATTCTCCCAATGCTCTTCTGGATAATCCAAATGCGCTCTGACAATCTTCAGACTGGCCCAGACATGTACTGGCTTAAGCAGGGGGAGATGTCTGGCACTGCAGGATCTGAGTCCCTGGCGGCGTGGTGTATTACTGATGGTAGCATTTGTTACGGTGGTCCCAGCTCTATGTTGGTCATTCACTAGGTCCCCTCATGTCCTTCTGGGATTTTTGCTCACCGTTCTTGTGATCATTCTGACCCCACGGGGTGAGATCTTGCGTAGAGCCCCAGATGGAGGGAGATTAGCAGTGGTCTTGTAGGTCTTCCATTTTCTTATTATTGCTCCCACAGTTGATTCCATCACACCAAGCTGCTTGCCCATTGCAGGTTCAGTCTTCCCAGCCTGGTGCAGGCCAACAGTTTTGTTTCTGGTGTCCTTCGACAACTCTTTGGTCTTCACCATAGTGGAGTTTGGAGTGTGACTGTTTGAGGTTGTGGACAGGTATATTTTATACTGATAACAAGGTCAAACATGAGCCATTACTACAGGTAATGAGTGGAGGACAGAGGAGCCTCTTAAAGGAGAAGTTACAGGTCTGTAAGAGCCAGAAGTCTTGCATGTTTTAGGTGACCAAATACTTATTTTCCACCATAATTGGCAAAATAAATCTTACCAAATCAGACAAGGTGATTTTCTGGATTTGTTTTCTCATTGTGACTCTCATAGTTGTGGTCTACCTATGATGTCAATTACAGGCCTCTCATGTTTTTAAGTGGGAGAACTTACACAATTGGTGGCTGACTAAAGACTCTCCCCCCCACTGTATATACCGTGCCCAGTCCCCGGAGATTCAGTGGTATAAACCACCATAAGTCTAGCCCCTGTCGATCTACAATTATGAAGAACAGCAAATGAATCCATCAGTAGATCAAATTCTTTTAAAATTTATCCCATGAAGAGTCCAGAAGATGAAGCTCCTCCCCTTTGACTTTTTAAAAAGTAAACACCTTTTTTTATATAGTAAATACGTCTGCTATGTGGAGGTGTCATGAGACCTTAAGGGTAAGTGCACACGTAGTTTTTTGGTTGTGCGGATTTTGATGAAAAATCCGCAGGACTTTGTCCTGCGGTTTTGCCCTGCGGTTTCACACCTCATAATGATAAGGTGTGAAACCGCACAAAGAATGGACATGCTGCAGATTGTAACCCTCGGAAAAATCTGCAGCATGTGCACAGCGTCTTTTTTTCATAGGAAATAAAGGTACTGTACAACGCAGCAGAATCTGCTGCGGACCCGCAGAGCCAAAACCGCTGCAGATTCGCAGCAGAATCCACAGCGTATGCACATAGCCTTACTGACTCATCGAATATAGCGGAAACTGTTTAGAAGGAGCAAGTTTACCCATTAATTTAGTGTAATGTAATAAATGTGAAGAGGTCAGCGCTAGGTCCCCTTTAAGAGACCGATAAACTGCTGCTAATCTGCCACCGGGTGCTGACAGCGCGTAGATCGTGCTATGAGCCATGTATTGCTCCGCTGCAATTATGTGCAGATACGCATATAAAATATGTCTTACAAGGAGCGAAGATGGATCAGCCGCCTCCAGACCGAGCCGTGCCTTTATACTGACTCAAACCAGAGCGCAACTCCAGAAAACGAAAAAACCCATCTGACTGCAGCGGTACCAGAGAAATAGAACTGTGACTGTATGGTGCTGAAATGGTTAATAGGATTTGTGATAACGATGATAAATTTAATAAAGTGTTTGTTTTTTTTAATTAAACTTTTTACAATGTTTTTGCTTCCTTAAATTTTGCATAAATCTAGTACCAGTGAATATAAGAAACTTTGTAACATCTCTTCTCAGAGAAATCAGCTTTTTTTTCTCCACTTATGAGCCACTTCACTTCCTACTAAACTAAAAAAAAAAATAATTATATATTTTAGTAATTTCTATCGATAGGTGCTAATCCCAGCGGTCAGACTGCCACCAATATGCAAAATATAACATATCCAAGGGATGTGATCACCATACTTTTTCCCCCAAGCTATGACGCTTACATGCAAGTTTTTTTTTTTTTTTTTCAATCCTTTACTACATGCACCATTGGTAAAGATCCTACAACCAAAAGGGGCAATGGTATGCTACACAAAAATAGAAGTTAAAAAAAAAAAAAAAAAATAATTGTACTTTATTATTTCAGTCACATTTTATCTCATCCTCTGATGAAGCCACAGCTGTGGCGAAACAGGTTGAGAGGTGATGGTTATAATGTGCATTTACCCTCCTCCACTGTAATGCTGCTATCTGCGCATCACATTTGTTTTTTTTAACTGTTCCTTTTCTATTTTTAATTTTACTTTCCTCTTTTTTGCAGTTTTGAGTTGTTTTTTTAGGCTGTAATTTGGTAGTGCAGCATTTTAGTTATTCTGTGTCATATTTTGGGACACAGGATAACTAGTTATATATATATATATATATATATATATATTAGTTTTTCAGTGCACCAGTTAGCAGGATTTGAACTATTTTGTAGAGGTGGAATTATATCAAAGTGTCCACTTGAAGGTGATCTATGACGACTGGCCCATCGCCCGTGTCCATCACCGGTCGCACAGTCTGATGAATGGTTTTGCTTATCCAAATCGGGGCTAAGAGAAAGCAAGAAAGGAAAGCGGTGGACAGGTGAGTCTGTATGGGGCACCAGGTACATAACAATAGCACAGCCTCCTTCTTCCCGCCATGCGCGGAAAAGTGTTAGTTACTTACTGGTAACAGGATTTTTAGGAACCCATGACAGCACCACGAGAAATGGCATCTGCCCTTCAAGGAGAGGAAACCTACAGGCTAAGAAGGACAGCACTTCTCCCTCGCAGCGGATGGAGTACAGAGCACGAGAGGACCAACAATGGTTAGTACAGCAAAACAAAACTTACCAGCACCATATACCACAGCTTAAAACGTGAACTTATGACACTCGCAACCAAAGTGCTCACCCACACGTAACAGAAGGGAACACAAGGGTGCTGTCATGGGTGCCGAAAAATCCTGCTACCGGTAAGTATCTAAGACTATTGACCACCCATGACAGCACCATGAGAGAATTACACAGGAAAAAAAATAAGTACTCAGGGAGGGACCACAGCCTGGAGCACTCTTCTCCCAAATGTGAGGTCAGCATAATCGCATGTGTTGTGTTAATAATAAAAATCCATTTGAAAATGGCACCCGCCGCGCCTGCGCAGTAGCAGCCATTGGTGTATATAGAGGTGATCTGATAGCTGCTATTGCGAAGGTGGCGTCATCTTGCTAGTAAAAAAACAAAAAAAAAAAAAAACAAAAAACAAAAGCTATCGGATCACCTCTATATACACCAATATCTCTGCTACTGCGCAGGCTTGGCAAGCACCATTTTCACATCCATGGTGACCACCCATGTAACCTTATGCATCCATCCACCAATGGAGGAACCGCATTGACCTCAGGGATAATGTCATCCTTCCCTTCCAAGAGCCCTTTAACCCCTTTACCCCCGAGGGTGGATTGCACGATGATGACCGGGCCAATTTTTACAATTCTGACCACTGTCCCTTTATGAGGTAATAACTCTGGAACGCTTCCATAGATCCTGGCGATTATGACATTGTTGGGAAGAAAAAAAAAAAAAAAATTGGCGAAAATGTCGCAATTTTCATGCCCTTAAATCACAGAGATATGTCACCTAAAATATTTAATAGGTAACATTTCCCACATGTTTACTTTACATCAGCACAATTTTGGAACCAAGTTTTTTTTTTGTTAGGAAGTTATAACGGTTAAAAGTTAACCAGCGATTTCTCATTTTTCCCAGTTTTTTTTTTTTTTCTTCTAGGGACCACATCACATTTGAAGTCACTTTGGGTAGGGGGGTCTATATGATAGAAAATTCCCAAAAGTGACACCATTCTAAAAACTGCACCCCTCAAGGTGCTCAAAACCAGATTCAAGAAGTTAATTAACCCTGCAGGTGCTTTAGGCTATGTGCCCACATAGCGTTTTAAGACGCACAGTGAAAACCAGACTCCTTCCCAGAAATTGCGCATTTTTTTCCACGCGATTTCACCGCGATTTTCTCAAGCGATTTGAAGCATCGCTTGGAAAGTGATTGACAGGTTGGTCACACTCGGCAAACAGTGTTTGACAAGTGTGAGCAGCTTTTTACTATTGAGGCCGCCTATGCGGCCTCAATAGTAAAAAGATAGAATGTTAAAAATGATAAATAAAAATTTAAAAAAAAAAAAATCAGGGTATATTTACCTTATTTACCTTCCGACATCCCGCGCTGCCATCCCGGGCCTCAGCGTTCCCAGTGATGCCTTGCGAGACCTGTGATGACGTTGGTCTTGCGTTACTATAGCGATCTCACGAGACCGCTAGAGTCACGCGAGACTACGTCATCACAGGACCTTGCCGCAAGGCATTACTGGGAACGCTGAGGCCCGGGATGGCAGCGCGGGACGTCGGAAGGTAAATATACCCCGATTTTTTATTCTTTTTTTTACAGGGGTATGGTACCCAGGGCCTGGAGGACAGTCTCCTCTCCTCCACACCGTGGGTACCAACCGCACATGAGACGCTTAACTTCCCGCATGGTGGGCATAGCCACATGCGGGAAGTAAGCGATTCTCATGCATTCCTATGGGTGCGGAATCGCGGCAATTCTTTGCGATTCCGCACAAAAGAATGAGCATGCTGCGATTTTTTCCGCGATGCGATTCCGCCGCGGAAAGAAGCGCAGCATTAGCACAGCATGTGCGGAATGTCATAGGAATGCATGGGGGGCGTTCTGTACACGATTTTTAAACGTTTTCGCGCCGAAAATCGCAGCAAAAACGCTTAAAAATCGCATCATGGGCACACAGCCTTACAGGAATTTTTGCAATGTTTAAAAAATAAAAATGAACATTTAACTTTTTTCACAAATTTATTTTAGATCAAATTTTTTTTTTATTTTACCAAGGGTAACAGGAGAAATTGGACCCCAAAAGTTGTTGTATAATTTGTCCCGAGTACGCCGATACCCAATATGTGGGGGTAAACCACTGTTTGGGCGCATGGCAGAGCTTGGAAGGGAAGGAGCACCGTTTGACTTTTTCCAACGCAAAATTGGCTGGAATTAAGATCGGACGCCATGTCGCGTTTGGAGAGCCCCTGATGTGCCTAAACAGTGGAAACCCCCCACAAGTGACCCCAATTTGAAAACTAGACCCCCTAAGGAACTTAACTAGATGTGTGGTGAGCACTTTGAACCCACAAGGGCTTCACAGAAGTTTATAACGTACCGCCATAAAAATAAAAAAACTTCCACAAAAACGATTTTATTCACCCCCAATTTTTTTAATTTTACCAAGGGTAACAGGAGAAATTGGACCCCAAGAGTTATTGTGCAATTTGTCCTGAATATGCCGATACCCCATATGTGGGGGTAAGCCACTGTTTGGGCACATGGCAGAGCTCAGAAGGGAAGGAGCGCCAGATTTCACTGTTCTGGTTTGCAGGTGCCATGACCTACTGGGAGAGGCCATGAGGTGCCTGAACAGCCGAACCCCCGCCCCATAAGTGACCCCATTTTACTAACTAAAACTCTCAATGAATTCATCTAGGGGTGCAGTGATCATATTGACACCATGAGTGTGTCACATTTTATACCATTGGGCAGCCATGCGGAGAGACTCAGGAGGAACAGAGTGCTATTTGCCTATTCAAGTGAATGGGTCTGTGCACCTCACTGTGTTTCCACGGACCGTGAGCAAAACACGCTGACATGTCCGTTTTTAATGTCAGCACGGGCCACAAAACATCCAGCACGCGTGCATACGCATAACATACATGGATGTCATCCATGCGACACATAGCAGCGTCGGTGAAGAAGCATTACAGTAAGCGCTGTTCCCCGGCGCTGGGTGCTAAAACACGGCTCTCATCATTCTCCCCTGCTTGTGATGATCGCCTGCAGAGCAGGGGAGAATGATGAGAGCCGTGTTCAGCACCTGGCGCCGGGGAACAGCGCTTACTGTAACGCTTCTTGCCTGGCGCCCATCCTTGTGGTCCTGATGCTGCGCACACACATGCCACAAGTGTGCCACGAGTATTGCACACACAGACACTGATATTTCCGTTACCGGAAATATCAGGACGCGTGAAAGAGGCGTTATAGCGGGTTTTTCTGTTTGGCAGCTGTCACACATTAAAAGACGCTTTTTATTGCAAAAAAAATAGTTTTTGCATCATCATATGTTCGATCGCAGTATTCCACAGGTTAAAGTGCCGGGAGCGGTCTGTGACCGCTCCTGGCAAATAGTGCCAGGTGTCAGCTGTGAGCTGACACCCGGCCGCGCAACCCCCGTGTGCGCGACCAATCGCTGAGACGTACCATTCCGTCCATGGTCAGACAGGCCCAGGGCACATGGACGGAATAGTATGTCTAATGTCAGAAAGGGGTTAAGTGAAATGTCATTTTCTAACACATCCCACTGCAAAGCTCTACAATGGCACTAGGCCCACAGCCCTGAAGGAAAGCATAAGGTTAGAGAAGTTAGGTGGGACATAGCGCTTCTAAGGGACAGGGGAAGAGTCTTGAGGAGATCATTTGCATATTCCCAGTGCCTTCTGGGATAAGTGAAGAGTCTCCGCGAGCTCAACGATCACTGGGTTTTGGCCGTTGCAGCTGAAAAGAGGAAATCGGAAAACCAGGGGAAGAGTCTTGAGGAGATCATTTGCATATTCCCAGTGCCTTCTGGGATAAGTGAAGAGTCTCCGCGAGCTCAACGATCACTGGGTTTTGGCCGTTGCAGCTGAAAAGAGGAAATCGGAAAACCAGGGGAAGAGTCTTGAGGAGATCATTTGCATATTCCCAGTGCCTTCTGGGATAAGTGAAGAGTCTCCGCGAGCTCAACGATCACTGGGTTTTGGCCGTTGCAGCTGAAAAGAGGAAATCGGAAAACCAGGGGAAGAGTCTTGAGGAGATCATTTGCATATTCCCAGTGCCTTCTGGGATAAGTGAAGAGTCTCCGCGAGCTCAACGATCACTGGGTTTTGGCCGTTGCAGCTGAAAAGAGGAAATCGGAAAACCAGGGGAAGAGTCTTGAGGAGATCATTTGCATATTCCCAGTGCCTTCTGGGATAAGTGAAGAGTCTCCGCGAGCTCAACGATCACTGGGTTTTGGCCGTTGCAGCTGAAAAGAGGAAATCGGAAAACCAGGGGAAGAGTCTTGAGGAGATCATTTGCATATTCCCAGTGCCTTCTGGGATAAGTGAAGAGTCTCCGCGAGCTCAACGATCACTGGGTTTTGGCCGTTGCAGCTGAAAAGAGGAAATCGGAAAACCAGGGGAAGAGTCTTGAGGAGATCATTTGCATATTCCCAGTGCCTTCTGGGATAAGTGAAGAGTCTCCGCGAGCTCAACGATCACTGGGTTTTGGCCGTTGCAGCTGAAAAGAGGAAATCGGAAAAACCGCGCGCCTATCGGCGCGCGAATTTGGGCTCATCCTTCATCGTTTTTAAGAAATCTCAAGATGGAAGAGGCCAGGAGCCATTTGGTGAGCTGCATTTCTTGCTACATGTTCACAGACTTACCAGTGGAAAAGCCAAACTTCACATGCCACAAATGCAAGCTTGTGTCCCTGTTGGAGGAAAAGTTGCAAAATCTCGAAGAGAGGTTAGCTACGTTGAAGATCATTAAGGAAGGTGAAGAGTTCTTGGACAGAGCAGAATTATCTCTTCATGTTACAGAAAGAGAAGAAATTCGAAGTGCACCTGAAGAAACAGAGGAATGGAGACATGTGACCCAGAGAAGCAGGAGGATCAGGAGGCAGTCAGCACCCATACTGCTCAGAAACCAGTACCAGGCTCTCACGCAGGAAAACAATGAAGAAATACATCAGGATAAGACTTTGCCAACAAGCAGCAACCTTGTACGCCTTCAGAGTCCTCCTGGATGGAGAAAGAAAAATGTTGTGAAGAAGAAACGGAGAGTTGTGGTCATGGGGGATTCCCTGTTGAGAGGAACAGAGGCCGCTATCTGCAGACCGGATATAACTTCAAGAGAAATGTGTTGTCTTCCAGGTGCAAAAATTAAAGATGTGTCTGACAGGATATCAGGACTCTTCAGACCTACAGATGACTACCCATTCCTGCTACTACATGTGGGGACAAGTGACACTGCAAGAAACGACCTGGAAACCATCTGCAGAGACTTTGAAGACTTAGGCAAGAAAGTGAAAGAACTGGGAGCGCAGGTGGTCTTCTCTTCCATCCTCCCAGTGGATGGCCATGGAACAAGGAGGTGGAATAAGATTCTGCAGGTGAACAACTGGCTACGTCGATGGTGCCGTCAGCAACGATTTGGATTTCTGGATCACGGAGTGAACTACTTATACGATGGACTACTTGCTAGAGATGGGGTGCACCTTACGAAGACTGGAAAGCATGTATTTGGAAGTCGCCTTGCTACACTTGTAAGGAGAGCTTTAAACTAGAACAACATGGGAAGGGAAGCAAAAGACCAGAAAAAGCCATACACCTGACAAATGCTATTGAGAACTCTGCTATTAGAAGTGGAAAGGAAGAACAAAGACGAAAGAATCTAATTAATAAAAATATTGGAGAAAGAGAAACCAATCACAAACTAAAATGTTTCTATACTAATGCACAAAGCATGGGCAACAAACAAGGAGAATTGGAACTACTAACACAGGAAAAGAAATATGATGTCATTGGAATCACTGAAACTTGGTGGGACAATACACATGATTGGAATACAAGACTAGAAGGATACAACTTATTTGCAAGAAACAGACTTGATAAACGAGGAGGGGGTGTCGCATTGTATGTTAGAAACGCGTATATCTGCACAGAGATTGAAGCTTCAGAGACTGGGAGTTCTGTGGAAACTGTTTGGGTAAGAATACAAGGACAGAACAATGGAAAGGACACCATTGTAGGCATTTACTACAGGCCGCCTGTGCAAGCTGAAGATATGGATGAACTCTTTATGCATCAAATGGCCAAGTTCTCCAAAAAATATGACATAGTTGTCATGGGAGATTTCAACTATCCAGACATTTGTTGGGAATCTCTCTCAGGCAAAACTAACAGGTCAAGGAAATTCTTATCCTCTCTTGCTGACAACTTTATCTTCCAAAAGGTAAGGGAGAAAACAAGGGGAACTGCTACCTTGGATCTAATCCTTATAAACAGGGAGGAAATGGTTGAGGAGGTAAAAGTGGCTGGGACCCTAGGAGGTAGCGACCATGCTATTTTAGAATTTTGGATAACTAGAGGCGGAAGACCTGTGAAGACTCAGACGTCAAGGTTAGATTTCAGAAAGGCAGATTTTAAGGGATTCAGAAAGAGAATTGGAGGGATCCAATGGCTGGATATCCTTAAAGACAAAAATGTCCAGGAAGGATGGGAAATCTTGAAAAATGAAATTCTCAAAGCACAGTTGTTAACAATTCCGAAAAGAGGGAAGAATAGGAAGCAGTTAAGGAAACCAGGATGGATGAACACAGAACTTAAGCACATGCTAAAAAGGAAGAATAAAATGTTTATAAAATGGAAAGAGGGGGGCATATCTAAAGAAGAATATAATGCTGTCTGCAGAACCTGCAGGGCACAAATCAGATTATCTAAAGCTGAAAATGAATTGAGGCTTGCAAGAGATGTCAAAAGCAATAATAAAGGATTTTGGGGATATGTCAAAAGTAAAAGAAAAGTCAAAGATGCTATAGGATTTTTACAGGATGAAAATGATGAAATGGTAAGACAGGATGTTGAGAAGGCTGAACTTTTAAATTCCTATTTTGCATCTGTTTTCTCTCAGAAAGGAAATGTAACATCAACTGTTATTCACTGTCCTATTAAGGGAATAGAAGAATCCAGGATATCTATAAACAGAAAGATAGTGAGGAAACACTTAGCTAGCCTAAATGAATTCAAGTCTCCAGGTCCAGATGAATTACACCCCAGAGTACTGAAGGAGATAGCAGAAGAAATTTTTGAACCCCTCTCTATAATCTTTGAAAATTCTTGGAGAACAGGAGAAGTGCCAGAAGACTGGAGAAGAGCAAATGTTGTTCCTATCTTCAAAAAGGGGAAGAAGGTGGACCCAGGTAACTATAGGCCGGTGAGTCTGACTTCTATACCAGGAAAGATCTTTGAACAAATTATTAAACAACATGTATGTCAATACCTGGATAAGAATGAAGTGATTAAACAGAGTCAGCATGGGTTTGTAACTAATAAGTCATGTCAGACTAACTTAATTTCCTTCTATGACGGTATCACTGATTGGGTGGATCAAGGAAATGCTGTAGATATAGTATATCTTGACTTCAGCAAAGCATTTGACAAAGTCTCTCATACAATCCTTATTGAAAAAATGATTAAGTATGGAATGGACAAGGCAACTGTTAGGTGGATTCATAACTGGCTTAGTGATCGGACCCAAAGAGTGGTCGTAAATGGCTGCACATCCAGTTGGAAGAATGTCTCAAGTGGGGTACCACAGGGCTCTGTCCTGGGCCCTCTATTGTTCAACATCTTTATCAACGATTTAGATGAAGGAATTGAGGGTAAACTGATTAAATTTGCTGATGACACAAAGCTAGGAGGGATAGCTAATACTAGAGAAGAGAGAGAGAGGATTCAAAAAGATTTAAATAAACTGGAGAAGTGGGCAGCAACTAACAGAATGGTTTTTAACAGGGAGAAATGCAAAGTACTACATCTGGGCAATAAAAATGGAAAAAGCATATATAGAATGGGAGGAATAGGGCTAAGTGACAGCACATGTGAAAAAGACTTGGGTATACTAATAGATCACAGACTGAATATGAGTCAACAGTGTGATGCAGCAGCAAAAAAGGCAAATGCAATTCTAGGATGTATTAACAGAAGCATACAGTCTAGATCACGTGAAGTCATTATTTCCCTCTACTCCTCTTTGGTCAGACCTCATCTGGAATATTGTGTCCAATTTTGGGCACCACATTTTAAAAAAGACATCAACAAACTGGAGCAAGTTCAGAAAAGAGCGACCAGAATGGTGACCGGTCTGCAAACCCTGTCTTATGAGGAAAGGTTGCAGGATTTGGGAATGTTTAGTTTGCAAAAGAGAAGACTGAGAGGAGACTTAATAGCTGTCTACAAATATCTAAAGGGCTGTCACATTGTAGAAGGATCAACTTTATTCTCATTTGCACAAGGAAAGACTAGAAGCAATGGGATGAAACTGAATGGGAGGAGACACAGATTAGATATTAGAAAAAACTTTTTGACAGTTAGAGTGATCAATGAGTGGAACAGGCTGCCACGAGAAGTGGTGAGTTCTCCTTCAATGGAAGTCTTCAAACAGAGGCTGGACAGACATCTGACTGGGATGATTTAGCGAATCCTGCTTTGAGCAGGGGGTTGGACCAGATGGCCCAGGAGGTCCCTTCCAACTCTACAATTCTATGATTCTATTCTATGATTCTATGATTCTATGACATGGTGGGGAACTCCAGGGCATTTCACACCTGACCTTGAGTCTTCCCTATTTTATCACCTGGCAGATGACACTCCAGGGCCTGAATTCTTGCATTTGTAGGGGCTCTACTCTTAACAGCCAGCATAAATTGTTCAAAGGTGGACATCCCTTTCTCTAGGTGACCAACGCAATGACGAGCCGAATTTCCTACCAATAGAAAGTCATCCAAATACAGGACAATTAATACAACCTACTCCCAGAGATGGGCCGTCATCTCTGCAGACAACTTGGTGAAGCTATGAGGAGCCATTGCGAAGCCAATTGGAAGGGCTCTAAACTGGAAGCGCTTGACTAACCCCCCCCCCCATGGCTACTGCAACTCTAAGGTATTGCCGCTTTTTTATTATTGACGTATAGATTCCAGTTAGAATGGTTGAATTCTCAGGAATTTATTTAGGTCCTTCATATCTATTAACACTCTAAAAGGAACGGTTCGTTTTTTTTTTTTAATTCGTTTATTGAACCATAGACAGGGTATACAAACTGACAATGATGAAAATACCATATAACACATATACGTTCCACAGAGCATTAATGTCAAACAGTATATGTATACCATTTGTGTATAGAATAAAATGTTTGTTTTTTTTGTTTTTTTTTTACTAAAATAAAAAAAAAAAAAAAAAAAAAAACAGGCGTAAAACCCCTTTCTGAAGCGGGAACTTCTAGTAGGACAGTCTTCTGCACCAGATCGGAGACCGACCCCTGTGGCCCGTTGCTCTCCTGAAGACTGAGGGGGACTCACCACAAACATTTAGTGCGAGACTGCATGGAACTTGTTTTAAACTGGATTTTATTAGGTCAAGAATCCAACCGCTTCCTGACATTTTTTTCCCAGGCAGGGAAGGAAGAGGATAGCTTTCCCCCCCCCCCCCCCACCTGTGCTGGAAGTCATTGGGGTATCCTGGAAGGAGGTTTCAAAAAAATGAAGCTCCTACTTTCCTTATCTGGTCCTCTCACCTATCCCACTCTCTGGAGGGCTTACTTTGGGTAAATCTCCTCTTACAGAAGAATCGCTTGTAGGCTGGGATGCATAAGTTAGGAAATCCTTTTTTGGCCTTACCAGCCTTCTCCAAAAGTTCATCCAGAAGATGGGTGAAACAGGTATTCTCCTTTAAACAGAATGGCACACAGATATGTTCTGGGCTGAATATTCCCTGGCCAGCATTTTAATCACAAGACCCTACGGGCCGCATTCGAAAGGGTTGCTGATCTTTCCGCTAATCGTACCGAATCTTCTGATAAAAATGCTGCTGCCTCTCGCATAAGTGGGATAGTAGCCAAAATAGGCGATACACCCAAATCATTAAGGCCCTGGTTGTACATGTTTAAACCACTGGTGGTTTTGGGGCCCCCGGGTGACATATCCCATGTACCTCTAACGAAAATGTCTGTTTTTTTTGAGGGGGATCATTCAAATTTCCCATATCCTGAAACGGGAGCGAGTTTCGTCCAGAAGCTCTTGCTACTGCCGCATCAAGTTATGTCCCAGATAGACAAGGAAGGCTCATCAAAAGGATATCACCTCTTAAATGACAGGGGGAAGGGAGCCTCTCTTCTCAGGTCTTTTCCACTCCCTCCGAATTGGGGCATGGATCTTTTCAGTTAATGGAAACGACCTACGCCTCTTCTGATCTAACCCTCCAAACATTATGTCCTGTATCGATTTTTCAGGTTTGGACTCGTCTATATTCAATGTAGCCCTCTCTACCTTTATGAGTTTGTCCAGTGTTACTGTTTGAGTAACTGGCAGACGAGGATGGCATCATTGTCTGAAATACTTGACATGTCTGACCCAGGGGATAACTGCCTAGCCTTTTTACCCTTCTTCCCCCTATAAAGCTCTTCCTGAGAGGTATTTTAGGAATTCTTTAACTTTTGCCCTCATGATGGGCCTTAAGTCACTGGCAAAGTTAGGGATTTCTTCCTCTACTGTCTAATCTATACAAGACTGGCAGTCTTTTTTTGGTAGGAATCGGGCAATACATTTCTGCAAAGTGTACACTTTAGCTTGGAAGAAAAAAAAAAAAAAAAAAAAAAAGACAGGATAGGAAAAAGCCTTATCACCAAGAGAACTTTCACAAAGATCACTTACCAGAGCGAGGCAATCAAACGGTACTGGATTAAAGGTACTGTCACACTTAGCGATGTACCAGCGATCCCGACCAGCGATATGACGCAGTCAGGATCGCTGGTGCATCGCTAAGTGGTCGCTAGTGAGCTGCCACACAGGCAGATCTCACTAGCGACATCGCTGGGGACGGGGGTCGCTACTTACCTGTCACACCAGGCGATCCTGCACCCTCCCACCCGTATCCACGCGTCGCTCGTCATCACAGCAGGAAGCTGACGAGAAACAGTCCTGGACGTTCTCACGCGGTCAGCGATTACCAGCAGGTTGTAGGTAAGTATCACACACAGCGATATCGCTAGCAATATCGCTATAACGTCACAAGTTATAGCGATATTGCTAGCGATATCGCTTAGTGTGACAGTACCTTAAGAGGGGAACATCTCAGGATGCTGAAGACTTGTCCAATTTCCTAGAGCTCCTCTGACTGGATCTGCTACTTCTTGCCGAATTCCCACTCTCACAGATACGGTTGTCACCAATACTAACAAGAGGATGACAACACTCCACATCAGGCTGCTGCTTGGAGACATGCATTATCCTGCAGCAGACATTGAGCAAGGAAGCGCTGAACCCAAACTCTTGCTGCCCTTAAATGCCGGAGCAGAGCTACTGTCCGCACCTCCAGGCTTCTCCGGTACCCCCGGAAGTTCCAGGTCATCAGGCTCCAGAGCAGTTACGGTCACGCCCCCAGGCCCACGTCATCCAGGAGTGCCTCAGAAAGGTGTGGCTCCAGACCTCTGAACATGCCAGCCGGCATGTGCCAGTGGGCAACTAGCTGCACCAGAGCAGCCCATCGCCGCGCCCAGGTTGCCGCTCACCTAAGCCTGAATACAAGGTGAAAGTCACCTTGGACCAACTGTGGCGCTTCTAGGGATCCCGCACCGGCTAAGGCAGGGAAGATACTGCTGCCTGAGCCAACCTGCCGGGCCTGGAAAACAATCTCCGGTCTTGAGGTACATTTGTAGGAATCCCCCTCCCACCCATCAAGGACAGGAAGCCAACCAATGTGAGGGAGAGGTGCCAACTTTTTAGCTTGTAGGTTTCCAGTCCTTGAAGGGCAGACCCCCTCTCTTTCGTGGTTCGGTTATGGGTGATCAATAAAAAAATATATTTACAAAACAGCTAACTATAGTGTATGGGGGCGCCGAAACAGACACACGTCACTCCTGACAAAACAGCCCCACCCCACAGGTTTGTGTTCGTACAATGTGTACAAAGCTATAAATACAGAACGGTCCTGATACCACTTGATACAAAACCTAGTTTATTAGACCATATTAAGAACTCTTACAAATACGGTCGGTTCTACAGAAGTGCTTGATGCTCTCCAGTCCAAATCCTATTAAATGAACAAGGGACTCAAGTTTCCAAATTAAGGTCCAGCATGATATAAAAGAAAACAAACCAAACAAAGCAGATAATCCAGTGCGAGGTGACTGGAGACTACAGTCCTAGTAAGCGCTACGGACCCCAATTGATGCTTCTTCAGGAGTTCTGGCCATCTGGTAAACCTGGGGAGGTCGCTGGCATCCAAACTTGTCAGCTATTAATTCCAGTCTAAAAAATAAATCTGTTGCTTAGGAGTCGGCACATAGCGTCCAGGATGCGGACTATCCTCGGAATGACTACAGTCTAATGAAATGACGATGATGGCACATGGTGATTGGAGCTGCACACAGCGAATCCTCCTGCATCTGAGGATACAGCAGTGGTTTGTTACACACATAACGACGCTGGAAAGACTAATGCAATGCAGTTATAAACGTCATGCCTCATGATCGTCGTCAGAGCTGAGGACTGGCTAACGGGGACTGTGTGATCAGAGACACTGCAGGACACCAGTATTAATGAGTAGGGGGGAAAATCTGTGTAAAATAAGGATGGACTGAGTGATACATAGCAAGAGTGCGGGGATCTCAAGGAATATACAGGGGATACCCACCGGTGCAATATCCAGGGAAATGGGTACAGACGTAACAAGGGTACATACCACAGCTACTAGCTATTTATATTGCCATCATTTCTTTATGGGTTGTTGTGTGGGGTTGTTTGGTTCCTTCCAGCTCAATTACATACTACACTTACAGGAAAATAGTAAACGCTACTTACGGTGCTCACGTAAGTGCAAACAGTCAGTGATCAACGTCTGCATCTTCAAACTGTCCAGCCTCTGTGGGTGCAGCCTCCACGTCCATGCCATCTAGAAAGCACAAGGCGGCATTACAGTGAGGGTACAGGAACCTCTGCCAGCATTTGACACCCAAACCACAAGACATAGATTGCACATTTTTTGCAAGAGGTCTGGATGGTATGGGCGTTGCTGTTTTACACTGCAGTGTTCTTTGTGTGAATGCATCAACCCCTGATGCAGAGACTCGTCTCAATAAGACGCTGCTCAGTGTAATCCCATACACAGCTAATATGACTATTACACTCCAGTCATTAAGTTTACCTTCATAATCCACCGCCGATCCTTCAGTGCGGACCCCGGCCATGGTGTGCTGATTGGCAATGGAAGTGGCCAGCATGCCTTCTAACCGCTGCAGAGTAGCCTGACCTTCAGAAGTGAGGTGGGACAAACCTTCCTCATAGGTATAAAATGTGGGGATGTCACCCAGTCCTTGTTCTGGAGGAAGCAAAGAAAACAAAAATCGATTATTTTAGTCTTAATTACACCCATACCTAAAGTAATTTTTACACGATCACACACGGATCCACTTGGGAATAGGATAGTCCAGGTCTGTACGATTACGCAGATACCAAAAGTGAAATTTTTTTTGAATCAAGTGGTGGAAAAAAAAAAATATATAGGAAATGGATATGAAATAAAAAAATTAGCTCGAGTCACCAATTTCCAAAACCTGTAACATTTTTATTTTCTAATCGATGGGAGCTGTGTGAAGAATCGTTGTTTTTCCATGGTAACCTGATGTTTTTATTGATACTATTTTTGGGGTTTATACCACGCTCATTGAATTTTCTTGAGGAACTGCGTCAACCAAAAATCAGAAATTCCATTTTTGTTTTTACTCTTTACAAATCAGGTTAATTCATTTTAGATTTTCATACAATCGGACATTTATGAACACGTGGCTACCAAACGCGATTTTATTTATTTTTTTACATATCTTTATTGGGGAACAGGGGGTGGGGGGTGATTTGAATAAAAAAAAATATTTTCCAAACTTTTCACTTTACTTATATTTTGTCAGTGCCCAGGGAACGTGAACCTACAGATAGTCCGATATCTTTTACCATGTACAACAATACCACAGTATTGCTGTATATGGTGTAAATCACAGACTGCTATGACACCCGATCGCAGGTTGGACATCCTAGAGGAGATCACACGGCAGTTCCGAAGGGAGTCCGGCCGGCCCCCTGCTTTTATCACAACCCATCGGTTCCCGGTTATCTGGTGTCCAGCCAGGACTGAGGAACTTAAATGAGGCTGACAGCAACAACATGTCCACACCCAAAACTTCTCTGGTCTATTGCGGCAACATAAGGATGTTGCTGATGGATCGGATGCAGAGAGGATTATGAAGACAGCCGACAAAAGGTTTTTTATTTTTCTTCATTGTCATGAGTCATGTACATTTTTTTAACCTAATTGAAACCAGATGGTGATCATTTTTGTGTAATCTGTATTTCTGTTTGCAGATTATAGTACTCTGCTTTCTGTACATTTATGGAAGCTGCTCTCTTGCCTGTTTGGAAATATCGACATATGCATGTATATATAGCACAAGACATTATAGGGGACCCCATTTATTCCCTTGGGAGAGTTTTCTACAAATGTTCTCATGTTTAGTGACATGCAGATGTCATTATGCAGCAAAGGTGGACAGCTCCATAAGAAGACAAATAAAGTTATGGATTGTGAGAGGCTGCGCAAAAAAAAAAAAAAAAAAAACACTTTGAAAAGGGGAACAAGTAGCATAATGTAAAATTATTTGTTATCACTATAAATCGTACCGACTCATACACAAGTAATACCCTGATAGTGGCCCTGTCAGTCTGACCCAGAGAATAAAGTTATGTTGCAAAATTTACAAAGTGAAAAATCAGTGGCGGTATTGGCGTTTTTCTCAACCCCCTCAGAAAGTTAATAAATTAATCTGAAATTTATGTGTACCCCAAAAAGGTAACATATATGATGATAAATGGGAAAGATACAACTAAGCCGTCAGGAAGAACAGAATTCTGATAAAAAAGGTGGCATCAAAAACTACAAACTTGCACCTCAATAAACAAAATCCTAACATCTACATCAATGGCAAAAAAGTTATAAGAAATATTAGGTTGCTAGAATATACCTTTAAGACAGGCAGGTGTACCTTATTGCAGGCAGGCATCAGTCAGTAGGGATGAACTCAGCAATACATAGTAGTTTGTATGGAGGACAGAGACTACCTCCAACTTTACAATGCAAGAGCAGGTAGAGGGGCACGAGAAGCGGGTGGGCGGGCGAATGGGAGAAGGGACATATGGACGCGTGCACCTCATCATTTCTGGGCCCTCAACTCCTGTATATAATGTATCACAAGAGCCGGCAGCTTAGGAACAGACAATAGTACGGCAGCCTCTGACGTCACTGATGTCAGACGTGGCCGGCCCACTGTGCTGCACCCAGACAATGCAAGTAGCTGTGGCTATGAGCGATTGGGGCCTGGTGGAAGCGTGTGGGCTTAATAAAACAAAGTAACCCCAGGCCCCAGTGTGCCGCACAGTTTGCCAGGGTGTTTATACAGTGACTCAGCTGAGCAGCATGTGTCACTCAGTCCCATAAACCAGTAATGGCAGTAATACCCTGATGGCGGCTCTGCTTTTTACTAATTGACAGCAAGCACAGTTTTGAAAAACAGCAAGACAGACAACGTACGTTAGAAATTTGCAGTTTCTCCTTATACAACAGACTTATATAAGAAGATAGCTCACCGTGTGCCTCCACATCATACTCTTCTCCTTCAAAGTCGTCCGATGAATATTCATCGTCGATATCAGGGTGGAAGGCCTGACAGTAACACAAGGCATTGAACATCTCCTCCACTGAAATCAGGACACAGGAGACTGAATACAGAGACAAGAAAACATCACATAATCCAAATCCACCAATAAGATGCCTACAGTCAGACTTATTCTCAGGAACAAAGCGGATTTCAGTGATTGGCTCCTCATCGTTTTCGTCATCCTCCTCCTCGTTATCTTCTCCCTGATCGTTCATATTTGCTTCGTTTCCATCACCGTCTACAACAAACACATAAGATAAATAAAAAAAGGCTTAAAATGTATAATATATCCTATATTATACCCCAGAGCTGCACTCACTATTCTGCTGGTGCAGTCACTGCGTACATACATTACTGATCCTGAGTTACATCCTATATTATACCCCAGAGCTGCACTCACTATTCTGCTGGTGCAGTCTGTCAAAGAAATGGTTAATCCTAGTTCTCTAAACTCACTGAAAAACTTATAACCCATGACATCATTTTAATTGTTATCATCTGTCTACGTGATAGGATAATTCTGCCAGTGGTCAGTTCCAAATCTCTCTCATAATAAATGTTTAAATATGTTGAGGCCAAATCCAGTTTCTGGCCAAAACACACTAGCAGGATGTAGTTCCACAAATTGTTAAATTAATAAAAGGGAAATGCCAAAAACTCCCATCACCTCCAATTAAATATATCTTCTAGACTAACACATAATATACTTTGACATTTCTGTTATATAACTATTGTTTTTGCCAAGTATCCACCATTTTGAATTGTTACACAACATTACAGAAGTATCCATATTTGTTCATTTCCTCTTTCTGATTTACTATAAAAGATCTACCCTGACCCTCCCAATAAAGGAGATTAACTTGAAAGACAAGCCACCTGTGTCTCTCTCTTTATTCTTCCACTCCTAGGATCCTAGGTAAGAGAAGCTCTAAATGAGCTTTACCCGAGGTTGGTGACTATAAGAAGAAATCCCGGCGCTGACAACTTGGAGGCCCCAGCGAGATTGCATTCCCCTTTAACTATCGATTTGGACTGAAAAAGATTGCCTTGCTTTGTCGGAGGGAGAGCAGAAAGAGGACCCGGGTAAGTGAGCATTTTTGCTCGCATCCTTTCTTGTCTCCCTCAGACAAGGTAGGTAGGTCAGTCTGTCTGGATCTTTGAATGGGAATCCCCTCGGGTAACAAAATTTAGGTTTATTATTTTATTTTTTTTTTCTCTTTGCTTTAATCTATTTTGCGTTTTTGTCTGTTGTTGCATATTTGCACTTGTTCATCTGTCTAAAAATACTAACCATCTTAACATTCTAATATTGTGTGCTTAATTGTTGTTGCAAAGCAAAGACCGGGCAATAGACCAAAAGTGCTGTTAACAATTGTTTTGTTTCAGGATGAAGTGCGATGATTTTCCATTTGTTTTGTCTGTATCTGTAATAAAGGTTCCTGTCTTTCTGTTTGTAATGATATCAGTGTTTGTTAATATTGAAAATATTGCAATCAAATTGTCTTGATCCTGCTTTGCTATACTTGGTTTATGTTTGTTCTAACTTTTATTCTTCTATTGTTTGTTGATGCCTTGTCAAATGTTAATTGATAAGTAGTACTGATAATGCTGTCTTGATATGTTGCTATATCAGTGTTGTGGAGAACTAAGCTGCGCTGTTGAGATTGAGAGATGGAAGCGATTTAGCAGAGAACATGATAAATGGATTAAGAAACATGGTTATGAGAAGCAAGTGGCCCCATGGATGAGAACAGCTGAGCAACATGATTCCATATTTTAATACTGATTACGAGAGGGAGTTCGCCCAGAATAGGAGAGGGAGAAATCAGGTAGCGCAGGGACGAGCAGCAGCCCCTCCTTTACAGCGCAGTCTGTGTCCGCAGCTCCCTCCGCCCCTTTGAGTGTTAGTAGGGAAATCTCTCTTAGTGACTCAAATGTTACCAGTAGTTGCAGTCCTACAAGGGGCAGAATCCAGTTGGTAAGTAGTAAAAGGATAAGAATTGGTTGATTGTTTGGTGTGAATCTGAAAACCCCACGTTATTGGAAGTCTGAGGAAAAGATTACTGGAGGAGTTGGTTGGTGGGCAGGCATAACGTGGCTTGGACCTGTGAGCGTGTATATTTTGACTATAAATATTCATTTTAGAGTACCTCGAGATATCCCGGTCAATTGTGAGATAGCGAAGATTTGGAAGTGCAGGAGCCAGTTATTGCCTGGTGGCTTTGAGACACTTTGAGATGAATACTAGTCTGTGAAGTGTACGTGTTACATGTCATGTGAAAATTGTTTGCATTCGGTTACTATAGTAAAGTGTGAGAAGATTAAGATCTGATTGGTTTCTGGAAAGAATACATTTGACGCCAGTTGTTCCCCATCAGTACAAGAGAGTAAATAAGTTGTATAGAGTATTCTCTTGTCATGTAAAAAGTTGGTCATACATCTTAGAGACTAGATGGTACATGCCAAGGTGGCAAGATATGGTTTCACATGATTATTATTTTGATTTCTCTAAAACAGACTCAGGAATAGATTTGGCATGCTCAGAGTCTAGCGAGAATCCAGGTTCTGATTCTGCTGTATGAGGAGTATACAGCGCTTGTGTTTGGAACTGTGTTGTTGACAGTAATCTGTCTAATTGTTTGGGAGAGTATGTATCAGCATCAGGACAGAACAGAGAGCTGCGGTTTATGTTATTGCTTTGATAGTGGGATTGCTGGCTATTGTAGGTAGACCAGTGGGATCCCACTAATACATAACAGGGCTGAAGATAGGGGTCGCTACCTTTGACAGCTGTTATGGGTGCTGGGCACACTAGGTACATAACGGGGCTGAAGACAGGGGTCGCTACCTTTGACAGCTGTTATGGGTGCTAGGCACACATGGTCAGGACAGACTACGGATCCGAGATATAAGATAAAGGACCTGCAGGATTATGAAGCAGTTAACGATACCGCTGACAATTCTTGAAAAGGCAGAAGTGCCAAGGAATTGATTTTTGGATGCTGAGAGATACGAGTGTTTAAGTAAGGAGCATGCTGTATGGATTGGAAAATGTGATTATGGTGTGCAAGTTGCAGCGTGGATCAGAACCTCTGAATGATATGGTCTGTTTTAATACTAAGAATGATGACGTTATTACTAAGAAGTTATGATGAATGATGAAGTTAATACTAAATGTGATGACGTTAGAGAGAATGTACTGTATGTCAGGCAATCTGCAGCGTCTCCACACACAGGCTGCTCCCCCTTCTCAAGATCAGTTTGTGCTTCCGCAGCTCCCTCCGCCCCTGTAGTAGCGGAGGGGATGAGACCGGCTCCCCCCTTAAGCAGCCCAAAGAGCGAAGTTATGTGCTGACAGGAGATTTCTGCAGCCTTAACATCTGTATAATTCTATACACCCCATGTCTGGTAGACCCTGGTGATATACCATCAGCCAGAGGTCCCATAGGTGCCAAACACGGGGGGGAGGAATGATCCCCATGTCTCCGCAGATGCAAACTAGCTGACTTGTATATGATGCTTCTCCTCTATACTTGTTACCCTTGGGTTGCCACAGGGGTTCACAGACAGTTTCTCCACTCCGGTAAGGAACAGCCCCAAGCAGTTCCTACGGAGGGGAGAAAATGAGGAAACATTTTACATTACACTTGCAGACAACCCCAGAGAAGCTAGATTTGTAAAAATATGTTACTGATAGGATTGAAGGAAGATCTGAGAACAGAAATGATGAGAGTACAGTCAGAATGTATATACAATCGCTTCCCATGTTTAGGGGATAGAGGACCAGATTAACAATAGGAAAGTAAAGAAACAGCAGAAGGCAACTCCTGTTATGGTGAATATAACTCCGGATGCATTTAATAATGCAATAGTGAATGCTGTGAAAACTGTGGTCCAGGTGGCAGGTATAGGTATACATCACAGGGTAACAGTGGAGAGAGAAGAAAAGAAAAGATGGGATAACAAATCCAGAGAAGTGTAAACCAGAATAATGGTTCCCCCACGGGATGGTCCAATCACTATGACATAATTGAAATGTCCTCCTGGGAAACAAATGAAATATTTAATTGATACGGGGTGAGCCGTACTATAATATATAAGTAAAAGGATATGCCACAACAATTCAAACTCAGGATCTTTTGTTTACCACAATTCATGACAGGGAAAATGGTACAGGGATTAGGAGCAGGTGGAATAGATCATCCCTTGTATGAAACAAAACCTATGAATGTGTGAATAGCACATACTACATACTTGTGTGCATAATTACTAGTCAAAGATAAATGTCCTATAATCTTGATAGGTGCTGATATCCTGAGTACTATGAATGCAGTTTTTTTTATTAAGTTTGGAAGAAAGGCATTACTGTTACAGGCCCATTGTCTGAAGAAACCCTCTCACAATGATGTTGCTAATTTAGCTAGATGGCGAGAAAAACTGCAACTGACCAAGATGAGGAAATAATGCAAATGCTCGAGCAGATACCAGCTGCAGTATGGGTAAAGGATAAGACAGGTGTTGGTTTAGGATAGTAAAAGTATTCATTAGATTGAAGCCAGAAACTACCGGTGCGTATTAGACGATATCCCCTGAGCAGAGAGATCAAACAGGTACTGTATGTTTAATGGAAAAGGCTTCCTTGTTAATATTTTTGTACCATGAAGTATGTAAGGTCTAAAGAGGTAAGGTCTAAAGAGGTAACTGCTAATAGCAAAGGAAAAAGTTGTTTTCTTAGGTCATTGCATTTCACTTCAGTTGAAACACATAACACCAGAAGAAAAAGCCATAAGCCAAGCAATGGAGCTCAGTTCCATCTGCCACTGAGTATATTCCTGGGGCTGACCAGCTACTGTAGAGAAGTCATGCCAACTGACCTCGAAAGCAAAAGAGGGGTTCTATTTGCACTGTCATGAATGGGGGGACATGCTAAGGGTATACTGTATTTTTAACATGGCTACTTGCCAATGTGCAAGAGACACCAATCCCTAATGTAGATCAAGAGTTTTATATAGATGTGTCACAGGTTTATCAAAATGAAGTACCTTATACAGGTTATTTATTCAATAGTTGATCAATATAAGGTGGTACAAAGTAAAGCTTTGCCTTCTAGGATGTCTACTTGAGAAGCTGAATTGAAAGCACTTGCTGACGTGTGTGTAATCGCTGAACATTTGACAGAAAATAATTTTACAGATAGCCGCTATGCATTTTGCATCTGCCATGATTATGGTCCCATATGGAAGAGCAGAAAGTTTGTTGGTTCCTCTGGTAAGCCCATTTAAAAATGCAGAATTGGTGGCCCAGCTTCTCAGAGCATTGGAGCTGCCTAAAGAAAGTTGCTATAGTGAAAGTGCAAGCTCACACTAAGGAGCGCACTAAGGAGGCTGAAGGTAATAACTGAGCTGATATTGCAGCCAAGGCTGCTGCTTTATTCCCTCTTCCCGCAGGAACATACACTGTACAGGTGTCGGGGGAGGTGGATCTTCAATTACTCCAGAGCCTGCAAGAACAGGTCTCTGCACCAGAAAAGGAAGAATGACAAAGGCACACAGGTGCGAAGGAAGAAGATGGATTGTGGAGAGCGGACGGTAGATATTGCTTGCCTAGGGCGCTGTTCCCTATGGTATGCTCCCTCTCCCACGGATTAACACGCCAATCCAAGGATGGAATGGTAAGCCAGGTAAAAGCAAGTTGGGTCACACCAGGGTTCCATTATGCTGCTGCAAAATTCGTACAGGGATGTATAATCTGCACATGCCATAATGTGGGAAAAACAGTGAAGGTGCCACCAAAATGCACCCCCAGGCCATTGCACCCTTTTCAGCGACTGCAGATTGATTTCATTCGGCTTCCAAGAGTAAGCAACTATGAATATACGCTGGTATGTGTGGATCTTTTCTCCAATTGGCCAAAGTCATGGCCCTGTGCTCATGCACATGCATGAACTGTGGTTAAAAAGCTAATGTCAGAAGTTGTTTGCAGGTTTGGAGTGCCAGAGGTAATTGAAAGTGACCAAGGTAGTCATTTCACATCACAAGTGTGCCAAGGGATCACCTGAGCCTTAGGAATGGAGCAATCATTTCCCACTCCCTATCATCCGCAGAGCAGTGGCAGGGTGGAAAGGTTAAATGGTACACTGAAATTGAAAATTCAGAAAGCAATGGCAGAAACAGGTAAACCATCGACTGAGTGTCTTCCCATTGCATTGTACACTGTTAGGGTAACTCCCAACCGAAAGACAAGTTTAAGTCCATATGATGCATTGTTTGGGAGCCCTCCCAAGACAGGATTGTACTTTCCCCAGCAGATGCAGGCCTCTCATTCAAATATTACGGCCTATGTGGGCGTATTACAACAGGTGTTGCAGCAAATTCATACGCGTGTTTTCAGTTCCCTTCCAGATCCGTCCTCCTTATCAGGCTCGCATGACCTTAAGCTTGGAGATTGGATGGTAACGCGAAAGCACCTGAGGAAAAGTCTAGATCCTCACTTTGAAGGACCCTACCAAGTCCAGCTGATCATGCCCACATGTGTTAAGCTGGAAGGAAAGTCTGCCTGGATTCACACGTCTTACTGCAAGAAATTCTACAAGAATTAAAAGAATGGAATTTGGGAAATGCTATCCATTCTTGCTTTTCACTGTGATTATCTTAGGAGGATTCCTAAAGGAGCTGAAGGTGCATGTGCACTGGCTAGATTAGAGCCAGTCACCTGGGTATGGAATGAGAATGATTTCCCTTATAAAAATGTCCCTGATCACATGATAGCAAAGCGTAGTGCACCCTCTCCATAGCCACCCAAGCATTTAATGCACACTCCATGGTATCTTAAAACTGGGATGGTTCTCACTGGTCCTTTGGGAATTATGTTCGGAACTCTAAGAAATGCTCAGATGATAGAAGAATTGGGTGATATCTTTGATAATGTAACTGAGTATTTATGTGACGCCATCAATATAGAATCTGCTTATATGAGACAGTTCATTGTTATAACTAACCAACACTCTATGGTGCTTGACTATCTTACAGCATCACAAGGGGGATTCTGTCAGGTAGTCGGACCTGCATGCTCTCACTATATCGATCCATCTGGACTGATGAGAGTCACTCATGACATAGAACAAGCTAGGCTGATAAAGGAAGGAATACGGAAGGTTAATTCCCTGGAGGACCTGCCCCTCCCTGAATGGCTCGCATGGTTAAATCCTTTGAATATGTTTAAAGGAATAGGCGGATGGATATCAGGAATAATTCATTTTCTAATTCAAGCAGTCTTTGTAATATTGGTTATTGCAGTAATGATGAGAATATTTGTTTTACTCATAAAGAAAATTCTTGGCTCTAATTGTAAATATTTTCCAGGTAAACAAAGCTAGAATCAATACTGACTGATATAAAGCAAACCCAAGTGATGACGACCTTCATAACCACTGTTCAGCATGACTGTATATTCTGCAACAAGCAAACTTCAGTAGACTTGGCGGATTGTATGCATTGTGGAAAACCACTGGTTTGAGCAAAGACAAAGGCTCTACAAAGAACTACAATGATAAAGATTACATGCATTATGGACTTTAAATGATTAACACTTACTAATGAATAAAGATATATATATATATATATACTAATATATCAAAATATATGTTATAATGTATTACAGTAATTATGAATTTACTATATCTTATTAACATGTTACACACAAAACAGACATAAAACTCCCCTCAATAAAATCTGTATTCCTCTGAGATAGGGCAATAAATTAAAGAGAAGTAGGGAAAGGAGGTCTGATTCACAGGTATAATCTGAATGGATACACAGAAGGACTGGTATCCCATGATATACATAGGACAAGCCATGTATTTTGTGAAGTAGGGTTATCTTGCAGGCCTTGGATAAAGGTAAGGTGAGATAGATGTAAAGGTAGACAGATAATAAAAAGAGGGGAGTTGTCAAAGAAATGGTTAATCCTAGTTCTCTAAACTCACTGAAAAACTTATAACCCATGACATCATTTTAATTGTTATCATCTGTCTACGTGATAGGATAATTCTGCCAGTGGTCAGTTCCAAATCTCTCTCATAATAAATGTTTAAATATGTTGAGGCCAAATCCAGTTTCTGGCCAAAACACACTAGCAGGATGTAGTTCCACGAATTGTTAAATTAATAAAAGGGAAATGCCAAAAACTCCCATCACCTCCAATTAAATATATCTTCTAGACTAACACATAATATACTTTGACATTTCTGTTATATAACTATTGTTTTTGCCAAGTATCCACCATTTTGAATTGTTACACAACATTACGGAAGTATCCATATTTGTTCATTTCCTCTTTCTGATTTACTATAAAAGATCTACCCTGACCCTCCCAATAAAGGAGATTAACTTGAAAGACAAGCCACCTGTGTCTCTCTCTTTATTCTTCCACTCCTAGGATCCTAGGTAAGAGAAGCTCTAAATGAGCTTTACCCGAGGTTGGTGACTATAAGAAGAAATCCCGGCGCTGACAAGTCACTGTGTATATACATTACTGATCCTGAGTTACATCCTATATTATACCCCAGAGCTGCACTCACTATTCTGCTGGTGCAGTCACTGCGTACATACATTACTGATCCTGAGTTACATCCTGTATTATACCCCAGAGCTGCACTCACTATTCTGCTGGTGCAGTCGCTGTGTACATACATTACTGATCCTGAGTTACATCCTATATTATACCCCAGAGCTGCACTCACTATTCTGCTGGTGCAGTCACTGCGTACATACATTACTGATCCTGAGTTACATCCTGTATTATACCCCAGAGCCGCACTCACTATTCTGCTGGTGCAGTCACTGTGTACATACATTACTGACCCTGAGTTACATCCTGTATTATACCCCAGAGCTGCACCCACTATTCTGCTGGTGCAGTCACTGTGTACATACATTACATTACTGATCCTGAGTTACATCCTGTATTATACCCCAGAGCTGCAGTCACTATTCTGCTGGGGCAGTCACTGTGTACATACATTACTGATCCTGAGTTACATCCTGTATTATACTCCAGAGCTGCACTCACTATTCTGCTGGTGCTGTCACTGTGTACATACATTACTGATCCTGAGTTACATCCTGTATTATACCCCAGGGCTGCACTCACTATTCTGCTGGTGCAGTCACTGTGTACATACATAACTGATCCTGAGTTACATCCTGTATTATACTCCAGAGCTGCACTCACTATTCTGCTGGTGCAGTCACTGTGTACATACATTACTGATCCTGAGTTACATCCTGTATTATATACTCCAGAGCTGCACTCACTATTCTGCTGGTGCAGTCACTGTGTACATACATTACTGATCCTGAGTTACATCCTGTATTATACCCCAGAGCTGCACTCACTATTCTGCTGGTGCAGTCACTGGGTACATACATTACATTACTGATCCTGAGTTACACCCTGTATTATACTCCAGAGCTGCACTCACTATTCTGCTGGTGCAGTCACTGTGTACATACATTACTGATCCTGAGTTACATCCTGTATTATATACTCCAGAGCTGCACTCACTATTCTGCTGGTGCAGTCACTGTGTACATACATTACTGATCCTGAGTTACATCCTGTATTATACCCCAGAGCTGCACTCACTATTCTGCTGGTGCAGTCACTGGGTACATACATTACATTACTGATCCTGAGTTACACCCTGTATTATACTCCAGAGCTGCACTCACTATTCTGCTGGTGCAGTCACTGTGTACAGATATTACCCCAGAGCGGCGCTCACTATTCGGCTGTGCACACACGCTCTCTCTATACTCACCGACTACCTTGCCGTTGACCATCTTGCCGTCCACCATCACGTAGATGTGCTCCTCCGGGTAGCTGGCGGTGTCTCTGGAGATGGCGTGGAGACTAATGGACGGATATTCCAAGGAGAAGCCGAGACCGGAGCCGTTCAGCCACGACAACCGACTACAAGGAGAACAAATGAGCTGAGAACCTGACAGTTGTCACAAGGACATGAACTTGTCTCTCTGCTCCTGGGAAAGCTGGGTGACACCACGAGAAGCCGAACTCCCTGTCACCAGAAATCCCCAGGAGCCAGTAAAGACCAGCACAGGCCATCCACAATGGCAGCCGGCGGCTCCCTCTCACCTTATGTTGATATACAGGGTCCCGGTCCCCAACCGGTGCCCGCCCCACACCGCCTCAGTCCGGGGCTGCAGCCGCCTCACATCCTCCTCGTCCTCGGGCGGCGGGAAACTGCTCAACACTCCCAGCATGACTGACCGAGCGAGTGCCGCCGTGCCAAACACCACGTGACCAGGTCCAGGCTGCGACCTGCTCCCAGCAAGCACCGCGCGCCGCCCTAAAACTTGACAGGCGCAGACCGGAAGTGACGCAGATGTACCCGCCGCGCTCAACGTCACTTCCGGTTTGGCTGTGGAAACCATAGCAACGCTTTATGCCCGGTGCGGCGCCGGGAAAAGACTCAGTGAACCCGGTCAGTGCGATAAAGAAGGGTCACATCAGTAAATAATGTGACAGTGTCACACCTCGAGCTCTCACTGTGTGAGTGGAAACTAAAAGACGCTTCTGTTTTTTTCAGAGCTGAGGGTTTGCTGCAGTATATCAGTGTAGAATGCGCTTCTCTTTTTTTTTCTGGCTTCCCACACTCCAGGTAACAAATCACAGATTTGAGTGTTGCACTTGGCTTCCATTCAGTGACAGTCAGCAGAGATCCAGAAAATGGCGTAGAAATGAAGCAAAATTAGAAAATCAGAACTCTAGTTAATGGTGTTATCCAGGATTAGAGAAAAAACCCCACACATGGCTGCTTTATTTCAGGAACAGCGCCACCTTTATCTGCAGGTTGTGTCTGGTATTGCAGCTCTGAAGGGATGTGACGCTTGGTTGTAATACCACACACAGCCTGTGGTCACAAGGGGGGCGCCGTTTCTGAATTGATTTCTCTGTGTCTTTCTGGTGCTGGACAAGGCCGACACAACCTATTTAAAGCAGAGGAATGGCGGTCAGACATCTTAAAGGGGTTATTCCCATCTGTTCTGTCCTTGTGACATAAAAGATGGGAATCGTCATCTAATGATCGAGGAGGGTCTGATCTTTCATCCTGAGATTAATGGTGTGGCACTACATCCCCTTGAATGTTTTTACATGCACAGCAACAGCTCTAACGTCTCCTTCACATGTTCAGTATTCGGTCAGTAATTTTCATCGGTATTTGTAAGCCGAAATCAGGAGAGGAACAATCATAGAATCCTAGAATGTTCGAGTTGGAAGGGACCCCCAGGGTCATCGTGTCCAACCCCCGGCTCAATGCAGGATTCACTAAATCATCCCAGACAGATGTCTGTCCAGCCTCTGTGTGAAGACTTCCATTGAAGGAGAACTCACCACTCCTCATGGCAGCCTGTTCCACTCATGGATTACCTTCAGTCACCGCAAAAGGTTTTTCTAATGTGTGTCTTCTACCTTTCAGTTTCATTCCATTGCTTCTCGTGTTTCCATGTACAAATGAGAATAAGAATGATCCCCTGCACTGTGACAGCCCTTCAGATATTTGTGAAGTTACCCGTATTTTTCGGGCTATAAGACGCATCGGACCATAAGACGCACTCCAATTTTCAGAAGGAAAATAGGGAAAAAAATAATAATGTGTCAAATGGGGGTCCGTCTTACAGTCCGAATTCAGCTTACCTGGGAAGGGATCCGGCACAGGTGGAGGAGTGGTCATAGGGGTCATTCAGTGGTCCAGGCTCGTGCGCTGGGGCAGGTGGGCTGTGCTGGGGCTGGGGCAGCTGTGCTGGGGCAGGGGCAGCTGTGCTGGGGCTGGGGTGGGGCAGCTGTGCTGGGGCAGGTTTGCTGAGGCTGGGGCAGCTTTGCTGGGGCAGGTGGGCTGTGCTGAGCTGGGGCAGGTGGGCTCTGCGGGGTGAGGGTGGCGGCTGCTGTGCTCCGGTGCAGGGGCGGCGGCTCCGCTGGCATTTCCTCGCAGCCCGGAGGCCCCCGCACATCCCTTGCTGGCCGCCGCCATGTTGCGGTGGCCTCCGGGAACAGGGACGCCGGAAAGATGGGCGCCGGTCCGGGGACGGCGCATGCGCAGGTTCAGATCTCTTCCCTGCACCGGAGCACAGCCCGCCGCCACCACCGCACCGCAGAGCCCCGCCCGCTGCCACCACCGCACCGCAGAGCCCCGGAGGTTAGTATATTGCGACCATAAGACGCACCCCCCACTTTCCCCAAAAATTTTTGGGGAAAAAAGTGCGTCTTATGGTCGGAAAAATACGGTATTTTCTGAGCATGCTTGGGAGCTAACCAAGTATCTTCGGCGTGCTGAAAAAATATGTTCGAGTCTCTGCAGCTGCGCGTCTCACTACTGTTCAACAACCGCAACACATGCAGGGATTGCATGTCTTAGTTTTTACAGCATTTACCATATGGGGTCATTAGCGCTATATTGGAAGGAAGTGTTGGTACCCTTGAAATTGTTCTAGAAAATTAAGTGTTTCTCCCTGAAAATTATTGCAATTACACGTTTTGTTAGGTTTATTTCCTTTGTGTGTATTGGAACAACACAAAAATACAAAGATAAAAAAGGCAAATTGGACACAATCTTACACAAAAAAAACAACAATATGACCCTGAAAAATTGTTTTGATACCGTTCCAAAATTATGGGTAAATATCTTTTGTTTCAAGCATGTGATGATCATTCAAACTCACCTGTGGCAAGTAACAGGTGTGGGCAATATGAAAATCACTGAAACCAGATAAAAAGTGGAGGAGTTGGCTCAATCTGTGCATTGTGTGTCTGTGTGTGCCACACCAAGCATGGAGAACAAAAAAAGGAGAAGAGATCTGTCTGAGGACTTGAGAACCAAAATTGTTGAAAAATATCAATAATCTCAAGGTTACAAGTCCATCTCCAGAGATCTTGATGTTCCTTTCTCCACAGTACACAACATAATCAAAAATGTTATAGCCCATGGCACTGTAAACATGCTAATCTCCTAGGACATGGACAGCAAAGAAAAATTGATGAAAGGTTACAAGTCTGGATAGTGGATAAGCAGTCCCAATCAAGCTCCAAACAAATTCAAGCTGTCCTGCAACATTTGAATTAAATTAAACGCTATGGCAGGAGACCCAGTAGGCCCCACTGCTGACACAGAGACATAAAAAGCTACACTGCAGTTTGCCAAAATATACGTAAGCCAAAATCCTTCTAGGAAAGCATCTTGTGGACGGATGAGACCAAGTTGGAGCTTTTTGTTAAAGCTCATCATTCTACTGTTTACTGAAAGCGGAATGAGACCTACAAAGAAAAGAACATAATACCTACAGTCAAATATGGTGGAGATTCAAAGATATTTTGGGGCTGTTTTGCTGCCTCTGGCACTGGGTGCCTTGACTGTGCTCAAGGCATCTCTCAAAATCTAAAGATTACCAATGGATTTTGGGTCACAATGTAGTGTCCAGTGTCAGCAGGGTTTGCGTCCTAGGTCATGGGTCTTCCAGCAGGACATTCATCCCAAACATACTTTAAGAAAACACCAGAAATGGATAGATACAAAGCGCTGGAGAGTTCTAAAGTTGCAGCAATGAGTCTCGGATCTAAATCCCATTGATCACCTGTGGAGAGATCTTAAAATTTGTAACAAAAGGAAACGGAGGCACGGATGGTGAAGTGCACATTCTTTTATAGAAATTTTTGTAGAACCATGGGACCACTGCCCGGGGATGCTCCGAAGGGGGCGTGACTTAGCGAGTCCCAGACTTCCGTAGTAGGACCTCTAAGACAGGACCAGAATGGAAGTGCAAGAGACGCAAGGTGCTACCTCCAATTAGACCCCGGGTACGTGGAGCTGACTCGACCGGACTGGCAGGCAGGAACTGCAAGTAGCGGAGAACCAGGCAGGAGATATGTGGCAGAAGTGGGTAGCGGGCAGCTGCTGGCATGGAGAAATGCAGTAGGCGCTGGCGTAGTCCCGGAAGGTGTGGGAAGACACATAGGACACACTGAGGAGACAAACCAGTATTAGCAAGATTTAACAGAGCATTAACACGCAGGTACAGGAACCTGAAAACTAGCAACAGGAAACACTTGTTGCTCAGGCACCTCCCTAAGGGCAGAGGTGCCTGAAATAGTACAAGACAATCAGCCATTGGCTGAAACCTATTTTTGAAAATGGCGTGCGGTCTCTTTAAGAGACCAGGAGTGCGCGCGCGTCCTCAGTGGCGCACCTGGAGATCTGCGGGATGTGTGCAGCGTCCAGGAAGCAGAAGCAGGCACCGCGAGACACGGGAAGGGAGACCAGCTACCCCACCAGGCACCGCAGTGAATTGGCGGCCCCGAGGCAACAGGTGAGGGCCGGGGAACGGACTGGGACGGAGGCGCTACAAAATTGCTGTTGGGAGAAGGCGTCTTCACATATGGGAGACCTAGAGCTGTCCAAAATTCCAGATGAGAGGTGTAAGAAGCTTGTGGATGGTTATAGTAAGCGATTGATTGCCGTTATTTATTCCAAAGGGTATGAACTAAATATTAACCCCTTAACAACCGCAGATACGCCTTTTAACGGCGACAGTTAAGGGTACTTATTCCTCAGCGCCCCTTTTTAACCGAGCTGAGAAATAAGATTATAGCACCCCCCCCCCAGCATCGGAAAATCTCTGGGGTATCGGCTACCGGGGGTAGTTGAAACCCCAGAGAACGTGATTCGGGTTGGTTTTTACCGACCCCAGTGTTGCGGAATAACGGCGACCACAAAAAAAAGTCAGATCTCCTATTTATTTCTCTCTCCTCTGATCTAGCTCAGCAGAGGAGAGAGAAATGGGGTGCCCCGAGCCCCCTCAGTACATGGAGTGTTCCCCGATCCCTCCGGCTGTGTACCCCGGCCCTCAGAGTCTTCTAGGAAAAAAATGGGGGCATGTGCAGTGCACCCGCCGAGATCTGCCGGCTGGTACCCAGCAACTATAGGAAATTTCTCCTATTGGTTCATTTTGATCACTGTGATAGACCCTATCACAGTGATCAAAATAAAAAAAAATAGTAAATCAAACCCCACTACCCACTATATCACCCCCTTAGTTAGGTAAAAATATTAAAATTAAAAAAAATGTATTTTTTTCCATTAGGGTTGGGGTTATAGCTATGGTTAGGGTTTGGGCTAGACTTAGAGCTAGGGTTGGGCTAGGGTCACGATTGGGGTTAAGGTTGGGGTTAGGATTAGGGTTACGGTGGTGTTGTGGTTAGGGTTATGGTCGGGATAGGGTTAGGGGTGTGTTGGGGTTAGAGCTGTGTTAGGTTTGAAGTTAGAATTGGTGGGGTTCCACTGTTTAGGTACATCAGGGGTCTCTAAATACGACATGGTGCCCGCCCTTGATTCCAGCCAATTTTGCGTTCAAAAAGTCAAACGCTGCTCCCTCCTTTCTGAGCCCTGCCATGCACCCAAACAATGGCTTTCCCCCAAATATGGGGCATTGGCGTACTCAGGAGAAATTGCACAGCAAATTTTGTGGTCCATTTTCTCCTGTTACCCTTGTGAAAATAAAAAAGTTTGGTTACAAAGTAAATTTTTTTTGCGAAAAATAATACACTTCTTGAAAGTGGTTTTGTGCACATTGAGGGGTGCAGTTTTTAGAATGGTCACTTTTGGGTATTTTTTGTTATATTGACCCCAACAAACTCACTTCAAATGTGAGCTGGTCCCTAAAAAAAATGGTTTTGTAAATTTTGTTGGAAAAAATGAGAAATCGCAGGTCAACTTTTAACCCTTATAGGTTATGCGTGAACGTTGCGGGTTTGTTGCGTTTCCGCAAAAACGCAAGTGATTACTTCAGCAGTGTTAATCAATGGCATTCCTGAATTGGCGGGCACGTGCTGCGGAAAATTCCGTCTTTACATGCAGTGTTTATTTTTTCCCGCAGCATGTCAATTCTTTTCGCGGCTCTGCAGCGTTTCTGCACCCATTGACTTCCATTGAGTCAGATCAACCTGTGTCCAATTCTACCTGGGGCACTTCACAATAATACAACAACCAATCCCATATAAGGGTATATAGGATAAAAACTTATAAACAAACACAATATTTTATCAATCAGTATTTAAACCACATATAGAAAAGCAAAATGCCGTTTGGGGACGCTGGAGCACACTACATGGAGAATATATTCCAGGGGGAATAGTATATAATACAATACCGAATCAAATTAATAATGCAAAAAAATGATTATCCAACATGCATCACAAATATACCTATGACCAGTATTAGATAAAAATTATGTTTACGGTAAACATCTTACAAGACTTTTATTAAAATACATACATGGTTTACGTGGATTTTATTTCTTCCTGTAGATGGTAATCTATACTGGATACCTGTTCTCTTCCAACATTTTCTTTTTTTTTTTGCAAAACTTTTCCTCCAGTGAAGCCTAAAAGTCCACCTCCAATTGCAGTTGCAATGCCAGCCACTTTAAATCCTGCCATCAGGCCTATAGGGCCCCCAACTATTCCACCAATAAGCGCCCCTGCCGCAGGAAGCAGCGACAGCTTGTATGTCAATGCCTTCTCCAGGTTCTTGGTTCCCTCTTCAACATTCCCAGCAGCAGCGTTGACATGGTCTTCAATGCTGTCAATCTTCTCCTGCTGAGTATGCACCAGTTGGGAAAATTCATTTATAATTTCATTCAAGTCCAATAAATCCTTTTCCAAAGTATTCCACGATTCCAAGGCACTTGGGTCTTGAATTTCAATAAACTTTGCGTCTATTTGGATTTCTGAATTGCGCTCACAAGGCAGCTCTTTTGCCGATTCCTCGTTTGACACTTCACAATGAATTGCTTCATGTAAATCTTTAGCAGATTTCGAGTGAATCTCCAAAAATTCGCTTATGGATTCGAAAGCCTTATCTTTTACTGGCTGTAGTACTTTGGTCAGGGCCTGGATATCTCCATCCCTTACTTTTAGGAAAAGCATTTCCATGTCTTGCATATTGGCTCGAAGTTGCTGCACTGTACGTCCTGCATTGATATGCTCCTTGTGTAACTCTTCCCATGATCTGCACCTTTGATACTTTTCAATATTTATCCGGTGGTTCTTCAATCTCTCCAAATCGGTTGGTATGACCACCTTTGCAAACTTCTGTGCAGCAGTCTCCAGGCGCCGGTATGACACTTTTTGTTCAGTTTCCAACATAGCGTTGCTCGTTACCTTTCCAGATAGTCACCATGAAGGTAATGCTACACAGTGAGGAGCAGCAGCAGCAGCTTCCGGAGCGATGTCAGAACCTTCGGTGATGTCACAATCATGTGATCAGGGAGGAGTCCAGCTGTGGGCTGCTGTACACAGTGCTTACCCATTGCATGCAGTCAGCGGGTCTCCCCCAGTGCAGACGAGGCTGAAGTTGGTTTCTTATTCGTCCAGTTTCTTATTCGGAGCTGAAGTTGGTTTCTTTATTCATCAGTTTCTTATTCAGCAATTTTTTTCTTTTCAATTTTTTATAGCTTTAACAACAAAAAATAAGCATCACAATAATAAAACACAATGCAGCGAGGTGCCCTGATGTGAACGCACTTAAAAACAGCTACAAAAACTATAAAACTGGCACAAAAATGGGCACCAAAGAGCGTTAAAGAAAGGGTTAAATGACTTTGGGCCACTAATATCACACTGCAGACATATAGAACAGGGAGCCCTACATCAAAACCAGGTTTCTCCAGCCTGGCAAAAATGGGTTCTGGGCATGAGAATTGGCATCAAAGTGGGCAGACAGCCGATTTTCACCGATTTTAACCCCTTACCTACAATGGACGTAATATTCCGTCCATGTGACCCTGGACCTAATTACCATGGACGGAATATTACGTCCCAGCGATCAGCGGCGCCCACGTGGTGAGCGCCCCTGATCGCGGCCGGGTGTCAGCTGATTATCACAGCTGACACCCGGCGCTATGTGTCAGGGGCGCTCACAGACCGCCCCCGACACGTTAACCCCTTGTACACCGCGATCAAACGCCATTGCGGTGTACCGGGGGTTAAAGGGAAGCATCAGCAGGGAGGGGGCTCCCTCCTTGCTTCCCTGAGCCCCCCACGGCAGCGCAATGTGCAGCGCTGCTGCGGGGGTCTCTTTCCCTACAGGCCCCCAGATCCAAGATGGCGACGGGAGCCTGTAGGGAGCTGACTTCGTCACTGCCTGCAAAGCGCAGGCATGAGGAAGTCTGCAGAACTGCCTGTGACAGATTGCTGATCTGTCACAGTGATCTATGATGTGACAGATCAGCGATCTGTCACAGGACAGTGATGTCCCACCTGGGACAAGGTAATAAAGTAAAAAAAAAAAAAAAAAAAGGGTTAAAAATAATTTTTAAAAAATCGCTAAATAAATTAGTAAAAAAAAAAAAATATTCCCCAATAAATCCATTTTTTCAAAATAAAAAAAAACAATAAAAGTACACATATTTGGTATCGCCGCGTCCGTAGCGACCCGCCCTATAAAACTGTCCCATTAGTTAACCCCTTTAGCGAACCCCTTTAAAAATAAAAACGAAGCAAAAAATAATGATTTATTATCATACCACCGAACAAAAAGTGCAATAATGCGCGATCAAAAAAACGCATATAAATATCCATGGTACCGCTGAAAACATCATCTTGTCCCGCAAAACACGAGCCGCCATACAGCATCATCAGCGAAAAAATAAAAAAGTTATAGCTCGCAGAATAAAGCGATGCAAAAATAATTATTTTTTATATAAAATTGTTTTCATTGCAAAAAACCGACAAAACATAAAAAAACGACCTAAATGAGGTATCGCTGTAACCGTACTGACCCAAAGAATAAAACCGCTTTATCAATTTTACCGCACGCGGAACGGTGTAAACGCACCCCCCCAAAAGAAATTCATGAAACGCTGGTTTTTGTTCATTCTGCGTCCCAAAAATCGGAATAAAAAGCGATCAAAAAATGTCACATACCCGAAAATGGTACCAATGAAAACGTCAACTCGTCCCGCAAAAAATAAGACCTCACATGACTCGGTGGGTCAAAATACGGAAAAATTATAGCTCACACTATGTGGTGATGCAAAAACTATTTTTACAATAAAAAGCGTCTTTTAGCGTGTGACAGCTGCCAAACATAAAAACCGCCATAAATAGTGAATCAAACCCCCCGTTATCACCTCCTTAGTTAGGGAAAAATAATAAAACTAAAAGAAAATGTATTTATTTCCATTTTCCCATTAGGGTTAGCGTTAGGGTTAGGGCTAGGGCTAGGGTTAGTGCTAGGGTTAGGGCTAGGGTTAGGGCTAGGGTTAGGGCTAGGGTTAGGGCTCAGATTAGGGTTAGGGGTGTGTTGGGGTCCGGGTTGGAGTTATAATTGGGGGGTTTCCACTGTTTGGGCACATCAGGTGCTCTCCAAAGGCAACATGGCGTCTGATCTCAATTCCAGCCAATTCTGCGTTGAAAAAGTCAAATGGTGCTCCTTCCCTTCCAATCTCTGCCATGCGCCCAAACAGTGTTTTACCCCCACATGTAGGGTATCAGCCTACTCAGGACAAATTACAAAACAACTTTTGGGGTCCAATTTCTCCTGTTACCCTTAGGAAAATAAAAAATTGGGGGCAAAAATATCATTTTTGCGGAAAAAAATGATTTTTTTATTTTCACGCCCAGGCGTTATAAACTTCTGTGAAGCACTTGGGGGTTCAAAGTGCTCACCGCACATCTAGATAAGTTCCGTGGGGGGTCTAGTTTCCCAAATGGGGTCACTTGTGGGGAGTTTCAATAGTTTAGGTACATCAGGGGCTCTCCAAACGCACATGACACCCGCAGACCAATCCATCAAAGTCTGCATTCCAAAACGTCACTACTTCCCTTCCGAGCCCCGACGTGTGCCCATACAGTAGTTTTCTCCCACATATGAGGTATCAGCGTACTCAGGACAAATTGGACAACAACGTTTGGGGTCCAATTTCTCCTGTTACCCTTGGGAAAATAAAAAAAATGGGGACTAAAAGATGATGTTTGTTGAAAAAATACGATATTTTTATTTTCACGCCCGGTTGTTATAAACTTCTGTGAAGCACTGGGGGGTTCAAAGTGCTCACCACACATCTAGATAAGTTCATTAGGGGGTCTAGTTTCCAAAATGGGGTCACTTGTGGGGGGTTTCCACTGTTTAGGTACATCAGGGGCTCTCCAAAAGCAACATGACACCCGCAGACCATGCCATCAAAGTCTGCATTCCAAAACGTCACTACTTCCCTTCCGAGCCCCGACGTGTGCCCATACAGTAGTTTTCTCCCATATAGGAGGTATCAGCGTACTCAGGACAAATTGGACAACAACTTTTGGGGTCCAATTTCTCCTGTTACCCTTGGGAAAATAAAAAAATTGGAGACTAATTGATCATGTTTGTGGAAAAAATACAATTTTTTTATTTTCACGCCCGGGCGTTATAAACTTCTGTGAAGCACTGGGGGGTTCAAAGTGCTCACCACACATCTAGATAAGTTCCTTGGGGGGTCTAGTTTCCAAAATGGTGTCATTTGTGGGGGGTTTCTACTGTTTTGGTACATCAGGGGATTTCCAAACGCGACATGGTGTCCAATCTCAATTCCAGCCAAAAACGTCAAATGGTGCTGCTTCCCTTCCGATCTCTGCCATGCACCCAAATAGTGGTTTACCCCCACATGTGGGGTATCAGCGCACTCAGGATAAATTGCACAATATCTTTTAGGGTCCTGTTACTCTTGGAAAAATAAGAATTGGGGGTGAAAAGTTCATTTTTGTGGAAAAAATATGATTTTTTAATTGTACGGCTGTATGTTATAAACTTCTGTGAAGCCCTTGGGGGTTCAAAGTTCTCACCACACATCTAGATAAGTTCCTTGGGGGGTCTAGATTCCAAAATGGTGTCATTTGTGGGGGGTTTCCACTGTTTTGGTACATCAGGGGTTTTCCAATCGCGACATGGTGTCCGATCTCAATTTTAGCCAAAAACGTCAAATGGCGCTGCTTCCCTTCCGAGCTCTACTATACGCCCAAATAGTCATTTACACCCACATATGGGGTATCAGCGTACTCAGGACAAATTGCACAATAACGTTTAGGGTGCTGTTACCTTTGGAAAAATAAAAATTTGGGGTGAAAAGATCATTTTTGTGGAAAAAATATGATTTTTTAATTGTACCGCTGTACGTTATAAACTTCTGTGAAGCCCTTGTGGGTTCAAAGTTCTCACCACATATCTAGATAAGTTCCTTGGGGGGTCTAGTTTCCAAAATGGGGTCACTTGGGGAGGTTTCCACTGTTTAGGTACATCAGGGGCTCTCCAAACGCGACATGGCGTCCGATCTGAATTCCAGCCAATTTTGCATTGAAAAAGTCAAACGGTGCTCCTTCCCTACTGAGGTCTGCCATGCGCCGAAACAGTGGTTCCCCCCCACATATCAGGTATCAGCGTACTCAGGACAAATTGCACAATAACTTTTGCAGTCCAACTTCTCCTGTTACCCTTGGTAAAATAAAGAAAATTGAACCTGAAGTATTTTTTTTGTGAAAAAAAGTTAAATGTTCATTTTTTTTTTAAATATTCAAAAAATTCCTGTGACGCACCTAAAGGGTTAATAAACTTCTTGAATGTGGTTTTAAGCACCTTAAGGGGTGCAGTTTTTAGAATGGTGTCTCTTTTGGGTATTTTCTATCATATAGACCCCTCAAAATGGTTTCAAATGTGATGTGGTCCCTAAAAATAAAATGGTGTTGCAAAAATGAGAAATCGCTGGTCAATTTTTAACCCTTATAACTTCCTAACAAAAAAAAATTTTGGTTCCAAAATTGTGCTGATGTAAAGTAAACATGTGGGAAATGTTATGTATTAAGTTTTTTGTGTGCCGTATCGCTGTGATTTAAGGGTATAAAAATTCAAAGTTGGAAAATTGCGAAATTTTAAAAATTTTCGCTAAATTTCCGTTTTTTTCACAAATAAACACAAGTTATTTGAATGAAATTTTACCACTAACATGAAGTACAATATGTCACGAGAAAACAATGTCAGAATCACCGGGATCCATGGAAGCGTTTCAGAGTTATGACCTCATAAAGGGACAGTGGTCAGAATTGTAAAAATTGGCCCGGGAGTTAACGTGCAAACCACCCTTGGTAGTGAAGGGGTTAATAAGTATCTAATTTTTAAAGGGTTTAAATGACTTTGAGCCACTGATCTCACACTGAGAATACACAGATAGTGATGCCTCGCATCAAACCCAGGTCCCTCTGGCCTGGCCCAAATGGGTTTTGATGTGGCGCTCCCTGTTCTATATGTCTGCCGTGTGAGACCAGTGGCCCAAAGTCATTTAACCCTTTCTATAACGCTCTTTGGTTCCCACTTTGATGCCCATTTTTGTGCCAGTTTTATAGTTTTTGTAGCTGTTTTTGAGTGTATTCACATCAGGGCACCTCGCTGCAGTGTGTTTTATTATTGTGATGCTTATTGATTGTTGTTAAAGCTATAAAAAACTGACAAATAGGAAACCAACTAATGCTCCGAATAAGAAACTGGACGAATAAGAAACCAACTGCAGCCTCGTCCATTGCAGTGCTGTCACATGTGTGTTCAGTGTTTCTCCCGGTGTTATACCTGTGCCGTCCCGCCCCCTGTGCTGCTATACCTCTACCGTGCCCCCTCTGTGCTGTTATACCTGTACCGTGCCCCCCTCTGTGCTGTTATACCTGTGCTACGCCCCCTCTGTGCTGTTATACCTGTGCCGTGCCCCTCCCTGTGCTGTTATACCTGTGCCGTGCCCCCCTCTGTGCTGTTATACCTGTACTGTGCCCCCTCCGTGCTGTTATACCTGTGCCGTGCCCCCCTCCGTGCTGTTATACCTGTGCCGTGCCCCCCTCCGTGCTGTTATACCTGTGCCGTGCCCCCCTCTGTGCTGTTATGCCTGTGCTGTGTCCCCCCCTCCGTGCTGTTATACCTCTACCGTGCCCCCCTCCGTGCTGTTATACCTGTGCCGTGCCCCCCTCCGTGCTGTTATACGTGTGCCGTGCCCCTCTCTGTGCTGTTATACCCGTGCTTGGTCATTAAGTACAAAATTGGCTCTGTCACTAAAGGGTTAAGTTGAAGGTGTAAACAATTTTGTCTTGCCCATTTTTTTGGGGGGGGGTTTAGTGTGAAATTATGTCCAATTTGCCTTTTTTTCTATATTTACTTTGTGTGTATTGGAACAACAGAAAAGCAGAAACCTGTGTATAACAAAACATGTGTAAGTGCAATAATTTTCAGAAACAATTTCAAGGTTTCAAGGGTTCCAACACTTTCAGCCATGGTTATGTTTGTATATATGTATATATAGTGAAGGAAACACTTATTTGATCCCTTGCTGATTTTGTAAGTTTGCCCACTGACAAAGACTTGAACAGTCTATAATTTTAAGGGGAGGTTAATTTTACCATTGAGAGATAGAATATCAAAAATAAAATCCAGAAAATCACATTGTGTAAATTATATGCGTTTATTTGCATTTTGCAGTGAGAAATAAGTATTTGATCCCTCTGGCAAACAAGACTTAATACTTGGTGGCAAAACCCTTGTTGGCAAGCACAGTGTTAGGCGTCGGGTTCCTGCAGCGGTTCAACAGGAATCCAGAGCCTCACATTCTGCGGTCTCCCATTGTCTTTCGACCGCAGGGGAGATTGCTCAGCAATCCCGACTTCCCAGACGCTCTGCCCAGACCTGCTCTGTGGGGCTGGCTATTGCTGCCACCTTTGGGTCAGCAATGGCAATGCAGGCTGCTCAGCAGCAAATCGCTCCAGAGGCTAAGTCCTTCTGTCACTCCACTGAGCATGCTCACAAGACGATCTCCCATTGGAGATCGGGAGCCACATGTCCAGGTCCTTCTCCAGATCTGATTGGTCCATCTCAGGGATCTGGAAGTTTCTGGAAGGTCCTGGCTATAAAAGGTTCGCATGGCTGCTCGGCCATGCGCTAGTATAGTCTCTAGTTGCTACTGTGTGAATGGTGATGGATGCATGAACCTGCGAATGACTCATTAAGATTCCCCTCCCTCTGATATTACGAGTGTGTATAGGGACTTAGCTATAGAGTCAGCGCCAGCCAGTGGCAAGTTACAAGCCACTACAGCATCCTCCACAGTGCTAGCGTCCGACAGTGCGCCTGCTTCCAGGCATTGTTGACTAGCGGCAGTGGCTGCAGCTCCCCTTGGCATCCACAGTAGCGACGCCGCACGCACGGTAGGTCTAGACGGACGCAGACCCTCTGCCTAGGGCCCAGCTCCTGTGACCATATACCGTGCGTGCACTCCTCTGAGACCTGTGACGCTAAGACCTGTTTCACACTTCATTTTTTGTCCATCAGTCAAGATCAGCCGTTTTGCAAAAAAAACCGAATCCGCCATTTTGTTTGGCGGATCCGTTTTTTTCCCATTGAGTTGCATTACCGGCGGATCTTGACGGATGGCCATCCGTTGGATCCGTTTTTTTGCGGATCCCCCCAAATTTTGCCGTCCGCCGACATGCCCGAACGGAGCATGTAACATTTTTTCATGCGGCCGGATCCGCACTTCACACTGCGCATGCCTGAAAGACTTCACTCAGCCGGAAAATTAACCTTAAAGTCTGTTCTGGCGGCTGGAAAAAAATCTCTCTCTCTCCCTCTCTCTCTCTCTCCCTCCCTCCTTCCCTTCTTCCCTCCTTCCCGTCTTCCCGGGCTGCGGTTTCTCTAAAATTATGCATTTATCGGACCCATCAAAAAAAAAAACGGTCCGGTGGCATCCGTTCACATCAGCAACGGATACGCTTTCCGCCATTTTGGTGGATTTTAACTGACACAAAAAAGTTAAGTGTGAAACAGGCCTAACAGGCTCAACCTTTCTGTGTTTTCCACGTAAGGCATCTCTGTGAGTAAACAGAGATCGCTCAGCGCACCTGGGTGACGTTCAACCCGCGTGCGTAATACCGCCATATTGCACGTCCGCCATTAGCTAGCAGCAGTGTTAATACCTTCTGCACGGTGGACCCCGGGCGGCGAACGCACTTTACATTATTTTATATTTAGTGCGTTCTGCCGTCCCTAACACACAGCAGTCAGACTTTTCTGTAGTTGATGATGAGAGTGCGCACATGTCAGGAGGAATTTTGCTCCTCTCCTCTTTGCAGATCATCTCTAAATCATTAAGTTTTTGAGGCTGTCGCTTGGCAATTCGGAGTTTCAATCCCTTCCATAAGTTTTATATGGGATTAAGGTCTGGAAATTGGCTAGGCTACTCCATGACCTTAACCCCTTTCTCACCTTGGACGTACTATTCCGTCCATGTGCCCTGGGACTTAATGCCCATGGACGGAATAGTACTTCAGACGCGATCAGCCGCGCTCACTGGGGGAGTGCAGCTGATCGCGGCAAGGTGTTGGCTGATTCTCACAACTGACACCCTGCACGGACCGCTCCCAGCACTTTAACCCCCGGCACACTGCGATCAAATATGTGGGGGTCTCCCTGCGTGCTTCCCTCAGAACAACGCAATGTGATCGCATTCTGATCTCCATGGAGACCCCCAGCTCCAAGATGGCCGCGGGGTCCTTCCAGGTCCTGCAGTGCGGTGGCTTCTAAGTGCCTGCTGTGAGCAGCACCTGAGAAGCCTCTCTCACTGTCTGTCAGATCGCTGATCTGACACAGTGCTGTGTAAAGTGTCAGATATGTGATCTGACATGATATAATGATGTCCCATCCTGGGACAATATAATAAAGTAAAAAAAAAAAAATAACTTGAAAAAAATATTTTTTACAAAAATCCTAAATAAAGAAAAAGAAATATTTCCCCAATAAATACAATTCTTTATGTAAATAAAAAAAACCCAAAAGTACACATATTTAGTATCGCCGCGTCCATAACGACCCGACCTATAAAACTGTAACACTAGTTAACCCCTTTAGTGAACCCCAGAAAAAAACAAGGCAAAAAAACGATGCTTTATCATCATACCGCTGAACAAAAAGTGGAATAACACGCAATCAAAAAGACTGATATAAACAAACGTGGTACCACTGAAAATGTCATCTTTTCCCGCAAAAACCAGCCGCCATACAGCGTCATCAGCGAAAATATAAAAAAGTTATAGCTCGCACAATAAAGCGATGCAAAAATAATTATTTTTTATATAAAATAGTTTTTATTGTATAAAAGCGCCAAAAGATAAAAAAAATATAAATGAAGTATCGCTGTAATCATGCTGACCTGAAGAATAAAACTGCTTTATCAATTTTACCACACGCGGAATGGTGTAAACGCACCCACCAAAAGAAATTTATGAATTGCTGGTTTTTGTTCATTATGCCTCCCAAACATTGTAATAAAAAGCGATCAAAAAATGTCATGTGCATGAAAATGGTACCAATAAAAACATCAACTCGTCCCGCAAAAAACAAGACCTCACATGACTCTGGGCCAAAATATGGAAAAATTATAGCTCTGAAAATGTGGTGATGCAAAAACTAATTTTTGCAATAAAAAGCGTCTTTTGGCGTGTGACAGCTGCCAAACATAAAAACCCGCCATAAATAGCAAATCAAACCCCCCTTTATCACCCCCTTAGGTAGGAAAAAATAATAAAATAAAAAAAGTCTTTATTTCTATTTTCCCATCAGGGTTAGGGTTGGGGCTAAAGTTAGGGTTGGGGCTAAAGTTACGGTTAGAGTTGGGGCTAAAGTTAGGGTTGGGGCTAAAGTTAGAGTTTGGATTAGGGTTAGGGTTGGGATTAGAGTTATGGGGTGTGTTAGGGTTATGGCTATGGCTGGTATTAGGGTTAGAGGTGTGTTGGGGTTAGGGTTGGAGTTAGAATTGGGGGGTTTCCACTGTTTAGGCACATCAGGTGCTCTCCAAACGTGACATGGCGTCCAATCTCAATTCCAGACAATTCTGTGTTGAAAAAGTCAAACGGTGCTCCTTCCCTTTTGAGCTCTGCTGTGCGCCCAAACAGTGATTTACCCCACATATAGGGTATCGGCGTACTCAGGACAAATTGAACAATAACTTTTTTGGTCCAATTTCTCCTGTTACCCTTGGTAAAATAAAAAAAAATGCATCTGAAGTACATTTTTTGCGAAAAAAAAGTTAAATGTTCTACCCCTAATATCCCACATCATCCCATCAGCCAGAGCTACCGGACTACTACCCCTAATATCTCACACCATCCCATCAGCCAGAGCTACCGGGCTACTACCCCTAATATCCCACATCATCCCATCAGCCAGAGCTACCGGCCTACTACCCCTAATATCCCACATCATCCCATCAGCCAGAGCCACTGGACTACTACCCCTAATACCCCACATTATCCCGTCAGCCAGAGCCACCGGACTACTACCCCTAATATCCCACATCATCCCGTCAGCCAGAGCCACCGGACTACTACCCCTAATATCCCACATCATCCCATCAGCCAGAGCTACCGGCCTACTACCCCTAATATCCCACATCATCCCATCAGCCAGAGCTACCGGGCTACTACCCCTAATATCCCACATCATCCAATCAGCCTGAGCTACCGGGCTACTACCCCTAATATCCCACAACATCCTGTCAGCCTGAGCTACCGGGCTACTACCCCTAATATCTCACACCATCCCATCAGCCAGAGCTACCGGGCTACTACCCCTAATATCACACATCATCCCGTCAGCCAGAGCTACCGGCCTACTACCCCTAATATCTCACATCATCCCATCAGCCAGAGCTAGTGGGCTACTACCCCTAATATCCCACATCATCAAATCAGCCAGAGCTACCGGGCTACTACCCCTAATATCCCACATCATCCCATCAGCCAGAGCTACCGGGCTACTACCCCTAATATCCCACATCAACCCATCAGCCAGAGCTACCGGACTACTACCCCTAATATCCCACATCATCAAATCAGCCAGAGCTACCGGGCTACTACCCCTAATATCCCACATCATCCCATCAGCCAGAGCTACCGGAAAACTACCCCTAATATCCCACATCATCAAATCAGCCAGATTTGGCTGGTATTAGGGTTAGGGGTGTGTTGGGGTTAGGGTTGGAGTTAGAATTGGGGGGTTTCCACTGTTTAGGCACATCAGGTGCTCTCCAAACGTGACATGGCGTCCAATCTCAATTCCAGACAATTCTGTGTTGAAAAAGTCAAACGGTGCTCCTTCCCTTTTGAGCTCTGCTGTGCGCCCAAACAGTGATTTACCCCACATATAGGGTATCGGCGTACTCAGGACAAATTGAACAATAACTTTTTTGGTCCAATTTCTCCTGTTACCCTTGGTAAAATAAAAAAAAATGCATCTGAAGTACATTTTTTGCGAAAAAAAAGTTAAATGTTCATTTTTTTAAGAAGAATATTTAGAATTGAGAGTCCTCAGTGGTTGATACCTTTTAATGACTAACTTCTATCTACTGGCTAACACAGTACAAAGATATATATCTTTCCTGTATTATTTTTTTTAAACATTCCAAATATTTCTGTGAAGCACCTGAAGGGTTAATAAACTTCTTGAGTTTTTAGAATGTTGTCACTTTTGGTTATTATCTATTATATAGATCCCTCACAGTGACTTCAAATGTGATGTGGTCCCCAAAAAAAATGGTGTTGTGAAAATTAGAAATCGCTGGTCAACTTTTAACCCTTATAACTTCCTAACAAAACAATTTTGGTTCCAAAATTGTGCTGATGTAAAGTAAACATGTGGGAAATGTTACTTACTAAGTACTAGCTGAAGAGCCCGATGCTGCCCGGACATAGTAACTAACTAGTTATAACAAATTATAATGATTATGTCTATATACCGGGTGAGTCATAAAGGACGGACGTTTTTAAACTAATCATAAAATCGTTAAATATTTATTAAATATAAATGTATTCACAGATTTGGTTACGTATACTAATAGCATTTGACAAATTCAAGTGTGGAAAACAACATCTGCCATGTGGTGGCCATTATCAGTGATGCATTTCCAAAGGCGTTCTTGGAAGTTGGCATCAACACGTTCCAACACAACTCTGTCGATTTGGGCAACTTCCACTCGAATAGCTTCCTTCAGTTCTTGTAATGATCGAGGCTTAAGCTTGTATACACGTGATTTGAGGTGACCCCATAAGTAATAATCGCACATGGACAGGTCTGGGGACCTAGGAGGCCAATTAATATCGCCAAACCTGGAAATGATGCGACCAGGGAAGAGAGGGCGAAGAACGTTCATTGTTGCTCCGGCTGTGTGGGCCGTTGCCCCATCTTGTTGAAACCACACACTAGAGATGGGGATATGTTGCCGTCGTAACTCAGGAACAAAGAAGTTATTTATCATGGCGATATAACGTTGTGAGTTCACGGTAACAGTATTGCCATTATTGCCTTCGAAAAAGTACGGACCGATCACGCCATATTTGCCCATAGCGCACCACACCGTTACCTTAGGGCTGTGCAGCGGTCGTTCATGTAATTCTTTCGGATTTTCATAGGCCCAATAACGGCAGTTCTGCTGATTAACCATGCCATTGACATGGAAATGAGCTTCATCACTCATGAATAAAATAAGGTTGTCGTTTTGCTCAATAATTGCTTCCATCTCATGTGCGAACTTCAGTCGCGCTGCGTAATCCCCGCGCTCCAACTGTTGCACAATGGCCAATTTATAGGGGTGGAAATGCAGGTCTAAATGCAAAATACGCCTTACTGTACGATTACTGAGGGCAAGTTCTAAAGAATGTTTCCGAGCAGATCGACTCGGACTACGCAGCATGGCTTGCCTGACGCGTTCCACATTTTCAGGGGTACGTGCCGTTCGTGGAGCCCCCGGTGGTCGTTTGTTCATTAGTGTACCTCGTGTACGGAGTGCTTCAACCCAACGTAGGATAGTGTTACGAGCGGGAACAGCTTGATTTCTGTGAATATTGAAATGACGCTGAAACTCACGCTGAACGGCTGTGATACACACATTATTCTTGACAAAACTGTCGTACGCAAAAACGCGATGTTCTATCGTCCACGGCACCATAGCTTAAACTGAAACTAAAATAAAAACAATGCTTTCACCTCACAAACATAACCCCGCCTCCCGCACATCTCTACCTCCACCTGGTGGTGAGTTATAGCCACTTCAAATACATCCGTCCTTTATATTTAACGATTTTATGATTAGTTTAAAAACGTCCGTCCTTTATGACTCACCCGGTATATAAAGCTGAGTGTATCGCCCCGCCCACTCCGCATAGCCACATTCTCTATAATATCCCACATTATCCCGTCAAATACTAAGGATACTATTGAAGAGAAATAGTGCAATGGTGCATTATCCAGTGTAGGTATATCAATTTAAAAATAATACACTCACCAGATGGAGCTTGTAATAAGCATGGAGGATTCGCTGCTGCAGGAACCACAGATCCACGAGGGACCGACGTAGAAGATGCAGGCTAGGAAAAAAGTGGTCAGACAATCCGCGCTGCGAATCACTATGAACAGTTATTATTACAGTGTTTTTTTCCTGAGGAAGGAGTTCTGTGAAACTTCGAAACGCGTTGAATAAAGACCACTGTAATAATAATTGTTCATAGTGATTCGCAGCGCGGATTGTCTGACCACTTTTTTCCTATCCTGCATCTTCTACATCATCCCGTCAGCTAGAGCTACCGGGCTACTACCCCTAATACCCCACATCATCCCGTCAGCCAGAGCCACCGGACTACTACCCCTAATACCCCACATTATCCCGTCAGCCAGAGCCACCGGACTACTACCCCTAATATCCCACATCATCCCGTCAGCCAGAGCCACCGGACTACTACCCCTAATATCCCACAACATCCCATCAGCCAGAGCTACCGGGCTACTACCCCTAATATCCCATATCATCCCATCAGCCAGAGCTACCGGGATACTACCCCTAATATCCCAGATCATCCCGTCAGCCAGAGCCACCAGACTACTACCTCTAATATCCCACATCATCCCATCAGCCAGAGCCACTGGACTACTACCCCTAATATCCCACATCATCCAATCAGCCTGAGCTACCGGGATACTACCCCTAATATCCCACATCATCCCATCAGCCAGAGCTACCGGGATACTACCCCTAATATCCCACATCATCCCGTCAGCCAGAGCCACCAGACTACTACCTCTAATATCCCACATCATCCCGTCAGCCAGAGCCACCGGACTACTACCCCTAATATCCCACATCATCCCGTCAGCCAGAGCCACAGAACTACTACCCCTAATATCCCACATCATCCCATCAACCAGAGCCACCGGACTACTACCACTAATATCCCACATCATCCCGTCAGCCAGAGCCACCAGACTACTACCCCTAATACCCCACATTATCCTGTCAGCCAGAGCCACCAGACTACTACCCCTAGTACCCCACATTATCCCGTCAGCCAGAGCCACCGGACTACTACCCCTAATATCTCACATCATCCCTTCAGCCAGATCTACCGGGCTACTACCCCTAATATCCCACATCAACCCATCAGCCAGAGCTACCGGGCTACTACCCCTAATATCCCACATCATCCCATCAGCCAGAGCTACCGGACTACTACCCCTAATATCCCACATCATCAAATCAGCCAGAGCTACCGGGCTACTACCCCTAATATCCCACATCATCCCATCAGCCAGAGCTACCGGGCTACTACCCCTAATATCCCACATCATCCCATCAGCCAGAGCTACCGGGCTACTACCCCTAATATCCCACAACATCCTGTCAGCCTGAGCTACCGGGCTACTACCCCTAATATCTCACACCATCCCATCAGCCAGAGCTACCGGGCTACTACCCCTAATATCACACATCATCCCGTCAGCCAGAGCTACCGGCCTACTACCCCTAATATCTCACATCATCCCATCAGCCAGAGCTAGTGGGCTACTACCCCTAATATCCCACATCATCAAATCAGCCAGAGCTACCGGGCTACTACCCCTAATATCCCACATCATCCCATCAGCCAGAGCTACCGGGCTACTACCCCTAATATCCCACATCAACCCATCAGCCAGAGCTACCGGACTACTACCCCTAATATCCCACATCATCAAATCAGCCAGAGCTACCGGGCTACTACCCCTAATATCCCACATCATCCCATCAGCCAGAGCTACCGGACTACTACCCCTAATATCCCACATCATCAAAACAGCCAGAGCTACCGGGCTACTACCCCTAATATCCCACATCATCCCATCAGCCAGAGCTACCGGGCTACTACCACTAATATCCCACATCATCCCATCAGCCAGAGCTACCGGACTACTACCCCTAATATCCCACATCATCCCGTCAGCCGGAGCCACCGGACTACTACCCCTAATATCCCACATCATCCCATCAGCCAGAGCTACCAGACTACTACCCCTAATATCTCACATCATCACGTCAGCCAGAGCTACCGGGCTACTACCACTAATATCCCACATCATCCCTTCAGCCAGAGCCAGTGGACTACTACCACTAATATCCCACATCATCCCGTCACAGCTGCTGGACTACTACCCCTAATATCCCACATCATCCCGTCAGCCAGAGCCACCGGACTACTACCCCTAATACCCCACATTATCCCGTCAGCCAGAGCCACCGGACTACTACCCCTAATATCCCACATCATCCCGTCAGCCAGAGCCACCGGACTACTACCCCTAATATCCCACATCATCCCGTCAGCCTGAGCTACCGGGCTACTACCCCTAATATCTCACACCATCCCATCAGCCAGAGCTACCGGGCTACTACCCCTAATATCCCACATCATCCCATCAGCCAGAGCTACCGGCCTACTACCCCTAATATCCCACATCATCCCATCAGCCAGAGCTACCGGGCTACTACCCCTTATATCCCACATCATCCAATCAGCCTGAGCTACCGGGCTACTACCCCTAATATCCCACAACATCCCGTCAGCCTGAGCTACCGGGCTACTACCCCTAATATCTCACACCATCCCATCAGCCAGAGCTACCGGGCTACTACCCCTAATATCACACATCATCCCGTCAGCCAGAGCTACCGGCCTACTACCCCTAATATCCCACATCATCCCGTCAGCCAGAGCTACCGGCCTACTACCCCTAATATCCCACATCATCCCGTCAGCCAGAGCTACCGGCCTACTACCCCTAATATCTCACATCATCCCTTCAGCCAGAGCTACCGGGCTACTACCCCTAATATCCCACATCATCCCATCAGCCAGAGCTACCGGGCTACTACCCCTAATATCCCACATCATCCCATCAGCCAGAGCTACTGGACTACTACCCCTAATATCCCACATCATCCCGTCAGCCAGAGCCACCGGACTACTACCCCTAATATCCCACATCATCCCGTCAGCCAGAGCCACCGGACTACTACCACTAATATCCCACATCATCCCGTCAGCCAGAGCCACCGGGCTACTACCCCTAATATCCCACATCATCCCGTCAGCCAGAGCCACCGGACTACTACCACTAATATCCCACATCATCCCATCAGCCTGAGCTATCGGGCTACTACCCCTAATATCCCACATCATCCCGTCAGCCAGAGCCACCGGACTACTACCCCTAATATCCCACATCATCCCGTCAGCCAGAGCTACCGGACTATTACCTCTAATATCCCATATCATCCCGTCAGCCAGAGCTACCGGACTATTACCTCTAATATCCCATATCATCCCGTCAGCCAGAGCTACCGGACTACTACCCCTAATATCCCACATCATCCCGTCAGCCAGAGCCACCGGACTACTACCCCTAATATCCCACAACAGCCAGAGCCACCGGACTACTACCCCTAATATCCCACATCATCCCATCAGCCTGAGCTACCGGGCTACTACCCCTAATATCCCACATCATCCCTTCAGCCAGAGCTACCGGCCTACTACCACTAATATCCCACATCATCCCGTCAGCCAGAGCTACCGGCCTACTACCCCTAATATCTCACATCATCCCATCAGCCAGAGCTAGTGGGCTACTACCCCTAATATCCCACATCATCAAATCAGCCAGAGCTACCGGGCTACTACCCCTAATATCCCACATCATCCCATCAGCCAGAGCTACCGGACTACTACCCCTAATATCCCACATCATCCCGTCAGCCAGAGCCACCGGACTACTACCCCTAATATCCCACATCATCCCGTCAGCCAGAGCCACCGGACTACTACCACTAATATCCCACATCATCCCGTCAGCCAGAGCCACCGGGCTACCACCCCTAATATCCCACATCATCCCGTCAGCCAGAGCCACCGGACTACTACCACTAATATCCCACATCATCCCATCAGCCTGAGCTACCGGGCTACTACCCCTAATATCCCACATCATCCCGTCAGCCAGTGCCACCGGACTACTACCCCTAATATCCCACATCATCCCGTCAGCCAGAGCTACCGGACTATTACCTCTAATATCCCATATCATCCCGTCAGCCAGAGCTACCGGACTACTACCCCTAATATCCCACATCATCCCGTCAGCCAGAGCCACCGGACTACTACCCTTAATATCCCACAACAGCCAGAGCCACCGGACTACTACCCCTAATATCCCACATCATCCCGTCAGCCAGAGCTACCGGACTACTACCCCTAATATCCCACATCATCCCGTCAGCCAGAGCCACCGGACTACTACCCCTAATATTCCACATCATCCCGTCAGCCAGAGCCACCGGACTACTACCCCTAATATCCCACATCATCCCGTCACAGCTGCTGAACTACTACCCCTAATATCCCACATCATCCCGTCAGCCAGAGCCACCGGACTACTACCCCTAATATCCCACATCATCCCATCAGCCAGAGCTACCAGACTACTACCCCTAATATCTCACATCATCACGTCAGCCAGAGCCACCGGACTACTACCCCTAGAGCTACCAGACTACTACCCCTAATATCCCACATTATCCAGTCAGCCAGAGCCACTGGACTATTACCCCTAATATCTCACATCATCACGTCAGCCAGAGCTACCGGGCTACTACCCCTAATACCCCACATTATCCCATCAGCCAGAGCCACCGGACTACTACCCCTAGAGCTACCAGACTACTACCCCTAATATCCCACATTATCCAGTCAGCCAGAGCCACTGGACTATTACCCCTAATATCTCACATCATCACGTCAGCCAGAGCTACCGGGCTACTACCCCTAATACCCCACATTATCCCATCAGCCAGAGCCACCGGACTACTACCCCTAGAGCTACCAGACTACTACCCCTAATATCCCACATTATCCAGTCAGCCAGAGCCACTGGACTATTACCCCTAATATCTCACATCATCACGTCAGCCAGAGCTACCGGGCTACTACCCCTAATACCCCACATTATCCCATCAGCCAGAGCCACCGGACTACTACCCCTAGAGCTACCAGACTACTACCCCTAATATCCCACATTATCCAGTCAGCCAGAGCCACTGGACTATTACCCCTAATATCTCACATCATCACGTCAGCCAGAGCTACCAGACTACTACCCCTAATATCCCACATCATCCCATCAGCCAGAGCTACCAGACTACTACCCCTAATATCTCACATCATCACGTCAGCCAGAGCCACCGGACTACTACCCCTAGAGCTACCAGACTACTACCCCTAATATCCCACATTATCCAGTCAGCCAGAGCCACTGGACTATTACCCCTAATATCTCACATCATCACGTCAGCCAGAGCTACCGGGCTACTACCCCTAATACCCCACATTATCCCATCAGCCAGAGCCACCGGACTACTACCCCTAGAGCTACCAGACTACTACCCCTAATATCCCACATTATCCAGTCAGCCAGAGCCACTGGACTATTACCACTAATATCTCACATCATCCCGTCACAGCTGCTGGACTACTACCCCTAATATCACACATCATCCCGTCAGCCAGAGCTACCGGCATACTACCCATAATATCCCACATCATCCCGTCAGCCAGAGCTACCGGGCTACTACCCCTAATATCCCACATCATCCCGTCAGCCAGAGCTACCGGCCTACTACCCCTAATATCTCACATCATCCCATCAGCCAGAGCTACCGGACTACTACCCCTAATATCCCACATCATCCCATCAGCCAGAGCCACCGGACTACTACCCGTAATATCCCACATCACCCCGTCAGCCAGAGCCACCAGACTACTACCCCTAATATCCCACATCATCCCATCAGCCAGAGCCACCGGACTACTACCCCTAATATCCCACATCATCCCGTCAGCCAGAGCTACCGGACTACTACCCCTAATATCCCACATTATCCCGTCAGCCAGAGCCACCGGACTACAACCCCTAATATCCCACATCATCCCGTCAGCCAGAGCCACCGGACTACTTCCCCTAATATCCCACATCGTCCCATCAGCCTGGGGTCAGAACCAGAGCGCTGAGTGGAACAGTCCTAACTTCCATACCAATGATCCCTTTAATAGAATATAAACCTAAAATAATACCGTGGCCAATCGGAAAATCCCCTCAGGCCAAAAGCTTTCACCAAACAAAAAAACAAAATAATCCAAATCAGGAATAATATGAATAAAAATTGCTAATAACATATAAATGTCTAATAAGTGAAAATATAACCACAATGAGTAGGATTATTATAAATATATTAAATTTTATTGCACACATATTACAAAAATGTATATAGTGTTAAAGATGAGGTAGATAGAAAAGTAGCAGCCAAAAGACAATGGCATAATAGCCAGATAGAAATTAAGGTGCCAGACAGACAATAAACATCTCAGGGCTGAAATCTGCAGTCAAACCGGAGTAATAACAACAGCTCCCTGTCGTATTATCTCAGCATGCTCAATATATCCAAATTGTATAGAAAAACTACGGTATAAAAATAATTAATCTAGCTGAGAAAAATAATTCAGATCAGTTCAAATGATTGAAAAAATCAGGCCAGAAAACTGTTAGACTGTATCAAGTCAAAATGACTATATTTATCAATTGCAAGGTTATGGGACCGGACGTTAATATATAGTTTTCTATGCTAAAAAATATATATTGGGCCTATAACCTCAACTGACATACATTAGGGTGGGTACTATTTTATCAGTATGCTCGAGGGGCACACTATAGAAATCAAAGTTATTAACTTCACCCCAACAACTGGCTATTTAGATATTGCCCCACATAGAAATTGTACACGTTATAATAACCGATAGCTAGTAGTGCTATCTAGGTACCAGTGTCCATAAAAGATTATTTACCTTGCGCCATAGTTCCGGATGAGTACAGAGACGCCCGAGAGATGCAAAGAAAGCCCCGACGCGCGTTTCACCGTCCTCGGTTTCGTCAGGAGACGTGCACGGTTATTATAACGTGTACAATAACCTCCTGGACATCTGGTCCAACCCCCTGCTCAAAGCAGGATTCGCTAAATCATCCCAGTCAGATGTCTGTCCAGCCTCTGTTTGAAGACTACCATTGAAGGAGAACTCACCACTTCTCGTGGCAGCCTGTTCCACTCATTGATCACTGTAACTGTCAAAAAGTTTTTTCTAATATCTAATCTGTGTCTTCTCCCATTCAGTTTCATCCCATGCTTCTAGTCTTTCCTTGTGCAAATGAGAATAAAGTTGATCCTTCTACAATGTGACAGCCCTTGAGATATTTGTAGACAGCTATTAAGTCTCCTCTCAGTCTTCTCTTTTGCAAACTAAACATTCCCAAATCCTGCAACCTTTCCTCATAAGACAGGGTTTGCAGACCGGTCACCATTCTGGTCGCTCTTTTCTGAACTTGCTCCAGTTTGTTGATGTCTTTTTTAAAATGTGGTGCCCAAAACTGGACACAATATTCCAGATGAGGTCTGACCAAAGAGGAGTAGAGGGAAATAATGACTTCACGTGATCTAGACTGTATGCTTCTGTTAATACATCCTAAAATTGAAATTGCCTTTTTTGCTGCTGCATCACACTGTTGACTCATTCAGTCTGTGATCTATTAGTCTACCCAAGTCTTTTTCACATGTGCTGTTGCTTAGCCCTATTCCTCCCATTCTGTATATGCTTTTTTCATTTTTATTGCCCAGATGTAGTACTTTGCATTTTTCCCTGTTAAAAACCATTCTGTTAGTTGCTGCCCACTTCTCCAGTTTATTTATATCTTTTTGGTTCCTCTCTCTTCTCTAGTATTAGCTATCCCTCCTAGCTTTGTGTCATCAGCAAATTTAATCAGTTTTCCCTCAATTCCTTCATCTAAATCGTTGATAAAGATGTTGAACAATACAGGGCCCAAGATAGAGCCCTGTGGTACCCCACTTGAGACATTCTTCCAACTGGATGTGCAGCCATTTACGACCACTCTTTGGGTCCGATCACTAAGCCAGTTATGAATCCACCTAACAGTTGCCTTGTCCATTCCATACTTAGTCATTTTTTCAATAAGGATTGTATGAGATACTTTGTCAAATGCTTTGCTGAAGTCAAGATATACTATATCTACAGCATTTCCTTGATCCACCCAATCAGTGATTCCGTCATAGAAGGAAATTAAGTTAGTCTGACATGACTTATTAGTTACAAACCCATGCTGACTCTGTTTAATCACTTCATTCTTATCCAGGTACTGACATACAGTAGGAACATATAGGAGGATAACGATTGGATCTCTGGAGTATCAGACTGGATATAAGACAGCCGACGCTCTATCCTAGTGCTGGTGATTCAGTCTGCTTCTCAGGTCTTGGACTTCAACTCTCTTCCAGTCTTCTCAAGTTAAGTTTGTTTGTTGCTAATGTTCACACTTGCGCTTGTTGGTCAATTCAGTTTCTTGTGTGGTCAGCTTGCCCCTGCTGGGGCTATGCTGAACTTCCACTCCTATTTATCTGTATTTGTCAATTTGCCTTTTTGTCCCTTATTAGATTGGCCTCTTTTTGCTCTGTTTCAGAATATTTCAGAGTGCTGATATAGTGGGAGAAGTCTAGTGACTTCAGGGTTAATTTTGCTATCAGACGTGTTGGACATTATTTTGGTAGGGTCTTTTGGCAGATTGCAGACAGTGGCTTCCCTTTCCTTTCCTTTCTAGTTAGTCGGGCCCCATCGTTTGCTCAGCCTATTTTCCTGCCTGTGTTTGTGTTTTCGTCTTGCTTCACCGTCAATACATGTGTGGGGGCTGTCTATTCCTTTGGGGTCTGCTCTGGGGCAGTTAGTTTTCCCTTTTCTTGCTTTAGGTTTATGTAGTCCTCTGGCGGTGATGAGGCGTTAGTTGTGTGTTAAGATCAGGGATCTGCAATCTGCATAGCTACCAACCTCTCTGGTTTTCTGGGACTTCGCTTTTTTGTTGTTCCTCCTCCGTGACCCATTCATAACAGGGAAGATGTGCCTACGGGATGGAGGATGTGTGATGGGTATATGGGCACGGGAGGGGGGATTCATTTCTGTCATGTGCTCTCTGCTCCTTTTTGGGGGGCAGACAATGGCTGGGAGCTTATGTTCCCGGGGATGCTAGATTTCTCCCACTATGTCAGTGTCTGCTGAGCTGTTGTCAATTGGGAAAACTTGCTCATAGCAACCAATCACAGCTCAGCTTCTTTTAACCAGCTCTGGTGAAATGAGAGATGCTTAGTGATTGGTTGCAAGGAAAACTGTTGCTTATAGCAACCAATCACAGCTCAGCTTCTTTTGAACAGCTCTGGTGAAATGAAAGATGCTTCGTGATTGGTTAGTGATACACACATACATACATTCAGTTTTTTATATATAGATTGTGTGTGACATATCTCTGTGATTTAAGGGAATGAAAATTCAAAGTTGGAAAATTGTGGAATTTGTCAGAAACACCGCACTGAACTTGCTCACTGAGCCAGTGCGCGTGTCCTGAGTAAAGCGAACTGTGCTCAAAGATACCTGTGGAGCGGGCAGCAGCCGTGTAGATGCGTACTTCAGAGCCGCAGGACCTGAAGCACGTGACTGCTAGGGGTGTGGCCTAAACTCCAGAGAACTAGGAGCTGCAAGAGAACTCCTAGCAGGGTAACTGCGAGACAAAGTTACCAAGGGGCATAGACAGGGAGGATAGTCAGGACGTAGCCAATAAGTCATACACAGAGATAGCTGCAAGGTACAAGAGGGGCGAGCAGAGAGTAGTCAGATCACAGGCAATGAGTCATACACAGAGAAGATAGCACAGTACAGAATCAACAGGCAAACTCACAACGGGAAACAGAACCGGGTCAGAACCATATAAACAAGCTATAACAACGAACAGGCACAGGCACACAGAGGTCAGCACACTCGGCCAAAGGCAAAAGTATAACTGGCAGGGATTGGAGCTTCCCAGGGGTTTAAGAAGCTCTCCCAGAACCAGAAAGAGGCCACAATCATTAAGCCCAGGTGTGCAGGTCAAAACCTGCACTGAGCTCCAGACATTAACCCCTGACGTGCAGCTCAAAAACCTGCACTGGGATCATGACAGTACCCCCCTCTCAACGGGGGGGCCTCTGGACCTCCAGGCTTCCCCGGGTACTTGGCATGGAAAGCCCGAACGAAGCGATCTGCATGTACAGAGCGAGCAGGGACCCATGAACGCTCCTCTGGTCCATATCCCTTGCAGTGGACCAGGTACTGCAAAGAGCGGCGCACCCGCCGAGAGTCTACAATATGTCCGACCTCATACTCCAATTGACCCTCCACCAGCACTGGATGAACAACAGGCTCGGAGTCCTCTTTGACAGATCCTACGGATGTCAACAGAGATTTATGGAACAGATTGGATATTTTTAAGGAGGCGGGGAGACGCAACCTACTGTTGTGGCCAAAAGTATTGACACCCCTGCAATTCTGTCAGATAATACTCAGTTTCTTCCTGAAAATGATTGCAAACTCAAATTCTTTGGTGTTATTATCTTCATTTAATTTGTCTTAAATGAAAAAACACAAAAGAGAATGAAGCAAAAAGCAAAACATTGATCATTTCACACAAAACTCCAAAAATGGGCCAGACAAAAGTATTGTCACGCTCAGCCTAATACTTGATTGCACAACCTTTAGCCAAAATGACTGTGACCAACCGCTACCGGTAACCATCAATGAGTTTCTTACAATGCTCTGCTGGAATTCTAGACCATTCTTCTTTGGCAAACTGCTCCAAGTCCCTGATATTTGAAGGCTGCCTTCTCCAAACTGCCATTTTTAGATCTCTCCACAGGTGTTCTATGGGATTCAGGTCTGGACTCATTGCTGGCCACCTTAGAAGTCTCCAGTGCTTTTTCTCAAACCATTTTCTAGTGCTTTTTGAAGTGTGTTTTGGGTCATTGTCCTGCTGGAAGACCCATGACCTCTGAGGGAGACCCAGCTTTCTCACACTGGGCCCTACATTATGCTGCAAAATTTGTTGGAGGTCTTCAGTCTTCATAATGCCATGCACACGGTCAAGCAGTCCAGTGCCAGAGGCAGCAAAGCAACCCCGAAACATCAGGGAACCTCTGCCATGTTTGACTGTAGGGGCCATGTTCTTTTCTTTTAATGCCTCTTTTTTTCTCCTGTAAACTTTATGTTGATGCCTTTGCCCAAAAAGTTCTACTTTTGTCTCATCTGACCAGAGAACATTCTTCCAAAACGTTTTAGGCTTTTTCAGGTAAGTTTTAGCAAACTCCAGCCTGGCTTTTTTATGTCTCGGGGTAAGAAGTGGGGTCTTCCTGGGTCTCCTACCATACTGTCCCTTTTCATTCAGACGCCGACGGATAGTACGGGTTGACACTGTTGTACCCTCGGACTGCAGGGCAGCTTGAACTTGTTTGGATGTTAGTCGAGGTTCTTTATCCAGCATCCGCACAATCTTGCGTTGAAATCTCTTGTCAATTTTTCTTTTAAGTCCACATCAAGGGAGGTTAGCCACAGTGCCATGGGCTTTAAACTTCTTGATGACACTGCGCACGGTAGACACAGGAACATTCTGGTCTTTGGAGATGGACTTGTAGCCTTGAGATTGCTCATGCTTCCTCACAATTTGGTTTCTCAAGTCCTCAGACCGTTCTTTGATCTTCTTTCTTTTCTCCATGCTCAATGTGGTACACACAAGGACACAGGATAGAGGTTGAGTCAACTTTAATCCATGTCAACTGGCTGCAAGTGTGATTTAGTTATTGCCAACACCTGTTAGGTGCCACAGGTAAGTTACAGGTGCTGTTAATTACACAAATTAGAGAAGCATCACATGATTTTTCGAACAGTGCCAATACTTTTGTCCACCATCTTTTTTATGTTTGGTGTGGAATTATATCCAATTTGGTTTTAGGAAAATTCTTTTTGTGTTTTTTCATTTAAGACAAATTAAATGAAGATAATCATAACAAAGAATTTGTGTTTGCAATAATTTTCAGGAAGAAACTGAGTATTATCTGACAGAATTACAGAGGTGTCAATACTTTTGGCCACAACTGTATATGCCACTGGGTTGACTATCTCCATAATCTCATACGGACCAATGAACTTTGGTCCCAACTTAGCTGATGGTACCTTTAAGTTGATGTTACGTGTGGAAAGCCAAACCTTCTCTCCCACCTGAAACATGTCTCCCGAGGCTCTCTTTTTGTCAGCAAAATATTTGTACCTCCCCTGGGCCCAAGAGATATTACGCTGGACTTCAGCCCAGAGGTTTTTTAACCATTGAACGGACCCCTCTACCCCTGGACAACCGGAATCCACCCGTGAAAACTCCACAAAATGCGGATTAAACCCCTAGTTAATCAGGAATAGGGACATGTTGGTGGACTGACTCACCCGGTTGTTAAAAGCGAATTCCGCCAACGGTAACGCATCACACCAATCCTCCTGTCTGGAGGAAGTCAGACACCTGAGAATTTGTTCCAGGGATTGATTGGTGCATTCTGTGTGACCATTACTCTCCGGGTGATATGCCGACGAGAAGGAGAGTGAGATGCCCAATTTCATACAGAACGCCCTCCAAAATTTGGCCACAAACCTCTGTCAGACACAACATTCAGGGGTACCCCATGCAATTGGACCACATGCTGCACAAACAACCTTGGTAATGTTTCTGCTGAGGGTAATGCTGCCAAGAGAATGAAATGGGCCTGTTTAGAAAACCTATCCACCACCACCCAGATCACGGTATTACCCCTGGAAGGTGGAAGGCTGGTAATAAAATCCATGGAAAGATGAGTCCATGGCCTATCAGGAACCGGTAAAGGTATGAGTTGCCCAGCCGGACGGTTATGCGTGCTTTTGTAACGGACACACATGCCACAAGCAGAAACAAATTCCTTGACATCGGACCTTAATGAAGGCCACCAAAAACCCCTGGCTACTGCCTCTCTAGTGGCCGTGATACCTGGATGAGCACTCAGCCTAGACTCATGAAACTCCTGCAGAAGTCTAGGCCGCAATGAATCTGGAACAAACAGTTTATCCCCTGGCCTGGTTGCCAGAGCTAGGGCCTGAGCCCTTAGAATTTCTTGTTCCAACTCAGTTGAGACCCCCGCCACTACCGCCCCTGGGGGAAGAATGGAGGACGGCGGGTCAGGGGGAGACACTGGGTCAAAACTTCTGGACAGGGCATCCGCTTTAACATTTTTGTACCCCGGTCAAAAAGTAATGGAGAACTGAAATCGTGAAAAAAAAGTGACCAACGGGCTTGTCTAGGAGTAAGCCTCTTAGCAGATTCAAGGTATGCCATATTTTTGTGATCCGTGACAACCGTGATAGGGTGAGCCGCCCCTTCCAAAAAGTGCCTCCATTCCTCAAACGCCAGCTTGACCGCAAGAAGTTCTCTATTGCCTACATCATATTTTTTCTCAGCTGAGAACTTCTTGGAGAAGAAGGCACAGGTTTTGAGATTGGTAAGGGTGGCCGGACCCTGGGACAGCACAGCCCCCACTTCAGAAGCATCCACCTCCACAATGAATGGTTTGGACGGGTCTGGTTGTACCAACACCGGGGCAGACATGAAACATTTCTTAATCGCTGAGATGGACTCCTTAGCGAGTACAGACCAATTTTTTACATCAGCGCCCTTCTGGGTAAGATCCGTGAGTGGTTTAACCACTTGTGAGAAACCTTTAATGAATCTTCAATAATAGTTCGCAAATCCTAAGAAGCGCTGGAGCCCCTTGAGATCTCGAGGCTGAACCCAGTCAGCGATCGCCAACACCTTCTTAGGATCCATACGAAACCCCTCACAGGACACAATCAACCCCAAAAAAGACAGTTCCTGTACAAAAAACAAACATTTTTCCAATTTAGCGAACAATTGGTTCTTCCTGAGTCTCTGGAGAACTGTCTGTAGATGTTGCAAGTCAGATTGGCTGTCCGGGGAATACACCAAAATGTCATACAAATAAATAATAACTAAACATCCTATCAGGTCAGAAAACACAACATTGATGAAATTCTGGAAAATAGCGGGTGCATTAGTTAACCCAAACGGCATTACCAGGTTCTCAAAGAGTCCTTCTGATGTGAGGAACGCAGTTTTCCACTCGTCCCCTTCCCGAACCCTTATCAGATTGTAGGCTCCCCGCAGATCTAACTTGGAGAACCATTGGGCCCCAGCTAACTGGTTACATAAGTCTGGGATGAGGGAAAGCGGGTAAGTGTTCCTAACCGTTATTTTGTTCAGTTCCCGAAAGTCGAGGCACGGCCGCAAACCACCATCTTTCTTCTTCACAAAGAAGAATCCTGCTGCCACAGGTGACACAGAAGGCCTGATATGCCCGTTGCGCAGACTCTCAGCTATGTACTCCTTCATGGCTTGGCTCTCAGGCCCAGACAAATTGAACAATCGAGCCTTAGGTAACTTGGCTCCGGGTACTAAATCAATGGCACAATCGTAGGGTCTATGTGGTGGCAGCGCCTCAGCCTCACTTTCGGAAAAAATGTCTTTCAAATCCTTCAGGTACTCCGGAATACCTTCCAGACCGACAGACGACACAGATACAGATTTAACAGCGTTAAGATGTCCCAGGTTACCACATTTATCCTACATCCCCATTGAGTGATCTCCCCTGTAACCCAATGAATGTGTTGTGAACTCATTTTCTGGTCTACCAGTTGTGAGTTCTTCTTCCGGGCTCCCTCTGGTGGTAACAGGAGGTAGTGAGGTTGATTTAATTAGTATAGATCTGCCACCTGATGATGAGGATAACGATTGGATCTCTGCAATCTCAGACTGGATTTAAGACAGCCGACACCCTATTCTGGTGCTGGTGATTCCTTCTGGCTTTTCAGGTCTTGGTTTTCAGCTCTGTTCCAGTCATCTCAAGCTAAGTGTTTCTGCTAATGTTCACACTTGATTTTGTTGGTCTATTCAGTTTTTTGTGTAGTCAGCCAGCCCCAGCTGGGGCTGTGCTGAATTTTCACTCTTATTTATCTGTATTTGCCAATTTGCTTTTTGTCCCTTATTAGATTGGCCTCTTTTTTGCTCTGTCTCAGAATATTTCAGAGTGCTGATATAGTGGGAGAAGTCTAGTGACTTCAGGGTTAATTTTGTTATCAGAAGTGTTGGACATTATTTTTGTAGAGTTTTTTGGGCAGATTGCAGACAGTGTCTTGCCTTTCCTGTCCTTTCTAGTTAGCTTGGGCCCCATCGTTTGCTCAGTCTATTTTCATGCCTGTGTTTGTGTTTTCATCTTGTTTCACCATCAATACTTGTGTGGGGGCTGTCTATTCCTTTGGGGTCTGCTCTGGGGCAGTTAGTTTTCCCCTTTTCTTGCTTTAGGCTTATTTAGTCCTCCGACTGGGACGAGGCATCTAGATTCATCATAGGTATGCTCCACGGCTGCTGCTAGTTGTGTGGTTAGGATCAGGGGTCAGCAATCTGCATAGTTACCAACCTCTCTGGTTTTCTGTAACTTAGCTTGTTTAGTTTTCCTCCTCGGTGACCCATTCATAACACAATGGTAGGATTATGGCATTGTAGCCAAGGCATCCCCAGTACCAGTCCTGCAGGCAATTTATCTAGCACAAGACAACTTAGATTTTCCGCATGAGTGGAACCCACTTTTAGAGAAAAAAGTTCAGACCTGCAACAGATACCGTCCTGGGTAAGAGGAGACGAGTCAATTGCCACAAGTTTAACAGGATCCTGAAGCCTGACTGTCCCTATCTAATTAAGAGTCATAACTTTGGTATCAATCAGGTTCACAGCAGAACCACAGTCAACAAAAGCAGTAGTCTGAACCGGACCATAACCAAGTTCCAGTTCCACCTGCAGCACCATTTTTGCACGTGAGGAAAATTGTACCTGAAGGTCTGGGTAGCCTCCTCGACTACTACCCAGACCTAGTCGTTTCCCGCCATCTTGGAGGATGACAGACAGGAGGGGCAGTCCTTCCAGTGTCCAGATTCCCCACAATAGAAGCACAACTGCTTCTCCCGGCGGCTTCTTCTTTCCTTTTCCTCACAGGTGACAGCGCTCACCTCCATAGCCACAGGAAGAGTCCGGGTCTCATCTCCACTGAGGAATAATGGTGTTTCCAGTTGCATAACGCCTCTAGCCCGCAGTCTGCGATCGACGCGAACCGCTTGGGTCATGGCATCCTCCAGGGAGTCAGGTGGAGAATGAAGTGCCAGGGCATCCTTCAGACATTCACACAGGCCTCTACGGAACAGCCCCCGAAGGGCGGCATCACTCCAGGAAATCTCGGCTGCCCAATGCCTGAATTCAGTACAGAACCATTTGGCCGAGTGCTCCCCCTGACAGACACTCATCACCTTGTCCTCAGCCAACCGCACTCTATCAGGCTCATCATAAATAAGCCCTAAGGCTTCAAAAAACGCATCCACAGACATTCTCTCCAGGGCAGAAGAGGAAAGCGAAAATGCCCAGGCTTGTGGGGACCCCCTAAGCAGGGACATAACCACCCCCACCCTCTGTTTCTCATCCCCAGAGGAGCGGGGTCTCAAAGTGAAAAAGAGCTTACAGCCCTCCATAAATGCTCTGAAATCATCTTTGTTACCAGAAAACGTATCTGGCAATTTAACCGGGGATTCGGATGGGACTAAAATGACATCTCTATTCCCCACCTGCTGGAAGCCTGCAAAAAGTACCCCCTGAACCGAGTCCTCAACCCGCCGTTGGGACTGAGTCAGAGCTTGGTGCTCCAAACTAAGCTTCTGCAGCGACTAAGTCAAGCATTTCACCTGCTCAGATAAAGCACACATTGGGTCCATGCTGCAGAAGTGAGGAGAGAAAAAAAAAATAGCAGGCCAGTTATAATGTCAGAAACACCGCACTGAACTTGCTCACTGAGCCAGTGCGCGTGTCCTGAGTAAAGCGAACTGTGCTCAAAGATACCTGTGGAGCGGGCAGCAGCCAAGTAGATGCATACTTCAGAGCCGCAGGACCTGAAGCACGTGACTGCTAGGGGCGTGGCCTAAACTCTAGAGAGCTAGGACCTGCAAGAGAACTCCTAGCAGGGTAACTGCGAGACACAGTTACCAAGGGGCATAGACAGGGAGGATAGTCAGGATGTAGCCAATGAGTCATACACAGAGATAGCTGCAAGGTACAAGAGGGGCGAGCAGAGAGTAGTCAGATCACAGGCAATGAGTCATACACAGAGAGGATAGCACAGTACAGAATCAACAGGCAAACTCACAACGGGAAACAGAACCGGGTCAGAACCATATAAACAAGCTATAACAACGAACAGGCACAGAGGTCAGCACACTCGGCCAAAGACAAAAGTATAACTGGCAGGGATTGGAGCTTCCCAGGGGTTTAAGAAGCTCTCCCAGAACCAGAAAGAGGCTGTCATGATCTCAGTGCGGGTTTGACTCGCACACGTGGGGTTAATGTCTGGAACCAGTGCTGATGACTGGCATTTCTGGGGTTAAAGGTTGTGATCCCGGTACAGGCTTACCTGCACACCTGGGGCTATGATTGTGGCCTCTCACTGGTTCTGGGAGAGGCTTCTTATAGCCTCAGGACGCTCCCATCCCTGTCAGTTATACTTTCGCTCTTGGCATTGTGTGGTGACCCCTGAGTGTGTTTGTGCTGTGTTCTGGTTGCTTGATTATCTGTGTATGGATCGGTCTGTTCTCTGGATATTGCTTTGGATTCTGCTTGGCACCTTCTATCTCTGTTTGGTTTTGACTGCTGCTTGGCCCTGACTATCCGCTCTGTCTCATCCTTGGTACGTTACGGCTATCTCTGTGTATGAACCCCGTTTTGCCTGACTCTGAGTAATTCTGTATAGTGTCTTTCCATCTCACTAAGCAGGACGCTAAGCCCCGCCCCCTTACAGTCTCATGACTATAGGTCCTGTGTCTGCTTGCTAAACTTCAGCATCCACAGGTCCTGTGCATTGGTACTTTCTGGCTGTACCTGACCCCGGTACCCCTACAGTGCGGGTGAGTCCCTGCTCAGCGGAGGCTACACGTTGGCGCTGACAGGTTCCTGACACTCAGGACGCGCGCACTGACTCTGTGATCAAGTACAGTGCGGTGTTCCTGACATTATAACTGACCATTAAGTTTTTTGTTTTTTTTTCTCTGCTGAGAAATATGGATCCCATACAATCTCTTGCTGAGCAAATGAAAAATCTGAGTCAGATGTTTCAGGGTTTATCTCTGGAGCAGCAAGCTCTGGCTCGTTCTCAGCAGCAGGTTTCTGAGACAGTGCGGGGGGCTTTAGCTGCTGGGTCTCTGGGGGCTGGGGCGAGTGATGTTGTTTTGGTGTCCCCAGAACCACCTGTTAAACTGCCTGTTTTATTTTCTGGGAACAAAAAGGACTTCAGGGTCTTCATGGAGGGGTGCAAACTCTTCTTTAGTTTGAGGCCACGTTCCTCTGGGGACGAAAGTCAGAAGGTTGGGGTCATTATGTCTCTGTTAAGAGGGTCCCCACAAGCTTGGGCTTTCTCCCTTCCTCCCTCTGCCCCTGAGAGAGTGTCTGTGAATGCGTTTTTTGAGGCCCTCGGGCACATATATGATGAGCCGGACCGAGTGTGATTGGCAGAGGACATGGTGATGAGTGTCTGTCAGAGGAAACACTCGGCTGAGTGGTTTTGCACAGAATTCCGCCGCTGGGCCGCAGATGTCTCTTGGGACACCGCCGCACTCCGAGGACTCTTTCGCAGAGGCTTGTCCAAGCGGTTACAGGATGCCTTGACATTACATCCCCCACCTAACTCTCTCGAGGACGCCATGACCCAGGCCGTCCGAATGGACCGCAGGCTGTGGGCCAGGGGAGTGATGCAGGCGGAGACTCCATTGTTCCCTAGTGGAAAAGAGACTGTTTCTGTACCCATGGACGTAGGGGCTCTCTCCCTGAAGGAAAAGGAAAGACAACGCCGAAGAGAAAAGCAGTTATGCTTCTACTGTGGTAAAACGGGACATTCGAAAAGGGAGTGTCCTGATTGTCCATCCTCAACCCGGTCGACGGGAAACGACTAGGTCTGGGTAGTCAGCGGGGAGACAACTCAAACCCTCAGGTACCCTTTTCCTCGTTTTCTAAGGTGTTGCTTCATATGGAACTGTTAGTGGATGATTGTTGTTTTCTTCCCTCTACAGCTTTCGTGGACTGCGGATCATCCATCAATCTCATTGACTCCCAATTGGTCACACGCTGTAAGATAGGGACAGTTAGCCTTAAGGTTCCGATCAAAGTGGTGGCCATTGACTCCTCCCCCCTCACTAAAGAGGGAATTCTCTTTATGTCTGACTTGTTTTCACTCAAAGTGGGCGCTACCCATGTGGAAAAATTAAGTTGTTTGGTTCTGGACAATCTACCAGCAGGATTGGTGTTGGGCATGCCCTGGTTACAACGCCATAACCCAGTCATTAACTGGAAAACAGGGGAGATTGTTCAGTGGGGGTTTAATGATTGGATGTTATGTGATAAGTCTGCACTATTGGTTGAACCTGTTAAATCTGTATCTGTGTCATCTGTTGAGCTGGAAGGTAGTCCGGAGTACCTGAAAAAATTCGAAGATGTGTTCTCTGAAAGCGAGGCCGAGACGTTGCAGTCACATAGACCCTTTGACTGCGCTATCGAGTTAGTCCCGGGGGCTAAATTGCCTAAAGCCCGTCTGTTTAATTTATCCGGCCCTGAGCGCTTGGCCATGAAAGATTACATTGCTGAGAGTCTTCTGTTATGAATGAGTCACCGGAGGAGGAAAAAACAAAAACACAAGCTAAGTCCAGAAAACTGGAGAGGTTGGTAGCTAGCGGATTGCAGACCCCTGATCCTATTCGCCACAACTAACAGTAGCCGTGGGGGGTTCCTACGGTGCCCTTGACCTCTCGTCACAGCCGGAGAACTACATAAGCCCAAAGAAAGAAAGGGGAAATCTAAACTGCCCCAGAGCAGACCCCAAAGCAATAGACAGCCCCCAACATGTATTGTCGGTGAAAAACAGATGAAAACACAAACACAGAAAGAAAGACAGGCTGAGCAAACGATGGGACCCAACTAACTAGATAGGAAAGGACAGAAAAGATGCTGGCTGCAATCCGCAAAAATCCTGCCAAAAATAATGTCCAACACGTCTGATAGAAAAGGCCCTGAAGTCACTAGACTTCAAAATCACTATATCAGCACTCAGGTATATTCTGAAGACAGAGCAAAGAGATCAAGTGATCAGAGACAAAAATGGAGTTCAGCCCGTCCCAACCAGAGCTAGCTGAACACAAACACCAAGTAAACAGACACAATCTCATGGAAAAATAGCAGAGCAAAAACTTAGCTTTTAGTAGACAGGAACTAAACTGGATGCCAGAGCTCAGAGCAGAAAGGATCACCAGCAACCCTGCAGGGCGTCGGCTGCCTTATATCCACTCAGAGATTCCGGCTGTCCAATCACACTCCGCCTGTTCAGATGACAGGTTCTTCCCATCCCAATCAATTTCACTACCTCTCTTCACCAGCAGAGGGAGTTCATCAGACATCGACGGTGAAGGGGAAAATTAACTCACAACAGTACCTCCCCCTTGAGGAGGGGTCACCGAACCCTCATCCATGCCACCAGGGCGATCAGGATGGGCCCGATGAAAAGCATGAACCAATCTTTCGGCATGAATATCGGATGCAGGGACCCAAGAATTATCCTCCTGGCCATAACCCTTCCATTTAACCAAATACTGGAGTCTCCGTCTAGCCAGACGAGAATCCAGTATCTTCTCAACCTCATATTCCACATTACCTTCAACCAATACAGGGTCAGGAGGTGCCACCACAGGAACTACTGGCTCAACAAACCTCTTTAACAGAGACTTATGAAACACGTTATTGATCTTGAATGTAACAGGAAGAGCCAATCGAAAAGAGACTGGATTAAGAATCTCCAAAATCTTGTAAGGTCCAATAAATCTAGGTTTAAACTTTGGAGAAGGCACCTTCATAGAGATATTCTTTGATGACAACCAAACCATATCACCCACCTTAAACCGGGGACCAATGGTCCTATGCCGGTTGGAAAACCGCTGGGCCTTTTCCTGGGAGAGAGACAACTTATCCACCACTTGGTCCCAGATCTGGCGCATTCTCTCCACCACAGTGTCAACACCTGGGCAGGCAGAAGACTCCACCTGCCCTGAAGAGAATCGAGGATGAAACCCAAAGTTACAAAAAAAGGTGACATCAAAGTGGCAGAACTAGCTCTATTATTTAAAGCAAATTCGGCCAAGGGCAAAAATGAAACCCAATCATCCTGATCAGCAGAAATAAAACATCTCAAATACGACTCCAAAGTCTGGTTTGTTCTCTCCGTCTGCCCATTGGTCTGAGGGTGAAACGCAGAGGAGAAGGACAACTGAATTCCCAGCTTGGAACAGAAAGTCCTCCAAAATCTAGAAACAAACTGAACTCCTCTGTCAGATACAATGTTCTCAGGAATCCTGTGCAAGTGAACCACCTGTTGCAAAAACAAGGGCACCAACTCTGAGGAAGATGGCAACTTAGGGAGTGGTACAAGATGGACCATCTTAGAGAATCTATCACAAATCACCCAAATAATAGTCATTCTCTGAGAGACAGGCATATCAGTGATAAAATCCATTGAAATATGGGTCCATGGCCTCCTGGGCACCGGCAAAGGCATCAACAACCCACTAGAGCGAGAACAAGGTTTAGACCGGGAGCAAGTCCCACAGGACTGCACAAAATTCCTGACATCACGAGACAAGGCGGGCCACCAAAAAGACCGACTCACCAAATCTCTAGTACCAAAAATACCTGGATGACCAGCCAATGCGGAGCAATGAACTTCAGACATTACTCTCTTCCTCCACTGGTCAGGAACATACAATTTTCCAATTGGACCATGCTCAGGTTTGTCCTCCTGAAACTCTTCCAGAGCACATCTCAAATCGGGTGAGATGGCAGAAAGAACTACCCCCTCACCTAAGATGGTAGCAGGCTTGGTCACAATAGGAGAATCAGCAAAGAAACTCCTAGAGAGGGCGTCTGCCTTGACATTCTTAGTGCCCGGAAGAAAAGAGACCACAAAATCAAAACGTGTGAAAAACAAAGCCCACCTAACCTGTCTAGGATTCAAGCGTTTGGCCGACTCCAGGTAAATCAAATTCTTGTGGTCAGTAAGGACCACGGCTTGATGTTTAGCTCCCTCCAACCAATGTCTCCACTCCTCAAATGCCCATTTCATGGCTAACAGTTCCCGATTCCCCACATCATAGTTACTTTCGGATGGGGAGAACTTTCGGGAAAAGAAAGCACAGGGATTCATTTTAGATGTTACAGGATCTCTTTGGGACAAAACAGCTCCTGCACCAATCTCAGAAGCGTCCCCCTCTACCTGAAACGGGAGTGAGACATCTGGTTGCCGCAAAACCAGAGCAGAAGTGAACCTTCGCTTCAGCTCCTGAAAGGAAGAAACAGCCTCCGGAGACCAATTCAGCACATCAGCACCCTTCTTAGTCAAATCAGTCAATGGTTTGGCAATACCAGAAAAATTAGCTATAAATTTACGATAAAAATTAGCAAAACCCAAAAACTTCTGGAGGGCCTTCAAAGAAGTGGGCTGAACCCAATCATAAATGGCCTGTACCTTGGCCGGGTCCATTTCAATAGTTGACGAAGACAAAATAAATCCCAAAAATGAAATCCTCTGTACACCAAAAAGGCATTTCGATCCCTTGACATACAGGGAATTCTCCCTCAAAATCCGGAACACAGTCCGAACATGTTCCACATGAGAGTCCCAATCCTTGGAAAAGATCAAAATATCATCCAGATAGATGATCAAAAATTTATCCACAAAGCCTCGGAAAATATTCATGAAGCACTGGAAGACAGAAGGGGCATTAGTGATCCCAAAAGGCATCACCAGGTACTCAAAATGTCCCTCCGGAGTATTAAACGCCGTCTTCCATTCATCCCCATGCTTAATGCGAATAAGATTATACGCCCCCTGAGGTCAAGCTTGGTAAACCAGCAAGCACCTTTAACTCTGGAGAATAGATCAGAAATCAGTGGTAACGGATACTGATATTTAACAGTAATTTTGTTGAGGGAACGATAGTCAATACAAGGCCTTAATGAACCATCTTTCTTGGCCACGAAAAAACCCCCCCAGCACCTAAGGGTGAAGAGGATGTTCTAATATGACCCTTCTCCAACGACTCCTTAATATAGGATCGCATAGCCTCGTGCTCGGGTACAGATAAATTGAAAAGTCGACCCTTGGGAAATTTACACCCAGGGCTCAGTTCAATTGCACAGTCATAACTCCTATGAGGAGGCAAAGACGCAGACTCATTCTCACTAAATACATCATAAAAATCAGCCAAATAGTCAGGAACATCATGCGACTGGGGAGAGGTGGAGAAAACAGGAACATCACTAAGGGCACACCGACAACCCCAACTCACCACAGATACAGATTTCCAATCCAAAACTGGATTATGGATTTGCAACCAGGGAAACCCCAGAACAATAGTATCATGCAAATTATGCAACACCAAAAATCTGCAATTTTCTTGATGGTCTAGGGCGACCCGCAATACCAACTGGGTCCAAAACTGAGGTTTATTCTTCGCCAAAGGAGTAGCATCAATACCCCTCAAAGGGATAGGCGTCCGCAGAGGTGTCATAGGAAACCCACAACATTTAGCAAAATCCAAGTCCATCAGGTTCAGAGCTGCTCCCGAATCCACAAAAGCCTTAGCGGAAAATGTGGACAGGGAGCAGATCAGAGTAATTGCCAGAAAAAAACTTAGGTTGAGCACCACCCACAGCAAATGTGTGTGCAAAACGTTTTTCTCATTTAGGGCAGACAGAAATAATATGAGAGGCATCTCCACAAAAAAAACGCAGCTTATTACGCCTTCTGAACTCCTGACGTTGCGCCCTAGACAAAACTCTATCACATTGCATAGGTTCAGACATTTGTTCAACAGGTGGCAACACCTCTCGTGCAGTTTTACGTTCACGCAAACACCGATCAACCTGAATAGCTAATGACATAGAATCGTCAAGACCAGAGGGAACAGGAAATCCCACCATAGTATCTTTTACGGTTTCTGACAAACCCTTCCGAAAGAGAGCTGCCAAGGCACCATCATTCCAGGTAGTAAGGACCGTCCACTTTCGGAATTTTTGACAGTACAACTCTGCAGAATCCTGACCCTGGCTCAATGCCAACAGGGCCTTTTCAGCCTGATCAATAGCATTAGGTTCATCATACAACAACCCCAAGGCTTGAAAAAATGCGTTCACATTAGTTAGAATAGGATCATCAGGTTTCAAAGAAAACGCCTAATCCTGGGGATCGCCGCGCAGCAAAGAGATGACAATTTTAATCTGCTGCGCGGAGCTCCCTGATGAGTTAGGCTTCAAGGCAAAAAACAATTTACAATTATTCTCAAAATTCAAAAATCTAGACCGATCCCCAAAAAACACATCAGGAGTAGGGATCTTTGGTTCAGCAGCATGTGCATGAGCAAGATAGGCGGAAATTCCCCGCACTTCAGCAGTGAGCTGCTCCACACGATCAGACAATTGCTTAATCTCCATTGAGAAAAAATTCCCCCTACGGCCTCAGAGAAATAGAGGAAAAAATGTACACAAAAAAAAATTCTGACACTTTTTTTTTTTTTCAATTCTTTCCTGCTATTGAGTACCCTAGAATCTGCGGTATGGCTGGTGATTCTGTTATGAATGAGTCACCGGAGGAGGAAAAAACAAAAACACAAGCTAAGTCCAGAAAACCGGAGAGGTTGGTAGCTATCGGATTGCAGACCCCTGATCCTATTCACCACAACTAACAGTAGCCGTGGGGGGTTCCTACGGTGCCCTAGACCCCTCGTCACAGCCGGAGAACTACATAAGCCTAAAGAAAGAAAGGGGAAATCTAAACTGCCCCAGAGCAGACCCCAAAGCAATAGATAGCCCCCAACATGTATTGTCGGTGAAAACAGATGAAAACACAAACACAGACAGAAAGACAGGCTGAGCAAACGATGGGGCCCAACTAACTAGATAGGAAAGAACAGAATAGATGCTGGCTGCAATCCGCAAAAATCCTGTCAAAAATAATGTCCAACACGTCTGATAGAAAAGGCCCTGAAGTCACTAGACTTCAAAATCACTATATCAGCACTCAGGTATATTCTGAAGACAGAGCAAAGAGATCAACTGATCAGAGACAAAAATGGAGTTCAGCCCGTCCCAACCAGGGCTAGCTGAACACAAACACCAAGTAAACAGACAAATTCTCATGGAAAAATAGCAGAGCAAAAACTTAGCTTTTAGTAGACAGGAACTAAACTGGATGCAAGAGCTCAGAGCAGAAAGGATCACCAGCAACCCTGCAGGGCGTCGGCTGCCTTATATCCACTCAGAGATTCCGGCTGTCCAATCACACTCCGCCTGTTCAGGTGACAGGTTCCTTCCATCCCAATCAATTTCACTACCTCTCTTCACCAGCATAGGGAGTTCATTAGACATCGACGGTGAAGGGGAAAATTAACTCACAACAGGGGCAGCAGCGGTGACGATGCGCGCTTCAGACTAACAGGGCCTGAAGCATGTGACTGCTGGGGCGTGGCCTATGCTCCACAGGTAGGAGCTGAGGAAAACTCCTAGAAAGGTAACTACAGTTCAAGTTACTAAGGGGCATAGACAGGGACGTAAACCAGATCAAGCCAGGGTCAAAGCACGAGATCGCACGACAGTACCAAGTACCAAAGGGTTAGACAGAGCGGATAGTCAGGACGAAGCAATAGATCAGAAAAACAGAACGGGCAATAGACAGTACAATAGGGGTAACGGTAACGGAGTAACACTAGCCAAGCCAGGAGGTCAGAACCGGAAAAGACAATAGTACCAAAACGTGAGACAGAGAACAGAGTGAGGTGACAGTCCGGGTCATACACAGGAAGCAAACAAGCATTGCAGTATACAAGCACTCCAGGGGTCAGACACACAGCCAGAATAACAGTATAGCTGACAGGGAATCCTAGTCTGGAGTGAGTATAAATACCCCTCCCAGATCCAAAGGGAGGCCAGCAAAATTAACCCTGAGAAAACAGGACATTAACCATGTCCTAACCATGACAGTTATACTGTAAAGGACTGTGACGACTGCATTATATTTTATAGAGGACTATGAGTTGCATTGTACTGCATGGAGGACTATGTGGAGTGCATTATACTATATATATGGAGGACTATTGGGAGTGGATTATACTTTATGGAGGACTAAAGTGAGTGCACTGTACTATATGGGGGACTTTGTAGAGTGCACCATAGTATATAGCGGGGGCCATTGTACAGTGTGATGAGATGTTTGGCCGATATACTATATGTACGCCCAATATACTGAGGGCTGTGTTGGTGTCACAGTTAGGGATCATGCTGTGTTGCGGTCACAATACCGGGGGACTTGAGATAGGGATACAGTAGGGTCATCATACTGCACGAGTGGAGGGTACTATGGCAGAAGTCACTAAGAGAGTACCATACATTGTTTGTGTCAGTTTTGTTGGCATTATACTTTACAGGGGCAATGAAAAGGGAATCTAGGGCTGCCGTAGGAGGAAAATTGCTTTGCAATTACCGTAAAGTTGTGACATGTGCTCTTCTGTAACCCCACCGAATATTTTTTTTTTTGCTGCTGCTGCTGCTGGGGAAATAGAATGTCTGCTATAGGGCAACATGATTTATATGTACGCCCCTGGTGGGAGGTGCGGAAATCACATACATGCGGTCAGATGACCTCTGCTCCCGGCACCGAAGAATCCTGACAGTGCGCACTGTGAGCATTCAGAAGTATGACTTTAAAGGGAATCTGTCACCCCTTTTTTGAGATATCATATAATGATATCATTCAATTTTGTGTCACATAAGTTTGATTGTTAGAAAACACGAATATAAGCCACCATGTGTTTAATGCTGCATAAAATATTCCCTCCTCACAGTGTTGTGCATATTCTGGATCGAAAGAGGCTCAGATACACTGCTACATATGATTCACTGACTTCTTTATTAAGTTCTTTCAAGGTGGGTAATGTAGAAGTTCCCATTAGAAGTCAGGACAATAGTCTTAAAAAGTGCCCCGCTAATAATGATGACAAAGGGCCATTGACTCACGAAGAGTCAACCTTCAGTGCTCAGGAGTGGAAAAACCCCCAGTGGAGGAAACCTCTAGGGAACCTATGCTGAAGGACTGCCTTTCCCTTAGGCTGTGGATGTTCATTGATGGGAACAGAGACCGAGCCCAGAATCTGTGTCATGGTGCAGCTGGTAACTCACTCAATTCATGATTACATTTGGCTGCAGAAAGTCCATCAAATGTTTTATCCACTGATAAGAGCAGAGACCGATCCCGGAATCTGTCTCGTGTGCAGTAGGTGCCTCACTTACTATGTGAGTGCATCCAGCTGTGGAAAATCCAGAAAACGTCGTATCCAGTGGTTGAGATCAGACACCAAGCCTGGAATCTGTCTCGTCTTGCAGAAGGAAACCCACATGTTCTGTGAGTGCGTCTAGCTGCGAAAAGTCCAGAAAATGTCATATCCAGTGGTTGAGATCAGAGACCGAGCCCGGAATCTGTCTCATCTTGTCGATGTAGCGTTGCCATCTCCAGCTGGATCCCATATTCCTTGTGGGAACACAGCGAGATCCTGCTCTGCCTCACCTGGAAAATATATGTTACAAAGTCAGTAAGACAGTAAAGATGAATATATATACATGGTGACAGATTATAATGAGTGGGGCAACAGAAGTTTACATGTTGTCCATTATCACTAGATTATAACCCAGGACTATGTAATATATAATGGCATTATATAATCTCAATGTTCAGGGATGTTCTACACCTGATCATTGCTATGATAGGAATATTATCCTGAGTTATTTTTTAATTTTGTGTTATTAGATTAGTTTTCTAGGAATCCCTTTCTTATGGTACATGTGGTACATATACAGCGCTCCACCCCGTTTCCTATAACTCCTTCAAAAAGCTGTGATGGTGAAGGTTGATGTGACGGCTGGCATTTCTGGTACTAGAGCATGTCTAAACGTCCTTGGCACTGACATGACTCTTTGCTGTGAGTTTTGTGCATTAATAAGGCTTAGTATTGGTTTTGGTACCTCGATATAAATGTAATTGTTGATATTGCATACTGTTTATCGTGCCATCAGCTCCTGTGATTTATTACATTTACATATTATGCCAGTATTGCTGTATATGTATAATGTGATCATGATGAAATATTCATCTTATGGTTTATGCCATGACCACCGACTCTTCTTGTTTTTAATTTGTTAGTCACGTGATCGTCCATTGTTGTTATATATTGTGATTTATCAAATATAATTTCTATTGTATCATATTCGTGATTCAAGCATGACAACAGCCGTTCTCATGTAGTCCAGCAAGTCTTGGCTCACAGACTGATGATTTAGCTGCCATAAAGAAAAATAATGCTTTCATCGTTTAGGACGTTAGTGCCCAATTTCTGCTTATTTAGCCTATTGCCTAATACTAAAATATAACATATATAATAAAAAATACACAGGAGCCCTAAGGACTTACATTTGGCTTTGGCTGAAATAGGCCAGAGCTTCCTTATACTTCTTGTATTTTCTCCTTTTCTCCATGTCTTTGTCCAGGCCAGAATCTTCATCAAAATCTTGAGAGGCGTAGTAGTAGACGGAGGAGGACTCAGAGGTGATGGGATATGTTCTGTCCTCTTGTCCTGTAAAAGAAAGTGATTAAAAGATTGGTAGATTTTAATTTATTCATGTTATGTAAATTAGAAGAGCTGATGAGATTTATGGTAGTAAGCATTCTTATCAATGTGAAGAGAAAATAAACTTACTGTCACAGTAGCTGACCCCATCCTCGTCCAGGTCCATATTGATGATTGCATAATGAGGACCAGGTGTAGAGATACTGATGTTTTTGAGGACATCTCTATTTTCGGCCATCGGTCCATGAGGAGCATCATGTTTTATATTCATGATTTCATCCTCTTGTTCTTCTGTAACACAGAACATTAAAATTATCACTATTAAAATACAAGCTTACATATGTTTGTTAAAGAATATTAATATTATACAAGATTTCTAACCTCTAAATGGTACACTAAAGTTTGAAGATAGAGGGACCCGACCACCAGAGTGATCTCTATTTATAGGGCAAGAAACCTGCATGCTTCTTTTAGAGACTATTTTTATTAGGTAGTCTTTTTTCTGTTAAATACATGTTATAGTACATGTAATAAAAGCCTGAAACTTACTGTCAGAGGATTTGATCACATCCTCATATGGGTCGATATCGGTTTCGACACAATGGGGGCCAGGCGAAGAGATGTTGGTGTCTTTGTAGACATCTCTCGGTTCTGCCATGGGTCCATGAGGAGCATCATCATTTATGATGGGTTCATGAGGAGCATCATCATTTATGATGGGTCCATGAGGAGCATCATCATTTATGATGGATCCATTAGCAGCATCATCATGTATAATAGTTGTTTCATCCTCATGTTCTCCTGTAACACAGAACATTGAAATCATTACAAAAGGAAAAACTTCTGTATTTCTTCTATTCTTCTTTTATCTCTATGGTACATTCAGTTACAAGATCTATTAAGAGATTATTTTTACTTTATAAAATTGCTTTTTTCTTTTAAATAGATTTCATGTAATGAAAGAGACGATTCAGATGTCACTAGAGTAATTCATAATATAAAAGCCACCAAGAAGTACTGTGTTTTTCGGACTATAAGACGCACTTTTTTCCTCCAAAAATGTGGAGGAAAATGGGGGATGTGTGTTATAGTCCGGATGCACCGGCTCTGGCTGTGGTGGGGAGGTGGGGGAGCAGTTTCGGCAGAGCAGCGGGTCACAGAAGGCAGGAGCCGGCGGCTATGGCTAACTCCTGTACCCGCGGCTAAAGAGAAATGAATATTCACTGCATTCCATGAATATTCCTTTCTCTTAAGTATCGGCACACATGACTGCTGGCAGCTGCAGAAAGTCCCCGGCTGAAACTGTGCTCGCTAGAGAGCAATGAATACTCACGGCTTTGCGTGTACACAGTCCCGGCGTGCAGAGCATTGAGTATTCTGGCAGCTGCTCTATAGCTTGCAACACAAACCATGAGCAAAGGAGCTCCAAAAAAGCGAAAAATAGATCCACACATAATATGGTAGAAAAATATATAAATTTATTGACAAAGGTATATTTAAAAATCAAATACAGATCCATATAGGGGGATGTTAGGAAAATTAGTGTCAAATCCAGAACAGAATGGGCTAAACAGCAGAGGGAGACAGAACTAGAAAGCCAAACTGGTTTACAAAGTTGATGTAAGAGGAGAGGAAAGGTAATGTAATAAATGGAGTAATATACTCAAAATCATAATTATATCGAGTGTCCATACTTCCTCACACAGCATCAAGACATCATATGTCCACAAAGGGCACGGTACAAAAGTGTAAAAATTGTGGCAGAGGACACTCACCAGCGGCTACTAGTCTGTACACCCACCCCGACGCGCGTTTCGGAGGGTCAGTCCTTCATCAGGGGTCATGCCCAGTTGCTGGCATCGTAATAGGATGCTGCGACGGAGAGCCGGGAAGGTAAGTGTAATGTTTTGGGGGGTTTTTTTTATATGTTTTCTGATGGTGCCATGCATACCATGATGGAGGTGGGGGCCAATCATCCCAGGTTAAGGATGGGGCCCTGCATACCAGGATAGGGATGGGGTCATGCATACTAGGATGAAATGGGGGCCCTGCATACCAGGATAGGGATGAGGGCGATCATTCCTGCCAGGATAGGGATGAGGGAGCCATTCCTACAAAGATAGGGATAATGGGGGCATGCATACCAGGCTAGGGATCAGAGGGCCATGCACACCAGGATAGGGATGAGAGGGCCATGCATACCTGAGTAGGGATGAAGGACCCTTGTGTATCATCATGTGGATGAGGGAACTATATATATCAGGGTAGGGGATATTAAGAACAGAATTGACCACATTGTTGCCTTCAATTTTTTCCCTATATTCCTCCTCTAAAACCTAGGTGCGTCTTATAGTTCGTAAAATATGGTATTTGTCTGTACATAGATATTACTGTGAGGTTGGTGACGGCCGCACTTACCGTTAAGAGAAGCCCTACTCTCTATATCTGCGTCCACACCATCTTGTCTTCTAACTTTTCTACAGAAATTCTTCTTCTTTAGATATCTGTAAAATGATGACCAGAAGTGACATTATACAGTAATCCATCTCTACATTCTGCACAGTGCTATAATGAGACATATTGTTCTCCATCTATTTTATCTGCCCCTTTCTGCAGTCATTTTCGGTGTCTATGACAATCAGCATTTTCTCTCTATTGTACAGAATAGTCCATTGTGCTCCCGGCAGGTCAGACCCAGTTTAGGAGCCACTAAGCGTCTACACGAGATTGTGCCCGGCACTGACTCGTGTTATGACCTGAAGATGTGAGATTTCTTCTACAGACCCCCATGTAGCCCAGAAATCATTATGAGACTTACGCAAATATGATGGAACAGATGACACAAGAGAAGAATCCAGAGAAGAAGTAGACGGCAGGATGAATATTATACATATTATAGTGATCTAAGGGGAGAAAAGATGAAGATCACATGAGAAGACTCCGGACATCACAAGTAACACATGAAGAATCCTCCATGACATGAATCATCTGACTTATTACCAACACCTCCATATTAGGTGGATATCCGGTAAAGCTCTTACCTGCAGGGATCACAGCCCTGGGATGACAGGGGCGCGTGTTGATAGGAGCGCCCTCCACAGGTGCTAATAGCACACTAACCAATAGAAAAATCCAAAACAGCATTTCAGCCTAGAGGAAAATATCGCTTCTTGTGTAGTCCACAGTCAGCCTCTCCAGACAAAGCCTTGTGCAGGAGCGTCTCTCCTTATAACCACAGTGATGACATCACAATGGTGGTCGCATTGTGACATCACAAGGAGCGGAACCCGAGTGATGTCACAATGGGCCAGATACCACTGAAGATGAAGCCGCTCCATCCATCTCTATGTGTCTCCTAGTATTATTCGTCTCATCTCTTGGTCCCTGACATAATAAAACATTACACAGGATTCCTGCTGGAAAATGGCTGTCATCAGGACAAGTAGTAAATGTAATAGACCGGGAATTACTGGAGAACTGAGGCTCAGAGGAGTTTCTGATCACTCCTGATTACACAACTAATGTGTCCTGTATTCAGGACAAACCTTTTCTTAGGCCTCACTCTCTCTGATGCGGAAAAATAAAGAAAAAGTGTCTAAAATCATCATGAAAAAATGAGAAAATCAAATAGTTTTCTGCCTGGCGGACATGTGAGGGCATCATGGAGATGAGTGCGATAAAAGGAAAAAGACCGATAACAGCAGACAATAGCTTAAGGAGAATAAATGTGATATAATGATAGAATGGCTGATAACAGCAGCCAATAGCTCACAATAATTGCATGTGGAAAAATGCTGAAGACAGAGAACACTGCTCAGGATAATTGAGAACTAACATGGAAACAGGCTGATAACAGTGGACAATAGTGTAATACCCCAAAGTTGGGGATTACAATAATAGTATGTTTTATATATGCGCTGGAATACTTGTAGAAATTGCAAAAAAAGTGGTAAAACCACAGCCAGCTCACCAACTAGATCCGCAGGTGCACGGAACTCCGTCTTGAAAGGACAAGATGAACAAAAGTAGAAATAAAAGGGGGAAATGTTCCAGCTCCTTAAAAAATTCTTGAAACTTTATTGGTGCATATCAAAAAAGTAATTTCTGTGCGGTGAAAACTCCATTGACAGTGTGCACTCAGGGGTATAAGCGACGCGTTTCGATCTGAACCAGATCTTTACCAAAACTCCATACCTGCTCACAATGATGGCAGTAACTTTTTGATACTAAATATCTATTGGTGTTATCTCTGACATATATTAATTGCTCTGTCCAGTGACTTTGCTTATCTAATAATAAAAAACAAGTACAATGATCATGAACAATATAAGGCTCTGCCCGCGAGGGCTCCCAGTCTACAAGGGGCGGGTGAGCATACAGTAGGTGAGGGCAGAGCTGGTCGTTACTGCAGGTTGTAGGCTTGTCGGAAGAGGTCGGTCTTCAGCTTCCTTTTTCACATTTCCAGGTAATCGAGAGCCTGTATGTTGGGGTAGAAGGGCTTTTTCATTTTTGAGCTATAGCGGACGTCGCAGTGTAAGTGACGTCTGATTTTCTTTTATTAACCCCTTTATCCCCAAGAGTGGATTGCACGTTGATGACCGGGCGAATTTTTACAATTCTGACCGCTGTCCTTTTATGAGGTCATAACTCTGGAACACTTCCATGGATCTTGGTGATTCTGACGATGTTGTCTCATGACATATTGTACTTCATGTTAGTGGTAACATTTCTTTGAAATAACTTGCGTTTATTTGTGAAAAAAACAGAAATTTGACGAAAATTTTGAAAATTTTGCAATTTTCCAACTTTGAATTTGCATGCCCTTAAATCACAGAGATACGGCATACAAAAAACTTAATAAATAACATTTTCTACATGTTTACTTTACATCAACTCAATTTTGGAACCCAAATTTTGTTTTCGTTAGGAAGTTATAAGGGTTAAAAGTTAACCAGCGATTTCTCATTTTTACAACACCTTTTTATTTTTAGGGACCACATTACATTTGAAGTCACTTTGAGGGGTCTATATGATAGAAAATACCCAAAAGTGACACAGTTCTAAAAACTGCACCCCTCAAGGTGCTCAAAACCACATTCAAGAAGTTTATTAACCCTTCAGGTGCATCACAGGAATTTTTTGAATGTTTAACTTTTTTTCACAAAAAGATTAATTCAGGTACAATTTTTTTTATTTTACCAAGGGAAACAGGAAAAATTGGGCTGCAAAAGTTATTGTGCAATTTGTCCTGAGTACGCTGATATCTGATATGTGGGGGGAACCACTGTTTCGGCGCATGGCAGAGCTCAGAAGGGAAGGAGCGCCGTTTGACTTTTTCTCTGCAAAATTGGCTGGAATTCAGATCGGACGTCATGTCACATTTGGAGAGCCCCTGATGTGCCTAAACAGTGGAAAACCCCCACAAGTGACCCCATTTTGTAAACTAGACCAAATTTTTGTAGAACCATGGGACCACTGCCCGGGGATGCTCCGAAGGGGGCGTGACTAAGCGAGTCCCAGACTTCCATAGTAAGACCTCTAAGACAGGACCAGAATGGAAGTGCAGGAGATGTAAGGTGCTACCTCCAATTAGACCCCGGGTACGTGGAGCTGACTCGACCAGACTGGCAGGCAGGTACTGCAAGTAGCGGAGAACCACGCAGGAGATAAGTGGCAGAAGTGGGTAGTGGGCAGCTGCTGGCATGGAGAAATGCAGTAGGTGCTGGGGTAGTCCCCGAAGGCGTGGGAAGACACATAGGACACACTGAGGAGGCAAACCAGTATTAGCAAGATACAACAGAGCATTAACACGCAGGTACAGGAACCTGAAAAACCTGAAAACTAGCAACAGGAAACACTTGTTGCTCAGGCACCTCCCTAAGGGCAGAGGTGCCTGAAATAGTACAAGACAATCAGCCATTGGCTGAAACCTATTTTTGAAAATGGCGTGCTGTCTCTTTAAGAGACCAGGAGTGTGCGCGTGTCCTCAGTGGCGCACCTGGAGATCTGCGGGATGTGTGCAGCGTCCAGGAAGCAGAAGCAGGCACCGCGAGATACGGGAAGGGAGCCCCAGGAGACCAGCTACCCCGCCAGGCACCGCAGTAAAGTGGCAGCCCCGAGGCAACAGGTGAGGGCCGGGGAACGGATTGGGACGGAGGCGCTACAAAATTGCTGTTGGGAGAAGGCGTCTTCACATATGGGAGACCTAGAGCTGTCCATAATTCCAGATGAGAGGTGTAAGAAGCTTGTGGATGGTTATAGTAAGCGATTGATTGCAGTTATTTATTCCAAAGGGTGTGAACTAATATTAACCCCTTAACAACCGCAGATACGCCTTTTAACGGCGACAGTTAAGGGTACTTATTCCTCAGCGCCCCTTTTTAACGGAGCTGAGAAATAAGATAGCACCCCCCCAGCATCGGAAAATCTCCGGGGTCTCGGCTACCGGGGGTAGCTGAAACCCCAGAGAACGTGATTCGGGTTGGTTTTTACGGACTCCAGTGTTGCGGAATAACGGCGACCACAAAACAAAGTCAGATTTCCTATTTATTTCTCTCTCCTCTGATCTGATCTAACTCAGCAGAGGAGAGAGAAATGGGGTGCCCCGAGCCCCCTCAGTACATGGAGTGTTCCCTGGTCCCTCCAGCTGTGTACCCCGGCCCTCAGCGTCTTCTTCTGGGAGGAAAATGGGGGCATGTGCAGTGCACCCGCCGAGATCTGCCGGCTGGTACCCGGCAACTATAGGAGATTTCTCCTATTGGTTCATTTTGATCACTGTGATAGCGTCTATCACAGTGATCAAAATGAAAAAAAAAAATAGTAAATCAAACCCCACTACCCACTATATCACCCCCTTAGGTAAAAATATTAAAATAAAATAAAAATTATTTTTTTCCATTAAGGTTGGGGCTATAGCTATAGTTAGGGTTTGGGCTAGACTTAGAGCTAGGGTTAGGGTTGGGTAGGGTCACGACTGGGGTTAAGGTTGGGGTTAGGATTAGGGTTACGGTGGTGTTGAGGTTAGCGTTAGGGGTGTGTTGGGGTTAGAGCTGTGCTAGGTTTGAAGTTAGAATTTGGGGGGTTCCACTGTTTAGGTACATCAGGGGTCTCTAAATACGACATTTTGCCCGCCCTTGATTCCAGCCAATTTTGCGTTCAAAAAGTCAAATGCTGCTCCCTCCTTTCTGAGCCCTGCCATGCACCCAAACAATGGCTTTCCCCCACATATGGGGCATTGGCGTACTCAGGAGAAATTGCACAACAAATTTTGTGGTCCATTTTCTCCTGTTATTTTTTGTTATATTGACCCCAACAAGCTCACTTCAAATGTGAGGTGGTCCCTAAAAAAATGGTTTTGTAAATTGTTTGAAAAAATTCCGTCTTTATATGCAGTGTTTATTTTTTCCCGCAGCATGTCAATTCTTTTCGCGGCTCTGCAGCGTTTCTGCACCCATTGACTTCCATTGAGTCAGATCAACCTGTGTCCAGTTCTACCTGGGGCACTTCACAATAATACAACAACCAATCCCATATAAGGTATTGTAGGGATTCGGTCTGGTAGGCAATAGCTGGGCGGCAGTAACGAGGCAACACACAGGCATAAAGTCCAATTTCAGAGGTTTTAATGTCACTCGGTAACCAGCAGCTTAACAAAACATAAGGGAAAGTAAACACATACTCCAGCTTGGAGAACCACTGGTCCCAGACTCACCCCTTGCGCCGGATGGGCGTAACTAAGCGGCTGCCAGGTCCTGTGGCATCCGCCAGGTGCCATTCCCGGGGTTCTTCCGAGTCTTGCTGCGACAGTCCTGCAGCACAGGAATCCTATATACAAGCTTCAGGCTGAGTCCACACAAGTTCCTGTAGTTTCCAGAAACACACTCACACTATGGCAACCACCAACCTCCATTACATAGGGCCTAACCCTGACATCATCGCAGGTCCCGTCTATAAGGAAAAACCCGGCCAAACATTAATCTGTTAGGAGAAGCATATCTTCCATCCAGTAAAACACCCTTTACTGTACCACATACCTCCCCCCTATGTTCAACTCTAGAGGGGTGGACACATGACATACAGTGAACTCTGGACAGGGCATCTGCATTCCCCTGTAGTCTGCCTGTGTGATGTTCTACTGAAAATTTAAAGTTTTGCAGAGACAGGAACCACCTGGTGACTCGGGCATTCCGCTCCTTAGCTTGACTCATCCACGTAAGAGGGGAATGATCTGTCACCAACCCAAATGTTCTTCCCAGTAAATAGTAGCGCAATGATTCCAGTACCCACTTGATGGCCAGGCACTCTCTCTCCACAATACTGTACCGGGTTTTCAGCTGGGGTAAGCTTCCGGCTTAGGAAACTAACGGGATGCTCTTCCCCGTTAACTTCCTGAGAAAGCACGGCACCGAGGCCTATTTCAGAGGCATCAGTCTGCACCACGAACTCTTTTTTGAAATTTGGAGTGATCAGGACTGGTGAACCCCACATTACCCCTTTTAATTTTTGTAAAGGCCTCCTCTAACTGACCATTCCAGTGGACCATCACAGATTTTTTTCCTTTTAAACAATCTGTTCAAGGTGCGGACAGGGTTGCAAAGTTTGGAATTAACCGCCTGTAATATCCCACCAAACCCAAAAAGGCCTTTACCTGCTTTGTTGTGAGGGGACGGGGCCAGTTCTGAATTGCCTCGACCTTGTTCACTTGGGGCTTGAGAACTCCCCTCCCAATGACATAACCCAAGTACCGGGCTTCCTCCAACTCTATGAAACACTTCTTTGGGTTGGCAGTTAGCCCTGCTTGTCGCAGGGAGTCTACCACTGCCTGTACTTTTGCTAAGTGGCTTTCCCAATCAGTGCTGAACACAATAATATCATCTAGATAGGCTGAGGCATAGCGGCGATGGGGACGGAGAACAATATCCATTAACCGCTGGAACGTTGCTGGAGCGCCATGCAACCCAAAGGGTAACACCTTATACTGGAACAGCCCCTCAGGTGTTATAAACGCCGTTTTTCCCTTCGCCGCCTCTTTTAGGGGTACCTGCCAATAACCTTTTGTGAGGTGCAGAGTTGTAAAATACCGTGCTTGCCCAAAGCGCTCTATCAACTCGTCAACCCGGGGCATGGGGTAGGCGTCAAATTTGAAATATCATTGAGTTTTCTAAAATCATTACAGAATCTTAGAGACCCATCAGGTTTGGGTATTAGAACTAATGGGCTGGCCCACTCACTCTGAGACTCTTCTATGACCCCTAACTGTAGCATCATTTTTACCTCTTCCGAGATGGCTTGTCGCCGGGCCTCAGGCACTCGATATGGCTTTAGTCGGACCTTGGCCTGTGGATCGGTGACAATGTCATGTTGGATTAGGGAGGTGCATCCAGGGAGTTCCGAAAAAACATCTGTATTTCGGCTGATGAACTCCCGGACCTCCTGAACCTGTTTAGGAGACAAAGTATCTGCAATTTTGACCGCGGGTGCTCTCTATCTTTCCAGGGTTTAAGCAAATTAATATGGTAAACCTGTTCTGGCTTTCTCCGTCCTGGCTGGTGTACCTTATAGTCTACTGGCCCCACCTTCTCCATGATCTCCTAGGGTCCCTGCCACCTTGCGAGAAATTTGCTATCTACGGTAGGCACAAGCACCAAAACCCGATCCCCAGGGCTAAAGGTTCTTACCCGAGCCTCCTGGTTATAGACCCGACTCTGTGACCGTTGTGCTGCCTCCATATGTTCCCGGACTAAGGGTAGGACTGTCTCCATTCTCTCTTGCATTTTTGCAACATGTTCTGTCACACTTTTGTGGGGAGTAGGTTGGTTCTCTCAGGCCTCTTTGGCTATATCTAGTAAGCCCCGTGGATGTCCGCCGTACAATAGTTCAAAAGGCGAGAACCCCGTAGATGCCTGAGGTACCTCCCGCACTGCAAAAAACAAATATGGCAATAACAGATCCCAGTCCTTCCCATCTTTGGAAACTGCCTTTTTTAACATGCTTTTCAGGGTCTAAATTGAACCTTTCTACCAGACCATCTGTTTGGGGATGATAGACCGAGGTGCGCAACTGTTTAACATTTAACAACCGGCAGAGTTCCTTCATAATTTTTGACATAAAGGTGGTTCCCTGGTCTGTTAAAATCTCTTGGGGAATTCCAACCCACGAAAACATACCCATGAGTTCCTTTGCTATAAGCTTAGCTGATGTGTGGCGCAGGGGAATGGCCTCGGGATATCAGGTAGCATAATCTAGCACTACCACAATGTGTTGGTGTCCCCTTGCCGACTTATTGAGAGGCCCCACCAGGTCCATGGCCACTCTCTCGAAGGGCACCTCTATAATCGGCAAAGGCACCAAAGTGCTCCGAAAGTGAGGCTGTGAACTGGTTACCTGGCATACTGGACAGGAGCTACAGTACCGTTAAACTTCTTCATGAACCCCTGACCAATAAAATCGTTGCAAGATTCGGTCGAGGGTCTTCTTTTGGCCCAAATGCCCCCAAGTACATGCGCTAAATACATTACCAGCCTGCGATACGTCTGAGGTACCAGTAATTGTTCTACCATTTCCCCCCGTATTTTCTCCACTCGGTACAACAAATCCTGGTTCAACTCAAAGCGTGGCAACACCGTATCTACCCCAGGTTGTTGGGGTTCCCCATTGACAAACAGTACATTTTCTCTGGCCTGGGCTAAAGTAAGGTCTCAGAGTTGCGCTGTACCAAAATTGTCACCTGATACATTCAAGTCTGACAACTCAGGTCCCGGCGGCAAGTCTTGCACCTCTCCAGCCAATCTTTCTAGGGGAGAATTCTCCCCTTCCTCCACCGACGGGAAGGTTATTCCTACCGCCAGCACATCTTCCTCTGGGCCACCAGGTTCATGCCCCCCTTCTGGAGAATGTAACCTGGTTGCCTCTGGTACGGCAGTTGCTCAGTGGATGGTACCACAGACGGCCACAGCACAGAAAACAACGGAAAGTCTCTTCCAATTATCACTTCATAATGTAAATTAGTCACCACCCCCACCTCGTGGCACCGCCTCCCTGCTGGCGTGCTGATTACGACTAGTGTGGTGGGATAGTCTTTTAAGTCTCCATGTATACACAACACCCCAATTTTCCAACCCGTTTACTCGCTGGTATGTATCCAGCTGGCTCGTACCAGGGTTACAAGACTCCCTGAGTCCAATGGGGCCACAGCCGGGGTGCCCTCCACTTCTACCCGACACAAATGTTCCATATTAGGGCCTTTCGGGGTGCCCATTGCACACATTGGTTCGGCATTATGGGACTGGCGGTAACCAAAATTGGTGTCCATGGGCTCAGTCAGGTGGGGACAATCAGCTCTCATATGACCTGGTTCCTGGCACCGCCAGCAGATTATGGGGCCCCCTTCCCCGGATAAGTCCGGAGCGGCCTTCCTGGGCTCTGCTCGCCGAACCAGGGTCGGGGACTTACGGAACCTTCCTGTTACCTTTCGGGGGGTCCCTCCCTGTAACTCTTTGGTAGCCCCATACCTTTCTATGAGGTCTATCATCTGCATGGCATTAGTAGGGGATGCCTCTCCGACCCAGGTCTGGAGGGAGTGGGGCAAAGCCCTCCAAAATCTATCAGTCACTATGCGGTCCAGTATGGCCGTGGGGGACAACACTTCAGGCTGCAGCCACTTTTGTAACAGGTGCAAAAAATCGTAATACTGGGACCGGGCTGGCTTAGATGGGGTAAACTCTCACTGGTGTACCCGCTGGGCCCGCACTAACACATTTACCCCAAGGCGTGCCAGTATCTCACCCTTGACGACCGTGTAGTCCGTCGTTTGCTCTGGGGGTAGGTCGAGATACGCTTTCAACGGTCCTGGGGTCAGAAACGGAGCGAGGACACCTGCCCAATGGTCCCGGGGGAGCTTCTCTCTCTCACCGTCTCCTTCGAACATCTCCAGATACACCTCCACATCGTCCGATTCTTCCATTTTAGGAATCGCTGTACAAACCGCTTTCCGAATATCCTGGATTCCCCAGTCAGCTCCTTTTGCTTGCGCTGTTGTAATATGCTGTATCAACAGCTGATTTGTTTCCTGCTGCTGCTGCATAGCCTGCTGCTGCATAGCCTGCTGTCGCATGGCCTCCTGTTGCTGCTGCCGCATGGCCTCCTGTTGCTGGTGCCGCATGGTCTCCTGTTGCTGCTGCATAGCCTGCTGCTGTTGTCGCATGGCCTCTATGAGCGTTTTTACCGTGGCCTCCATTTCTGGAAAGTTCCCCGCCTGGATCTCTGCCACTCGTTTCACCCAGGACATAGGCTGGGGTACCGATCAAAAATCAAAACAGTCTGGCCTCACTGCTTCTGCCCGCATTCAGTCCACCAATTGTAGGGATTCGCTCTGGTAGGCAATAGCTGGGCGGCAGTAACGAGGCAATACACAGGCATAAAGTCCAATTTCAGAGGTTTTAATGTCACTCAGTAACCAGCAGCTTAACAAAACATAAGGGAAAGTAAACACATACTCCAGCTTGGAGAACCACTGGTCCCAGACTCACCCCTTGCACGGGACGGGCGTAACTAAGCGACTGCCAGGTCCTGCGGCATCCGCCAGGTGCCATTCCCGGGGTTCTTCCGAGTCTTGCTGCGACAGTCCTGCAGCACAGGAATCCTATATACAAGCTTCAGGCTGAGTCCACACAAGTTCCTGTAGTTTCCAGAAACACACTCACTCTGTGGCATTTACCAACCTCCATTACATAGGGCCTAACCCCTCCCACCAGTGAGGTAGACATCACATGGGCTGATCACGTGACCCTGACATCATCGCAGGTCCCGTCTTTAGGGAAAAACCCGGCCAAACATTAATCTGTTAGGAGAAACATATCTCCCATCCAGTAAAACACTCTTTACTGTACCACAGTATATAGGATAAAAACTTATAAATAAAAACACTATTTTTTTTGTCAATCAGTATTTAAATCACATATAGAAAAGCAAAATGCCGTTTGGGGACGCTGGACCACACTACATGGAGAATATATTCCAGGGGGAATAGTATATAATACAATACCGAATCAAATTAATAATGCAAAAAAATGATTGCCAAACATGCTTCTCAAATATACCTATGACCAGTATTAGATAAAAATTATGTTTACGGTAAACATCTTACAAGACTTTTATTAAAATGCATACATGGTTTACGTGGATTTTATTTCTTCCTGTAGATGGTAATCTATACTGGATACCTGTTCTCTTCCAACATTTTCTTTTTTTTTTTTTGCAAAACTTTTCCTCCAGTGAGGCCTAAAAGTCCACCTCCAATTGCAGTTGCAATGCCAGCCACTTTAAATCCTGCCATCAGGCCTATAGGGCCCCCAACTATTCCACCAATAAGCGCCCCTGCCGCAGGAAGCAGCGACAGCTTGTATGTCAATGCCTTCTCCAGGTTCTTGGTTCCCTCTTCGACATTCCCAGCAGCAGCGTTGACATGGTCTTCAATGCTGTCAATCTTCTCCTGCTGAGTATGCACCAGTTGGGAAAATTCATTTATAATTTCATTCAAGTCCAATAAATCCTTTTCCAAAGTATTCCACGATTCCAAGGCACTTGGGTCTTGAATTTCAATAAACTTTGCGTCTATTTGGATTTCTGAATTGCGCTCACAAGGCAGCTCTTTTGCCGATTTCTCGTTTGACACTTCACAATGAATTGCTTCATGTAAATCTTTAGCAGATTTCGAGTGAATCTCCAAAAATTCACTTATGGATTCTAAAGCCTTATCTTTTACTGGCTGTAGTACTTTGGTCAGGGCCTGGATATCTCCATCCCTTACTTTTAGGAAAAGCATTTCCATGTCTTGCATATTGGCTCGAAGTTGCTGCACTGTACGTCCTGCATTGATATGCTCCTTGTGTAACTCTTCCCATGATCTGCACCTTTGATACTTTTCAATATTTATCCGGTGGTTCTTCAATCTCTCCAAATCGGTTGGTATGACCACCTTTGCAAACTTCTATGCAGCAGTCTCCAGGCGCCGGTATGACACTTTTTGTTCAGTTTCCAACATAGCGTTGCTCGTTACCTTTCCAGATAGTCACCATGAAGGTAATGCTACACAGTGAGGAGCAGCAGCAGCAGCTTCCGGAGCGATGTCAGAACCTTCGGTGATGTCACAATCATGTGATCAGGGAGGAGTCCAGCTGTGGGCTGCTGTACACAGTGCTTACCCATTGCATGCAGTCAGCGGGTCTCCCCCAGTGCAGACGAGGCTGAAGTTGGTTTCTTATTCGTCCAGTTTCTTATTCGGAGCTGAAGTTGGTTTCTTTATTCATCAGTTTCTTATTCAGCAATTTTTTTCTTTTCAATTTTTCATAGCTTTAACAAAAAATAAGCATCACAATAATAAAACACAATGCAGCGAGGTGCCCTGATGTGAACGCACTTAAAAACAGCTACAAAAACTATAAAACTGGCACAAAAATGGGCACCAAAGAGCGTTAAAGAAAGGGTTAAATGACTTTGGGCCACTGATCTCACACTGCAGACATATAGAACAGGGAGCCCTACATCAAATCCAGGTTTCTCCAGCCTGGCAAAAATGGGTTCTGGGCATCAGAACTGGCATCATAGTGGGCAGACAGTCGATTTTGGCCATTTTAATAAGTAACTGGTGTTTTTAAGGTGTTAAATGACTTTGGGCCACTGATCTCACACTAAGAATACACAGATAATGATGCCCTGCATCAAACCAGGTCCCTTTGGCCTGGCCCAAATGGATTCTGGGCATCAGAATTGTCATCGATGTGGTCAAACAGCCAATTTTCACAGATTTGAATAAGTAACTGTTGTTTTTAAGGGGTTAAATGACTTTTGGCCACTGATATCACACTGCAAACATATAGAACAGGGAGCCCTGCATCAAATCCAGGACCCTCCAAGCCTGTCCCAAATGGGTTCTGGGCATGAGAATTGGCATCAAAGTGGGCAGACAGCCGATTTTCACCGATTTTAATAAGTAACTAATTTTTAAAGGGTTTAAATGACTTTGAGCCACTGATCTCACACTGAGAATACACAGATAGTGATGCCTCGCATCAAACCCAGGTCCCTCTGGCCTGGCCCAAATGGCTTTTGATGTGGAGCTCCCTGTTCTATATGTCTGCAGTGTGAGACCAGTGGCCCAAAGTCATTTAACCCTTTCTATAACGCTCTTTGGTGCCCACTTTGATGCCCATTTTGTGCCAGTTTTATAGTTTTTGTAGCTGTTTTTAAGTGTATTCACATCAGGGCACCTCGCTGCATTGTGTTTTGTTATTGTGATGCTTATTAATTATTGTTGTTAAAGCTATAAAAAACGAACAAATAGGAAACCAACTAATGCTCCAAATAAGAAACTGGACGAATAAGAAACCAACTTCAGCCTCGTCCATTGCAGTGCTGTCACATGTGTGTTCAGTGTTGCTCCCGCTGGTATACCTGTGCCGTCCTGCCCCCTGTGCTGCTATACCTCTACCGTGCCCCCTCTGTGCTGTTATACCTGTTCCATGCCCCCCTCTGTGCTGTTATACCTGCACCGTGCCCCCCTGTGTGCTGTTATACCTGTGCTACGCCCCCCCTCTGTGCTGGTATATCTGTGCCGTGTCCCCCTGTGCTGCTATACCTGTGCCGTGCCCCCCCTCTGTGCTGGTATACCTGTGCTGTGCCCCCCTCCGTGCTGTTATACCTGTGCCGTGTCCCCCCCTCCGTGCTGTTATACCTGTGTCTTGCCCCCCTCCGTGCTGTTATACCTGTGCCGTGCCCCCCTCCGTGCTGTTATACCTGTGCCGTGCCCCTCTCTGTGCTGTTATACATGTGCTTGGTCATTAAGTACAAAATTGGCTCTGTCACTAAAGGGTTAAGTTGAAGGTGTCAACAATTTTGTCTTGCCCATTTTTTGGGGGGGGGTTATTGTGAAATTATGTCCAATTTGCCTTTTTTTCTCTATTTACTTTGTGTGTATTGGAACAACACAAAAGCAGAAACCTGTGTATAACAAAACATGTGTAAGTGCAATAATTTTCAGAAGCAATTTCAAGGTTTCAAGGGTTCCAACACTTTCAGCCATAGTTATGTTTGTATATATGTATATACAGTGAAGGAAACACTTATTTGATCCTTTGCTGATTTTGTAAGTTTGCCCACTGACAAAGACTTGAACAGTCTATAATTTTAAGGGGAGGTTAATTTTACCATTGAGAGATAGAATATCAAAAATAAAATCCAGAAAATCACATTGTGTAAATTATATGCGTTTATTTGCATTTTGCAGTGAGAAATAAGTATTTGATCCCTCTGGCAAACAAGACTTAATACATGGTGGCAAAACCCTTGTTGGCAAGCACAGTGTTAGGCGTCGGGTTCCTGCAGCGGTTCAACAGGAATCCAGAGCCTCACATTCTGCGGTCTCCCATTGTCTTTCGACCGCAGAGGAGATTGCTCAGCAATCCCGACTTCCCAGACCTGCTCTGTGGGGCTGGCTATTGCTGCCACCTTTTGGTCAGCAATGGCAATGTAGGCTGCTCAGCAGCAAATCGCTCCAGAGGCTAAGTCCTTCTGTCACTCCACTGAGCATGTTCACAAGACGAACTCCCATTGGAGATCGGGAGCCACATGTCCAGGTCCTTCTCCAGATCTGATTGGTCCATCTCAGGGATCTGGAAGTTTCTGGAAGGTCCTGGCTATAAAAGGTTTGCATGGCAGCTCGGCCATGCGCTAGTATAGTCTCTAGTTGCTACTGTGTGAATGGTGATGGATGCATGAACCTGCGAATGACTCATTAAGATGCCCTCCCTCTGATATTATGAGTGTGTATAGGGACTTAGCTATAGAGTCAGCGCCAGCCAGTGGCAAGCTACAAGCCACTACAGCATCCTCCACAGTGCTAGCGTCCGACAGTGCGCCTGCTTCTGGGCATTGTTGACTAGCGGCAGTGTCTGCAGCTCCCCTTGGCATCCGCAGTAGCGACGCCGCACGCACGGTAGGTCTAGACGGACGCAGACCCTCTGCCTACGGCCCAGCTCCTGTGACCATATACCGTGCGTGCACTCCTCTGAGACCTGTGACACTAACAGGCTCAACCTTTTTGTGTTTTCTACCTAAGGCATCTCTGTGAGTAAACAGAGATCGCTCAGCGCACCTGGGTGACGTTCAACCCGCGTGCGTAATACCGCCATATTGCACGTCTGCCATCAGCTAGCAGCAGTGTTAACACCTTCTGCACGGTGGACCCCGGGCGGCGAACGCACTTTACATTATCTTATATTTAGTGTGTTCCGTCGTCCCTAACACACAGCAGTCAGACTTTTCTGTAGTTGATGATGAGGTTTGCGCACATGTCAGGAGGAATTTTGCTCCACTCCTCTTTGCAGATCATCTCTAAATCATTAAGATTTTGAGGCTGTCGTTTGGCAACTCGGAGTTTCAATCCCTTCCATAAGTTTTATATGGGATTAAGGTCTGGAAATTGGCTAGGCTTCTCCATGACCTTAACCCCTTTCTCACCTTGGACGTACTATTCCATCCATGTGCCCTGGGACTTAATGCCCATGGACGGAATAGTACGTCATACGCGATCAGCCGCGCTCACTGGGGGAGTGCAGCTGATCGCGGCAAGGTGTCGGCTGATTCTCACAACTGACACCCGGCACTAAGTGCTAGGAGTGCTCACGGACCGCTCCCGGCACTTTAACCCCCGGCACACTGCGTTCAAACATGAGGGGGTCTCCCTGCGTGCTTCCCTCAGAACAACGCAATGTGATCGCGTTCTGATCTCCATGGAGACCCCCAGCTGCAAGATGGCCGCGGGGTCCTTCCAGGTCCTGCAGTGCGGTGGCTTGTAAGTGCCTGCTGTGAGCCGCACCTGAGAAGCCTCTCCCACTGTCTGTCAGATCGCTGATCTGACACAGTGCTGTGTAAATTGTCAGATGTGTGATCTGACATGATATAATGATGTCCCATCCTGGGACAATGTAATAAAGTAAAAAAAATAAATAACTTGAAAAAAATATTTTTATAAAAAATCCTAAATAAAGAAAAAGAAATATTTCCCCAATAAATACAATTCTTTATGTAAATAAAAAAAATAAAAGTACACATATTTAGTATCGCCGCATCCGTAACGACCCGACCTATAAAACTGTCCCACTAGTTAACCCCTTTAGTGAACCCCAGAAAAAAAACAAGTAAAAAAAACAATGCTTTATCATCATACCGCTGAACAAAAAGTGGAATAACACGCAATCAAAAAGACTGATATAAACAAACGTGGTACCACTGAAAATGTCATCTTTTCCTGCAAAAACCAGCCGTCATACAGCGTCATCAGCGAAAATATAAAAAAGTTATAGCTCGCACAATAAAGCGATGCAAAAATAATTATTTTTTATATAAAATAGTTTTTATTGTATAAAAGCGCCAAAACATAAAAAAGATATAAATGAAGTATCGCTGTAATCATGCTGACCCGAAGAATAAAACTGCTTTATCAATTTTACCACACGTGGAACGGTGTAAACGCACCCCCCAAAAGAAATTTATGAATTACCTGGTTTTTGTTCATTCTGCCTCCCAAACATTGTAATAAAAGCGATCAAAAAATGTCATGTGCATGAAAATGGTACCAATAAAAACATCAACTCGTCCCGCAAAAAACAAGACCTAACATGACTCTGGGCCAAAATATGGAAAAATTATAGCTCTGAAAATGTGGTGATGCAAAAACTAACTTTTGCAATAAAAAGCATCTTTTGGCGTGTGGCAGCTGCCAAACATAAAAACCCGCTATAAATAGCAAATCAAACCCCCCTTTATCACCCCCTTAGGTAGGAAAAAATAATAAAATAAAAAAAGTCTATTTCTATTTTCCCATCAGGGTTAGGGTTGGGGCTAAAGTTAGGGTTGGGGTGGGGGCTAAAATTAGGGTTGGGGTTAGGGCTAAAGTTACGGTTAGGGATGGGGCTAAAGTTAGAGTTTGGATTAGGGTTAGAGTTGGGATTAGGGTTATGGGGTGTGTTAGGGTTAGGTTTGTGGTTAGGGTTATGGCTATGGCTGGTATTAGGGTTAGGGGTGTGTTGGGGTTAGGTTTGGAGTTAGAATTGGGGGGGTTTCCACTGTTTAGGCACATCAGGTGCTCTCCAAACGCGACATGGCGTCCAATCTCAATTCCAGCCAATTCTGCGTTGAAAAAGTGAAACGGTTCTCCTTCCCTTCCGAGCTCTGCTGTGCGCCCAAACAGTGACTTACCCCCACATATAGGGTATCGGCGTACTCAGGACAAATTGAACAATAACTTTTTCGGTCCAAATTCTTCTGTTACCCTTGGTAAAATAAAAAAAAATGGATCTGAAGTACATTTTTTGCGAAAAAAAGTTAAATGTTCATTTTTTTAAGAAGAATATTTAGAATTGAGAGTCCTCAGTGGTTGATACCTTTTAATGACTAACTTCTATCTACTGGCTAACACGGTACAAAGATATATATCTTTCCTGTATCATTTTTTTTAAACATTCCAAATATTCCTGTGAAGCACCTGAAGGGTTAATAAACTTCTTCAGTTTTTAGAATGGTGTCACTTTTGGTTATTATCTGTTATATAGATCCCTCACAGTGACTTCAAATGTGATGTGGTCCCCCCAAAAAAATGGTGTTGTGAAAATGAGAAATCGCTTGTCAACTTTTAACCCTTATAACTTCCTACCAAAAAAATTTTGGTTAAAAAATTGTGCTGATGTAAAGTAAACATGTGGGAAATGTTACTTATTAAGTACTAGCTGAAGAGCCCAGCGCTGCCCAGACATAGTAACTAACTAGTTATAACAAATTATAATGATTATGTCTATATATATATATAAAGCTGAGTGTATAGCCCCGCCCACTCCGCATAGCCACATTCTCTATAATATCCCACATCATCCCGTCAAATACTAGGGATACTATTGAAGAGAAATAGCGCAATGGTGCATTATCCAGTGTAGGTATATCAACTAAAAAATAATACACTCACCAGATGGAGCTTGTAATAAGCATGGAGGATTCGCTGCTGCAGGAACCACAGATCCATGAGGGACCGACTACTACCACTAATATCCCACATCATCCCGTCACCCACAGCCACTGGACTACTACCCCTAATATCCCACATCATCCCGTCAGCCAGAGCCACCGGACTACTACCCCTAATATCCCACATCATCCCATCAGCCAGAGCTACCGGACTACTACCCCTAATATCCCACATCATCTCGTCAGCCAGAGCCACCGGACTACTACTCCTAATATCCCACATCATCCCGTCAGCCAAAGCCACCGGACTACTACCTCTAATATCCCACATCATCCCATCAGCCAGAGCCACCGGACTACTACCTCTAATATCCCACATCATCCCATCAGCCAGAGCCACCGGATTACTACCCCTAATATCCCACATCCCGTCAGAGCCACCGGACTACTACCCCTAATATCCCACATCATCCCATCAGCCAGAGCTACCGGGCTACTACCCCTAATATCCCACATCATCCCATCAGCCAGAGCCACCGGACTACTACCCCTAATATCCCACATCATCCCATCAGCCAGAGCTACCGGGCTACTACCCCTAATATCCCACATCATCCCATCAGCCAGAGCCACCGGACTGCTACCCCTAATATCCCACATCATCCCATCAGCCAGAGCTACCGGACTACTACCTCTAATATCCCACATCATCCCATCAGCCAGAGCCACTGGACTACTACCCCTAATATCCCACATCATCCCGTTAGTCAGAGCTACCGGACTACTACCACTAATATCCCCCATCATCCCGTCACCCACAGCTACTGGACTACTACCCCTAATTTCCCACATCATCCCGTCAGCCAGAGCCACCGGACTACTACCTGTAATATCCCCCACCATCCCGTCACCCACAGCCACTGGACTACTACCCCTAATATCCCACATCATCCCATCAGCCAGAGCCACCGGACTACTACCACTAATATCCCACATCATCCCATCAGCCTGGGGTCAGAACCAGAGCGCTGAGTGGAACAGTCCTAACTTCCATACCAATGATCCCTTTAAGAGAGGCCTGGCGTCAGAACCAGAGCGCTGAGTGGATTTGCCCTGACTTCCATACCAATGATCCCTTTAATAGAATATAAACCTAAAAATGTACTGTGGCCAATCGGTAAATCCCCTCAGGCCAAAAGCTCTCACCAAACAAAATAAAATAATCCAAATCAGGAATAATATGAATAAAAATTCCTTATTATATATTGTCTTATATCCACTCTGATACTCCAGAGATCCAAACATTATCCTCCTCACCAGGTGGCAGATCACTACCAATTAAACCAACCTCACTACCTCCTGTCACCACCAGAGGGTGAACGGAAGGAGAACTCTCAACTGGTGGAGCAGAAAATGAGCTCATAACAGTACACGTTATAATAACCGTGCACGCTTCCTGATGAAACCGAGGACGGTGAAACGCGCGTCGGGGCTTTCTTTGCATCTCTCGGGCGTCTCTGTACTCATCTGGAACTATGGCGCAAGGTAAATAATCTTTTATGGACACTGGTACCTAGATAGCACTACTAGCTATCGGTTATTATAACTTGTACAATTTCTATGTGGGGCAATATCTAAATAGCCAGTTTTTGGGGTGAAGTTAATAACTTTGATTTCTATAGTGTGCCCCTCGAGCATACTGATAAAATAGTACCCACCCTAATGTATGTCAGTTGAGGTTATTGGCCCAATATATATTTTTTAGCATAGAAAACTATATATTAACGTCTGGTCTCATAACCTTGCAATTGATAAATATAGTCATTTTGACTAGATACAGTCTAACAGTTTTCTGGCCTGATTTTTTCAATCATTTGAACTGATCTGAACTATTTTTCTCAGCTAGATTAATTATGTTTATACCATAGTTTTTCTATATAATTTGGATATATTGAGCATGCTGAGATAATACGACAGGGAACTGTTGTTATTACTCCGGTTTGACTGCAGATTTCAGCCCTGAGATGTTTATTGTCTGTCTGGCACCTTAATTTCTATCTGGTTATTATGCCATTGTCTTTTGGCTGCTACTTTTCTATCTACCTCATCTTTAACACTATATACATTTTTGTAATATGTGTGCAATAAAATTGAATATATTTATAATAATCCTCCTCATTGTGGTTATATTTCCACTTATTAGACATTGATATGTTATTAGGAATTTTTATTCATATTATTCCTGATTTGGATTATTTTGTTTTTTTGTTTGGTGAGTCCCTTTAATAGAAGCCTGGGGTGAGAATCAGAGTGCTGAGGGATTTTCCCTAACTTCCATACCAGAGATCCCTTTAAGAGAGGCATGGGTCAGTATCAAAGCGCAGAGTGGATCTGCCCTAACTTCCGTACCGGAGATCCCTTTAAGAGAGGCCTGGCGTCAGAACCAGAGCGCAGGCTGGATTTGCCCTCACTTCCATACCAATGATCCCTTTAAGAGGGGCCTTGGTTCAGAACCAGAGCTCTGAGTGGATTTGCCCTGACTTGTTGTAACGTCCGTCTGCGGTTCTGGGCTGCAGCCAGGCAACACCCCGAGAAACACTGATACCCTTTACCCCTATACAGGGATCTGGATTTACAACAGAGCCCAGGAGGTAGCTGTCTGAATATGAGCAGCGGCCAGAGCAGGACGGTCGTCAGAGTGAAGTACAAAAACGGCAGGCAATAGCAGAGTCAAATTCAGGCCAAGGTCAGAGTCAAAAACCAGGAGGGCGGCAGAGGTACAGAATCGTTAGGAAGTAGCAGAGTCAGAATATCCAGGCCAAGGTCACAAACCAGGAGAGTAGCAGAAGTACAGAATCATCAGGCAAAAGAGGGGTCAGAAATCCAGGCTGAGGTCAAAGTCAAACAGAAATCAATCACTAAGTAACACACAGGGGAACCAAGAATATATCCGGCGGCTTGCAAGACCAGTCCCAAGGTATTTGCGGGATCAGGTCATCCCTCACAGGTTCCTGGACTGGTGATGTCATTAGGGCCGCCCCCAGGACCAGGCCAGATGGTGTTGCAGTAACCCCCTGATGACTGACAGAGTGGCGGAGCCTGCGCCCACCAGATGCCTGCGCAGGAGCCACTTCTCTGTCACCACCATAACTCACAGGCGGACCACGGCGCCTCCCAGTGGCCGAGGCAGGAACAGCCGTCCCCGAGTCTGACGGTGAAGTGGCGGTCTGGCGCCTCCTAGTGGCCGTGACCGGAACAGCAGGCCTCGAATCCAACGGTGACGTGACAGACCGGCGCCTCCTAGTGGCTAAAGCTGGGACCATAGGCCCTGAGTCTGATGGTGACGTAATAGAACCACGGCGCCTCCCAGTGGCCGAGGCAGGAACAGCCGTCCCCGAGCCTGACGGCGAAGTGGCGGCCCGGCGCCTCCTAGTGGCTGCGACCGGAACAGCAGGCCCCAAATCTGACGGAGACATGACAGTACCCCCCCTTCCAAGAGGGGCCTCCGGACCCTCAAAACCTGGTTTGTCAGGGTGAAGGAGGTGAAACCTTCTAATTAGTGCTTTTGCATGGATGTCCCTCGCAGGGACCCAGGACCTCTCCTCCGGGCCGTAGCCCCTCCAGTGTACCAGATACTGTACGGACCCTCTTACAAGGCGGGAGTCAAGGACACCCTGGACTTCATACTCCAAGGACCCTCCGACCGAAACGGGAGGAGGAGGGGACGGGACAGGGTGAATTGGGGAGCGATACAACTTGAGGAGAGACTTGTGGAAGACATTGGATAAATTGAAAGACTGAGGGAGTTTTAGACGGAAGGCCACCTGGTTAATCACCTCTATAATCTCGTATGGACCAATAAATCTGGGACCCAGTTTGGCAGACGGTACTTTAAGCTTGATGTTTTTGGTGGAGAGCCAAACCTTGTCTCCAACTCCCAGGTGCGGTCCTTTTGATCGCCGTTTGTTCGCTGCCGAGGTCTGTCTAACCTGGGCCCCTTTCAAGTTAGAGTTTACCTCAGACCAAATGGTTTTTAAACGATGTATATTTTTCTCTACCCCAGGAAGCTCCGACATTCTGGCCGAGAATGATCCAAAGCGCGGATGCAGCCCGTGGTTGCAGAAAAAGGGGGTAGACTTAATGGAGTCCTGATACTGATTGTTTAGGGCAAACTCGGCTAGTGGCAGATGTTCTTCCCAATTGGACTGGTGTTCTGAGATGTAGCAACGAAGGTATTGCTCCAGAGCCTGGTTGACACGTTCGGTTTGCCCATTGGTTTCAGGGTGGTAAGCCGAGGAAAAAGATAGCTCAATACCAATGCGTTTACAGAACGCACTCCAGAACTTTGACACGAATTGGGTACCCCTGTCAGACACAATATTGACCGGGGCACCGTGTAAACGTACCACATGTACAATAAACAGTTTACTCAACGTTTCCGAGTTAGGTAACCCCGACAGGGGGACAAAATGACATTGTTTACTGAACCTGTCCACCACCACCCAGATACACGTCTTTCCATCTGAGGACGGTAGGTCCGTAATGAAGTCCATGGAGATGTGGGTCCATGGACTCTCGGGGGTGGGCAAGGACTGGAGCCAGCCGGCAGGGCGAGTATGGGAGGACTTGGTGCGGGCACAGACCTCACATGCTAAGACATATTCTTTGCAGTCCTTAACCACCGTCGGCCACCAAAAATTCCTAGTTATCAATCTGGTGGTATTATTGAGACCAGGATGGCCTGCCAAGACAGAGTCATGTGATTCTCTAAGCACTTGTAGGCGAAACGCAGGCGGAACGAACAATTTGTTGGGTGGCGTAGTGTCAGGGGCTTGTTCTGGGGATTTACGGATCTCCTCCAGAAGGTCCAATGACACTGCGGACACAACGATCCCAGTGGCCCATATCGGAACTGGTTCACAGTCCTCAGCTTGTGAGGGACAGAAACTGTGAGAGAGGCCATCGGCCCTCACATTTTTTGTACCAGGGCGGAAGGTGATTATAAAATTAAACCTAGAGAAAAACAATGCCCACCTTGCTTGTCTAGGATTTAACCTTTTTGCTGATTCTAGGTATGTCAGGTTCTTATGATCGGTAATTACCGTGATCTTGTGTTTGGCGCCCTCGAGGAAGTGACGCCATTCCTCGAAGGCCCATTTAATTGCCAATAGTTCCCGATTCCCTATATCATAGTTTTTCTCCGTGGAAGAGAATTTGCGGGAAAAAAACGCACATGGACGAAGCTGAGTGAGGGATGTAGTGCCTTGTGATAGCACTGCTCCCACTCCGACTTCAGAGGCATCTACCTCCACAATAAATGGACGGTCCAGATCCGGCTGAACCAAAACTGGGTTGGCCACAAAGCACTCTTTTAACGTAGAAAACGCCTGAATAGCCTCAGGATTCCAGTTGGCCACGTCCGCCCCTTTCCGGGTCAGATCCGTGAGTGGCTTGGTAATCTCTGAGAAACCTCTAATAGACTTGCGGTAATAATTAGCGAACCCCAAAAATCGCTTCAGCGCTTTCAGCGATTTTGGTTGCACCCAAGCCTTAATAGGCTGGACCTTGGCAGGATCCATGTATCCTAAAAACTGTACCTCCTCAGCAAAAAAGACACATTTCTCCAGTTTAGCAAACAAGGAGTGTTCACGTAGTCTTTGTAGCACAGAACGCACGTGTTGAGCATGTGTCACAGGGTCAGCAGAGTAAATCAGAATGTCATCTAAATACACCACGACATACACCCCACAAATGTCTCTAAAAATATCATTAACAAAGTGCTGAAATACGGCAGGTGCGTTGCCGAGTCCGAACGGCATTACCAGGTACTCAAAATGGCTAAGGGGTGTATTGAAGGCCGTTTTCCACTCATCTCCCTTTCTTATGCGGACCAGATTATATGCCCCCCGGATGTCAAGTTTAGTAAACCAACGGGCTCCTGTTAGCTGATTAAAAAGATCAGGGATGAGTGGAAACGGATACTGGTTTTTTATAGTGATTGCATTCAACTCCCGATAATCAATGCAGGGTCTGAGACCACCATCTTTCTTCTCCACAAAGAAGAACCCGGCCCCAACTGGAGAAATGGACGGTCTGATAAACCCTTTTCTTAGGCTATCTGCAATATAGTCATTCATGGCCTGACGCTCTGGGCCAGAGAGATTAAATATTCTTCCCTTAGGGAGACGGGCATCCGGAATTAGATCAATAGGGCAATCATACTCCCTGTGAGGGGATAGCTTTTCAGATTCTACAATAGAAAAGACCTCCTCAAAATCTCTGAAAGCAAACGGTATGCGGGGGATTTTAACCTTAACTTGGTTTACTGCCAAGGATATGCAATTTTTCTGACACTGTGGGCTCCAGCGTACAACGTCACCCAAGTGCCAGTCAATGACAGGATTGTGCTGGCGTAACCATGGCATACCCAGAATAACTGCAGAGGTTAAATTGTCCATCACAAAAAATGACACAAGCTCAGTGTGTAAGGCTCCCACAGACATAGCAACCTTGGTAGTAACAAACTTAACCCCCTCCTGAATAATGGATGTGCCATTAATAGCCGTGGTTTTAATAGGGGCATTAAGTTTTAGTAGTGTTACACCCAGATTCCTAGCAGTCAAAGAATCCATAAAATTTCCTTCAGAGCCACTATCCACATACGCGATTAAACACAGCGTTTTCTGACCACATGAAACTGAGATAGGTAATAAAACTTTGGCCGCATCTGCGGGCAATACCTGAACCTCTGGGCAACCATAGCCAGAGTAGTTGCCCAGAGGTCGACGTGCCAGGAGCATGGATCTCTGAGGTGCAGCTCTCTCCCTGAAGACTCCAGACTGCCGCATAGTTGTCCAGGAAAATGAGAGTGATCTTCCAGGCTGTGCAATGCAACAGGTGTTCAGGCTAAAGATCAGCTCAGTCAGAAGAAGGGAAAAAAAAAAAAGTTCAGGGAGACTGCTTTTGTATATGTCGGGTATATACACAAGAAGCAGTTAATTTTATGGCCGGATATAATGTAACGTCCGTCTGCGGTTCTGGGCTGCAGCCAGGCAACACCCCGAGAAACACTGATACCCTTTATCCCTATACAGGGATCTGGATTTACAACAGAGCCCAGGAGGTAGCTGTCTGAATATGAGCAGCGGCCAGAGCAGGACGGTCGTCAGAGTGAAGTACAAAAACGGCAGGCAATAGCAGAGTCAAATTCAGGCCAAGGTCAGAGTCAAAAACCAGGAGGGCGGCAGAGGTACAGAATCGTTAGGAAGTAGCAGAGTTAGAATATCCAGGCCAAGGTCACAAACCAGGAGAGTAGCAGAAGTACAGAATCATCAGGCAAAAGAGGGGTCAGAAATCCAGGCTGAGGTCAGAGTCAAACAGAAATCAATCACTAAGTAACACACAGGGGAACCAAGAATATATCCGGCGGCTTGCAAGACCAGTCCCAAGGTATTTGCGGGATCAGGTCATCCCTCACAGGTTCCTGGACTGGTGATGTCATTAGGGCCGCCCCCAGGACCAGGCCAGGTGGTGTTGCAGTAACCCCCTGATGACTCACAGAGGGGCGGAGCCTGCGCCCACCAGATGCCTGCGCAGGAGCCACTTCTCTGTCACCACCATAACTCACGGGCGGACCACGGCGCCTCCCAGTGGCCGAGGCAGGAACAGCCGTTCCCGAGTCTGATGGTGAAGTGGCGGTCTGGCGCCTCCTAGTGGCCGTGACCGGAACAGCAGGCCTCGAATCCAACGGTGACGTGACAGACCGGCGCCTCCTAGTGGCTAAAGCTGGGACCATAGGCCCCGAGTCTGACGGCGACGTAATAGAACCACGGCGCCTCCCAGTGGCCGAGGCAGGAACAGCCGTCCCCGAGCCTAACGGCGAAGTGGCGGCCCGGCGCCTCCTAGTGGCTGCGACCGGAACAGCAGGCCCCAAATCTGACGGAGACGTGACACTTGTGTTATGAATGAGTCACCGTAGGAGGCAAAAACAGAAATACTAGCTATGTCCAGAAAACCAGAGCAGTTGGCAGCTATCGGATTGCAGACCTCTGAACCTATCAACAACAACTAGCAGTAGCCGTGGGGGGTTCCTACGGTGCCCTAGACCCCTCGATCACAGCCGGAGAACTAAATAGCCTAAAGACAGAAAGGGAAATCTAAACTGCCCCAGAGCAGACCCCAAAGCAATAGGCATCCCCCAACATATAATGACGGTGAAGCAAGATGAAAAAACACTCACACAGATAGAAAGATAGGCTGAGCAAATGATGGGGCCCAAGCTAACTAAATAGGACAGGATAGAAAAGCTGCTGTCTGCAATCCGCCAAAACCCTATCAAAAGCAAGAGCCAACAGACAGGGAAAAAGGCCCTGAAGACGCTAGGCTTCAAAAAGACTATATCAGTACTCAGGTATTTTCTGAAGACAGAGCAAGAAGGAATTCAGCTCACCCCAGCAGGGATTGGCAGAAATCCAGAAAAACAATGCAAAACAAAACCAAAACACAAATGCAAAAAGCAGAGCAGAAAACTAAGCTTTTGAGGAGCAGGAATCAGACTGGTCTCCAAGAATCCCTCAGAGAAATCACCCGCAAGGCAGAAGGGCGTCGGCTGCCTCATATCCAGTCAACAATTCCAGTCACCCAGTCATCATCATTCTGCTCAGGTGCTTGGTAATCAGCCTCACTACCTTCCTTCACCAGAAGAGGGAGTTTAGCAGACCTCAATGGTGAAGGGGAACATGAACTCACAACAGACTTGCATACCGGAGATCCCTTTAAGAGAGGCCTGGTGTCAGAACCAGAGCGCAGAGTGGATTTGCCCTGACTTGCATACCAATGATCCCTTTAAGAGGGTCCTTGGGTCAGAACCAGAGCGCTGAGTGGTTTGCCCTGACTTGCATACCAATGATATGATCCCTTTAATAGAACCCTGGGGTCAGAATCAAAGCGCTGAGGGATTTGCCCTAACTTCCATGCAGAAGATCCCTTTAAGAGAGCCTGGGGTCAGTACCAAAGCGCAGAGTGGATTTGCCCTAACTTCCATACCAATGATCCCTTTAAGAGACCCTGGGGTTAGAACCACAGAGCTGAGTGGAACGGTAATAACTTCCATACCGGGCATCCCTTTAAAAGAGGCCTGGGGTCAAAACCAAAGCGCTGGATGGATTTGCACTGACTTCCATACCAATGATCCCTTTAAGAGGGAAGATGTGCCTACGGCATGGAGGATGTGTGATGGGTATATGGGCACGGGAGGGGGGATTCATTTCTGTCATGTGCTCTCTGCTCCTTTTTGGGGGGCAGACAATGGCTGGGAGCTTATGTTCCCAGGGATGCTAGATTTCTCCCACCATGTCAGTGTCTGCTGAGGTGTTGTCAAGTGGGAAAACTTGCTCATAGCAACCAATCACAGCTCAGCTACTTTTAACCAGCTCTGGTGAAATGAGAGATGCTTAGTGATTGGTTGCAAGGAAAACTGTTGCTTATAGCAACCAATTACAGCTCAGCTTCTTTTGAACAGCTCTGGTGAAATGAAAGATGCTTCGTGATTGGTTAGTGATACAAACATACAGTGGTGGCCAAAAGTATTGACACCCCTGCAATTTTGTCTTCCTGAAAATTATTGCAAACACAAATTCTTTGTTATTATTGTCTTAATTTAATTTGTCTTAAATGAAAAAGCACAAAAAGAATTGTCCTAAAGCCAAATTGGATATAATTCCACACCATACATAAAAAAGAGGGTGGACAAAAGTATTGGCACTGTTCAAAAAATCATGTGATGCTTCTCTAATTTGTGTAATTAACAGCACCTGTAACTTACCTGTGGCACCTAACAGGTGTTGGCAATAACTAAATCACACTTGCAGCCATTTGACATGGATTAAAGTTGACTCAACCTCTGTCCTGTGTCCTTGTGTGTACCACATTGAGCATGGAGAAAAGAAAGAAGACCAAAGAACTGTCTGAGGACTTGAGAAACCGAATTGTGAGGAAGCATGAGCAATCTCAAGGCTACCAGTCCATCTCCAAAGACCTGAATGTTCCTGTGTCTACCGTGTGCAGTGTCATCAAGAAGTTTAAAGCCCATGGCACTGTGGCTAACCTCCCTAGATGTGGACGGAAAAGAAAAATTGACAAGAGATTTCAACGCAAGATTGTGCGGATGTTGGATAAAGAACCTCGACTAACATCCAAACAAGTTCAAGCTGCCCTGCAGTCCGAGGGTACAACAGTGTCAACCCGTACTATCTGTCGGCGTCTGAATGAAAAGGGACTGTATGGTAGGAGACCCAGGAATACCCCACTTCTTACCCCGAGACATAAAAAAGCCTGGCTGGAGTTTCCCAAAACTTACCTGAAAAAGCCTAAAACATTTTGGAAGAATGTTCTCTGGTCAGATGAGACAAAAGTAGAGCTTTTTGGGCAAAGGCATCAACATTGAGTTTACAGGAGAAAAAAAGAGGCATTCAAAGAAAAAACACGGTCCCTACAGTCAAACATGGCGGAGGTTCCCTGATGTTTTGGGGTTGCTTTACTGCCTCTGGCACTGGACTGCTTGACCATGTACATGGCATTATGAAGTCTGAAGACTACCAACAAATTTTGCAGCATAATGTAGGGCCCAGTGTGAGAAAGCTGGGTCTCCCTCAGAGGTCATGGGTCTTCCAGCAGGACAATGACCCAAAACACACTTCAAAAAGCACTAGAAAATGGTTTGAGAGAAAGCACTGGAGACTTCTAAGGTGGCCAGCAATGAGTCCAGACCTGAATCCCATAGAACACCTGTGGAGAGATCTAAAAATGGCAGTTTGGAGAAGGCACCCTTCTAATATCAGAGACCTGGAGCAGTTTGCCAAAGAAGAATGGTCTAAAATTCCAGCAGAGCATTGTAAGAAACTCATTGATGGTTACCGGAAGCGGTTGGTCGCAGTTATTTTGGCTAAAGGTTGTGCAATCAAGTATTAGGCTGAGGGTGCCAATACTTTTGTCTGTCCCATTTTTGGAGTTTTGTGTGAAATGATTGATGTTTTGCTTTTTGCTTCATTCTCTTTTGTTTTCATTTAAGACAAATTAAATGAAGATAAAAATACCAAAGAATTTGTGTTTGCAATCATTTTCAGAAAGAAACTGAGTATTATCTGACAAAATTGTAGGGGTGTCAATAGTTTTGGCCACAAATGTACATACATTCAGTTTTATATATATAGATTGTGTGTGACATATCTCTGTGATTTAAGGGAATGAAAATTCAAAGTTGGAAAATTGCAGAATTTGTCAGAAACACCACACTGAACTTGCACACTGAGCCAGTGCGCGTGTCCTGAGTAAAGCGAACTGTGCTCAAAGATACCTGTGGAGCGGGCAGCAGCCAAGTAGATGCGTACTTCAGAGCCGCAGGACCTGAAGCACATGACTGTTAGGGGCGTGGCCTAAACTCCAGAGAGCTTGGAGCTGCAAGAGAACTCCTAGCAGGGTAACTGCGAGACAAAGTTACCAAGGGGCATAGACAGGGAGGATAGTCAGGACGTAGCCAATTAGTCATACACAGAGATAGCTGCAAGGTACAAGAGGGGCGAGCAGAGAGTAGTTAGATCACAGGCAATGAGTCATACACAGAGAGGATAGCACTGTACAGAATCAACAGGCAAACTCACAACGGGAAACAGAACCAGGTCAGAACCATATAAACAAGCTATAACAATGAACAGGCACAGGCACACAGAGGTCAGCACACTCAGCCAAAGTCAAAAGTATAACTGGCAGGGATTGGAGCTTCCCAGGGGTTTAAAAAGCTCTCCCAGAACCATAGAGAGGCCACAATCATTAAGCCCAGGTGTGCAGGTCAAAACCTGCACTGAGCTCCAGACATTAACCCCTGACGTGCAGCTCAAAAACCTGCACTGGGATCATGACAGTACCCCCCTCTCAACGGGGGGCTTCTGGACCCCCAGGCTTCCCCGGGTACTTGGCATGGAAAGCCTGAACGAGGCAGTCTGCATGTACAGAGCGAGCAGGGACCCATGAGCGCTCCTCTGGTCCATATCCCTTCCAGTGGACCAGGTACTGCAAAGAGCGGCGCACCCGCCGAGAGTCCACAATATGTCCGACCTCATACTCCAGTTGACCCTCCACCAGCACTGGAGGAAGAACAGGCTCGGAATCCTCTTTGACAGACCCTACGGATTTCAACAAAGATTTATGGAACACATTGGATATTTTTAAGGAGGCGGGGAGACGCAACCTATATGCCACTGGGTTGACTATCTCCATAATCTTGTACGGACCAATGAACTTTGGTCACAACTTAGCTGATGGTACCTTTAAGTTGATGTTACGTGTGGAAAGCCAAACCTTCTCTCCCACCTGAAACATGTCTCCCGAGGCTCTCTTTTTGTCAGCAAAATATTGGTACCTCCCCTGGGCCCGAGAGATATTACGCTGGACTTCAGCCCAGAGGTTTTTTAACCGTTGAACGGACCCCTCTACCCCTGGACAACCAGAATCCACCCGTGAAAACTCCCTAAAATGCGGAATAAACCCATAGTTAATCAGGAATGGGGACATGTTGGTGGACTGACTCACCCAGTTGTTAAAAGCGAATTCCGCCAACGGTAACGCATCACACAATCCTCCTGTCTGGCGGAGGTCAGACACCTGAGAATTTGTTCCAGGGATTGATTGGTGCATTCTGTCTGACCATTACTCTCCGGGTGATATGCCGACGAGAAGGAGAGTGAGATGCCCAATTTCATACAGAACGCCCTCCAAAATTTGGCCACAAACTGCACACCTCTGTCAGACACAATATTTAGGGGAACCCCATGCAATCGGACCACATGCTGCACAAACAACCTTGATAATGTTTCTGCTGAGGGTAATGCTGCCAAGGGAATGAAATGGGCCTGTTTAGAAAACCTATCCACCACCACCCAGATCACGGTATTGCCCCTGGAAGGTGGAAGGCCGGTAATAAAATCCATGGAAAGATGAGTCCATGGCCTATCAGGAACCGGTAAAGGTATGAGTTCCCCAGCCGGCCGGTTATGCGAGCTTTTGGAACGGGCACACACGCCACAAGCAGAAACAAATTCCTTGACATCGGACCATAATGAAGGCCACGAAAAACCACTGGCTACTGCCTCTCTAGTGGCCGTGAAACCTGGATGAGCACTCAGCCTAGACTCATGAAACTCCTGCAGAAGTCTAGGCCGCAATGAATCTGGAACAAACAGTTTATCCCGTGGCCTGGTTGCCGGAGCTAGGGCCTGAGCCCTTAGAATTTCTTGTTCCAACTCAGTTGAGACCCCCGCCACTACCACCCCTGGGGGAAGAATGGAGGACAGTGGCTCAGGGGGAGACACTGGGTCAAAACTTCTGGACAGGGCATCCGCTTTAACATTTTTGGACCCCGGTCGAAAAGTAATGGAGAACTGAAATCGTGAAAAAAAAAGTGACCAACGGGCTTGTCTAGGAGTAAGCCTCTTAGCAGATTCAAGGTATGCCAAATTTTTGTGATAGGTGACAACCGTGATAGGGTGAGCTGCCCCTTCCAAAAAGTGCCTCCATTCCTCAAACGCCAGCTTGACCGCAAGAAGTTCTCTATTGCCTACATCATAGTTTTTCTCAGCTGAGGAGAACTTCTTGGAGAAGAAGGCACAGGGTTTGAGATTGGTAAGGGTGGCCGGACCCTGGGACAGCACAGCCCCCACCCCCACTTCAGAAGCATCCACCTCCACAATGAATGGTTTGGACGGGTCTGGTTGTACCAACACCGGGGCAGACATGAAACATTTCTTAATCGCTGAGAAGGACTCCTTAGCGAGTACAGACCAATTTTTTACATCAGCGCCCTTCTGGGTAAGATCCGTGAGTGGTTTAACCACTTGTGAAAAACCTTTAATGAATCTTCGATAATAGTTGGCAAATCCTAAGAAGTGCTGGAGCCCCTTGAGATCTCGAGGCTGAACACAGTCAGCAATCGCCAGCACCTTCTTAGGATCCATATGAAACCCCTCACAGGACACAATCAACAACAAAAAAGACAGTTCCTGTACAAAAACGAACATTTTTCCAATTTAGCGAACAATTGGTTCTCCCTGAGTCTTTGGAGAACTGTCTGTAGATGTTTCAAGTGAGATTGACTGTCCGGGGAATCCACCAAATTGTCATCCAAATAAATAACAAAATGGCCTATCAGGTCAGAAAACACAACATTGATGAAATTCTGTAAAATAGCGGGTGCATTAGTTAACCCAAACGGCATTACCAGGTTCTCAAAGAGTCCTTCTGATGTGAGGAACGCAGTTTTCCACTCGTCCCCTTCCCAAAGCCTTATCAGATTGTATGCCCCCCGCAGATCTAACTTGGAGAACCATTGGGCCCCGGCTAACTGTTTACATAAGTCTGGGATGAGGTGAAGAGGGTAAGTGTTCCTAACCGTTATCTTGTTCACTTCCCGAAAGTTGAGGCACGGCCGCAAACCACCATCTTTCTTCACAAAGAAGAATCCTGCTGCCACAGGTGACACAGAAGGCCTGATATGCCCTTTGCGGAGACTCTCAGCTATGTACTCCTTCATGGCTTGGCACTCAGGCCCAGACAAATTGAACAATCAAGCCTTAGGTAACTTGACTCTGGGTACTAAATCAATGGCACAATCGTAGGGTCTATGTGGTGGCAGCGCCTCAGCCTCACTTTCGGAAAAAACGTCTTTAAAATCCTTCAGGTACTCCGGAATATCTTCCAGACCGACATACGACACAGATACGGATTTAACAGCATTAAGAAGATGTCCCAGGTTACCACATTTATCCTTACATCCCCATTGAGTCATCTCCCCTGTAACCCAATCAATGGTAGGATTATGGCATTGAAGCCAAGGCATCCCCAGTACAAGTTCTGCAGGCAAGTTATCTAGCACAAGACAACTTAGTTTTTCCACATGAGTGGAACCCACTTTTAGAGAAAAAAGTTCAGACCTGCAACAGATACCGTCCTGGGTAAGAGGAGACGATTCAATTGCCACAAGTTTAACAGGATTCTGAAGCCTGACTGTCCCTATCTTATTTTTGCATGTGAGGAAAATTGTACCTGAAGGTCTGGGTAGTAGTCGAGGAGGCTACCCAGACCTTCAGGTACAATTTTCCTCACGTGCCAAAATGGTGCTGCAGGTGGAACTGGAAATGGTCCGGTTCAGACTACTGCTTTTGTTGACTGTGGTTCTGCTGTGAACCTGATTGATACCAAAGTTATGACTCTTAATAAGATAGGGACAGTCAGGCTTCAGAATCCTGTTAAACTTGTGGCAATTGACTCGTCTCCTCTAGTCGTTTCCCGCCATCTTGGAGGATGACGGACAGGAGGGGCAGTCCTTCCAGTGTCCAGATTCCCCACAATAGAAGCACAACTGCTTCTCCCGGCGGCGTCTCCTTTCCTTTTCCTCACAGGTGACAGCGCTCACCTCCATAGCCACAGGAAGAGTCCGGGTCTCATCTCCACTGAAGAATAATGGTGTTTCCCGTTGCATAACGCTTCTAGCCCACAGTCTGCCATCCATGTGAACCGCTTGGGTCATGGCATCCTCCATGGAGTCAGGCGGAGGATGGAGTGCCAAAGCATCCTTCAGACGTTCACACAGGCCTCTACGGAACAGCCCACGAAGGGCGGCATCACTCCAGGAAATCTCGGCTGCCCAACGTCTGAATTCAGTACAGAACCATTCGGCCGAGTGCTCCCCCTGACAGACACTCATCACCTTGTCCTCAGCCAACCGCACTCTATCAGGCTCATCATAAATAAGCCCTAAGGCTTCAAAAAACGCATCCACAGACATTCTCTCCGGGGCAGAAGAGGAAAGCAAAAATGCCCGGGCTTGTGGGGACCCCCTAAGCAGGGACATAACCACCCCCACCCTCTGTTTCTCATCCCCAGAGGAGCGGGGTCTCAAAGTGAAAAAGAGCTTACAGCCCTCCTTAAATGCTCTGAACTCATCTTTGTTACCAGAAAACGTATCTGGCAGTTTAACCGGGGATTCGGATGGGACTAAAATGACATCTCTATTCCCCACCTGCTGGAAGCCTGCAAAAAGTACCCCCTGAACTGAGTCCTCAACCCACCGTTGGGACTGAGCCAGAGCTTGGTGCTCCAAACTAAGCTTCTGCAGTGACTGAGTCAAGCATTTCACCTGCTCAGATAAAGCACACATTGAGTCCATGCTGCAGAAGTGAGGAGAGAAAAAAAAATAGCAGGCCAGTTATAATGTCAGAAACACCGCACTGAACTTGCTCACTGAGCCAGTGCGCGTGTCCTGAGTAAAGCGAACTGTGCTCAAAGATACCTGTGGAGCGGGCAGCAGCAGAGTAGATGCGTACTTCAGAGCCACAGGACCTGAAGCACGTGACTGCTAGGGGCGTGGCCTAAACTCTAGAGAGCTAGGAGCTGCAAGAGAACTCCTAGCAGGGTAATTGCGAGACAAAGTTACCAAGGGGCATAGACAGGGAGGATAGTCAGGACGTAGCCAATCAGTCATACACAGAGATAGCTGCAAGGTACAAGAGGGGCGAGCAGAGAGTAGTCAGATCACAGGCAACGAGTCATACACAGAGAGGGAAGCGCAGTACAGAATCAACAGGCAAACTCACAACGGGGAACAGAACCGGGTCAGAACCATATAAACAAGCTATAACAACAAACAGGCACACAGGGGTCACCACACTCGGCCAAAGGCAAAAGTATAACTGGCAGGGATTGGAGCTTTCCAGGGGTTTAAGAAGCTCTCCCAGAACCAGAAAGAGGCCAGAATCATTAAGCCCAGGTGTGCAGGTCAAAACCTGCACTGAGCTCCAGACATTAACCCCTGACGTGCAGCTCAAAAACCTGCACTGGGATCATGACAGAATTTATGCCAAGTCTTCGCTTTTTTCATAAATAAACGCAAATCATATCAAAGAAATTTTACCGCTATCATAAAGTACAATATGTCATGAGAAAGCATTCTCATAATCACCGGGATCCATGGAAGCGTTCCAGAGCTATTACCTCATAAAGGACACTGGTCAGAATTGTAAAAATTGGCCCGGTCATTAACATGCAAACCACCCTTGGGAGTAAAGGGGTTAATTGAGTCTGTGGACAGGAGTCTTTTATAAAGGTGACTATAAAAGACAACTGTCTTTCACCCCATCGCGCCAGAGCCCATTTTCGTTTTTGTGTTCCTGTTTTTCGCTCCCCTTCTTCCCAGAGCCATATACTGTATGTGTATATATATATATATATATATATATATATATATATAATATATAAAGCTCAAAGTGTGTATGTATGTGTGTATGTATGTGTGTGTGTATGTGTTTATGACCGGGATAGGCATCCGCACTGTCGCAGCTACAGCCACATAATTTGGCACAGTCACACGTCTGGACACCGAGAGCGTTCTAAGCTATGTTGTGAGGCGAAATTTTAACCCCGCGCGTTCCAATTCACCAAACAATTTTGCCCCTATCTACATACTGGGGAAAAAGTGTGTGCACGTCAAGCCCCGCTCCTCATTATGATGTCATAATGCCCCTATTTGCATACTGGGGAAGCAGTGTGTGCATATCAAGCCCCATCCATCATTATGATGTCACAATGGTTGCCATGTCGACGCTGATGTCATCATAGGTTGCAAGCCCCGCCGCCACTCACTATGATGTCATAATGGTTGACTATGGGATGGAGGATGTGTAATGGGTATATGGGCACTGGACTATGGGATGGAGGATATGTATGATGGGTATATGGGCACGGGACTATGGGATGGAGGATGTGTGATGGGTATTTGGGCACGGGACTATGGGATGGAGGATATGTATGATGGGTATATGGGCACGGGACTATGGGATGGAGGATAGGTATGACAGGTATATGGACACGGGACTATGGGATGGCAGATATGTATAATGGGTATATGGGCACTGGACTATGGGATGGCGGATATGTATAATGGGTATATGGGCACGGGGCTATGGGATGGCGGATATGTATAATGGGTATATAGGCACGGGACTATGGGGTGAAGGATATATATGATGGGTATATAGGCACGGGACTATGGGATGGAAGATATGTATGATGGGTATATGGGCATGGGACTATGAGATGAAGGATGTATGATGGGTATATGGACACTCGACAATGGATGGAGGATATGCATGACGGGTATATGGGCATGGAACTATGAGATGAAGGATGTATGATGGGTATATGGGCACTCGACTATGGGATGGAGGATATGTATGATGGGTATATGGGCACGGGACTATGGGATGGAGGATAATTATAATTTGCTATAACTAACCACAGTTAGTTACTATGCCCGGGCAGCTCCGGGCTCTTCAGCTAGTATATATATATTGGTCAGTATGGCCGTGTGAGGGCTTGTTTTTTGCGGGAAAAGTTGTACTTTTGAACGACACCATTGGTTTTACCATGTGGTGTACTCAAAAACGGGAAGCAAATTAGTCGTGAGCGCGACTGATCGCGTATGACGTACTATTCCGTCCATGGGCATTAAGTCCCAGGGCACATGGACGGAATAGTGCATCCAAGGTCAGAAATGGCCTAAGGTCATGGCGTGGCCTAGCCAGTCTCCAGACCTTAATCCCATAGAAAACTTATGGAGGGAGTTGAAGCTCCGAGTTGCCAAGCGACAACCTCAAAATCTTAATGATTTAGAGATGATCTGCAAAGAGGAGTGGAGCAAAATACCTCCTGACATGTGCGCAAACCTCATCATCAACTACAGAAAATGTCTGGCTGCTGTGCTTGCCAACAAGGGTTTTGCCACCAATTATTAAGTCTTGTTTGCCAGAGGGATCAAATACTTATTTCTCACTGCAAAATGCAAATAAATTTATAGAATTTATACAATGTGATTTTTTTGTGTTTTATTTTTGATATTCTCTCTCAATGTTAAAATTAACCTCCCCTTAAAATTATAGACTGTTCATGTCTTTGTCAGTGGGCAAACTTACAAAATCAGCAAGGGATCAAATACTTATTTCCTTCACTGTATCTATTGTTTGTGCTGTGTACTACAATCCTTCAGTATCCGGTAGTGGTGGTGTACACTAATATTTCGGGGTGACAGGTGAAAAAGGCTTTTGCAAGTAACTCCAAGAATGTTAGTGAGTTGGAAGCCATTGCCCATGAGGACCCAGAAGCTGGTGTCTGGCTTTGCATCACAGCAGCAGGTCACAACAACCAGAGAAGCGCTGCCTAAGTATTAAAGACACTGGTCATGAAAGGGTGAATAATCCTCAAGCTGTTGTAGGAAGAGACGCCGTTCACACGGGTTTATTTCACGTCTCGTACATGATGCAGAGACTGACCACACGCCTGCCAACCTCATAGACACAGATGAGGCTGTAAGCGTGGTTGACGAGACCTGCAGCTTAGTCCTGCCATTGTGCTCCATACACAGACTGTGAATTACGCCTATGTGAACCTGGCCTAAATGTGGCTTTTTTTGTGGGGATATTTGGAGAAACCACTAGTTATATTAGTTGTGTTCAGCTATTTACATTGTTCTTGGTTTATTGTAAACCGCAAAGTTTGTACATTTTACTAATAAATCCCATTTCTATACCCAAGAGATGAGAGCTGTGCTACACAGCAGTTATCTGCCTGTGACAGCAGCGACCGGAATTTGCTCCAATCACTGCTGTTTAATCATGTAATCGCCGCTGATGGTAAATGCTGAGATTGCTGGTGCAGTCCTGCTGAAAAGCCTCCATAGCTGCCATCTTCACCCCTTAATGACCGCCGATACACATTAAAACGGAGGTCGCCAAGGGGCCTTATTCCCTCATTGCAGTTTTAAAAATGGTGATTGAGAATAATGGTGTAGTGACCCCCCCCTGAGTCACAAACTCTCCGGGGGACCCTGCAGAACATGAATAGGGCAGTTTTTTTCTGGTCCCCAATCACATAATCGTTGTCATTCAATGAATAACGGCGATCATGTTAAAAGAAAACCTGCGATCCGGTTAAAAAATACATTCTCTCCTCTAAAATGATCTAACATGTTAGAGGAGAGGGAAATGATATCCCTGATCCCCCCGGTGCCTTTGTACTACATCTCCCCCTTCATTCCCTCGGGGCCTTCCTTCTTTTTCTGCCAAAGAAAATAGCTGGTGTATGCACAGTGTGCCCACCAAGATCTGCAACTCCGTTTCTGTAAATCCGTTTGCATCTCCTAATCACCACCTTGATCCCCCTGCCCACCATGTCATCCCTGTTGGCAGATTACTTTTTTTTGTTTTTTTTTTTTAAATAATTTTTATTCTTTCATTCTTTGTAGTTAGTGTTAGGCTTAGTGTTTTCAAAAGTAAATACGGTATATATATATATATATATATATATATATATACTAGTGTTAGATTAGGTTTAGGTCTAGTAGTGTTAGATTAGGTTCAGGCTTTTTTGTTAGGCAGACATATAGATAATCGTAATGGCCCACAGAACGTTCACCGCGGAGCGGGAGTTCACTGGGCACTCCGCTCCTACTGGGCAAAAAAATCTGTCCACAGTACCCCTGTTGTTAGGCATCAGGTTTCTGCGTCTGCTCTGCAGGAATCCAGAGTCTCACATTCTGCGGTCTCCTGCTGTCTTTCTACTGCAGTGGAGATTACTTTGCAGCAGACCGCTCCAGAGACTAAGTCCCTCTGTGCTCCTACTGGGCATGCTGACGAGACGATCTCCCATTGGAGATCGGGAGTCATGTGCCCAGGTCCTGTTCCAGATCTCATTGGTCCATCTCGGAGATCTGGAATGTCCCGCACAGCTATAAAAAGTGCGCATGGCCGTTCCGCCATGCGCTAGTATAGACTATACTGCTATGTGTGAATGGTGATGGATGTATGATTCTGGTGACTGACTTATTATGAAACCCCTTCCCTCTGATATTACGCATGTGGTCAGGGAATTAGTTCAGTAGTGAGCGCCAGTCTGTGACAAGCCTTAGGCCACTGTGCACACCGCACCTCTGCACTAGCGTCCGACATAGCGCCTGCTTTGTAGCTGTGTCGTCCAGCGGCAGTGTCCTGTGCTGCAGTTGCAGCCCTTCTTGGCGCTCGCAGTAGCGACGCCGCACAGACGGTAGGTCTAGACGGACGCAGCCCCTCTGTCTTAATTCCTGCTCCTGTCACCTTATACCGTGTGTGAATTTACCTGAGGCCTGTGACTCTAACAGGCTCAGCCTTTTGTATGTTTTTGTTGTGGTGCCTCTGTGTGTGAACAGAGCCCGCTCTGTGCACTTCGGGTGAAGTTGAACCCGGGCGCATTATATCGCCATATTGCTCGTCTGCCATTACTCAGCAGCGGTTGTAACACCTACTGCACGGTGGACCCCGAGCGGCGAACGCACTTTATTATTATTTTTATTTAGTGCATTCCACCATTCCTAAGACCTGTATCTACAGCTGTAATGTCCCGAGCCCATTATAAAACCCTTCTGAGATTTCTTCATTTTAGTGACAGGTCCCAAGCCCCCCAAGATATGACCCCAACTATGATCATCTGAAGAAACTGAGACCCCTAATTTCCCTCCCAAAAGATTTATTTCTAAATTCATACACCCCTGAGCAAAACGTGGCAGTGGACGAGTCCTTGATGAGTTTCTGTCATTCTGACAATTGGATCATTGGTATGCAAGTTAGGGAAAATCCACTCAGCATTTTGGTACTGACCCCCCAGGCCTTTCTTAAAGGGATCTCCGGTATGGAAGGCAGGGGAAAATCCATCCAGTACTTTGGTTCTGACTCCATGCCTCTCTTAAAGGGATCCCTGGTATGGAAGTTAGGGTAAATGCCTCAGCGCTGTGGTTCCTACCCCAGGCCTCTCTTAAAGGGATCCCTGGTATGGCAGTCAGGGCAATTGCCTTCAAATGCTCTGGTACTGACCCCAGGCTCTCTTGGGATCTCCTGTACGGAAGTTAGGGCAAATCCCTCAGCGCTGTGGTTCTGACCCCAGGGTTCTATTAAAGGGATTATTGGTATGCAAGTCAGGGCAAATCCACTCAGCGCTCTGGTTCTGACCCCAGGCCTCTCTTAAAGGGATCCCCGGTATGGAAGTTAGGGTAAATCCCTCAGCGCTGTGGTTCTGACCCCAGGCCTCTCTTAAAGGGATCATTGGTATGGAAGTCAGGGCAAATCCCTCAGCGCTGTGGTTCTGACCCCACGACTCTCTTAAAGGGATCATTGGTATGGAGGTTAGGGCAATTCCACTTAGCGCTCTGGTTCTGATGCCAGGCCTCTTAAAGGGATCCCCGGTGTGGAAGTTAGGACCTTTCCCCTCAGTGCTCTGGCTCTGACCCCAGGCTGATGGGATGATGTGGGATTTGACGTTTAGTAGTTTGGTGGCTCTGACAGAATGATGTGGGATATTAGGGGTAGTAGTTTGGTGGCTCTGGCTAACGGGATGATGCGGGATATTGGAAGTAGTAGTCCGGTAGCTCTGGCTGACGGGATGATGTGGGATATTAGTAGTCCGGTGGCTCTGGCTGACGGGACGATGTGGGATATTAGGGGTAGTAGTCTGGTGGCTCTGGCTGACGGGACAATGTGGGATATTAGGGGTAGTAGTCCGGTGGCTTTGACGGGATGATGTGGGATATTAGGGGTAGTAGTCCGGTGGCTCTGGCTGACGGGATGATGTGGAATATTATACTGAATATGGCTATGCGGAGTGGGCGGGGCTACACACTCAGCTTTATATATTTATATGTATATATATATATATATATATATATAATCATTATAATTTGTTATAACTAACCATAGTTAGTTACTATGCCCGGGCAGTGCCGGGCTCTTCAGCTAGTTATTGTCAGGAACACCGCACTGCACTTGCTCACTGAGCCAGTGCGCATGTCCTGAGTACAAAAACAGTGCTCAAAGATACCTGTGGAGCAGGGCAGCAGCGGTGACGATGCGCACTTCAGACTAACAGGGCCTGAAGCACGTGACTGCTGGGGTAGTGGCCTGAGCTCCACAGCTAGGAGCTGAGGAAAACTCCTAGAAAGGTAACTACAGGACAAGTTACCAAGGGGCATAGACAGGGATGTAAACCAGATCAAGCCGGTGTCAAAGCACGAGATCGCACGACAGTACCAAAGGGTTAGACAGAGCGGAGAGTCAGGACGAAGCAATAGATCAGAAAACCAGAACGGGCAATAGACGGTACAATAGGGGCAAACGGTAATGGAGTAACAATAGCCAAGCCAGGAGGTCAGAACTGGAGAAGACAATAGTACCAAAACGTGAGACAGAGAACAGAGTGAGGGGACAGACCGGGTCATAAACGGGAATCAAACAAGCAATGCAGTATACAAGCACACCAGGGGTCAGACACACAGCCAGAATAACAGTATAGCTGACAGGGAATCCTAGTCTGGAGTGAGTATAAATACCCCTCCCAGATCCAAAGGGAGGCCAGCAAAATTAACCCTGAGAAAACAGGACATTAACCATGTCCTAACCATGACAGTACCCACCTCTTAATGGGGGGCCACTCAACCCCCAGGTTTCTCAGGGTATCTGGCATGAAAAGCCCGCACCAGTCGATCAGCGTGCACCGAACTGGCCGGAACCCATGACCGATCCTCAACGGAATATCCCTTCCAATGAATAAGGTACTGAGGTCTCTGGTGCACCCACCGTGAATCAATGATGCACCCTACCTCGTACTCCAGTTGACCCTCTACAAATACTGGTGGAGCCACGGATGAGGGATCTTCTCTAACTGTCCCCACAGGTTTTAATAGGGACCTGTGGAAGACGTTAGATATTTTGAAGGAGGTGGGCAACTGTAATCTGTATGCCATCGGGTTGATCACCTCTACAATCTTGTATGGGCCAATAAATTTGGGGCCCAACTTCATAGAGGGTATCTTAAGTTTGATGTTATGGGTGGACAACCAGACTTTTCCCCCCACTGTTAACGCAGGACCCAACCCCCTCCTCCTGTCCGCAAAATGTTTGTACTTCTTCTGGGCTTTGGAGATGTTCCCCTGCACCTCCCTCCAGAGGGTTTTTAACTGTTGTACCATCCCCTCGGCACCAGGGCAATCCGAATCCATACGGGAAAATTCCCCAAACTGCAAAACAAACCCATAATTGACCTGAAAGGGAGACTTTCCGGTAGACTGATTAATACGACAGTTGAATGCAAATTCTGCCATGGGTAATACTTCACACCAGTCTTCCTGTCTGGAGGAGTCCAGGCATCTCAGAATCTGCTCCAACGACTGGTTGGTGCGTTCAGTCTGTCCGTTGGATTCCGGGTGATAGGCAGAGGATAATGACAACGTGACCCCCAACTTCATACAAAACGCTCTCCAAAACCTGGCCACAAATTCCCTTCCCCTGTCCGACACCACGTTCACAGGCACTTCATGCAACCGAACTATGTGCTGTATAAACAAGCGGGCCAAGGTTTCAGCAGATGGCAACGCAGGTAATGGCACAAAGTGGGCTTGCTTAGAAAATCTATCAACCGCTACCCATACCACTGAGTTGCCCTTGGAAGATGGAAGATTAGTGATAAAGTCCATGGACAGTTGTGTCTATGGTTTATCCGGAATTGACAAAGGCACAAATTCCCCGGCCGGCCGGACCTGAGAGCTTTTAGAGCGAGCGCACACCCCACAAGTATTTACAAACCTTTTTATATCAGTAACCATAGAGGGCCACCAAAATCTCCTAGCTACTGCCCCACGGGTAGCTGCAATACCTGGGTGTGCACTTAACACAGAATCATGAAATTCTTGAAGGAGTGTGAGACGGAATTGTTCGGTTACAAACAATGTACCTGGGGGTTTGTTCCTGGGAGCCTGTGCTTGTGCTTCCAGAATCTCTCTCTAACTCAGAGGAGATTTCGGCAACAACCACTCCCGGTTGAAGAATGGAGGAAGGAGGTACTGAAGGGGACACAGAATCAAAACTTCAGGATAAGGCATCCGCCTTTACGTTTTTAGACCCTGGTCGGAACGTGATGGTAAAATGAAATCAAGAAAAAACAAGTGCCCACCGAGCCTGTCTGGGGGTCAATCTCTTAGCAGACTCGCTATAGGCCAGGTTTTTATGATCAGTGATGACCGTAATGGGATGAGCGGCCCCCTCCAAAAAATGCCTCCATTCTTCGAAGGCCAATTTCCGTTACCGACATCATAGTTTCTCTCGGCCGAAGAGAACTTTTTAGAGAAAAAGGCACAGGGTTTGAGGTTAGTCAGGGTAGAGGGGCCCTGGGACAACACTGCCCCCACCTCCGAAGCATCAACCTCGACAATAAAAGGTCTTAACAAATCGGGTTGTGCCAACACAGGGGCTGTGGTAAAACACCTCTTTAATGTAAGGAAGGCATTTTTGCGGCCACGGACCAATTTTTTACATCTGCCCCTTTAAGAGTGAGGTCCGTCAAGGTTTTCACCACCTGCAAGAACCTTTTAATGAACTTCCTATAATAGTTAGCGAAGCCCAGAAATCGATGCAACCCCTTCAGGTCATGAGGCTGCACCCAATCAGTAATGGCCTGAATCTTCCCTGGATCCATGCGGAATCCCTCCCCGGATACAATTACACCCAGAAAAGATAGTTTTTGCATAAAAAATGAGCACTTCTCCAGCTTAGCATACAAATGGTTCTCCCGGAGTCTCATAAGAACCGTACGTAGATGGTGTAAGTGTGACTGACTGTCCTCAGAGTATATAAGATGTCATCCAGGTAAATGACTACATAACGCCCAATCAAGTCATAGAAAACAACATTAATTAAGTTCTGAAAAACAGCAGAAGCGTTAGTGAGGCCGAAGGGCATAACCAGGTTTTCAAACAGCCCCTCAGTTGTCAGGAACGCTGTTTTCCATTCGTTCCCCTCCCGAATCCTTATAAGGTTATAAGCCCCTTGTAGATCGAGTTTAGAAAACCTTTTGGCCACTGTGAGTTGGTTGCATAGATCAGGACTCAACGGGAGAGGGTACGTGTTCTTAACATTAATTTTGTTCAGTTCTCGAAAGTCGAGGCACAGTCACAACCCACCAGCTTTTTTCTTTACAAAGAAAAACCCCGCTGCCACGGGTGAGACCGAGGGCCGAATATGCCCCTTGCGAAGGCTTTCTTTGATGTACTCTTTCATAGCTTGGCGCTCAGGCCCAGACAAATTAAACAAACGAGCCTTGGGTAATTTGACTCCAGGTACTAAATCGATAGCACAATCATATGGTCTATGTGGTGGGAGCGCCTCAGCCTCGCTTTCGGAAAACACGTCTTCAAAGTCTCTCAGGTACTCCGGAATACCCTCCAGACCGACAGACGACACAGATACAGATTTTATCGGATTGACAAAAGGAACCGGTTTACAACACAGACCATTATCATTACATCCCCATCGGGTGATCTCCCCCTTCACCCAATCAATAAGAGGATTGTGGCGTTGCAACCAGGGCATCCCCAATACCAGTCCTGCAGGCAGATTATTCATAATGAAACAGCTTAACTTTTCCACATGAGTGGAACCCAGTTTCATAGAAAAAAACTTCAGACATAAAGCAAATTCCATCCCAGGTAAATGTCAAATGTCCAGAGGCTCCACAGTAAAAGCATAGGAGATTGTCTCTACGGTGCCTTCTATCTTTCTCCTTAACCGAGACCGACCCAACCTCCTTGGGCTGAGAATCAGGCGCAGTGTCACACAATTTGGGGTACAAGGGAGACTCTTGTTGCATCATTCCTATAGCACGGAGTCTCCGGTCCATATGGACCGCCTGCATCATGACGTCCTCCTGGGTATCAGGAGGAGGATGTAATGCCAGAGCGTCCTGCAGACGGTCAGACAGGTCCATGCAGAACAACCCCCTCAGGGCGGCGTCATTCCAGGATACTTTGGCGGTCCAACATCTAAAGTCTGAGCAGAACCATTCAGCAGAGTTCCTCCCCTGTGTCACACTCATCACCATATCCTCTGCCAGATGCACTCTATCAGGCTCATCATAGATGTGCCCCAGAGCCTCAAATAATAAGTTCACTGACATATGTTCAGGAGCAGAGGAAGAGAGAGAGAAAGCCCATGCTTGTGGAGCCCTCCAAAGTAGGGAAATGACGACCCCGACCCTCTGGAACTCGTCTCCGGAGGAGCGGGGCCTTAGAGAAAAGAAAAGCTTGCATCCTTCTCTGAAAGACTTGAACTCCTTTTTATCCCCTGAGAAAGGGTCTGGCAATTTGACCGGAGATTCGGGGGACGCTAATGATACATCTCTACCCCCAGAACTAGGAGCCCCTGCAGTGACAACCCCCTGCACAGTAACCACCAACTGTTGCTGGGTATGGGCCATCGTGCGCTGTTCCACTTTGAGTTTATGGAACATTTGGGTCAGGTGCTTGACCTGATCAGCCAAAGCTTGTATAGGATCCATGAGGATAACACACTGGAAAAAAAACTGGAATGGTCAGCTATAATGTCAGGAACACCGCACTGCACTTGCTCACTGAGCCAGTGCGCGTGTCCTGAGTACAAAAACTGTGCTCAAAGATACCTGTGGTGCGGGGCAGCAGCGGTGACGATGCGCACTTCAGACTAACAGGGCCTGAAGGACGTGACTGCTGGGGGCGTGGCCTAAGCTCCACAGAGCTAGGAGCTGAGGAAAACTCCTAGAAAGGTAACTATGGGACAAGTTACTAAGGGGCATAGACAGGTACGTAAACCAGATCAAGCCGGGGTCAAAGCACGAGATCGCACGACAGTACCAAAGGGTTAGACAGAGCGGATAGTCAGGATGAAGCAATAGATCAGATAACCAGAACGGGCAATAGACGGTACAATAGGGGCAAACGGTAATGGAGTAACAATAGCCAAGCCAGGGGGTCAGAACTGGAGAAGACAATAGTACCAAAACATGAGCCAGAGAGCGGAGTGAGGGGACAGACCGGGTCATACACGGGAGGCAAACAAGCAATGCAGTATACAAGCACACCAGGGGTCAGACACAGCCAGAACAACAGTATAGCTGACAGGGAATCCTAGTCTGGAATGAGTATAAATACCCCTCCCAGAACCAAAGGGAGGCCAGCAAAATTAACCCTGAGAAAACAGGACATTAACCATGTCCTAACCATGAGTTATGCTCTAAAGGACTGTGTGGACTGCATTATATTTTATAGAGGACTATGAGTTGCATTGTACTGTATGGAGGACTATGTGGAGTGCATTATACTATATATATGGAGGACTATTCGGAGTGGATTATACTTTATGGAGGACTAAAGTGAGTGCACTGTACTATATGGGGGACTATGTAGAGTGCACCATACTATATAGCGGGGGCCATTGTACAGTGTGATGAGATGTTTGTCCGATATACTATATGTACGCCCAATATACTGAGGGCTGTGTTGGTGTCACAGTTATGGATCATGCTGTGTTGTGGTCACTATACTTTACCGGGGGAATTGAGATAGGGGTACAGTAGGGTAATCATACTGCACATGTGGAGGGTACTATGGTAGAAGTCACTGTGGGAGTACCATACATTGTTTGTGTATCAGTTTTGTTGGCATTATACTTTACAGGGGCAATGAAAAGGGAATCTAGGGCTGCCGTAGGAGGAAAATTGCTTTGTAATTACTGTAAAGTTGTGACATGTGCTCTTCTGTAACCCCACCGAATATTTTTTTTTCTGCTGCTGCTGGGGAAATAGAACGTCTGCTATAGGGCAACATGATTTATATGTACGCCCCTGGTGGGAGGTGCGGAAATCACATACATGCGGTCAGATTACCTCTGCTCCCGGCACCGAAGAATCCTGACAGTGCGCACTGTGAGCATTCAGAAGTATGACTTTAAAGGGAATCTGTCACCCCTTTTTTGAGATATCATAGAATGATATCATTCAATTGTGTGTCACATAAGGATTCTGTTAGTACTTTTGCTTCCCCCTGACCCCGCACCTTTCATGCATAAATACCTTTTTTATATCGGTTCAGATGTATGTAAACTGCCACGGTCCGGTCCGATGGGCGGGGCTTATTCACCTGCTCCCCTCCTTGTCTTGCTGTACACAAGAAGAAATGCATAGAGCAAGACAGGGAGGGGGGGAGCAGTTGAATAAGCCCCGCCCAGCGGACCGGACAGCGGCAGCTACATACATCTGAACCGATATAAAAAAGGTATTTATGCATGAAAGGTGCGGGGTCAGGGGGAAGCAAAAGTACTAAGAGAATCCTTATGTGACACACAATTGAATGATATAATTCTATGATATCTCAAAAAAGGGTGACAGATTCCCTTTAAGAAGTTGTAGCATTCATAGTCTGCAAAGTACTGGTGTAGAACCGATATAACCATTATATGGCCACAGTATTCTGGTACTATCAGTCCTAGTACAGTGGTTTTGGTTACAGGCGTTGTCTAGGCTTGAGGTTAACCCCTTTCTGACATGAGACGTACTATCCTGTCCATGGGACCCGGGCCCCTATGCCCATGGACGGGATAGTACGTCTACCGCGATCAGCGGCGCCCACGTGGTGAGCGCCGCTGATCGCGGCCGGGTGTCAGCTCATTATCACAGCTGACACCCGGCACAATGTGTCAGGGGCGGTCACGGACCGCCCCCGACACGTTAACCCCTTGCACACCGCGATCAAACACGATTGCGGTGTACCGGGGGTTAAAGGGAAGCATCGGCAGGGATGGGGCTCCCTCCGTGCTTCCCTGAGCCCCCCACAGCAGCGCAATGTGCAGCGCTGCTGCGGGGGCTCCTTTCCTGCAGACCCCGAATCCAAGATGGCGACGGGGGCCTGCAGGAAGCTGTCTTCCTCAGTGCCTGCAAAGCGCAGGCAAGAGGAAGTCTTCTTCAATGCCTGTGACAGATTGCTGATCTGTCACAGTGATCTGTGATGTGACAGATCAGCGATCTGTCACAGGACAGTGATGTCCCACCTGGGACTATTTAATAAAGTAAAAAAAAAAAAAAAAAAAAAGTGTTAAAATAATTAAAAAAAAATCGCCAAATAAATTAGAAAAAAAAAAAAATATTCCCCCAAATAAATCCATTTTTTGGAAATAAAAAAAAAAAAACAATAAAAATACACATATTAGGTATCGCCGCGTCCGTAACGACCCGCCCTATAAAACTGTCCCATTAGTTAACCCCTTTAGCGAACCCCTTAAAAAATCAAAATAAAAAACGAAGCAAAAAATAATGATTTATTATCATACTGCCAAACAAAAAGTGTAATAACGCACGATCAAAAAGACGCATATAATTATCCATGGTACCGCTGAAAACGTCATCTTGTCCTGCAAAAAACGAGCTGCCACACAGCATCATCAGCGAAAAAATAAAAAAGTTATAGCTCGCAGAATAAAGCGATGCAAAAATAATTATTTTTTATATAAAATAGTTTTCATTGCATAAAACCGACAAAACATAAAAAACCGACCTAAATGAGGTATAACTGTAACCGTACTGACCCGAAGAATAAAACCGCTTTATCAATTTTACCGCACGCGGAACGGTGTAAACGCACTCCCCCAAAAGAAATTCATGAAACGCAGGTTTTTGTTCATTCTGCGTCCCAAAAATCGGAATAAAAAGCGATCAAAAAATGTCACGTGCCCGAAAATGGTACCAATAAAAACGTCAACTCGTCCCGCAAAAAATAAGACCTCACATGACTCGGTGGGTCAAAATACGGAAAAATTATAGCTCTCAATATGTGGTGATGCAAAAACTATTTTTACAATAAAAAGCGTCTTTTAGTGTGCGACAGCTGTCAAACATAAAAACCGCCATAAATAGTAAATCAAACCCCCCGTTATCACCCCCTTAGTTAGGGAAAAATAATAAAATAAAAAAAATGTATGTATTTCCATTTTTCCATTAGGGTTAGGGCTAGGGTTAGGGCTAGGGTTAGGGTTAGGGTTAGGGCTAGGGTTAGGGTTAGGGTTAGGGCTGAGATTAGGGTTAGGGGTGTGTTGGGGTTCGGGTTGGAGTTAGAATTGGGGGTTTCCACTGTTTGGGCACATCAGGGGCTCTCCAAATGCAACATTGCGTCTGATCTCAATTCCAGCCAATTCTGAGTTGAAAAAGTCAAATGGTGCTCCTTCCCTTCCAAGCTCTGCCATGCGCCCAAACAGTGTTTTACCCCCACATGTAGGGTATCATCCTACTCAGGACAAATTGCAAAACAATTTTTGGGGTCCAATTTCTCCTGTTACCCTTAGGAAAATAAAAAATTGGGGGCAAAAATATCATTTTTGTGGAAAAAAATGATTTTTTTATTTTCACATCCGAGCGTTATAAACTTCTGTGAAGCACTTGGGGGTTCAAAGTGCTCACCACACATCTAGATAAGTTCCGTGGGGGTCTAGTGTCCAAAATGGGGTCACTTGTGGGGAGTTTCAATAGTTTAAGTACATCAGGGGCTCTCCAAACGCACATGACACCCGCAGACCATTCCATCAAAGTCTGCATTCCAAAACGTCACTGCTTCCCTTCCGAGCCCCGACGTGTGTCCATACAGTAGTTTTCTCCCACATGTGGGGCGTCAGCGTACTCAGGACAAATTGGACAACAACTTTTGGGGTTCAATTTCTCCAGTTACCCTTGGGAAAATAAAAAAATTGGGGACTAATTGATCATGTTTGTGGAAAAAATACGATTTTTTTATTTTCATGCCCGGGCATTAAAAACTTCTGCGAAGCCCTTGGGTGTTCAAAGTGCTCACCACACATCTAGATAAGTTCCTTAGGGGGTCTCGTTTCCAAAATGGGGTCATTTGTGGGGGTTTCCACTGTTTAGGTACATTAGGGGCTATCCAAAGGCAACATGACACCCGCAGAACATTCCCTCAAAGTCTGCATTCCAAAACGTCACTGCTTCCCTTCCGAGCCCCGACGTGTGTCCATACAGTAGTTTTCTCCCACATGTGGGGCGTCAGCGTACTCAGGACAAATTGGACAACAACTTTTGGGGTTCAATTTCTCCAGTTACCCTTGGGAAAATAAAAAAATTGGGGACTAATTGATCATGTTTGTGGAAAAAATACAATTTTTTTATTTTCATGCCCGGGCATTATAAACTTCTGTGAAGCCCTTGGGTGTTCAAAGTTCTCACCACACATCTAGATAAGTTCCTTAGGGGGTCTAGTTTCCAAAATGATGTCATTTGTGGGGGGTTTCCACTGTTTTGGTACATCAGGGGTTTTCCAATCGCGACATGGTATCCGATCTCAATTCCAGCCAAAAACGTCAAATGGCGATGCTTCCCTTCCGAGCTCTGCCATGCTCCCAAATAGTGGTTTACCCCCACATGTGGGGTATCAGCGTACTCAGGACAAATTGAAAAATAACTTTTAGGGTCCTGTTACCCTTGGAAAAATAAGAATTGAGGGTGAAAAGATCATTTTTGTGGAAAAAATATGATTTTTTAATTGTACGGCTGTATGTTATAAACTTCTGTGAAGCCCTTGGGGGTTCAAAGTTCTCACCACACATCTAGATAAGTTCCTTAGGGGGTCTAGTTTCCAAAATGGTGTCATTTGTGGGGGGTTTCCACTGTTTTGGTACATCAGGGGTTTTCCTATCGCGACATGGTGTCTGATCTCAATTCCAGCCAAAAACGTCAAATGGCGCTGCTTCCCTTCCAAGCTCTGCCATGCGCCCAAATAGTGGTTTACCCCCACATGTGGGGTATCAGCGTACTCAGGACAAATTGCACAATAACTTTTAGGGTCCTGTTACCCTTGGGAAAATAAAAATTGGGGTGAAAAGATCATTTTTGTGGAAAAAATATGATTTTTTAATTGTACCGCTGTACGTTATAAACTTCTGTAAAGCCTTTGTGGGTTCAAAGTTCTCACCACATATCTAGATAAGTACCTTGGGGGGGTCTAGTTTCCAAAATGGGGTCACTTGTAGGGGGTTTCCACTGTTTAGGTACATCAGGGACTCTCCAAACGTGACATGGTGTCCGATCTGAATTCAAGCCAATTTTGCATTGAAAAAGTCAAATGGCGCTCCTTCCATTCGGAGCTCTGCCATGCGCCGAAACAGTCGTTCCCCCTCACAAATCAGGTATCAGCGTACTCGGGACAAATTGCACAATAACTTTTGCAGTCCAATTTCTCCTGTTACCCTTGGTAAAATAAAAAAAATTGAACCTGAAGTATTTTTTTTGTGAAAAAAAGTTAGATGTTCATTTTTTTTTTAAATATTCAAAAAAATTCCTGTGACGCACCTAAAGGGTTAAAAAAACTTCTTGAATGTGGTTTTGAGCACCTTAAGGGGTGCAGTTTTTAGAATGGTGTCACTTTTGGGTATTTTCTATCATATAGACCCCTCAAAGTGGCTTCAAATGTGATGTGGTCCTAAAAATAAAATGGTGTTGTACAAATGAGAAATCGCTGGTCAACTTTTAACCCTTATAACTTCCTAACAAAAAAATTTTGGTTCCAAAATTGTGCTGATGTAAAGTAAACATGTGGGAAATGTTAGTTATCAAGTTTTTTGTGTGCCGTATCTCTGTGATTTAAGGGCATAAAAATTCAAAGTTGGAAAATTGCTAAAATTTCAAAATTTTTGCCAAATTTCCATTTTTTTCACAAATAAACGCAAGTTATTTGAATGAAATTTTACCGCTAACATGAAGTACAATATGTCACGAGAAAACAATGTCAGAATCACCGGGATCCATGGAAGAGTTCCAGAGTTATGACCTCATAAAGGTACAGTGGTCAGAATTGTAAAAATTGGCCCGGTCATGAACGTGCAAACCACCCTTGGGGGTGAAGGGGTTAAAGCCTGACGTTACTCTATTTGACTGCTGACTTCCGAATCCTCCCAGTGTGTGCATCGTGCGCTGTGAAGATCTCTGGTGCCGGGAGTGGGCGATCATCTGACTACAAGTATGCAGCCACCTACTAACTGTGCGCGGTCGCGCTCAATGCAAGTGGGAAAATTGGGCAAATACAAGCACGTCTAGTCAGAATGTGACCGGAGATCTGGAAATCGCATACTTGTGATCACATGATTGCCTGAGAATCCTGACAGTGTACGATGTGACGATTCAGAAGTGTGAATTTACAAAGCTGTAGTGACATTTTACAAAACATGCTCAACACATGTAATGTGATTAATCAGAGGTGTTATAAACTGAACCTACAGTAGGGCACTTACTAGATTTATAGAACACAAGGTAGAATTTACCTACAATGACTTCTAGCAGCTTAAAATATTTGGGGGATTGTTAAGGTGGTAAACCACAAATGCCTTTCTCACCATATAAAAGATGGCGTGTACTGTATATTATAACAAGAACGTGCACATTTCTATTGCTTCTCAGCTCCCACACTTACCAGTGTAGACATGTGCTTTGGGTGAGAGTCATAATCGTTGTATCCTAAAGACTATTCCATGGAGATTAGAGAATTCAACATGTTCAGAATACAGATTTTTTGCAATTTGCTTCCCTCAAAATGAGCATTATGGCTGCCAGTTGTAGCAACTGTTTTGCTGAACCATGGAATGCCAGCAAAAGTGCAAAAATTCTTTCACCTTCTCCGGTTGTAAGTATCTTCTCTCTTCTGCACCCTGGGATGGACCTTCCAGCACGACCAGGCCTCTGACATTTCTTTGAGCCGTGCCATCGTGGAGCACTTGTCACTGATGTGCGTTCCCAGAGATAATAACTAGTCCTTGGGTGACGCACGTCGTAATGTTCTGATGTGCGCCATAACTGTATGGGGTGCAGTGACATTAATATCCAGGTCGTACTGGAGGTCCCGGGCCCATTTTTAAACAGGCCGAAGAAGAAGGGCACAATTAAAGAGGAACATTAAATTTGTGGCACATAAGTTTGATTGTTAGAAAACACGAATATAAGCCACCATGTGTTTAATGCTGCGTAAAATATTCCCTCCTCACAGTGTTGTGCATATTCTGCTGTATATTGTAAGGATCGAAAGAGGCTCAGATACACTGCTACATATGATTCACTGACTTCTTTATTAAGTTCTTTCAAGGTGGGTAATGTAGAAGTTCCCATTAGAAGTCAGGACAATAGTCTTAAAAAGTGCCCCGCTAATAATGATGACAAAGGGCCATTGACTCACGAAGAGTCAACCTTCAGTGCTCAGGAGAGGAAAAACCCCCAGTGGAGGAAACCTCTAGGGAACCTATGCTGAAGGACTGCCTTTCCCTTAGGCTGTGGATGTTCATTGACGGGAACAGAGACCGAGCCCGGAATCTGTGTCATGGTGCAGCTGGTAACTCACTCAATTCATGATTACATCTGGCTGCAGAAAGTCCATCAAATGTTTTATCCACTGATAAGAGCAGAGACCGATCCCAGAATCTGCCTTATGTGCAGTAGGTGGCTCACTTACTATGTGAGTGCGTCCAGCTGTGGAAAATCCAGAAAACGTCGTATCCAGTGGTTGAGATCAGACACCAAGCCTGAAATCTGTCTCGTCTTGCAGAAGGAAACCCACATGTTCTGTGAGTGCGTCTAGCTGCGAAAAGTCCAGAAAATGTCATATCCAGTGGTTGAGATCAGAGACCGAGCCCGGAATCTGTCTCGTTTTGCAGAAAGAAACCCACATGTTCTGTGAGTTCATATAGCTGCGGAAAGTCCAGAAAATGTCATATCCAGTGGTTGAGATCAGAGACCGAGCCCGGAATCTGTCTCATTTTGCAGAAAGAAACCCACATGTTCTGTGAGTTCATATAGCTGCGGAAAGTCCAGAAAATGTCGTATCCAGTAGTTGAGATCAGAGACCGAGCCCGGAATCTGTCTCATCTTGTCAATGTAGCGTTGTCATCTCCAGCTGGATCCCATATTCCTTGTGGGAACACAGCGAGATCCTGCTCTGCCTCACCTGGAAAATATATGTTACAAAGTCAGTATGACAGTAAAGATGAAAATATATACATGGTGACAGATTATAATGAGTGGGGCAACAGAAGAAGTTTACATGTCGTCCATTATCACTAGATTATAACCCAGGACTATGTAATATATAATGGCATTATATAATCTCAATGTTCAGGGATGTTCTACACCTGATCATTGCTGTGATAGGAATATTTTCCTGACTTATTTTTTGATCTTGTATTAGATTAGTTTTCTAGGAATCCCTCCCTTATGGTACATGTGGTACATATACAGTGCTCCACCCCGTTTCCTATAACTCCTTCAAAAAGCTGTGATGGTGAAGGTTGATGTGACGGCTGGCATTTCTGGTACTAGAGCATGTCTAAACGTCCTTGGCACTGACATGACTCTTTGCTGTGAGTTTTGTGCATTAATAAGGCTTAGTATTGGTTTTGGTACCTGGATGTAAATGTAATTGTTGATATTGCATACTGTTTATCGTGCCATCAGCTCCTGTGATTTATTACATTTACATATTATGCCAGTATTGCTGTATATGTATAATGTGATCATGATGAAATATTCATCTTATGGTTTATGCCATGAACACCGACTCTTCTTTTTGTTTTTAATTTGTTAGTCACGTGATCGTCCATTGTTGTTATATATTGTGATTTATCAAATATAATTTCTATTGTATCATATTCGTGATTCGAGCATGACAACAGCTGTTCTCATGTAGTCCAGCAAGTCTTGGCTCACAGACTGATGATTTAGCTGCCATAAAGAAAAATAATGCTTTCATCATTTAGGACGTTAGTGCCCAATTTCTGCTTATTTAGCCTATTGCCTAATACTAAAATATAACATATATCATAAAAAATACACAGGAGCCCTAAGGACTTACATTTGGCTTTGGCTGAAATAGGCCAGAGCTTCCTTATACTTCTTGTATTTTCTCCTTTTCTCCATGTCTTTGTCCAGGCCAGAGGTGATGGGATATGTTCTGTCCTCTTGTCCTGTAAAAGAAAGTGATTAAAAGATTGGTAATTTTAATTTATTCATGTTATGTAAATTAGAAGAACTGATGAGATTTATGGTAGTAAGCATTCTTCTTATCAATGTGAAGAGAAAATAAACTTACTGTCAGAATAGCTGACCCCATCCTCGTCCAGGTCCATATTGATGATTGCATAATGAGGACCAGGCGTAGAGATACTGATGTTTTCGAGGACATCTCTATTTTCGGCCATCGGTCCATGAGGAGCATCATGTTTTATATTCATTATTTCATCCTCTTGTTCTTCTATAACACAGAACATTAAAATTATCACTATTAAAATACAAGCTTACATATGTTTGTTAAAGAATATTAATATTATACAAGTTTTCTAACCTCTAAATGGTACACTAAAGTTTGAAGATAGAGGGACCCAACCACCAGAGTGATCTCTATTTATAGGGCAAGAAACCTGCATGCTTCTTTTAGAGACTATTTTTATTAGGTAGTCTTTTTTTCTGTTAAATACATGTTATAGTACATGTAATAAAAGCCTGAAACTTACTGTCAGAGGATTTGATCACATCCTCATATGGGTCGATATCGGTTTCGACACAATGGGGGCCAGGCGAAGAGATGTTGGTGTCTTTGTAGACATCTCTCGGTTCTGCCATGGGTCCATGAAGAGCATCATCATTTATGATGGGTTCATGAGGAGCATCATCATTTATGATGGGTCCATGAGGAGCATCATCATTTATGATGGATCCATTAGGAGCATCATCATTTATGATGGGTTCATTAGGAGCATCATCATTTATGATGGGTCCATTAGGAGCATCATCATGTATAATAGTTGTTTCATCCTCATGTTCTCCTGTAACACAGAACATTGAAATCATTACAAAAGGAAAAACTTCTGTATTTCTTCTATTCTTCTTTTATCTCTATGGTACATTCAGTTACAAGATCTATTAAGAGATTATTTTTACTTTATAAAATTGCTTTTTTCTTTTAAATAGATTTCATGTAATGAAAGAGACTACTCAGATGTCACTAGAGTAATTCATAATATAAAAGCCACCAAGAAGTACCGTGTTTTTCGGACTATAAGACACACTTTTTTCCTCCAAAAATGTGGAGGAAAATGGGGGATGTGTGTTATAGTCCGGATGCACCGGCTCTGGCTGTGGTGGGGAGGTGGGGGAGCAGTTTCGGCAGAGCAGCGGGTCACAGGAGGCAGGAGCCGGCGGCTATGGCTAACTCCTGTACCCGCGGCTAAAGAGAAATGAATATTCACTGCATTCCATGAATATTCCTTTCTCTTAAGTATCGGCACACATGACTGCTGGCAGCTGCAGAAAGTCCCCGGCCGAAAGTGTGCTCGCTAGAGAGCAATGAATACTCACGGCTTTGCGCGTACACAGTCCCGGCGTGCAGAGCATTGAGTATTCCGGCAGCTGCTCTATAGCTTGCAAGCAGCGCATGATGTCCCTTCCATGTGCTGCTTACAGGCATAAAGCAGTTGCTGGCATCGTAATAGGATGCTGCGATGGAGAGCCGGGAAGGTAAGTGTAATGTTTTGGGGTTTTTTTTATATGTTTTCTGATGGTGCCATGCATACCATGATGGAGGTGGGGGCCAATCATACCAGGTTAAGGATGGGGCCCTGCATACCAGGATAGGGATGGGGTCATGCATACTAGGATGAAATGGGGGCCCTGCATACCAGGATAGGGATGAGGGCGATCATTCCTGCCAGGATAGGGATGAGGGAGCCATTCCTACAAAGATAGGGATAATGGGGGCATGCATACCAGGCTAGGGATGAGAGGGCCATGTATACAGGATAGGGATGAGGGATAAGGGGGCCATGCACACCAGGATAGGGATGAGAGGGTCATGCATACCGGAGTAGGGATGAAGGGTCTTTGTGTATCATCATGTAACATAGTAACATAATAACATAGTTATTAAGGTTGAAGGGAGACTTTAAGTCCATCTAGTTCAACCCATATCCTATCCTAACTTGCCCTAACATGTTGATCCAGAGGAAGGCAAAAAAACCCCATGTGGCAACAGTAAGCTTCACATTGGGGAAAAAAATTCCTTCCCGACTCCACATACGGCAATCAGACTAGCTCCCTGGATCAACGCAATATTAAGGAGACTAGTGTATATACCCTGTAATATTATACTTTTCAAGAAAGGCATCCAGTCCCTTCTTAAATTTTAGTAGTGAATCACTCATTACAACATCATATGGCAGAGAGTTCCATAGTCTCACTGCTCTTACAGTAAAGAATCCGCGTCTGTGAGTATGCTTAAACCTTCTTTCCTCCAGACGTAGAGGATGCCCCCTTGTCCCCGTCACAGGTCTAAGAGTAAAAAGATCATTAGAAAGGTCTTTGTATTGTCCCCGCATATATTTATACATTGTAATAAGATCACCCCTAAGCCTTCGATTCTCCAAACTAAATAACCCCAAGTGTAATGAGAATACCTGTCTTGGTATTGCAGACCCCCTAGTTCCCTAATAACCTTGGTCGCTCTTCTCTGCACCCGCTCCAGTTCAGCTATGTCTTTCTTATACACCGGAGACCAGAACTGTACACAGTATTCTAAGTGTGGTCGCACTAGTGACTTATATAGAGGTAAAATTATGTTCTCCTCATGAGCATCTATGCCTCTTTTAATGCATCCCATTATTTTATTTGCCTTTGCAGCAGCTGCTTGACTCTGGCCACTAAATGTGAGTTTGTCGTCCACCCATACATCCAGGTCTTTTTCAGTGACTGTTTTGCCCAGTGTTTTACAATTAAGCACATAATTATACAACTTGTTCGTTCTACCCAAGTGCATGACCTTACATTTTTCCCAATTAAAGCTCATTTGCCATTTATCAGCCCAAGCTTCTAGTTTACATAAATCCTCCTGTAATATAAAATTGTCCTCCTCTGTATTAATTACCCTGCAGAGTTTAGTGTCATCTGCAAATATTGAAATTCTACTCTCTATGCCCCCTACAAGGTCATTAATAAATATGTTAAAAAGAAGCGGGCCCAAAACTGACCCCTGTGGTACCCCACTGCTAACCGTGACCCAGTCTGAGTGTGCTCCATTAATAACCACCCTTTGTTTCCTATCCCTGAGCCAGCTCTTAACCCACCTACACATATTTTCCCCTATCCCCATTGTTCTCATTTTATGTATCAACCTTTTGTGTGGCACCGTATCAAAAGTTTTTGAAAAGTCCATGTACACCACGTCCACTGCATTCCCTTGGTCCAGTCCGGAACTTACCTCTTCATAAAAGCTTATCAGATTAGTCTGACAGGAACGGTCTCTTGTAAACCCATGTTGATATTGGGTCATAAGGTTATTCTTCTCCAGATACTCCAGTATAGTATCTCTTAGAAAACCCTCCAGGATTTTACCCACAGTTGAGGTTAAACTTACTGGCCTATAATTTCCAAGTTCAGTTTTTGTCCCCTTTTTGAATATTGGCACCACATTTGCTATACGCCAGTCCTGTGGTACAGACTCTGTTATTATGGAATCTTTAAAGATTAAAAATAGTGGTCTATCTATGACTGTGCTTAATTCCTGCAGTACTCGGGGGTGTATCCCATCCGGGCCCGGGGATTTGTCAATTTTAGTGATTTGTAGACGCCGCCGTACTTCCTGCTGGGTTAAGCAGGTGACATTTAATGGAGAATTTTTAACCCTGATCATGTTATCCGTCATGGGATTTTCTTGTGTAAATACTGTTGAAAAAAAGTCATTTAGCATATTGGCTTTTTCCTCATCCTCATCCACCATTTCATCCAGGCTATTTTTAAGGGGGCCAACACTATCATTTTTTAGCTTCTTACTATTTATGTAGTTAAAGAATATTTTGGGATTATTTTTACTTTCTCTGGCAATGAGTCTCTCTGTCTCAATCTTTGCTGTCTTGATTTGCTTTTTACAGAATTTATTTAATCTTCTGTATTTATTTAATGCCTCATCACTACCTACTTGCTTTAATTCTCTAAATGCTTTATTTTTATCTCTTATTGCGCCCCTTACAGCTCTATTTAGCCATAGTGGTTTCCTCCTATTTCTCGCATGTTTATTCCCATACGGTATATATTGTGCACAGGTCCTATTCAGGAGGATAATAAACGTCTCCCATTTTCTTTGTGTATTTTTATGTCTCAGGATATCGTCCCAGTTAATTGCACCAAGATCATCTCTCATCCGGTGGAAATTTGCCTTCCTGAAGTTTAGTGTCCTTGTAACCCCTCTACTACACATCTTATTAAAGGATACATAAAAACTTATTAATTTGTGATCACTATTACCCAAGTGACCCTCAACCCTTACATTTGATATGCGGTCTGGCCTGTTGGTTAATATTAGGTCTAGCAGTGCCCCCCCTCTTGTTGGGTCCTGAACCAGTTGTGAAAGATAATTGTCTCTCATCGTTGTCAGAAACCTATTACCTTTGCTGGAACTGCAGGTTTCGGTTCCCCAATGTATTTCAGGGTAGTTGACGTCCCCCATAATAATGACTTCTCCTTGAGTCGCTGCTTCATCTATTTGCTTTATGAGGATATTCTCTGTAGCTTCCATTATTTTTGGAGATTTATAACAAACCCCTATCAGTAATTTATTATTTTTCCCCCCTCCCCTTATCTCTACCCACAGGGACTCTACATTTTCATTAGATTCATATATATTATCACGAAGGACGGGTTTTAAGGATGATTTTACATATAAACACACGCCTCCCCCTCGCTTATTTGTTCGGTCATTTCTGAACAGACTATAGCCCTGTAAATTAACAGCCCAGTCATGGCTCTCATCCAGCCATGTCTCAGATATCCCCACCATGTCATAATTATGTTCCAACAACATTAACTCCAATTCCTCCATTTTGTTGGCGAGACTTCTGGCATTAGTATACATGCACTTTATGTATCTCTCTGTACCTCTATTCTTAAATTATTAACTGTTCTAACCCCACCCCCCATGCCACCTCCACCCCCAATGTCATTATTTGTGCCCAGGTCTCTATCTGCACTGTCTTCCCCTCCTATAAGAGGAATACCCTCCCTCCCAATCCCTAGTTTAAACACTCCTCCAACCTTCTAGCCATTTTCTCCCCCAGCACAGCTGCACCCTCCCCATTGAGGTGCAGCCCGTCCCTAGCGTAGAACCTGTAGCCAACTGAGAAGTCGGCCCAGTTCTGCAGGAACCCAAACCCCTCCTTCCTACACCAATTCCTGAGCCACTTATTAACCTCCCTAATCTCCCGTTGCCTCTCTGGCGTGGCACGTGGTACAGGAAGTATTTCCGAAAATACCACCTTGGAGGTCCTTGCTTTAAGCTTACAGCCTAATTCCCTGAAATCATCTTTAAGGACCTTCCACCTACCTCTAACTTTGTCATTTGTGCCAATGTGCACCATGACCGCTGGATCCTCTCCAGCCCCTCCCAGTAATCTGTCAACCCGATCAGCGATGTGTCGGACTCGAGCGCCAGGTAGGCAGCACAGCGTTCGACGATCCCTGTCTTTGTGACAGATTGCCCTATCTGTTCCCCTAATAATTGAGTCTATCACTACCAGAACCTGTCTGGCCTGCCCTGCTCTCCTATTTCCCCCCTTACTGGAGCAGACACTCCTCCGGCTTTCAGAGGACATGCCTTGCTGCAGCAGTGCTACTCCTGCACTAACACTCCCCTCATCTGCCAACTTAGCAAACTTATTGGGGTGTGCCAGATCAGGACTAGCCTCCCTGGTGCTCTTCCCTCTACCCCGCCTTCTAACTGTCACCCAGCTAGCTGCTTCATTGACCTGCAGCTCCAACCTAGCATCCCCCCCTCATCTATCCCATTGAGCGTCTGCTCAGTGACTCCTTTCCATATTGTCTATGGATCTCAGTGTTGCCAGCTGCACATTTAGATCCAGTATCTGGGCTTCCAAATGCACAACGTGCTCACATCTTGCACAGCAGTATGCACCCTCGACCGGCTGTTCAAGGATTTCATACATGCGGCAAGATGTGCACTGGATGGCATTGGCAATAGTGGAGCAGCTTAAAACATTTGGGGGATTGTTAAGGTGGTAAACCACAAATGCCTTTCTCACCATATAAAAGATGGCGTGTACTGTATATTATAACAAGAACGTGCTCATTTCTATTGCTTCTCAGCTCCCACACTTACCAGTGTAGACATGTGCTTTGGGTGAGAGTCATAATCGTTGTATCCTAAAGACTATTCCATGGAGATTAGAGAATTCAACATGTTCAGAATACAGATTTTGTGCAATTTGCTTCCCTCAAAATGAGCATTATGGCTGCCAGTTGTAGCAACTGTTTTGCTGAACCATGGAATGCCAGCAAAAGTGCAAAAATTCTTTCACCTTCTCCGGTTGTAAGTATCTTCTCTCTTCTGCACCCTGGGATGGACCTTCCAGCACGACCAGGCCTCTGACATTTCTTTGAGCCGTGCCATCGTGGAGCACTTGTCACTGATGTGCGTTCCCAGAGATAATAACTAGTCCTTGGGTGACGCACGTCGTAATGTTCTGATGTGCGCCATAACTGTATGGGGTGCAGTGACATTAATATCCAGGTCGTACTGGAGGTCCCGGGCCCATTTTTAAACAGGCCGAAGAAGAAGGGCACAATTAAAGAGGAACATTAAATTTGTGGCACATAAGTTTGATTGTTAGAAAACTCGAATATAAGCCACCATGTGTTTAATGCTGCGTAAAATATTCCCTCCTCACAGTGTTGTGCATATTCTGCTGTATATTGTAAGGATCGAAAGAGGCTCAGATACACTGCTACATATGATTCACTGACTTCTTTATTAAGTTCTTTCAAGGTGGGTAATGTAGAAGTTCCCATTAGAAGTCAGGACAATAGTCTTAAAAAGTGCCCCGCTAATAATGATGACAAAGGGCCATTGACTCACGAAGAGTCAACCTTCAGTGCTCAGGAGAGGAAAAACCCCCAGTGGAGGAAACCTCTAGGGAACCTATGCTGAAGGACTGCCTTTCCCTTAGGCTGTGGATGTTCATTGACGGGAACAGAGACCGAGCCCGGAATCTGTGTCATGGTGCAGCTGGTAACTCACTCAATTCATGATTACATCTGGCTGCAGAAAGTCCATCAAATGTTTTATCCACTGATAAGAGCAGAGACCGATCCCAGAATCTGCCTTATGTGCAGTAGGTGCCTCACTTACTATGTGAGTGCGTCCAGCTGTGGAAAATCCAGAAAACGTCGTATCCAGTGGTTGAGATCAGACACCAAGCCTGAAATCTGTCTCGTCTTGCAGAAGGAAACCCACATGTTCTGTGAGTGCGTCTAGCTGCGAAAAGTCCAGAAAATGTCATATCCAGTGGTTGAGATCAGAGACCGAGCCCGGAATCTGTCTCGTCTTGCAGAAAGAAACCCACATGTTCTGTGAGTTCATATAGCTGCGGAAAGTCCAGAAAATGTCATATCCAGTGGTTGAGATCAGAGACCGAGCCCGGAATCTGTCTCATTTTGCAGAAAGAAACCCACATGTTCTGTGAGTTCATATAGCTGCGGAAAGTCCAGAAAATGTCGTATCCAGTAGTTGAGATCAGAGACCGAGCCCGGAATCTGTCTCATCTTGTCAATGTAGCGTTGTCATCTCCAGCTGGATCCCATATTCCTTGTGGGAACACAGCGAGATCCTGCTCTGCCTCACCTGGAAAATATATGTTACAAAGTCAGTATGACAGTAAAGATGAATATATATACATGGTGACAGATTATAATGAGTGGGGCAACAGAAGAAGTTTACATGTCGTCCATTATCACTAGATTATAACCCAGGACTATGTAATATATAATGGCATTATATAATCTCAATGTTCAGGGATGTTCTACACCTGATCATTGCTGTGATAGGAATATTTTCCTGACTTATTTTTTGATCTTGTATTAGATTAGTTTTCTAGGAATCCCTCCCTTATGGTACATGTGGTACATATACAGTGCTCCACCCCGTTTCCTATAACTCCTTCAAAAAGCTGTGATGGTGAAGGTTGATGTGACGGCTGGCATTTCTGGTACTAGAGCATGTCTAAACGTCCTTGGCACTGACATGACTCTTTGCTGTGAGTTTTGTGCATTAATAAGGCTTAGTATTGGTTTTGGTACCTGGATGTAAATGTAATTGTTGATATTGCATACTGTTTATCGTGCCATCAGCTCCTGTGATTTATTACATTTACATATTATGCCAGTATTGCTGTATATGTATAATGTGATCATGATGAAATATTCATCTTATGGTTTATGCCATGAACACCGACTCTTCTTTTTGTTTTTAATTTGTTAGTCACGTGATCGTCCATTGTTGTTAGATATTGTGATTTATCAAATATAATTTCTATTGTATCATATTCGTAATTCGAGCATGACAACAGCTGTTCTCATGTAGTCCAGCAAGTCTTGGCTCACAGACTGATGATTTAGCTGCCATAAAGAAAAATAATGCTTTCATCATTTAGGACGTTAGTGCCCAATTTCTGCTTATTTAGCCTATTGCCTAATACTAAAATATAACATATATCATAAAAAATACACAGGAGCCCTAAGGACTTACATTTGGCTTTGGCTGAAATAGGCCAGAGCTTCCTTATACTTCTTGTATTTTCTCCTTTTCTCCATGTCTTTGTCCAGGCCAGAGGTGATGGGATATGTTCTGTCCTCTTGTCCTGTAAAAGAAAGTGATTAAAAGATTGGTAATTTTAATTTATTCATGTTATGTAAATTAGAAGAACTGATGAGATTTATGGTAGTAAGCATTCTTCTTATCAATGTGAAGAGAAAATAAACTTACTGTCAGAATAGCTGACCCCATCCTCATCCAGGTCCATATTGATGATTGCATAATGAGGACCAGGTGTAGAGATACTGATGTTTTTGAGGACATCTCTATTTTCGGCCATCGGTCCATGAGGAGCATCATGTTTTATATTCATTATTTCATCCTCTTGTTCTTCTATAACACAGAACATTAAAATTATCACTATTAAAATACAAGCTTACATATGTTTGTTAAAGAATATTAATATTATACAAGTTTTCTAACCTCTAAATGGTACACTAAAGTTTGAAGATAGAGGGACCCGACCACCAGAGTGATCTCTATTTATAGGGCAAGAAACCTGCATGCTTCTTTTAGAGACTATTTTTATTAGGTAGTCTTTTTTTCTGTTAAATACATGTTATAGTACATGTAATAAAAGCCTGAAACTTACTGTCAGAGGATTTGATCACATCCTCATATGGGTCGATATCGGTTTCGACACAATGGGGGCCAGGCGAAGAGATGTTGGTGTCTTTGTAGACATCTCTCGGTTCTGCCATGGGTCCATGAGGAGCATCATCATTTATGATGGGTTCATGAGGAGCATCATCATTTATGATGGGTCCATGAGGAGCATCATCATTTATGATGGATCCATTAGGAGCATCATCATGTATAATAGTTGTTTCATCCTCATGTTCTCCTGTAACACAGAACATTGAAATCATTACAAAAGGAAAAACTTCTGTATTTCTTCTATTCTTCTTTTATCTCTATGGTACATTCAGTTACAAGATCTATTAAGAGATTATTTTTACTTTATAAAATTGCTTTTTTCTTTTAAATAGATTTCATGTAATGAAAGAGACGACTCAGATGTCACTAGAGTAATTCATAATATAAAAGCCACCAAGAAGTACCGTGTTTTTCGGACTATAAGACGCACTTTTTTCCTCCAAAAATGTGGAGGAAAATGGGGGATGTGTGTTATAGTCCGGATGCACCGGCTCTGGCTGTGGTGGGGAGGTGGGGGAGCAGTTTCGGCAGAGCAGCGGGTCACAGGAGGCAGGAGCCGGCGGCTATGGCTAACTCCTGTACCCGCGGCTAAAGAGAAATGAATATTCACTGCATTCCATGAATATTCCTTTCTCTTAAGTATCGGCACACATGACTGCTGGCAGCTGCAGAAAGTCCCCGGCCGAAAGTGTGCTCGCTAGAGAGCAATGAATACTCACGGCTTTGCGTGTACACAGTCCCGGCGTGCAGAGCATTGAGTATTCCGGCAGCTGCTCTATAGCTTGCAAGCAGCGCATGATGTCCCTTCCATGTGCTGCTTACAAGCATAAAGCAGTTGCTGGCATCGTAATAGGATGCTGCGATGGAGAGCCGGGAAGGTAAGTGTAATGTTTTGGGGTTTTTTTTATATGTTTTCTGATGGTGCCATGCATACCATGATGGAGGTGGGGGCCAATCATACCAGGTTAAGGATGGGGCCCTGCATACCAGGATAGGGATGGGGTCATGCATACTAGGATGAAATGGGGGCCCTGCATACCAGGATAGGGATGAGGGCGATCATTCCTGCCAGGATAGGGATGAGGGAGCCATTCCTACAAAGATAGGGATAATGGGGGCATGCATACCAGGCTAGGGATGAGAGGGCCATGTATACAGGATAGGGATGAGGGATAAGGGGGCCATGCACACCAGGATAGGGATGAGAGGGCCATGCATACCGGAGTAGGGATGAAGGGTCTTTGTGTATCATCATGTGGATGAGGGAACTATATATATCAGGATAGGGGATATTAAGAACAGAATTGACTACATTGTTGCCTTCAATTTTTTCCCTATATTCCTCCTCTAAAACCTAGGTGCGTCTTACAGTTCGAAAAATATGTTATTTGTCTGTACATAGATATTACTGTGAGGTTGGTGACGGCCGCACTTACCGTTAAGAGAAGCCCTACTCTCTATATCTGCGTCCACACCATCTTGTCTTCTAACTTTTCTACAGAAATTCTTCTTCTTTAGATATCTGTAAAATGATGACCAGAAGTGACATTATACAGTAATCCATCTCTACATTCTGCACAGTGCTATAATGAGACATATTGTTCTCCATCTATTTTTTCTGTCCCTTTCTGCAGTCATTTTCGGTGTCTATGACAATCAGCATTTTCTCTCTATTGTACAGAATAGTCCATTGTGCTCCCGGCAGGTCAGACCCAGTTTAGGAGCCACTAAGCGTCTACACGAGATTGTGCCCGACACTGACTCGTGTGATGACCTGAAGATGTGAGATTTCTTCTACAGACCCCCATGTAGCCCAGAAATCATTATGAGACTTACGCAAATATGATGGAACAGATGACACAAGAGAAGAATCCAGAGAAGAAGTAGACGGCAGGATGAATATTATACATATTATAGTGATCTAAGGGGAGAAAAGATGAAGATCACATGAGAAGACTCCGGACATCACAAGTAACACATGAAGAATCCTCCATGACATGAATCATCTGACTTATTACCAACACCTCCATATTAGGTGGATATCCGGTAAAGCTCTTACCTGCAGGGATCACAGCCCTGGGATGACAGGGGCGCGTGTTGATAGGAGCGCCCTCCACAGGTGCTAATAGCACACTAACCAATAGAAAAATCCAAAACAGCATTTCAGCCTAGAGGAAAATATCGCTTCTTGTGTAGTCCACAGTCAGCCTCTCCAGACAAAGCCTTGTGCAGGAGCGTCTCTCCTTATAACCACAGTGATGACATCACAATGGTGGTCGCATTGTGACATCACAAGGAGCGGAACCCGAGTGATGTCACAATGGGCCAGATACCACTGAAGATGAAGCCGCTCCATCCATCTCTATGTGTCTCCTAGTATTATTCGTCTCATCTCTTGGTCCCTGACATAATAAAACATTACACAGGATTCCTGCTGGAAAATGGCCGTCATCAGGACAAGTAGTAAATGTAATTGACCGGGAATTACTGGAGAACTGAGGCTCAGAGGATTTTCTGATCGCTCCTGATTACACAGCTAATGTGTCCTGTATTCAGGACAAACCTTTTCTTAGGCCTCACTCTCTCTGATGTGGATAAATAAAGAAAAAGTGTCTGAAATCATCATGAAAAAATTAGAAAATCAAATAGTTTTCTGCCTGGCGGACATGTGAGGGCATCATGGAGAAGAGTGCGATAAAAGGAAAAAGACTGATAACAGCAGACAATAGGTTTAGGAGAATAAATGTGACATAATGATAGAATGGCTGATAACAGCAGCCAATAGCTCATGATAATTGCATGTGGAAAAATGCTGAAGACAGAGAACATTGCTTAGGATAATTGAGAACTAACATGAAAAGAGGCTGATAAGAGTGGACAATAGTGTAATACCCCAAAGTAGGGGATTACAATAATAGTATGTTTTATATATGCGCTGGAATACTTGCAGAAATTGCAACCAAAGTGGTAAAACCACAGCCAGCTCACCAACTAGATCCGCAGGTGCACGGAACTCCATCTTGAAAGGACGAGATGAACAAAAGTAGAAATAAAAGGGGGAAATGTTCCAGCTCCTTAAAAAATTCTTGAAACTTTATTGGTGCATATCAAAAAAGTAATTTCTGTGCGGTAAAAACTCCATTGACAGTGTGCACTCAGGGGTATAAGCGACGCGTTTCGATCTGAACCAGATCTTTACCAAAACTCCATACCTGCTCACAATGATGGCAGTAACTTTCTGATACTAAATATCTATTGGTGTTATCTCTGACATATATTAATTGCTCTGTCCAGTGACTTTGCTTATCTAATAATAAAAAACAAGTACAATGATCATGAACAATATAAGGCTCTGCCCGCGAGGGCTCCCAGTCTACAAGGGGCGGGTGAGCATACAGTAGGTGAGGGCAGAGCTGGTCGTTACTGCAGGTTGTAGGCTTGTCGGAAGAGGTCGGTCTTCAGGTTCCTTTTTCACGTTTCCAGGTAGTCGAGAGCCTGGTATGTTGGGGTAGAAGGACTTTTTCATTTTTGAGCTATAGTGGATGTCGCAGTGTAAGTGACGTCTGATTTTCTTTTATTAACCCCTTTATCCCCAAGGGTGGTTTGCACGTTGATGACCGGGCCAATTTTTACAATTCTGACCGCTGTCCCTTTATGAGGTCATAACTCTGGAACACTTCCATGGATCTCGGTGATTCTGACGTTGTTTTCTCATGACATATTGTACTTCATGTTAGTGGTAACATTTCTTTGATATAACTTGCGTTTATTTGTGAAAAAAACAGAAATTTGTCGAAAATGTTGAAAATTTTGCAATTTTCCAACTTTGATTTTTTATGCCCTTAAATCACAGAGATACGGCACACAAAAAACTTAATAAATAACATTTCCCACATGTTTTCTTTACATCAACACAATTTGTGAACCCCAATTTTTTTTTGTTAGGAAGTTATAAGAGTTAAAAGTTGACCAGCGATTTCTCATTTTTACAACACCATTTTATTTTTAGGGACCACATCACATTTGAAGTCACTTTGAGGGTTCTATATGATAGAAAATACACAAAAGTGACACTGTTCTAAAAATTGCACCCCTCAAGGTGCTCAAAACCACATTCAAGAAGTTTATTAACCCTTCAGGTGCTTCACAGGAATTTTTTGAATGTTTAACTTTTTTTCACAAAAAAATTACTTCAGGTACAATTTTTTTTATTTTACCAAGGGAAACAGGAAAAATTGGACTGCAAAAGTTATTGTGCAATTTGTCCTGAGTACACTGATATCTGATATGTGGGGGGGAACCACTGTTTCGGCGCATGGCAGAGCTCAGAAGGGAAGGAGCGCCGTTTGACTTTTTCACTGCAAAATTGGCTGGAATTCAGATCGGACGCCATGTCACATTTGTAGAGCCCCTTATGTGCCTAAACATTGGAAAACCCCGACAAGTGACCCCATTTTGGAAACTAGACCCCCCAAGGAACTTTTCTAGATATGTGATGAGAACTTTGAACCCCCAAGGGCTTCACAGAAGTTTATAACGTACAGCCGTACAATTAAAAATCATGTTTTCCACAAAAATGATCTTTTCACCCCCAATTATTTTCCCAAGAGTAACAGGATCCCAAAAGTTATTGTGCAATTTGTCCTGAGTACGCTGATACCCCATATGTGGGGGTAAACCACTATTTGGGCGCATGGCAGAGCTTGGAAGGGAAGGAGCGCCATTTGACTTTTTTGGCTGGAATTGAGATCGGACGCCATGTCGCGTTTGGAAGCCCCTGATGTACCAAAGCAGTGGCAACCCCCCACAATTGATACCAATGCTTCACAGAAGTTTATAGCGTAGACCCATAAAAATAAAAAAATCATATTTTTTTCCACAAAAATGATATTTTTGCCCCTAATTTTTTATTTTCCCAAGGGTACTAGGAGAAATTGGACCCCAAAAGTTGCTGTGCAATTTGTCCTGAGTAGGCTGATACCCCATATGTTGGGGTAAACCACTGTTTGGGCGCATGGCAGAGCTTGGAAGGGAAAGAGCACCGTTTGACTTTTTCAATGCAGAATTGGCTGGAATTGAGATCAGACGCCATGTGTCATTTGGAGAGCCCCTGATGTGCCCAAACAGTGGAAACCCCCTAATTCTAACTCCAACCGTAACCCCAACACACCCCTAACCCTAATCTCAGCCCTAACCATAACCCTAACCCTATCCCTAACTCCAAACCTAGCCCAGACCCTAACCCTAATGGGAAAATGGAAATAAATAATTTTTTTTAATTTTATTATTTTTCCCTAACTAAGGGGGTGATAACGGGGGGGTTTGATTTACTATTTATGGTGGGTTTTTATGTCTGGCAGCTGTCACACGCTAAAAGACGCTTTTTATTGTAAAAATAGATTTTGCATCACCACATTTTGAGAGCTATAATTTTTCCATATTTTGACCCACTGAGTCATGTGAGGTCTTATTTTTTGCGGGACGAGTTGATGCTTTTATTGGTACCATTTTCGGGCACGTGACATCTTTTGATCGCTTTTTATTCCAATTTTTGGGATGCAGAATGAACAAATACCAGCATTTCATGAATTTCTTTTGGGAGGTGCGTTTACACCGTTCTGCGTGCAGTACAATTGATAAAGCAGCTTTATTCTTCGGGTATGTACGGTTACAGCGATACCTAATTTATGTGTTTTTTAATGTTTTGGTGCTTTTATGCAATGAAAACAATTTTATATAAAAAATACTTATTTTTGCATCGCTTTATTCTGCAAGCTATAACTTTTTGATTTTTTTTATGATGATGCGGTATGGTGGCTCGTTTTTTGCGAAACGACATGTTTTCAGCGGTACTATGGTTACTTTTTGATCGCTTGTTATTGCACTTTTTGTTCGGTGGTATGATGATAAAGCATTGTTTTTTGCTTTGTTTTTTTATTTTTTATATTTTTCCCAATAAGGGAAAAATAATAGACCCTCAGAGAATCGCAAACGAATTTGCCAACTATTATGAAACCTTATACAATTTAAAAGGAGATAATCAAACCCACCAGCCAAGTGATGCAGAAATAGGGATATTCTTAGACTCAATAAGCTTACCCACGTTATCACCCTCACAGAAAGAAACATTATCTCAGGAACTCACAATATTGGAAATCCATAGAGCTATTGATACCCTGAAGCTACATAAGGCCCCAGGACCAGATGGCATTCCAAACAACTATTATATAAAGTATAAAAATTTGATCTCACCTTATTTGGTGAGAGTGTTCAACGAAGCTACCAAGAATGGTGCCTTTCCAGCAGAAATGCTGAATGCTCATATTATCACCCTGCCCAAGCCAGGAAAGGATCCAAATACCCCGGCAAACTTTCGGCCAATTTCGCTTTTGAACACGGACGTCAAAATATTCGCTAAAGTACTATCTCTAAGACTCCTACACATCCTTCCCGAGTTGGTCCACTGGGATCAAGTTGGATTTGTCAAAAATAGGCAAACCAGTGACGGAACCAGACGCCTTATTGATTTAATCGCTGAGCTGGAGGGGGGTCGTATGCCTTCTCTGCTCCTGTCATTGGATGCGGAGAAGGCGTTTGATAGAATCCACTGGGGATTTATGGAAAGGACGCTTAGATGTTTTGGATTCGGGGGACCCATTCTGTCCTCCATTATGGCACTATACTCTGGGCATTCGGCACAGGTATATGCAAATGGGTATCTGTCTCGGGGGTTTAATATCACAAACGGAACGAGGCAGGGGTGCCCTCTCTCCCCATTGATATTCGTCTTATTGATGGAACCGTTTGCCCAGGCTATAAGAATGGAGAAAGAAATTTCTGGGATCAGAGTGGGCACTGTGGAAAATAAGATAGGTCTATTTGCTGACGACGTCATATTATCCGTCACGAATCCTGAGGTCTCCCTGCCCCATATATTCAGACTAATTACCCAATTCGGGCAAGCTAGCTATTGCAAAATTAATTTAAGTAAATGTTTAATTCTTGATATGGGTATTCCACAGGCTACAAAACAGAAACTAATGGAACAATATCCTTTGACTTGGAGGGCTGACACAATTCCATACTTAGGGATTCAATTAACTTACCCTGGGGAAAATAAATTATGCACGTTTACTGCAGCATATCCATAAGGAGTTGCAGTCATTTTCCAAGGCAATGATATCCTGGTTAGGCCGGATAGCAGTGGTAAAAATGATGGTATTACCCCAAATTTTATATTATTTTCGCAACTTGCCTATCCAAGTCCCACTTCATACCCTCCATAGGCTCCAATCCGCTTTAATGAATTACATATGGAACCAACAAAGAGCGAGAGTATCAGCGAAATTCTTGTTTTTGCCAATAAAATTTGGGGGGCTAGGATGCCCATGTGTACGCGCATACTATCGTGCTACGTTGTTAGATCGGCTAAGATACTGGTGGGATGGGAACTCTTCAAAGGCCTGGGTAAAACTGGAAGCGCAAATAGTGGGGCATCCCTCTATGGTCTCATATATGTGGCATCTCCGTTTGGCCAAAAAAGAGCAATTGCCAAGACACCCCACAATACGAGCAGGCGCGAACATTTGGTTAACGCAGACAATAGGACAGAAATTACTCCCTACAAGAATACATAAGCTTCCAATGAATGTAGTGGGTAACTTGATCCAGAATTTGGATCTGGGAGACTGGATCTCGAAAGGACTACTTAAAGTTGGAGATGTTATGAATAATTCGGATCTCAGACCGTTTGGTGATCTCGTTAAAATGTTTGGGGTACATAAGAGGGATTTTTACAAATACCTCCAAATTAGACACTTACTATCAAGTGTTAAAACAGAACAACAGGAATTGGTCTCACCATATGAAAACTTTTTTGAGGTTAACAAAGACACAAAGGGGGGAATATCAAGGGCGTATGAGGTCTTAAATGACATGGGCGGCCCGCACTCCCTACCTTTTGTGGGGAAATGGGAAATTGATTTGAAAACACATTTACGGGAAGAACAATGGGATTACTCTTTTCAAATACACAAAAAAAGTCCCATTGTATTAATCACTTGGAAATATCAAGGAAAATTCTGTACAGATGGTATTATATGCCAGCACGTTTACAGAAAATATATCCTCAATTATCAGACACGTGTTGGAGGTGTAACAAACAGCCGGGCTCGCTGCTTCACGTCTGGTGGGAGTGTGGGCTGATTCAACCTGGAGACACAACAGTGTTTAAGCTCGATACTGGGCTATGGAGTGGAGTTGGGGCCCGAAACTGCCTTGTTGTCCATAGGTCTGGAAGACATGGACCATAACGATGCAATAATAACCATACAATTTTTGACAGTGGTAAGAGTGTGCATTGCGAGCAAATGGAAAACTTCGCAGGTTCCGACTGCTCAAGAAATAAGGGCCAAGATGCGATATAATTGTAGTATGGAAAAGATGATAGCAATCAGCAATAATAGAGGGTACAAGTTTGAAGTTACATGGGGAAAATGGCTGGAGTACTCTGATTCCAGGCGAGATTAGGACAAGGGGAATGCTGGAGCTCGGGTCTGTCTGGTGTATAGGTAGAGGTTCAACCATTGTGGTTTCAATGTTGCATAATGATTGTTAAATTTTGAAACTGGAAGCCAGAAAATAGACAATTGCTTATTATTAAAAATAACCGACTGGATGAAAGTGAAAATGATTGATACTGCCCATAATCTGTATGTTCAATTTTTATTTTTATTGTTATACTTCAATAAAAATTATGGTTCAAAAAAAAAAACAATAAATGTTACCACTACTATGAAGTACAATGTATCACAAAAAATAGTCTTAGAATTAGTGGGATCCATTGAAGCGTTCCAAAGTTATTACCACATAAAGTAAAATTGTAAAATCGGGCCTGGTCATTAAGGTCAAAATTGGCTCTGTAACTAAGGGGTTAAGACTTCTTCTGAAGCCCAGGCCTGAGCTTTATAGGAGAACATAATTTCTTGGGGGACACAGCAGGCCATGAGTGCACACTGCTGCCGCCAGGAGGCTGACACTAAGAATTACAATTAACAAAAAAGTCAGCTCCTCCCCAACAGGCTACACCCATGGGCCTGGTCGGCCTAGAGCTCCAGACCAGTTTCTGCTCAACAGAAAACCTACATGAGAGAAAAGATCCTCCAATAGACTTTTTCATATAAAAACATGAATTTTATTGAACCATCATAAAAAAAATTTGTTAAAAGGGATGATAACATACCGAAAAACCAATGCAAACATTATGTGGAAGGTTGAGTTTTTACCCCATATGCAGTAAAACAATTAAATCAAAATTCCTGAAGATAATAAGAGCAAGTTTTGAAATAGATCAGATGGAATTAATATCATATAAATACAGTTGTGGCCAAAAGAATTGACACCCCTGCAATTCTGTCAGATAATGCTCAGTTTCTTCCTGAAAATGATTGCAAACACAAATTCTTTGGTATTATCTTCATTTAATTTGTCCTAAATGAAAAAAACACAAAAGAGAATGAAGCAAAAAGCAAAACGTTGATCATTTCACACAAAACTCCAAAAATGGGCCAGACAAAAGTATTGGCACCCTCAGCCTAATACTTGGTTGCACAACCTTTAGCCAAAATAACTGCGACCAACCGCTTCCGGTAACCATCAATGAGTTTCTTACAATGCTCTGCTGGAATTTTAGACCATTCTTCTTTGGCAAACTGCTCCAGGTCCCTGATATTTGAAGGGTGCCTTCTCCAAGCTGCCATTTTTAGATCTCTCCACAGGTGTTCTATGGGATTCAGGTCTGGACTCATTGCTGGCCACCTTAGAAGTCTCCAGTGCTTTCTCTCAAACCATTTTCTAGTGCTTTTTGAAGTGTGTTTTGGGTCATTGTCCTGCTGGAAGACCCATGACCTCTGAGGGAGACCCAGCTTTCTCACACTGGACCCTACATTATGCTGCAAAATTTGTTGGTAGTCTTCAGACTTCATAATGCCATGCACACTGTCAAGCAGTCCAGTGCCAGAGGCAGCAAAGCAACCCCAAAACATCAGGGAACCTCCGCCATGTATTCCTGGAGGGACAGTGTTCTTTTCTTTGAATGCCTCTTTTTTTCTCTCCTGTAAACTCTATGTTGATGCCTTTGCCCAAAAAGCTCTACTTTTGTCTCCTCTGACCAGAGAACATTCTTCCAAAACGTTTTAGGCTTTTTCAGGTAAGTTTTGGCAAACTCCAGCCTGGCTTTTTTATGTCTCGGGGTAAGAAGTGGGGTCTTCCTGGGTCTCCTACCATACAGTCCCTTATCATTCAGACGCCGACGGATAGTATGGGTTGACACTGTTGTACCCTCGGACTGCAGGACAGCTTGAACTTGTTTGGATGTTAGTCGAGGTTCTTTATCCAACAGCCGCACAATCTTGCGTTGAAATCTCTTGTCAATTTTTCTTTTCCGTCTACATCTAGGGAGGTTAGCCACAGTGCCATGGGCTTTAAACTTCTTGATGACACTGCGTACGGTAGACACAGGAACATTCAGGTCTTTGAGATGGACTTGTAGCCTTGAGATTGCTCATGCTTCCTCACAATTTGGTTTCTCAAGTCCTCAGACAGTTCTTTGGTCTTCTTTCTTTTCTCCATGCTCAATGTGGTACACACAAGGACACAGGACAGAGGTTGAGTCAACTTTAATCCATGTCAACTGGCTGCAAGTGTGATTTAGTTCTTGCCAACACCTGTTAGGTGCCACAGGTAAGTTACAGGTGCTGTTAATTACACAAATTAGAGAAGCATCACATGATTTTTCGAACAGTGCCAATACTTGTGTCCACCCTCTTTTTTATGTTTGGTGTGGAATTAGATCCAATTTGGCTTTAGGACAATTCTTTTTGTGTTTTTTCATTTAAGACAAATTAAATGAAGATAATAATACCAAAGAATTTGTGTTTGCAATCATTTTCAGGAAGAAACTGAGTATTATCTGACAGAATTGCAGGGGTGTCAATACTTTTGGCCCCATCTGTAGATAGAGGCTCAAAACAAATCCTAAAGGACACAAATGGGTTAAATAATTGTGTAGGCTTTCAAAAAATTCTCTCTAGGATTTTCAGGTTAGTACTAAACAGATGTGGGAAATAGAGAAATAAATATGAAGCTAGATTTTTTTGAACACCATAGCCAGACTTATGAATATTAAATAAGTAATCAGATAATATAGGAATAAATAATCAATAACAGGAAATACATGGCTGAAAGGCTAAAGGGTGCATATATTTACCCAAGGTCCAAGACCACCACAACCTACCCCTTGACGCACGTTTCGGCTTCTTCCTCAGAAGTGGTGGAACAAGGCATCACTTGAAAACTACTTAGCGAAAAATATGATACCGAGGGGGCTACGGGTCAAAATCACACCGGCATTCAAGGTTGATGATATAATTTTTCGTCAGAAATGGGAAGATGCTTGCAATAGTTGTTATGATTGAACTGCTGATTGGTCTTGATAAAAAGAACATTGATGCTATTGAAATTGAGATTAAAGACCTACAGAAAAAAAAAATCAAGGAGACATTATCTATTAACCAGTTGGAATCCTTTAAAAAGGATATGGACCAATCCTTTACAACTTGGGAAAAAGAAATACAAGAAATGAAAATAAATAAATTTAAACGTGATTTACAGGATTATCAGACTGCTAAAGTCTACAGACGGAATGACATCAAAAGGGAGCGTACACAGTCACTCTTCATCTGTGTCTTCTGCTGCCTCAGAGAGCAGATTCAGAGATAATTCGGGGACTCACCCATATGATCTGAGAGGTAACAAGCGGAGGGGACCTTATCGTGAACAAAGGCATCAAAAATCTAGAAATTTTGAGACAAATAGAAACACTAATCGTTTACAGGTAATTAATCTGTCTGTTAAGTCATTATCATGTGCTCAGATTGAGGTCTTGAGCCTCGGACTCACTTTTTCCCCATCTCAAGGATTTGATCTATTCACAGCATTAACGGACCAGAATTTATTTGCACGAAAATTGGTTCTGAAGAAAATTCATGACAAACCTCTGACCACTGAAGCAATTTGGACTGAACAGGAATTACAAGCGATTAGGACCCTTGAAGAATAAAAGGGAAGGGCCAGATACATCAAGTAAGTTAAATCGACTGTTTAAACCTAAATCTAAAAAATCCCCTCCACTAGCTCTATATCCAAATATAGATCTTTTTGTTAAACTTGTGTCTGAGGAGTTTACTAAAATATCGAGTAGAATTCAGAATGATAATCTAACTGCCGAGCAGAGACAAGCTCTGAAGGATCTGAAACAACTGAAAGGGGTTATAAAACTGACAGATAAAGGCGGCAAGGTGGTGATTTGGCCGGAAAACATGTATGAGAAAGAAGCCTTTAGGCAGGTTCGCAATACTGCTATAAGAAATTGACTTATAACCCTACTAACTCATTTCGTGCTATATTGCAGAAATTGTTGGAAGAAGCATTTTTAGCCAGTATCATCAGCAAACAAGAAGAGGAATTCTTTACGGTTGAGCACCCACGAACTCCATGTCTTTATTTACTTCCGAAAATTCATAAGGATGAATTAAATCCACCAGGGCGTCCCATCGTATCTGGGAATGGAGGTCTCTGTGAGCCACTGTGTAAGTTTATAGATTGGCATTTGAAACCCTTGGTGGTTGAGGACCTACCCTCCTATCTAAGAGACTCCACTGACTGTATAAGGAAATTTGAAGGGATACAGCTGGATTTAGATATGTGATTGGTCTCCTTAGATGTGGAAGCCTTATACACTTCCATTAAGCATGTGGACGGCATTAGGGCAGTGCTATTCTTTCTTTCCACTACCACTCTTGAGGATGGACTCAAGAAATTTCCCATTGAGGCTTAGGACTTTTGTCTCAAGCATAATTTCTTTCTTTTCAAGGGCGCCCCCTACCTGCAGCTACAGGGAACGGTCATGGGAGCGGCCTTTGCGCCCTCCTATGCTAACCTTTTCCTGGAGCTGTGGGAACGGGAGTGCTTTATGACCAATCCCATTAAGCATTCTGAGAAAATCCTAATATGGTCAAGATTTATTGACGATATTTTGTTTTAATGGCAAGGGTCTGAATGCCATCTAATTGAGTTCATTTCTGAACTGAATAATAACAACTATAACATCAATCTGACTAGTCATCACAGTCAAACTTCCATCGAATTTTTGGATATCTTGTTGTTCAAGGATAAGCCAAATTGCCTACAAACAAGTATCTTTAGGAAGAACACCGCAGTCAACCCTTTGTTACACGTGTCATCGGCTCACCCGAAACATCTTAAGGATAACATCCCAATTGGTCAATTTATGAGACTTGGGCGTAATTGCTCCAATGATTTCTCTTTTGCCTTACAGTCTCGTGAACTGTCGAGAAGATTTTTGGACAGAGGTACAGTAGAAGATCGATCAGGAGTGGTCTTTAAAGAGAAAAATCTTTTCCAACCTCGGGAGTTAAAAATCGAAAAAGAACAGGTGAGATTCCAATATAATGAGCACTGGTTTAAAATGAAACAACCGACGCAGTACTCAATGGACATATTGCTGACCAGCTCTCCATCACCTACCGTAGGGCAAAGAATCTGAGAGACCACCTGGTGAAGAGCAATTATGTGGGCTCTGTGTCTCATAACGTGTTTGGATCAAGCTCACCAAAATGGGGCTTCTTTACATGTGGAACCTGTCTGGCATGTCCCAATAGGAGGGATTCAGAATTTGTCTCTAGCAGTGGAAAGAAGTTCCAGATAGCTGAGCATATTACATGCAATACGGAATGTGTAATTTACTATGCTACATGTTCTTTCAATCTCATTTATGTTGGTCTGACCACCAGGAAATTGCGTGTGAGAATTCGTGAACATGTTGTGGATATCATCAATGTGGAGAAGGTGGAAGATTTGCTCTCCCTGAAGCAGATTCCGAAACACTTTAAATCTGTAGATGGATGTAACCCTATATATCTGAAGGTGATCGGCATTGATTGCATTAGAACGAACCATCGGGGTGGTGATGTGAAGAAGATGTTATCACAACTGGAATCAAGGTGGATCTGGAAGTTAGAAATGGTACGCCTCAAAGGTCTTAATGAAATTCTGAGTTATGTCAATTTTCTGTAAAGGTGCACCCCTTCTGAGGAAGAAGCCGAAACGCGCGTCAAGGGGTAGGTTGTGGTGATCTTGGACCTTGGGTAAATATATGCACCCTTTAGCCTTTCAGCCATGTATTTCCTGTTATTGATTATTTATTCCTATATTATTTGATTACTTATTTATTATTCATAGGTCTGGCTATGGTGTGCAAAAAAAAAATCTAGCTTCATATTTATTTCTCTCTTTCCCACATCTGTTTAGTACTAACCTGAAAATCGTAGTGAGAATTTTTTGAAAGCCTACACAATTATTTAACCCATTTGTGTCCTTTAGGATTTGTTTTGAGCCTCTATCTATTTATATGATATTAATTCCATCTGATCTATTTCAAAACATGTTCTTATTATCTTCAGGAATTTTGATTTAATTGTTTCACTGCATATGGGGTAAAAACTTATCCTTCCACACAATGTTTGCATTGGTTTTTCTGTATGTTATCATCCCTTTTAACAAAACTTTTTATGACATGGTTCAATAAAATTCATGTTTTTATATGAAAAAGTCTGTTGGAGGATCTTTTCTCTCATGTAGGTTTTCTGCTTCTCACGGTCCTCCGTGTTACAATTTAGGGTAGCCCTTTTTTCCAGTTTCTGCTAAAAATGTATTTGTTATTGCACTGCACTGCTGTAGTATAGCAGTATACAGAAGAAGCATTCCCTAATAAAAAAAAAAAAAAAAAAAAGGTTTGAAAAAATATAAAGAAGTTTAAATCTATAAAACTGCAAATTACCCCCCTAAAAAACCCAAGCATGTTCGGTATTGCCACGTCTGTAAGAATCCAATCTATCATACTGGAAAATTAACCCATAACCTCCTTAAGGAGAAAAATAATGTAACTCCCGAAATGTGGGATTTTTTTAGGGGTGTATAAAGAGGGTTGCCACATCTCCCTGAAAAAATATCAAAATGTCTTATGTACCACAAAATATCAATAAAAAAAATTACTGCTTAGCACTCCCCAAAAAACAGGGATTTTTGTGTACTCACCGTAAAATCCTTTTTTCAGAGCCACTCATTGGGGGGGGACACAGGACCATGGGTGTATGCTGCTGCCACAAAGAGGCTGACACTAAGCGAATATGAAAAAATTAGCTCCTCCTCTGCAGTATACACCTACCACTGGCTCCAGCCCCAACCAGTTCAGTGACCAAGCAGTAGGAGATCATAAACATCAAATAAATGTACAACATATCAAGCAAAACAACAAGCAGGGTGGGTGCTGTGTCCCCCAATGAGTTGCTCGGAGAAAAGGAGTTTACGTTGAGTGCACAAAAATCCCTGTTTCTCCTTCGCCTCATTGGGGGACACAGGACTATGGGACGACCCTGGGTGGGGAAAAACATAGCAGATCAAACCCCACGTACCAACTGACCAGAGGTGCGTTACTGCTGCCCGCAGAATCCGTCTGCCCAGGCCCACATCTGCAAAGGCTTGAGTGTGGATATTTTAATGCTTTGGGAATGTGTGCAGACTGGACCAAGTTGCAACCTTGCAGACCTGTTCCGCTGACGCCTGGTGCCGAATGACCCAAGAAGTGCCCACCGACCGAGTGGAGAGTGCCTTAAGGCGAAGCGCAGGAACTTCTGGTGAGGGGGAATGATAATAATAAATTTTATTTATATAACGCCAACATATTCCGCAGTGCTTTACAGTTTAACAGTTTCAAAACACAAGTCATAAGTAACAATGTTAGCAATACAATAATTAAAGCGAAATAAGACGACCCTGCTGGTGAGAGCTTACAATGTACAATGAGGTGGGGAAGATACAGAGTACAGGTGTGTATTTACAATGATGTATTTACATTTATGGTCCAGCCACTTTGAGGGAGTGAGGGATAGATTGAGATAGTGAATGGGCTCACTTACACATAAAATGACTGATTAGTGAACGTGATAGGCCGCTCTGAACAAATGCGTTTTGAGGGAGCGTCTAAAGCTGTGTAAATTGTGGATGGTCCTAATTTCTTGGGGTAGAGCATTCCAGAGGATTGGCTCAGCACGGGAGAAATCTTGGAGTCGGGAGTGGGAGATGCGGATTAGTGCAGAGGTCGAAAGTCGTTTGCAGAGCGCAGCAGTCGGTTAGGCTGATAGACAGAAATGAAGGAGGAGATGTAGGGGGGTGCTGCACTGTGGAGAGCTTTGTGGGTGAGAACAAGTACTTTGAATTGGATCATATAATGAATGAGCAGCCAGTGAATCGATTATCGAAGAGCGGATGCATCCGAGTACCGATTAGCCAGATGGATGACCCTGGCTGCTGCATTAAGTATGGACTGTAGAGGGGAAAGGCGAGTAACGGGGAGGCCAATTAATAGATCAATGCAGTAGTCCAGGTGGGAGTGGATCAAGGCGACAGTGAGGGTTTTTGCTGTTTCCATGGTGAGAAAAGGGCAGATTCTAGAGATGTTCTTTAGGTGTAAGCAAGAGCGGGCAAGAGATTGTATATGGGATGTGAAGGAGAGATTGGTGTCAAGCATAACACCCAGACAGCGCGCCTGCTGCCGGGGTGTTATTATGGTGCCACCCACGGAGAGGGAAATGTCAGATTTAGGAAGGTTAGTAGACGGTGGGAGCAGAAGAAGTTCAGTATTTGAGAGGTCGGGATATGAAGGTAAGCATCCCAGATGTCGATGGATGCTAAGAACTCCCACTTTACCATTGAGATTACCTGGATCCCTTAAATCTGGACTGTTTGGGTCGGTTCTTCACGACTGGTTGGTCTTATACGAGACCTGGGGACCTCTGTCCCCCTGAGGGGAGCACCCCGAGCAGGAAGAGTTGGCTCTGTTGGGTCAACCGGGATTTCTACGAAAGGACCGGAAACGTGTCTGTTGCTGGAGGCGAAAGGGTTGCCTGACTTTCTGCTGGGGGAGGAATTTACTCTTCCCTCCTGTGGTGTCAGAGATCAGTTGATCCAGCTCCTCTCCGAAAAAACGACCGCTCTGGTAAGACAGAGAGGTTAGGGACCTCTTAGATGCAGAGTCCGTTCGCCATTCCCTGAGCCATAGTGCCAGTCTGATATCGACAGCGTTTTAGGCGCAAGGCCGGCACAGTTAAATGCATCCCTGGACGTGGTTAACAAATAGTCCTCGGCCAAGGAGATCTGATTGGCCAGATCCGCTGCCTCCGGGGGAAGATCTCTGCACTGTATGGCCCTGCTAAGGGTACCTGCCCAGGAAACTGTGACTTTGGCTACCCATGTCTTGAGAAAGGCGGGAGAGAGTGCCATATCCGAGGCCTCAAAGGCCGAACTGGCAAGGCTCTATATTAGACGGTCCGTGGGATCATTAAGGGAAGATCCATCCGGCAAGGATAAGAGGGTTTTGGAGGCCAAGCGAGATACAGATGGATCCACCAGAGGGGATTCAACCCATTGCTTACGCAGATTAGATGAGAAAGAGTATCTGGCCTCAAGAGGCTAGTGACCTGTGAAGCGTTAGTCCGGCCGCTCTCTATGCCGCCGCACTGTGTCCTGAAACTCAGGGTGATTGGCAAACACCCTATGAGGACATTTAGTTCTTTTGAAGGACACCGCGTGGTCTGGGTTAGAGTCAGACTCCTCGTCAACCTTCAGTCTGGTTGATGGACTCTATGAGACTATCCACCGTCGCCTGATAACCCGGCGAGTCCAGGCTGAGGGGCCCGTCAGACTCATAGTCAAAGAGTTCTATTCGCTACAAACCCCTGGCGAGGATGAGCGAAAAAAGGGACCTTACGGATGCCGAGGCGCGAGAGGGCCTAGGAGACTGCTATGGATCCCTTTTCTAGATGCCTGTGTATGTTTTGACTGAGAACGGCCCCTGCAGGCCGACGGTTGCCGTGCGGTAGAGGAACCCTCTAAGACAGGCAGACGGATGCCCCGACCCATGGAGGAATCTTGAAGGGACTCAATCGCTTTGGCTAAAGACGCCATGGACTGCAACAGAGACGAAGCCCACTCAGGCGGACTAGGTACACTGGGATTGGTCACGGCAGAGCGCTCCCGAGCACATTCGGGATCACAGTCTTCGTGTGGTACATGTGGTAAAAAAACACTGTATTTGTTTTATTAGCCCTCCTGGATGTTTTAGAGTGACATGGTGTACCCCTGCCCCAATAGGGAGAAATGTGGCTAGTCCCAGATTTAGGGAGGTGGAGAGGGACCGTCCAGCTCCTTCCATCACTGCTGTTCTATCAGTGGTGATGCAGTGGGGGCCGCATGGACACCATAGAAGCCTCTGTACATCCTTGGGGTTCACTCCCCTAGGATGGGATAGGGCTGTTGTGTTGTCCGGTTGTAAGCCTGGCTTCAGAAGGGGGTACATGGAGGCGATACTCCATGTTCCTGTCTGTTGCTGGTGCGGGGAGAGCGGTGCCCTGAAGGGACCCATCGCCCCTAAAATAGCTCAGGCATGGCTTGAAAGGTGCAGGAGGGGGTATGTGGAGGTGACACTCCACGTTCATGCCTGTTGTTGGTTTGTGGAGATCGGAGCCCTGAAGGGAACCGTCACCCCTTTAATCCATGGAAAAACTAGTAAAAAGTAGAAAATAGAATAAAAAATAAAAATTGTGGTCTGAAGACCAGACCCATGTGCCTCCTAGTTCTCATTTGCCCTCATCTCTTGCCATGGAATCCATTCAGGTTTTCAGAGACCCCAGGCTTTAGGGTCCGTCTGGGTGTGCGTCACTTTCATTTTGCAAGATTAAGGGTAAGTTCACACAGGGCTTTTTTGCTGCTTTTTTCATGTTCTTTTATGCTAATTTTCACCTGCTTTTTCCATTACCAGCAAAGCCTATGAGATTTCACAAATCTCATGCACACACATTGTTTTTTTGTGTCATCAGGATTTTGTGCTTTGCTGCTTTTTTTTGGACATAGAGCATGTCACTTCTTTCAGCATTTTTCATTCATTGGCTTGAATGGGTTTAAAAAAACAAACAAACTAAAAACGCAGCTTCTTTCCTGTCAAGAAATCAGGTTTTGCTGCAGAAGAGAAAAACCAGCAAAAAAAAGCCGTTTGAACTTACCCTAACCCAGCACTTTGTTCTGGCCACATAAGTACCGGCCCACCAGAAAGCCACCATTAGAAGTCAGTGTGAGTCCATCATAGCCACGGTGTCAGGAAAGGAGCCTCATACGACAGATCCTGAGCTAAGTAAAGAATGGCTGCGGTGTGAATTACTGTCCAGACTCCTCTTTCTGATGTCCAGCATCGGTTCTTCATATCCCAAGACCCATCTGATCAGGTTTTCAGACAAGTTATGACGCAGGGAATCTTCGCCATCCTGTGTCCATCAACATTACACAGTTGTTACGTAGTAGAATTTTGCACATATTTCTATACTGTCAATGTTGTTTAATGGGTCCAGCAGTGACTCACAGGGCAGCCATATACAGTACTTGTACATGTGCCACTAGAGTTTTCTTCTTCCTGGCGAGGAGCCGTTTAGCCAAGCAGATTCACACACAGATATTTCTGAAGCTTATCTGCCACCTAAGCCAGACGGACGTGTTAAATCACCCCCTTAACCCCTTCACCCCCAAGGGTGGTTTGCACGTTCATGACCGGGCCAATTTTTACAATTCTGACCACTGTCCCTTTATGAGGTCATAACTCTGGAACGCTTCCATGGATCCCGGTGATTCTGACATTGTTTTCTCGTGACATATTGTACTTCATGTTAGTGGTAAAATTTCATTCAAATAACTTGCGTTTATTTGTGAAAAAAATGGAAATTTGGCAAAAATTTTGAAAATTTCGCAATTTTCCAACTTTGAATTTTTATGCCCTTAAATCACAGAGATACGTCACACAAAAAACTTGATAAGTAACATTTCCCACATGTTTACTTTACATCAGCACAATTTTGGAACCAAAATTTTTTTTTGTTAGGAAGTTATAAGGGTTAAAAGTTGACCAGCGATTTCTCATTTTTACAACACCATTTTATTTTTAGGACCACATCACATTTGAAGCCACTTTGAGGGGTCTATATGATAGAAAATACCCAAAAGTGACACCATTCTAAAAACTGAACCCCATAAGGTGCTCAAAACCACATTCAAGAAGTTTATTAACCCATTAGGTGCGTCACAGGAATTTTTTTGAATATTTAAAAAGAAATGAACATCTAACTTTTTTTCACAAAAAAAATACTTCAGGTTCAATTTTTTTTATTTTACCAAGGGTAACAGGAGAAATTGGACTGCAAAAGTTATTGTGCAATTTGTCCTGAGTACGCTGATACCTGATTTGTGGGGGGGAACGACTGTTTCGGCGCATGGCAGAGCTCAGAATGGAAGGAGTGCCGTTTGACTTTTTCAATGCAAAATTGGCTGGAATTCAGATCGGACGCCATGTCACGTTTGGAGAGTCCCTGATGTACCTAAACAGTGGAAAACCCCTACAAGTGACCCCATTTTGGAAACTAGACCCCCCAAGGAACTTATCTAGATATGTGGTGAGAACTTTGAACCCACAAGGGCTTTACAGAAGTTTATAACGTACAGCGGTACAATTAAAAAATCATATTTTTTCCACAAAAATGATCTTTTCACCCCAATTTTTATTTTCCCAAGGGTAACAGGACCCTAAAAGTTATTGTGCAATTTGTCCTGAGTACGCTGATACCCCACATGTGGGGGTAAACCACTATTTGGGCGCATGGCAGAGCTCGGAAGGGAAGCAGCGCCATTTGACGTTTTTGGCTGGAATTGAGATCGGACACCATGTCGCGTTTGGAAAACCCCTGATGTACCAAAACAGTGGAAATCCCCCACAAATGACACCATTTTGGAAACTAGACCCCCTAAGGAACTTATCTAGATGTGTGGTGAGAACTTTGAACCCCCATGGGCTTCACAGAAGTTTATAACATAAAGCCATACAATTAAAAAATCATATTTTTTCCACAAAAATGATCTTTTCACCCTCAATTCTTATTTTTCCAAGGGTAACAGGACCCTAAAAGTTATTGTGCAATTTGTCCTGAGTACGCTGATACCCCACATGTGGGGGTAAACCACTATTTGGGCGCATGGCAGAGCTCGGAAGGGAAGCAGCGCCATTTGACGTTTTTGGCTGGAATTGAGATCGGACACCATGTCGCGTTTGGAAAACCCCTGATGTACCAAAACAGTGGAAATCCCCCACAAATGACACCATTTTGGAAACTAGACCCCCTAAGGAACTTATCTAGATGTGTGGTGAGAACTTTGAACCCCCATGGGCTTCACAGAAGTTTATAACATAAAGCCATACAATTAAAAAATCATATTTTTTCCAAAAAAATGATCTTTTCACCCTCAATTCTTATTTTTCCAAGGGTAACAGGACCCTAAAAGTTATTGTGCAATTTGTCCTGAGTACGCTGATACCCCACATGTGGGGGTAAACCACTATTTGGGCGCATGGCAGAGCTCGGAAGGGAAGCAGCGCCATTTGACATTTTTGGCTGGAATTGAGATCGGACACCATGTCGCGTTTGGAAAACCCCTGATCTACCAAAACAGTGGAAACCCCCCACAAATGACACCATTTTGGAAACTAGACCCCCTAAGGAACTTATCTAGATGTGTGGTGAGAACTTTGAACCCCCATGGGCTTCACAGAAGTTTATAACATAAAGCCATACAATTAAAAAATCATATTTTTTCCACAAAAATGATCTTTTCACCCTCAATTCTTATTTTTCCAAGGATAACAGGATCATAAAAGTTATTGTGCAATTTGTTCTGAGTACGCTGATACCCCACATGTGGGGGTAAACCACTATTTGGGCGCATGGCAGAGCTCGGAAGGGAAGCAGCGCCATTTGACATTTTTGGCTGGAATTGAGATCGGACACCATGTCGCGTTTGGAAAACCCCTGATCTACCAAAACAGTGGAAACCCCCCACAAATGACACCATTTTGGAAACTAGACCCCCTAAGGAACTTATCTAGATGTGTGGTGAGAACTTTGAACCCCCATGGGCTTCACAGAAGTTTATAACATAAAGCCATACAATTAAAAAATCATATTTTTTCCACAAAAATGATCTTTTCACCCTCAATTCTTATTTTTCCAAGGATAACAGGACCATAAAAGTTATTGTGCAATTTGTTCTGAGTACGCTGATACCCCACATGTGGGGGTAAACCACTATTTGGGCGCATGGCAGAGCTCGGAAGGGAAGCAGCGCCATTTGACGTTTTTGGATGGAATTGAGATCGGACACCATGTCGCGTTTGGAAAACCCCTGATGTACCAAAACAGTGGAAACCCCCCACAAATGACACCATTTTGGAAACTAGACCCCCTAAGGAACTTATCTAGATGTGTGGTGAGCACTTTGACCCCCCCAGTGCTTCACAGAAGTTTATAATGCCCAGGCGTGAAAATAAATAATTCGTATTTTTTCCTCAAACATGATCTTTTAGTCACCATTTTTTTATTTTCCCAAGGGTACCAGGAGAAATTGGACCCCAAAAGTTGTTGTCCAATTTGTCCTGAGTATGCTGAAACCCCATATGTGGGAGAAAACTACTGTATGGGCACACGTCGGGGCTCGGAAGGGAAGCAGTGACGTTTTGGAATGCAGACTTTGATGGAATGGTCTGCGGGTGTCATGTTGCCTTTGGAGAGCACCTAATGTACCTAAACAGTGGAAACCCCCCACAAATGACCCCATTTTGAAAACTAGACCCACTAAGGAACTTATCTAGATGTGAGGTGAGCACTTTGAACCCCCAAGGGCTTCACTGAAGTTTATAATGCCAGGGCATGAAAATAAAAAAATCGTATTTTTTCCAGAAACATGATCAATTAGTCCCCAATTTTTTCATTTTCCCAAGGGTAACAGGAGAAATTGGACCCCCAAAAGTTGTCCAATTTGGCCTGAGTACGCTGACACCCCATATGTGGGAGAAAACTACTGTATGGACACACGTCGGGGCTCGGAAGGGAAGCAGTGACGTTTTGGAATGCAGACTTTGATGGAATGGTCTGCGGGTGTCATGTGCGTTTGGAGAGCCCCTGATGTACCTAAACTATTGAAACTCCCCACAAGTGACCCCATTTTGGACACTAGACCCCCCACGGAACTTATCTAGATGTGTGGTGAGCACTTTGAACCCCCAAGTGCTTCACAGAAGTTTATAACACTCGGACGTGAAAATAAAAAATTCATTTTTTTCCACAAAAATGATATTTTTGCCCCCAATTTTTTATTTTCCTAAGGGTAACAGGAGAAATTGGACCCCAAAAATTGTTTTGCAATTTGTCCTGAGTAGGCTGATACCCTACATGTGGGGGTTAAACACTGTTTGGGCGCATGGCAGAGCTTGGAAGGGAAGGAGCACCATTTGACTTTTTCAACTCAGAATTGGCTGGAATTGAGATCAGACGCCATGTTGCATTTGGAGAGCCCCTGATGTGCCCAAACAGTGGAAACCCCCAATTATAACTCCAACCCTAACCCCAACACACCCCTAACCCTAATCTGAGCCCTAACCCTAGCCCTAACCCTAAGGCTGTGTGCACACGCTGCGGATTTTGCTGCGGTTCCGCAGCGGTTTTGGCTGCTGCGGACCCCAGTACCATGATTCCCTATGGAAATCAAAAACCGCAGTGCAGACGGTGCGGAATTTTCCGCGCGGATTATCTGCGGTTTTCAATCCGCAGAAAGAATTGACATGTCAATTCTTTCTGCGGATTCTCCTGCGGTTTGCCATCTCCTCTATTGAGGAGATGAAAAACCGCAGGACAAAACCGCAGAGCAATCCGCAGGTAAAACCGCAGGTCTTTTGACCTGCGGTTTCACCTGCGGATTTTACAAAATCCGCGCAGATGAATCCGCACCTAATCCGCAGCGTGTGCACACAGCCTTACCCTAACGGGGTGATAACGGGGGGTTTGACTTACTATTTATGGCGGTTTTTATGTTTGGCAGCTGTCACACGCTAAAAGACGCTTTTTATTGTAAAATCGTTTTTGCATCACCACATTTTGAGAGCTATAATTTTTCCGTCTTTTGACCCACTGAGTCACGTGAGGTCTTATTTTTTGCGGGACGAGTTGACGTTTTTATTGGTACCATTTTCGGGCACGTGAAATTTTTTGATCGCTTTTTATTCCGATTTTTGGGACGCAGAATGAAGAAAAACCAGCGTTTCATGAATTTCTTTTGGGGGGGTGCGTTTACACCGTTCCGCGTGCGGTAAAATTGATAAAGCGGTTTTATTCTTCGGGTCAGTACGGTTACAGCGATACCTCATTTAGGTCGTTTTTTTATGTTTTTGTCGGTTTTATGCAATGAAAACTATTTTATATAAAAAATAATTATTTTTGCATCGCTTTATTCTGCGAGCTATAACTTTTTTATTTTTTCGCTGATGATGCTGTGTGGCGGCTCGTTTTTTGCGGGACAAGATGACGTTTTCAGCGGTACCATGGATATTTATATGCGTCTTTTTGATCGCGCGTTATTACACTTTTTGTTTGGCGGTATGATAATAAATCATTATTTTTTGCTTCGTTTTTTATTTTTATTTTTTAAGGGGTTCGCTAAAAGGGTTAACTAATGGGACAGTTTTATAGGGCGGGTCATAACGGACGCGGCGATACCTAATATGTGTACTTTTATTGTTTGTTTTTTTTTATTATTTCCAAAAAATGGATTTATTGAGGGAATATTTTTTTTTTTTTTTTCTAATTTATTTTGCGATTTTTTTTAATTTATTTTTACATTTTTTTTTTATTTTTTTTTACTTTATTACATAGTCCCAGGTGGGACATCACTGTCCTGTGACAGATCGCTGATCTGTCACATCACAGATCACTGTGACAGATCAGCAATCTGTCACAGGCATTGAAGACTTCCTCTTGCCTGCGCTTTGCAGGCACTGAGGAAGCCAGCTTCCTCAGGTCCCCGAAGGCCCCCCGTCGCCATCTTGGATCCGGGGGCCTGGAGGATAGGAGCCCCCGGCAGCAGCGCTGCACATTTCGCTGCCGTGGGGGGCTCAGGGAAGCACGGAGGGAGCCCCCTCCCTCCCGATGCTTCCCTTTAACTCCCGGTACACCGCGATCATGTTTGATCGCTGTGTGCAAGGGGTTAACGTGTCGGGGGCGGTCCGTGACCGCCCGACACATAGTGCCGGGTGTCAGCTGTGATAATCAGCTGACACCCGGCCGCGATCAGCGGCGCTCACCACATGGGCGCCGCTGATCGCGGTAGACGTACTATCCCGTCCACGGTCATACGGGCCCGGGTACCGTGGACGGGATAGTATGTCGGATGTCAGGAAGGGGTTAAAGCAGAGCTGCAATCAAACTTCTGCTTCGTTTGTAAAAGGTCCTCTAAACGAAGAGCAACCTGTGATCAATGAACAAGGACATTGCAGCAGGTTGAGGCGCCTATAGGAAAAAAGCATTAAGTTACGTACCGGTAACGGTATTTTCGGAAGCCCATGACAGCACCACGAGAGAGGGAATCCGCCCTTCAGGAACAGGAAACCTACAGATACAAAAGGGCGGCACCTCTCCCAGGCATCAGTTGGATTACAGAGCTTGAGAGGACCTCCATGGTTAATGGCACATAATATATACACAACCTGAACAATTTAACCCACGTGAAACTTATAAGTGGAAGAAGTGCACACCCACACATGAAAGGGAGGGAACTAAGGGTGCTGTCATGGGCTTCCGAAAAATACCGTTACCGGTACGTAACTTAATGCTTTATTTGGACTCCCATGACAGCACCACGAGAGAATTACAGAGATGTAACACTATCTTAGGGAGGGACTACAGCCTGCAGGACCCTTAACCCGAAGGTGAGATCTGAAAGGTGCAAGGGGATGACCACTTAGCCGCCTTACATATCTGGTCGATGAAAACTCCAGATCTTTCTGTCCAAGAGGTTGCCATGGCTTGGGTAGAATGTGCCCTAAGTTCTGCGGAGCCAGACCGCCACCTGCTGTATAAGCTAGATAGATTGCCTACCTAATCCATCTTGCCAATGTAAACTTTAAAACTCTGAGGGTATGTGCACACGTTGCGGATTTTGATGCAGATCCGCAGCTTTTTTTTTTACATGCATCAAATCCGCAGTGTAGTGCACAGGGAACGTTAGTCTAGGGTAAATTAATAATTGCTGTGCACATGCTGCGGAAAAATCCACGCAGATTTGCAGCGTTTTTTTTTCCCGCAGCATGTCAATTGTTTTTGCGGATCCACAGCAGAGGTTTCCAGTCTGGCACATAAAAATCTCTCTCAATCTCTCTCTCTCCTCCAGAGGCACAGGAGAGAAAATTCACAAATCCGCACACCAAAAACACATTACAATCCGCAGGAAATCTGCATTTTTCCCTGCGTTTTCTGCCAAGAGATGCGGATTTTGTGCAGAAAATTCCGCAGACTAATCTGCAACGTTTGCACGTACTTTAAGACCCTGTCTAGCGCCCTGGAAGGATATAAATAAGGTGTCTTTTTCCATCAGGGATTAGTGACCGAGAGATACTCTAAAAGACACCTTCTAACATCTAAAGTATGAAGTTTTTCCTCCTTCTGGTTCGTGGGGTTAGGGAGGAAGGAGGGGAGAACTATCTCTTGTGTCCTGTGGAAGTCTGAGGCAACCTTGGGCAAGTAGGCAGGGTGTGGCCTAAATCCTACACTGTCGTCCAAAATCTGCGTGTAAGGAGGGATTCTAGAGAGTGCTTGGATATCACTTATTCTACATGCTGATGTAATAGCTACCAAAAAGGCTAACTTGAGGGATAGAATCTTAATTGAGAGAAGTCCAGAATTCTAGTGGTCACTGGGGAACGCAGAGAAGTGACGACAAGATGTTTTTGAATTAGTAGTCCAATTCATCTCCAACCGTAGACCTCCGAAGAGAGCAGTAGTTGCTTTAGCCCACAAGGCGTTTCGACGCCACCTGATGACGGTTCACCGTCGAAACGCGTTGTGGGCTAAAGAAACTACTGCTCTCTTCTCTTATTCCTGGCGCTCCTCTGACTGTTTACTCACATCGTCCTAGAATCTTTATTGAGGCAGATACCATGGGTTCAAACGGAGCCTCCGTCATAGCCATAAGAACTAAGTTCAAATCCCATGGTACGCACCTTACCCTGTATATGGGCCTAGCTCTGCCAGCTGCTTCAATAAATCTGGAGATCCAGTAATTTTTAGCGATATCACAACTAAATAAGGCACCAAGGGCCGAAACCTGCACTTTCAGGGTGCTAGTAGCAAGACCTAACTCAAGACCCCTCTGCAGGAATTCTAGAATCTGCCCTATAGGCACCCCCCCTTCGGCTTTAAGGTCAGAAGTGGCTTGAAATTGTCTCCAGGTTCTAGCATAGATATTGGGTGTAACTGATTTCCTACTCTTCAGAAGGGTGTCTATTAGATTGGGGGAGAATCCTCTATCCCTCAATAATGCCCTTTCAAACTCCACGCCGTCAGGTGGAGCCCTGCTACTCGTGGGCGATTGACTGGCCCTTGGAAAAGAAGATCTGGAAGTACCCAGGGATCGCAGCCATGAAAACCAAGCCCTTCTGGGCCAGAAGGGGGCAATTAGTATAATCCTTGCCCTGTCTTCTCTGATCTTCCTTACTACCCGAGGTAACAGGGATAATGGAGGGAATGCGCAGGCCAGATTGAAATCCCACTTCTTCAGGAAGGCATCCACCATAAGGTTTTTCCCCCCAGATTCAGAGAACAGAACTGTTTTATTTTTCTGTTCTTCCTGGTGGCGAAGAGGTCTATGTCTGGTTGACCCCACATGTGGTCAATCTGGCTGAAGATAGCTCCATTCAGACACCACTCTCCCTGCCTTAGTGTATTGCGGCTTAGAAAGTCTGCTGTGGTATTGTCTTTTCCTCTTATGTGTAGCGCTGTCAAAGATAGAAAATGTCTTTCTGCCGTCTGGAAAAGGCATTCTGCTACTTCTATCAGGGCCTCGGATCGGGTCCCACCTTGGTGGTTGATATAGGCCACTGTCACCTGATTGTCCGAGAGAATTCTGACATGGTGACCCTGCAGGTATGCAAGGAGTTATTTAACTGACAGCTCTACCGGCGATAATTCCTTCAGGTTGGAGGAACTTTCTACCTGGGGATCCCATTGTCCCTGGACCAAAATATCCTCCATATGGGCCCCCCATTCCGAGGGACAGGCGTCTGTAGTTACTAAACGGGATATGCGATTCTCCCAGGGGACGCCTGAGGACAAGTTATCCTTGCTAAGCCACCATCTTAGGGAACTTAAGGCAGATGGACCCAATGTCATTCTCCCGTGTAGGGACCCCCCCAGGGCCCTATCATTAAGTAAAACATCTCTCTGAAGGGCTTTTGTGTGAAACTGAGCCCATTTGACAGGCAGGATACAAAATGTTAGGGATCCCAAGAGACATGGCCTGCCTGTGGGTCATGGAGGGTCTATTTACTGCCCGCAAAACCTGATGACGAATGTGAATAATTTTGTTAGGTGGCAGACGACGTTCCTGATCTTCTGAATGTAAAATGAGGCCGAGAAATTGCTGGACCTTCAAGGGTTGTAAACGGGATTTTTAATAGTTTATCAACCAACCAACTAGAGTGTTCTAGAATGGGTATAGACCTGTCTACCTGGGAAAGGCAGTGATCTGCCAAACTGCCTATAATCAAGAAGTCATCTAAGTAGGGAACAATCAGGATGTCCGTCTCTCGAAAGTGGGCAATAACTTCGGAAATCAACTTCGTGAAGAATTGTGGGGCTACTGAAAGGCCAAAGGGGAGGGCTCTATACTGGAAATGGCAGACTATGCCATTCATGGAAACAGCCACTCTCAAGAAGCGTTGATAATTTGCATGAATAGGCACATGGTAGTATGCGTCCTTTAAATCTAAAACTGCCATGAAACAGTTTTGAAACATCATTTTTATTGTCGATCCAACTGTTTCCATTTTAAAGGGTCGAGTTACCAGAAACCTTTTGAGGGACCGACGATTGATGATGGTCCTGTAAGAGTGATCCGGTTTCCGAACCAAGAACAGGGGAGAGTAAAAACCCCTACCCTCCTCAGATTCCGGGACCTCCACCGGGACCCTTTTATGGCACAATTTGATAATCTCTGTCGCCAGTGCAGACTGTTCTATATGAGGGGCAGACAAGAGTTAACTTGAATCTATCCCCTGGGACCGAAAGGAACTCAAAATTTAGTCCTGCGGATATCACGCCCTGCACCAAAATGCTGTTGGTGATACGAGACCAGGCTGGATAAAAGGCCGACAATCTACCTCCCTACGGTGACCGCTAGTCATTAGGATGTTTTTTTTCGATCCCACGAAGAATGCCTAAACATGAAGCCAGCATATCTCTTCTTCCTGTCATCCCACTTGGAACAGTCCCTTGTCGGTCTTCTCTGACCACATTTTTTCCTGCTGAAAGAACGTTGGTAAGAAGAGGACGATAGGTTGGGAAATGTTTTTTTTTCTCATCCCCTTCCTTATCCAGCAGCTCGTCCAGGACCGAGCCTAAAAGATACTCCCCTTTATCCAGATGGCACAGAGCTTAGATATCGCCTGGCCAGCATTTTAACCACAGCACTCTGCGGGCCGCGTTGGAAAAACCTACTGCTCTTGCCGCCATCCTGACTGAATCCATAGGCATCTGACAGAAAGACCGCGACCCCTTGAATTGTTGGAAGGGCTCCCAGAATCGTCTCCCGAGGTGCTCCCTCCTTTAGCCGAGACTCGAGTTGGTCCAGCCAGACCATCATAGATCTGGCCGTGCAAGTGGACGCCGCTGCTGGCCTCAGGGACCCGCCTGCCATCTCCCAAGTTCCTTTAAGAAAGATGTCCGCCATTCTATCTAGGGGATTCTCAAAGGGCAGGGAAGATCTTTTTGATGCCTTGGCGACTGCTGCATCTAATTTAGGGGCATTATCCCAGACGTTAACGGCCGGGTCATCAAAGGGGGATCTCCGCTTGAGGGCCGGACGTAAGGAGCCCCTCTTTTCCGGCCTCTTCCACTCCCGGCGAATCAGCTCTGAAATTTTCTCATTCAAGGGAAAGGATCTACGTTTCTTTTGATCCAATCCCTTAAACATAACGTCTTGCATGGACGTTCCACTATCACCATTGTTCCCCTGACCGCCTTTACAAGGTCTAGGGGCAGGCAGAAGCAGCCCAAGTCTTCCTCGGATGAAGAAGCTGAGGATGATTCAGGGGAATCCTCATCCCTCCTCCACTCTACTGACGAATCTGATTCTGGAAGATCCTTTCCCCTAAAACTTTCTCCTGGAGTCAGGGATTTTATGGACTCCCTTACTTCTGTCCTGCTGATGTCCTTCAGACTTGAGGTGAAGTTGGGAGTCTCTTTCGCCACCTGAGGGGGGATATTAACCGGCACTATAGTCTACCTAGAAGCTAACGCTGCTCCCCTCTCCCCGAGACCTCACCGTCTTCTGGATACGGGGGGGGGGGAATAATCCTTTTGGACATCCACAGAGGGCGCATTTTCTGTGCATTTGTTCCCAGAGATTCGAGGGGGGGGGATTTCTCAGCCGATGCTGCGGTCTGTCGTCTGGAAGAGCTGGTACGGCTGGACTGGTCACTCAACTGGCCACGACTTGTACCATCTCGGCTTTTCTGTCAGGCCCAAGGCTTCACTGTAGCATGCTGATCTGCAGCAGCTCATATTCCATTGAGGAAAATGGGCCAGAAGCATGGATCTCCCTGCCTGTCGGCCATATATATATCTCCCCCCGGTATCCGAGTTAGCAGGTGATGCTAGGCCCCTCCCTGGCATCCCTCATCCCCACAAGCGCTTAAGTCCCAGTGGGACCTAAATCAGGGCTCCGGTCCAACCCGGATGGCAGCCGCCATGTTCCCGGCACCAGAAAGCCCCTGCGCAAGCGCAGAAGGGAGCCGTCCCTGTCCCGTCGACCTCCGATGATGCCGAATGAGTCAGAGGCCTCTCCAGGTCGCCCGGAGAGCCGCACGTGCCCTTGCAGCAAACAGCGCCAGACCCGAGAAAACACGGAGCTCCCCGCACTGCCGGAGACGCAGGGAGCCCAGAGGAATACTTACCTCGGCGGTGGCAACTTCCTGAGACGGTGATCCTCCAGACCCCGCTCCCTGCCGTGCCGTCCATCGAAGACCACCGTACCGGTCGAGGTAGGAGACCCCCCCCCCGCTATCTGAGCTGACCGGCCGGGCCTGGGGACGTCCTGTAATCTTTAGGAACCGGTCCTAACAGGAAACCAACTGATGCGTGGGAGAGGTGCCACCCTTTTGTAGCTGTAGGTTTCCTGATCCTGAAGGGCGGATCCCCTCTCTTGTGGTGCTGTCATGAGATGTCCGAATAAATATTATACATCGCCAATGCGAATAGATGACTGATTTGATAACACATGGTCTCGCCTCTTCGACTTTATCGAAAGGTGTCCTGAATATTCCCACCTGTGAGATCCTTGTGTTCCTAATTGAAGATATAAACCAGGCTTTGTCCCAATGGCTGGTCATAGCCATAAGATTAGTGTTGGGGCGCATTCAGACATCTGTACAAATCGGTCTATTAACGGACCAAAATGCAAAGACTAGCCGCGGGTCTCCCAACCCGAGCGGGTCAGCTTCATAGGAGAATAAAGCGGGCAGGGTCAGGTCAGGAGACCTGCGGCCAGTCCGTGCATTGCGGTCCGATCCCAGACAGATTTAGGCTGAGTGCAGACGTACTTTTTGGCCCTGCGGATTTTTCCGTGCAGAACAGAAGAAATCCGAAGGTCAAATGACCTGCATTTTTCCTGCGGATTTCTTCCATTTTTCATGCGGTTTTCCCCCTGCGGATTTGGTGACAGGGGAGATGGAAAACCGCACAAAAGAAGTAACATGCTGCGGATTTTGTACCGCAGGAAAACCGCACGGAAAAATCCGCAGCGTCTGCACAGCGGTTTTTTCTTTCATTGATTTTAAGGCTACTGTACATCACAATGCAGATATGCAACGTTTCTGAGCGGTAAAATCCGCTGCAAATCTGCATCGTGTGCACACAGCGTTATACGGATGTCTGAAACTGCCCTTACAGTACCTACAAACATATGCAAGCAACATATAATGAAATTACCAATAAATTATAAACCGAACCGCAATGCTCTGACTGGCTACAACTTTCCGGACACAAGTTTGACAGCTGCATAGAAATATATGAAGCGGTCACACTTGGTTCTGGAGAGTCTCGGCCGTTCCGTGCACTGCGTTTCGATCTCAGCTGTCTGACTGAGCCCTAAACATTAGGCATTACCTCTCCATTTCCTGCTCATCTTCTGAACAGACCCATATGGAAAGTGTAGTATTTAGAAACAGACCGTGTCTCCCACAAAACACCACAGCAAAGTGTTTGCAAAAGTTACGATAAGCCTGTAAAGATTCCCAAATGTTAACTCCCTCCCCCCCCCCCCCCCGAGAATTCAGCTTGGTACCAGTATAAAGTCTCTACTATGACACCAAAAGGCGAGATTAACACTTATCACATCGTACGTCGCTGCACAAAAGGAGGAGACCGGACCCAGAGTATTTTTTTTTCTCTTTTCTATGTCTTAAAAAAAAAAAAAAAGTTCATTCTCATGATTCAATTTTTAGAAATGACAGCAGCAAATTTTTCAACATAATGCGTTATATAAGGGCCTTCTGACACAGAAGTGGTTAAATATACATCTTGTGGTCACTGTGGAATCTAGACTAGGTATACAAAAAAAAAAATGGGGCGGGGACCAACCATACAGCTAAGACTCACGAAGCAACGGTAAAGTAGTTGGTAATTTTTATTTATATCTGCCTGTATCGTAACCTAAGCACTGAGTAATTAAATAGAATATATATCTCATATGAAAAAAAAAAAAAAAAAGCTGAAAGCATCAAGTGCTTCTTGCCGTTCCCCTTCCGCCCATTTTTCTGTTACCCCCTTTTTTTTGGGGGGGGGGGGATTCTCTTCCCTAAACAAAAATAATATTTTGGGCACCTCTGGAATGCATATCGCCCTACCCTCCTCCCCGTATTCGCACCATTCCCCCTCCAGGTACCACAAGTTGCTGTCACTTTTTTTTTTTTCATCCCTCTCTCTCCGTCGCTGTCGGTATCAGTCCGTTAAATTACCCATGACCACAACGAATGCAATGAGAGAAAATGGTTTTTTTAAAAAAAAAAAAAGAAAGAAAAAAGAAAGAAAAAATAATGTACAGAAACTTTTTTTGAAAGTTCATAAACTGGTCACTTCACAGAAAGACTGCAGAACTGGTCAAGTTTTCGCTTCTAGAAAAGGGTAAAATCTGTAGTGAACAGGGGAGGGTGGAGGAGGAATAAAACCGCACTTTTTTTTTGTTTTTTAATGACTGGCCCGGGTGGTATGAGCTACTGTGGAATAAATTAGCACAAAAATGGAAGAAGAGGTGGAAAATCTTATAACTGTTCACTGTTACAGACATAATCCACAAGGTCAGTTACTCTCAATAGTTCATCCTCATCCTCCTCGGCTCCGGCAGCCTCCTGACCGCCCCCTGTCCCGTTGGAAGCTTGGCTGACGGGGGCTGAAGTGTCCTTGGTGGTTTCGCTTTTTTCGCTCGATTTCCCAATTAACGTCTCGATGGTTTTTCCCAGGCTTTGTCCATTAGCGGAAGGTAAATCCACCAAGCTGTAGTCCAACGGGCTCCCATCTTTTGTAACGTTCTCAAAGTCATCTTCGTCATCGCTCTCTATTCGGTAACTATGCTTCTTCGTGCCTTCCGGGACGGCTGTGGCCACAGGAGGCTTGTCCTCTGCCAATGCAGGAGGCTTGTCCTCCGCCGATGCAGGAGGCTTGTCGCTGCCGCAGACCTTGGCGTCTCCTTCCTCTTCGTCCTCGTCATCCGTCTCGATGCGGTTTAGCCGCTTTCTCACGGGTTTCTCCTTCTCCTCATCTGAGAGTTCATCGTTCGAGCTTCTGATGCGTTTCCTAAGCAGGTTCTTTCGCACGTTTCGAGGCTTATCATCCGAGGCAGCGGAAAAATCACTCTCTGCGGGATAGAACGGCACAATTAGTGAATCATCTAACACCGGGATGTGATCAGTATTAGGACACAGTCAATTGAGGGGTTTCTTTTGTTTGTTTTTTTCAATTATTTTTCAAAACATTGTTTTCCACTTAAAGCTGGAATCATCTGATTGCTTATGCTATACATAGCGCTGCTTGACCTGATGAAAAATGGTCCGGATCATTCACGTGAACAAAAAACCAAAATAATGATGTCTGAACGAGGCTTTACAAATAGTAAGACTTAATTTTGACTGTCTTTTTAAAGGGAATCTGTCACCCCATTTTAGCCCTATCAGCTGCCGGCACCGCCATCAGGGGCTTATCTACAGCATTCTGTAATGCTGCAGATAAGCCTCCGATGTAACCTGAAAGATAAGAAAAACAAGTTAGATTATACTCACCGGAGTGTGGTGGGTGTCGCCGTCCGGTACCTCCCATCTTCTAGCGATGCTGTCCTCCTTCTTAGTTCTGACGCGGCTACGGCGGAAAGGTCAGAGAGGTCCGGCGCCTGCGCACTGCAGTACTTTACTCTGCCCTCAACAGGGAAGATAAAGTACGACCGCGCCGAAGCCGCGGCAGAAGTAAGAAAGACGGCATCGTATAAAGATGGGCGGCGCCGGACCGGACAGCGACACCCATCGGACCAGACGCCGGGGTGAGTATAATCTAACTTGTTTTTCCTTATCTTTCAGGTTAGCTTATCTACAGCATTACAGAATGCTGTAGACAAGCCCCTGATGGCGGTGCCGGCAGCTGATAGGGCTAAAATGGGGTGACAGATTCCCCCTTAAGAAAATCAATACTGCAAACACAAGTGGCAAGACCATGTCTGATAATGTGCAATACGCCCCCTGCTGTCCAGCATTAGTATACAACAATGGGTCCCACATGGTAATTGTGCAATCTAGACTGGTGCAGGTTTATACTACAATGTATACATCTTTTAAGAAGCCCACCATTGCTTTCAGAGCTGGAAAATTTCCTCTTAAGGACCCGTCTCATTTCTTTCCCTCGTCCGTGCCGAGCTCTTTTCTGCGAATTATCGCTCTCTGAATCTTCCTTATAATTGACCTGTCGCTTCTGGTTCCTCCGCGATCTCCTCCTCCGGGTGTCCAGATAGTCATCACTGTAATCGCTGCTGTCATCAGTCTCTGCAGTGACACAGAAGCCAGAGGAGGTAAAACCTCATAGAATGGATCCCCCTCACACATGACGCTGGGAGACCACCTAGATTAGGAACTGCTGTGCAGGTTCGAAGCAAAGAAAGGCAGTGGGCACCGCAGAGTCTAGAGATACAGGAAAAAGTCATCGGGGACGGAGCGAGGGAAAGGGGGTATCTGTCAAAAGCCTTATGGCCATTTCCGTTGCTAACTAGCTGATTTATGATTGCAGCTCTAGAGTATAATACAGGGTCAGTACCAGATATATGCTGCATGTAAAAACTGTGGTGATAAGTTAATTCGCTGCCATATTGGTAGTCCATAACCACTGGACGGAAGCCCTGCAAACCATCTCCTCCTGGGACTCGCACTCTATGATCGGCCATGAATATCTGTGGGATCACTTTTGAAAAAACGAAAAGAAAAATTACCAGATCCTTGGCTATCGTCTCCGGATTCATCATCTTCGTCATCATCCGAGTACCTCCTTCGCACACTTCGCCTCTTTATCCGCCTGCTTTGCCGCATCGGTCGGCTATAGTGGCGGCGTGGACGACGAGTGCCAAAGTCGCTGTCGTTGGACTGCTGGTCTTCATCGCTCTCTTCTAGGATTTCGTCGGAAACAACAAATTCATCCTGAGAGCTGAAAACACAATGTGGGCTATAAAAGGCGGATTGGAGCCTCATATTCCTTCTCCCCTGAGCAATGGAGCAGCAGTCGGGCACGAGCGGAAGATGGACTCACCCTTCACTGATCCGGAACTCGTCCTCACTCTCCTCCTCATCCATGTTGCTGTCACTGTCCAGGTCGTTCAGTCGCCGCCGCTTCTTGCGTCGTGTAACAGCCCTTTGAGGACGTTTCCCTTCTTCCCTTTCTCCTTCCAAGATGGTGGATATGTCTTTGCCACGGTGGCCAGTGATGTTGGACATGTCCTTTCCTCTGCCCCCACCACCTTAAAAAAGGCAAGAAATTTGAGATCCAGAACAAGACGGAGAGAGTCATGATTGCATGTGACATCATGTGTCGTCACACTATAACCAAAGGAGAAAGCCCTATCAGGGCGGCTGAATAATGACTTACCGCCTCCTCCGTCTGCATCCCGGATGTCGTCTTCTATCGCTTCATCAATCGCCTCATCAAATTCATCAAACCTATGAAAAGCACAGAACGAAGATCCCAGCAGTCAGAGAACGATGTCAGAAAACTGAAGTGTACAAGACGCCTCATCATATCACAGAGACAATCCTGTACTGATCACAGTGTCTGTCATCTCACCGGTAACTAATGAACTTCCGGGCCCTCGTCGACCTCCTCTCCAACGGCTTAGACTTTTTCTTCTTCTTTTCCTCCTTCTCCTGTATTTCTGGCACTTCCTCCGATTCCTGAAATACAGAGGAGATCATCTCATCTACCCAAAACTGAAACTGTGCACACAGCAAACAAGATGGGAATAAACCTACCTGGGTGGGAATAATGTTCTCAATACTGATTCCAACATAAACTAATCGCTCTTTCCTGAAAAACAAGAAAAACAACTTTCAGCTGAAAAATGAAAACGTATTTTCACAGGATCAATCTCTGCACTCACTATTCTGCTGGTGCAGTCATTGTGTACATACATTACTGATCCTGAGTTAGATCCTGTATTATACTCCAGAGCTGCACTCACTATTCTGCTGGTGCAGTCACTGTGTACATACATTACTGATCCTGAGTTACATCCTGTATTATACCCCAGAGCTGCACTCACTATTCTGCAGGTGCAGTCACTGTGTACATACATTACATTACTGATCCTGAGTTACATCCTGTATTATACCCCAGAGCTGCACTCACTATTCTGCTGGTGCAGTCACTGTGTACATACATTACTGATCCTGAGTTACATCCTGTATTATACCCCAGAGCTGCACTCACTATTCTGCTGGTGCAGTCACTGTGTACATACATTACATTACTGATCCTGAATTACATCCTGTATTATACTCCAGAGCTGCACTCACTATTCTGCTGGTGGAGTCACTGTGTACATACATTACTGATCCTGAGTTACATCCTGTATTATACTCCAGAGCTGCACTCACTATTCTGCAGGTGCAGTCAGTGTACATACATTACTGTAGATCCTGAGTTACATTCTGTATTATACCCCAGAACTGCACTCACTATTCTGCTGGTGCAGTCACTGTGTACATACATTACATTACTGATCCTGAGTTACATCCTGTATTATACCCCAGAGCTGCACTCACTATTCTGCTGGTGCAGTTACTGTGTACATACATTACATTACTGATCCGGAGTTACATCCTGTATTATACTCCAGAGCTGCACTCACTATTCTGCTGGTGCAGTCACTGTGTACATACATTACTGATCCTGAGTTACATTCTGTATTATACTGCAGAGCTGCACTCACTATTCTGCTGGTGCAGTCACTGTGTACATACATTACATTACTGATCCGGAGTTACATCCTGTATTATACTCCAGAGCTGCACTCACTATTCTGCTGGTGCAGTCACTGTGTACATACATTACTGATCCTGAGTTACATCCTGTATTATACTCCAGAGCTGCACTCACTATTCTGCTGGTGCAGTCACTGTGTGCATACATTACATTACTGATCCGGAGTTACATCCTGTATTATACTCCAGAGCTGCACTCACTATTCTGCTGGTGCAGTCACTGTGTACATACATTACTGATCCTGAGTTACATCCTGTATTATACTCCAGAGCTGCACTCACTATTCTGCTGGTGCAGTCACTGTGTGCATACATTACTGATCCTGAGTTACATCCTGTATTATACTCCAGAGCTGCACTCACATAGGACCTCACTGCACCCACCGACATCTCCACCTTTACGGCGCAGGGGTCTTTTGCTCTTCACATTGATGGTCAGGTATTTGGCATTTCTAATCACTGTATGCCTGACTTAGTGATGTGTCTTGCCTTAGGCTCACCTTTTGTTTTTCTCTATTGGTCCCCATGGTGCTGTGAATAGCTTTCTATATACATTGGTGACTCAGGCCTCCTCGCCTGTGTCCATATTATATGCAGTATTGAAGGTCTTCAGAGGTGGTCTAATTGTTATTGTGTGGGGATTGTTTTGGTCACTGGATCATTATTCCATGACTTGCACTTTGCATTTCTTAACTGTTTTTATTGTTTTTTGTGCTGTTTCAGGTGCGTGTTGGAATCTATAAATAACATGTGATATATTTTCTATATATTGTGGAGTTCCCAGATCTATATACATTGCTTTACGTTTTCTTGCCTATTGTTCTTGAACATATCTTTGGTGAACCCCTCATTCATCTTTCACTAGTTCAGCGGTGCCCTCCGTTCAATCAGTTTCCACCTTTAATACGGCGCATCCCCGGTAATATAAAGACCCCCCCATAGTAATGGTTGGGGGGCCGCTACCTTCTCTCTGCTCGCTCCTTCTTCTTGAGGACGACATCTAGATTCTGTAATTGCTCCTCGAGCTTCTCACAAAGTAATTTCTGTTCCAAAAAGAGACGACATGGTTAGTGCGCACTGCAGGGAGTCAGTACCCTATACAGCAGACGGATGACACGCCTAGGACAGGGTCAGTCTGACTTTAGGGTGAAGCCTCCCCTCTACAGGGGTCAGCGATAAGCAGTGCCTGATACACAGCTTCAAATCTGCTGCTTACAGCAAGAGAACGTCCTGTGGATGGCAGTACTGTGTCATCATGCAGGCACGATCAGCAATGTCTACTACATACATGTTGGCACGGTGGGCAGAACCATTCTCCGTCAGGGATGACCATCAGAGGCGGCCGCAGACAGGCGGTATGGTAGCCGCTGTCACAGGAGTCACACAGCAGGATCTGGAGAACAGGAAGATACCGCGGTTAATGGAACACCCTTTTAAGGCCTGGAAATGGTTTCTAATTCTTAGCTATTCAGTTTTGGCGATCTGTGCAGTCTGGCCATTTTCTGGATGTTGTGCCCCGTTGCTCTTATTTTTCTGTAACTCTGTAGACCTTAAAAAGGGGCCGTTCACTAATGGACCTGATTCAGAAGGGGTTGCACAGTAGCGGAGAAGTGTGGCCACGAGTGATGAGTGAACGTGCTCGGATAACCGAGTGTCTGCGGCGTGCTCTGATAATATGTCCGAGTCCCCACAGCTGCACGACAACCACAACACATGTAGAGACTGCTGGTTTGTTAGGCAATCTCAGCACGTGTTGTGGCTGTCGAATATGGTAACTTGTGTAACTGCAGCTGTTGCCAAACTACAGCTCCCAACATCCCAACCTGTCCAAGCACGATGGAAATTGTAGTTTAGCAACAGCTGAAGGGTCACATTGACAGGTAGAGCTGCAGTGAAATTTAAAAAAGGAGGCTCATACAAATCGTGATGACTCAACTGTGTGTCATACGAGAGAGCCATCCCGGATCCCATCTGTTAATAATCCGAGAGAGCAGTCCAAGATCCCATCCTTGTGTAATCCGAGAGAGCAGTCCCAGATCCCATCCGTGTGTAATCTGAGAGAGCAGTCCCAGATCCCATCCGTTAATAATCCAAGAGAGCAGTCCCGGATAATGTGTGTAATCTGAGAGAGCAGTCCCGAATCCCATCCGTGTGTAATCCGAGAGAGCAGTCCCAGATCCCATCTGTTAATCCAAGAGAGCATCCCAGATCCCGTGTGTAATCCAAGAGAGCAGTCCCAGATCCCGTGTGTAATCCGAGTGAGCATTCCCGGATCCCGTGTGTAATCCAAGAGAGCAGTCCCAGATCCCGTGTGTAATCCGAGAGAGCAGTCCCGGATCCCGTGTGTAATCCGAGAGAGCAGTCCCAGATCCCGTGTGTAACCCGAGAGAGCAGTCCCAGATCCCATCCGTTAATAATCCAAGAGAGCAGTCCCGGATCCCATGTGTAATCCGATAGAGCAGTCCCAGATCCCATCCGTTAATAATCCGAGAGCAGTCCAGGATCCCATCCGTGTGTAATCTGAGAGAGCAGTCCAGGATCCCATCCGTGTGTAATCCGAGAGAGCAGTCCAGGATCCCATCCGTGTGTAATCCGAGAGAGCAGTCCCAGATCTCATCCGTGTGTAATCTGAGAGAGCAGTCCAGGATCCCATCCGTGTGTAATCTGAGAGAGCAGTCCCGAATCCCATCCGTGTGTAATCCGAGAGAGCAGTCCCAGATCCCATCCGTTAATAATCCAAGAGAGCAGTCCCGGATCCTGTGTGTAATCCGAGAGAGCAGTCCCGAATCCCATCCGTGTGTAATCCGAGAGAGCAGTCCCAGATCCCGTATGTAATCCAAGAGAGCAGTCCCAGATCCCGTGTGTAATCCGAGGGAGCAGTCCCGGATCCCGTGTGTAATCCGAGAGAGCAGTCCCAGATCCCGTGTGTAATCCGAGAGCAGTCCCAGATCCCGTGTGTAATCCGAGAGAGCAGTCCCGGATCCCACGTGTGTGTAATCCAAGAGAGCAGTCCAGGATCCCATTCGTGTGTAATCCAAGAGAGCAGTCCAGGATCCCATTCGTGTGTAATCCAAGAGAGCAGTCCCGGATCCCATCCGTTAATAATCCGAGAGCAGTCCAGGATCCCATCCGTGTGTAATCTGAGAGAGCAGTCCCAGATCCCATCCGTTAATAATCCAAGAGAGCAGTCCCGGATCCCATGTGTAATCCGAGAGCAGTCCCAGATCCCGTGTGTAATCCGAGAGAGCAGTCCCAGAACCCGTGTGTAATCCGAGAGAGCAGTCCCAGATCCCGTGTGTAACCCGAGAGAGCAGTCCCAGATCCCATCCGTTAATAATCCGAGAGAGCAGTCCCGGATCCCGTGTGTAATCCGAGAGAGCAGTCCCGGATCCCGTGTGTAATCCGAGAGAGCAGTCCCGGATCCCGTGTGTAATCCGAGAGAACAGTCCCAGATCCCGTGTGTAACCCGAAAGCAGTCCCAGATCCCATCCGTTAATAATCCGAGAGAGCAGTCCCGGATCCCATGTGTAATCCGATAGAGCAGTCCCAGATCCCATCCGTTAATAATCCGAGAGAGCAGTCCAGGATCCCATCCGTGTGTAATCCAAGAGCAGTCCCAGATCCCATCCGTTAATAATCCGAGAGAGCAGTCCCGGATCCCGTGTGTAATCCGAGAGAGCAGTCCCAGATCCCGTGTGTAATCCGAGAGAGCTGTCCCGGATCCCATTCGTGTGTAATCCAAGAGAGCAGTCCCGGATCCCACCCGTGTGTAATCTGAGAGAGCACTCACAGATTCTATTAGTGTGTAATCCGAGACAGCAGTCCCGAATCCCATCCGTGTGTAATCCGAGAGACCCGTCCCGGATCTCATTAGTGTGTAATCCAAGAGAGCCATCCCACATCCCACCCGTGTGTAATCCGAGAGAGCCATCCCAGATCCCATCTGTGTGTAATCTGAGAGATCTGTCCAGTTTTTTTTGTATTTTTTTTTTTTTTATTTTTATATGGTTAAAGAATTTTTTTCTTGCACAAGGGAAAACCGGATGCCACATGGTCCAAAAATGGCTGAAAATCTGAATGAAACCTATTCCCCACAGTCACCCCCATGATGTCCGAGTAGGCCATATGTGGAAGGATCGACACTTACCAGCTCGGGGTGGTTGGGAAGGCCACATTTCTTACATGGTTCATCGTCCTCCCCTGGAGCGCCATTCTCCTTCTCATCTTCTGACCCCTCCTCCGAATCTTCCTCGCTATCAGACTCCTCTGTTTCCTCCTCGGTGGAGGATTTACGTTTGCGCCGGGATCGGCAGAGGGTCCAGCGTGTCCTTCGCCCTGGTCTGGGTTTCTGTGAAGAGATGGGTAAAATTAAAGGAGAATGCAGAGGCTAAAGCTTTCAACCTCGGTCCGGGTAGGACTTTGCTTCACAGCCCTCGATACGAGACGCCCATAACCAAAGTTTAGAAAGTCATGTATGGATGGCGTTTTTTCCAGTTTAAGTCTGGATCCTTATGACAACCGTACCTGTGCTGTCATCAGACCCCTCAGCTTTGTTATAGGGTCTCCAAAAACACCATCCATATCAATAGTAACACAAACCTGACTGTTCTGTCTCCGACATCTAATTCACAACCTTTGATATTTCCAATGATGTATTGAGAATATATAGGATGTTCAGTTTTCTATAGATTATATTGTCTTCATTGTTTCTGGCTCCATCTAGTGGCCAGAGTCATAACCGCAGTGTTATTCTATTTTACTTTCATTTTTGCTTCAATTTTCCCTCCGTTTACAATGTATTCTGGGAAGGTTTGCAAGGCACCCTGGTAAGTTTTGCAAAGGATGATGGTTAGTCCAGCCCCCATTTTCCCTCCAGTTCTCCATTTTCTCTCAGCCTGAATCCTGGAAACATCTCATTTCTATTCTCCCCTTGTGACAGCATCGCTGGTAAGCAGAAGTGCTTCCTGTGTAATTCCTGTCTCAGATCAGCCTCCTCAGTTAGTTTCCCCCTCCTCAGCTAGTAGTGCAGATGTTGATTCTTAATGTGTTATGCATGATATGTATCCCTGATGTACCCTGTATTGACTCAGTGTATGTACCGTATTTTTCGGACTATAAGACGCACCAGACCATAAGACGCACCCCAATTTTTAGAAGGAAAATAGGGAAAAAAATAATGTGTCAAATGGGGGTCTGTCTTACAGTCCGAATTCAGCTTACCTGGGAAGGGATCCGGCACAGGTGGAGGAGTGGTCATAGGGGTCATTCAGTGGTCCAGGCTCGTGCGGTGGCGGCTCTGTGCTGGGGCAGGTTGGTTGTGCTGGAGCAGCTGGGCTATACTGGGGCAGGTGGGCTGTGCTGGGGCAGCTGGGCTCGTGCTGGGGCAGCTGGGCTCGTGCTGGGGCAGCTGGGCTCGTGCTGGGGCAGCTGGGCGACTCTCTGTGCTCCGGTGCAGGGGCGGCGGCTCCGCCGGCATTTCCTCCAAGCCCGGAGGCCCCCGCACATCCCTTGCTGGCTGCCGCCATGTTGCGCTGGCCTCCGAGAACATGGACGCCGGGAAGATGGCCGCCGGTCCGGGGACGGCGCATGAGCAGGTTCAGATCTCGTCCCGAGATCTCGAGGGACGAGATTCAAATCTCGGCAACGAGATCTCGTCCCCCGAGCTCTCGGGATGAGATCTGAACCTGCGCATGCGCCATCCCCGGACCGGCGGCCATCTTCCCGGCGTCCATGTTCCCGGAGGCCACCGCAACATGGCGGCGGCCAGCAAGGGATGTGCGGGGGCCTCCGGGCTTGGTGGAAATGCCGGTGGAGCCGTCGCCCCTGCACCGGAGCACAGAGAGCCGCTACCCCTACACCGCAGCACAGCCCGCTGCCACCACCCCACTACAGAGCCCCGCGGCACCCGCACCAGCCATGATCAGAGGTTAGTATATTGCGACCATAAGATGCACCCCCCACTTTCCCCCAAAATTTTGGGGGAAAAAAGTGCATCTTATGGTCCGAAAAATACAGTATATGTTTTATTTGTAGTTTCACCGCATCAATATACCACCACGTTCAATAAAATACAGATTCAACCTACAGTCTCCTTATTGGACCCCGGTATAGCGGTTTAGCTGCCTGTATAAGCTACATGAAGTCTGCTTCAATTAGTGAGGACAGAACACTGACACTAGTTGAGCAAGCTTAGGTGTAAACGTTTGTGTGGACCTCATTCCTACCGTTATCCACAGGCCGGCAGTGTTGTCATGGGGACGTGCACCTAGTAGCTTTAGGCCTGTCATTTCTTCTTTTGCCAAAATTTTTGTTTCAGAGAATCAATTTTAACAGCTTGAAGCAACTTTTGTCATCTCTGGATTGAAATCTAATAATATTGCGTATAAGCTCCTATGCAGCCTTGCATTTCCATAGTGACAGACTACAAGCGCACCCAGTGTAGTCTGACCCCACAGTATTGGGCCATTTCTTGCATACGAGCTGTATAAACAAACAGATAGGATTTACCATTTTTCTTTTACAGAAAAAGTTGCTTTTATGTTGGATTATAAAAGATTGCAAGAGTGAATATATTCCTGCAGTTTCCCCCGGGTAACTCACCCTTTTTGTTTTCTGGCTTGACTCTCTCTCAGATTTTTTCTCTTCCTCCATTTCTGGTTTCACACGAGCAGGCGATTCTTCATCATCGCTCTGTTTCTTCTCAGGTTTGCGGGGTTTAACTTCCGAGATCTTCACAGACGGTCGGGAGATCCGAGGAGACCGCCTTAGCCTCCGTCCAATGTTCTCCTCTGCGTCGACATCCTCCGCGTCTTCCACGGGCAGCTCTGGCCTTTTTTTGTTGGAGATGCGGATAGTTAGTTTTAAGCCATCCTTTTGCCTTTCCGACGTCATCTCCTTACCCTCCGAGCCGCTGTTCTCATCTTCTATAGCCGCCTCTTGCTTATTTTTACTTATGAAGGTCAGCGATGGCTTCTCGGGAACTTTCTCCTGATCCGCAGCCTCCTCAACTTTTTCATCTTGCACATCTTTGGACTGCGGAGCCTTTCTCTCGATCAACCTACTCTTGCTCCTTAAAGTGAATGTTTTCTTCTCCTTTACCAGCTCCTTCTTATCAGTCTCTGCTTTCTCAGTAGACGCCGGCTTCTCCTTAACGTCATTGTCTGGTTTCTCTGGATTTTCGCTGGGCTTCCCTTTCCTAGCTGCAGCATTCCTGGAGGAAGATTTTTTGGCTACTGACAATTTTACTTTCGTGACCTTATTTTTTCCATCTTTCACCTTTGATTCACACTCTCTGCCGTCGTCATCCTTGAGATCTTCACCCTTTGTATCCGTAACACCTTGATCTGCCGTCTGTGACCCTTCCTGACATGGCAGGACTTCTTTGGCTGACTCATCAGACTCTTTGATGGTCTCTGCATCCTTTGTGGACTCTTTCTCCTTCGGGGGCATCTTTTCTTTCACAGCACCCACTTTCCCATCATCGACTTTCGATACCGTGGTGCCTTTGCTCGAGTCTTCTTCAGCAGTGTCTACTACAGAAGCAGCTTTTGATGATTCTTGCACAGAGGGCGTAGTTTGGTCATTGCTGACGTCCGTCATACCTTTCTCCAGTCCATCTACCATTTTAGTTTTGCCGTTCTCCTTAAGTTCTTGTAAACTTTTAATAACACTTGAATTTCGCTTCTCGTTTGCAATACCGTTTTCATCCTTTGAGCACTCGATAACGGACTCTCTCGAAGCAGCGGCGCCGTCCTCCACCTGGTCGCCCTTCGTTTTATGCTCTTTATCACTATTCACCTCTCCGTTGACCAGTTGCTTCCCATCAGCAGCAGCTTTCGTACCGTCGTCTTCCGGCTTCCCCTCCTCTTTTTGAAGCAGTTCTTTTGTGGGGGTTTTTGACTTGCAGATCGCCGCTTTAACAGGGCTATCGAAATCATCGGTGAGTTTCAGTTCCCGTTTCTTCAACGGTATCTTAGCCTGTTGGTCATTCTTCATTTTCTCCGTATCCTCCACAGGTTTTTCCACGTGTTCTTCCGCACGCTTGACGATGACTGAAACCTCGGCACGCTCCGGGTCTTGGGGTGACGGGGTCTTTTCGGAGCTCCCTTTTGATTCCTTTAAGTCTTTCAGATCAGTTTTTTCCGCCTTACTCTCGGCTTTTACGGGTTTTATGTTCTCCTTGAAGGAGTCTCTCTCTTTGGCGGTTGGTTTCCCTTCCTCGGTATCTGATGAAGGTTCGGTCTTTATTTCGCTGCTGGTTTTTAGAGGTGTTTCACCCACTGTTTTGCAACTACGGCCGTTTTCGGTCGGAGAGTCACTTGCTTTCTTATTTACCACGTCCGGCTTCTCCTCTTTCGTTTCATCATTCTCCAAAGATTTCTCTAAAAGCCACAAAGAAAAAAAATTAAGAATTGATAGGGAGAAGCAAAGAAACGAAACGCGCGTTGGGGTCCTCCTGTCCACATCTCAGCAAGGTTCGTCTCTGGCACTATATGCACTTTACTTACCTCCATATATTCCTATGGCCAGTATTATTGAATGCTATTTTTTGCTGTCAGGCTATATCTTCTCTTATGCATTACTATTTGTAGGTCTGTGTTTTTGACCACTTATATTGCACTTTTTATCTTATAATTGAGAGATATCTGCTTACTGAATTATTTATATACTTTCTGCCTGGCGGCTATCGTTTATTTACATCTCCATATTTCGTCCTTTTATGGCCAGTTGTTTATATTTTGAACATATGTGATACATGGATTTCATTAATTAATTTGCCTTTTACATACTAAACCTAGTCTGAGTGCGGCATCTAGGTGTCGCCGATTCCCTTTTTCATATTGTTATATATTACTTTTTATTCAAGTTTTGTAAACAATCAAATTTACATGTTTTATTTATTGCTCCCAGGTCCTTTTTTCTTTTCTGGATTTTTGTTGTACTCTTTTGGATGAGCTTTCATGTATTTAGCCTTTTTTGGGGTTTGATTATATATATATATATATATTTTATTATTATCATTTATTGTTATAGCGCCATTTATTCCATGGCGCTTTACATGTGAGGAGGGGTATACATAAAAACAAGTACAATAATGTTAAGCAATACAAGTCATAACTGGTACAGGAGGAGAGAGGACCCTGCCCGCAAAGGCTCACAATCTACAAGGGATGGGTGAGGATACAGTAGGCGAGGGCAGAGCTGGTCGTGCAGCGGTTTGGTGGATCGGTGGTTACTGCAGGTTGCAGGCTTGTCGGAAGAGGTAGGTCTTCAGGTTCTTTTTGAAGGTTTCGATGGTAGGTGAGAGTCTGATATGTTGTGGTAGAGAGTTCCAGAGTATGGGGGATGCGTGGGAGAAATCTTGTATGCGATTGTGGGAAGAGGAGATAAGAAGGGAGTAGAGAAGGAGATCTTGTGAGGATCGGAGGTTGCGTGCAGGAAAATACCGGGAGACGAGGTCACAGATGTATGGAGGAGACAGGTTGTGGATAGCTTTATATGTCATGGTTAGGGTTTTGTACTGGAGTCTCTGGGCAATGGGGAGCCAGTGAAGGGATTGACAGAGGGGAGAAGCTGGGGAATAGCGGGGGGACAGGTGGATTAGTCGGGCAGCAGAGTTTAGAATAGATCAGAGGGGTGCGAGAGTGTTAGAGGGGAGGCCACAGAGCAGGAGGTTGCAGTAGTCAAGGCGAGAGATGATGAGGGCATGGACTAGGGTTTTTGCAGATTTTTGGTTGAGGAATGAACGGACTCATGAAATATTTTTGAGTTGAAGTCGGCAGGAAGTGGAAAGGGCTTGGATATGTGGTTTGAAAAAAAAAGATCAGCGTCGAGGATTACCCCGAGGCAGCGAGCTTGTGGGACTGGGGAGAGTGGGCAGCCATTTACTTTAATGGATAGGTTCGTTGGGGGGGGGGTGTCACATGAGATGGGGGAAAGATGATGAATTCTGTTTTGTCTATGTTAAGTTTCAGAAATCTAGCGGAGAAGGATGAAATAGTGGACATTATATATATATATATATATATATATATATATATATACACACACACACATATATATCTATCTGAGATTGTGTGTGTGTGAGCATGTATCAAGCCATGCCCTCTCGCGGTGGAAAGAGCGGGACGGCCGGTGGAGAGAGCGGGACTGCGGAGGGAGAATGTGGGACAGCAACTGGAGAGTGGGACTGTGAAAGGAGACAGCGTGACGGTGGATGGAAGGCTGGGCTGAGGAGAGAGACAGCGGGGCTGCGGAGCTGCTGAGGGAGAGAGCGGGACGGTGGATGGAGAGCGCGGGATGGTATATATCACCTGTGGCTGAAACGATTATATATCTATCTATATATACAGTGTCTACAAGTAGTATTCAACCCCCTGCAGATTTAGCAGGTTTACACATTCGGAATTAACTTGGCATTGTGACATTTGGACTGTAGATCAGCCTGGAAGTGTGAAATACACTGCAGCAAAAAAGAATGTTATTTCTTTGTTTAATTTTTTTTTAAATTGTGAAAAGTTTATTCAGAGGGTCATTTATTATTCAACCCCTCAAACCACCAGAATTCTGTTTGGTTCCCCTAAAGTATTAAGAAGTATTTCAGGCACAAAGAACAATGAGCTTCACATGTTTGGATTAATTATCTCTTTTTCCAGCCTTTTCTGACTATTTAAGACCCTCCCCAAACTTGTGAACAGCACTCATACATGGTCAACATGGGAAAGACAAAGGAGCATTCCAAGGCCATCAGAGACAAGATCGTGGAGGGTCACAAGGCTGGCAAGGGGTACAAAACCCTTTCCAAGGAGTTGGGCCTACCTGTCTCCACTGTTGGGAGCATCATCCGGAAGTGGAAGGCTTATGGAACTACTGTTAGCCTTCCACGGCCTGGACAGCCTTTGAAAGTTTCCTCCCGTGCCGAGGCCAGGCTTGTCCGAAGAGTCAAGGCTAACCCAAGGACAACAAGGAAGGCGCTCCGGGAAGATCTCATGGCAGTGGGGACATTGGTTTCAGTCAATACCATAAGTAACGTACTCCACCGCAATGGTCTCCGTTCCAGACGAGCCCGTAAGGTACCTTTACTTTCAAAGCGTCATGTCAAGGCTCGTCTACAGTTTGCTCATGATCACTTGGAGGACTCTGAGACAGACTGGTTCAAGGTTCTCTGGTCTGATGAGACCAAGATCGAGATCTTTGGTGCCAACCACACACGTGACGTTTGGAGACTGGATGGCACTGCATACGACCCCAAGAATACCATCCCTACAGTCAAGCATGGTGGTGGCAGCATCATGCTGTGGGGCTGTTTCTCAGCCAAGGGGCCTGGCCATCTGGTCCGCATCCATGGGAAGATGGATAGCACGGCCTACCTGGAGATTTTGGCCAAGAACCTCCGCTCCTCCATCAAGGATCTTAAGATGGGTCGTCATTTCATCTTCCAACAAGACAACGACCCAAAGCACACAGCCAAGAAAACCAAGGCCTGGTTCAAGAGGGAAAAAATCAAGGTGTTGGAGTGGCCTAGTCAGTCTCCTGACCTTAACCCAATTGAAAACTTGTGGAAGGAGCTCAAGATTAAAGTCCACATGAGACACCCAAAGAACCTAAATAACTTGGAAAAGATCTGCATGGAGGAGTGGGCCAAGATAACTCCAGAGACCTGTGCCGGCCTGATCAGGTCTTATAATAGACGATTATTAGCTGTAATTGCAAACAAGGGTTATTCCACAAAATATTAAACCTAGGGGTTGAATAATAATTGACCCACACTTTTATGTTTAAAATTTATTAAAATTTAACTGAGCAACATAACTTTTTGGTTTGTAAGATTTATGCATCTGTTAATAAATCCTGCTCTTGTGTGAAGTTTGAAGGCTCTAACTTATTTGCATCTTATCAAACCTGCTAAATCTGCAGGGGGTTGAATACTACTTGTAGGCACTGTATATCCATGAGAGTCTATCAAAACGTTGCACCTATTCCAAAATAGTATAAAGACATCAGCTGAGAGCGCAAAGAATAAGCCTTCATACAGTCAAATGTTACATGTCACGGAAAATGGCAACATATAAATATAACGTATTTTCCGCTTTGTAAGACGCACTTTTTTCCCCCAAAATTGAGGGGAAAAAGGGGGTGCGTCTTACAAAGAGGATATACCTTTGCGCTGCCGCTGAGGGTACTTGCCGCGGTACTCTGTGCGCTGATGCTGCCGCTGCGCTGTCTGCTGGTTCTTACCGCCACCGCCGCGCTCCTGTCTCCTCTTTCAGCGCTGAAATCTCATCTCCCGAGATTTCAGTGCCGAGATGTCCATCTGCGCATGCGCGGCGGCCATTTTCCAGGAAGAAAGACACAGGAAAGCAGGCATGGAGCGGCAGAGACCCCCCACGCTGAATGGGACAGAGCGCGGCGATGGCGGCAAACACCGGGGGACAGGAGCGCGGCGGTGGCAGTAAGAACCGGGGGACAGAGAGCGGCGGTGGCAGTAAGAACTGGGGGAGAGCGCGGCGGTGGCGGTAAGAACCGGGGGACAGAGCGCGGCAGTGGTGGCAAGCACTGGGGGACAGAGTGCAGCGGTGGTGGCAAGCAGGCACCGGGGGACAGAGAATGGCGGTGGTGGCAAGCATCAGGGGACAGAGGGCGGCGGCAGTATCAGACACCGGTAGCGGCACGCTGCACATCAAAACACCCCCTCATCCCAGCAGCAATGTCCCACTCCGGCCTCCTCCATCACCACCCCTGGTAAGCAATAAGACGCATGGATTATAGGATGCACCACCATTTTATTAAAAAAAAAGTTTTTTTCCTATTTTTCCTCATCAAAATTTGGGGTGTGTCTTATAATCCGGAGCGTCTTATAAAGCGAAAAATACGGTATATATACATTTTCCAATTTATTTTTTTAATACAAAGCTTCTGAATTTTTTTAATTACTTAAGAAAAAAAACAACAACAAAAACTATACTTGTTTGGTATCGGCATAAATGTAGACTTGGAGAATGTTATTGCCAGGTCAGTTTTACCATATAATGATCATAAATAAAAATAAATGTGGACTTGCACTTTTTGGGGGAATTTCGCTGCACTTTTCCCCCACTTTTCTAGTCCATCACATGATAAAATGAAAGGGGTCATTCAAAAGTACAACTCGTCTCGCAAAGAAACAAGTCCCAAACAGCCATGTGAAAAATAAAAAAAATTGTAGCTCTTGGATGAAATTGGTCATGGTGGGAAGGGGTTAAGAGGACTTGTGTTTTTGCAGGACGACTTGCTGTATTGAATAACCGCATTAATTTTACCCCACATTGTACAGAATTAAAAAAAAGGAAATAAAAACAAATGCAGCAAAATTCAGCTCTTGTTTCGGGGTTTCGCTTTTGTAGCGTTCACTTTACGGTAAAAACGACCTGGTAACAAGATCGTCCAGGTCACTATGATTATGATGATACCAAACTTGTGATTTTTTTTATTTTTTTTTTTATTTCAGTGATAAAAAATATTTGTAAATAAAAAACCACACCCATAACCATATTGTTAGTGACTGCCAAGAGGCGATTCTAGCCATCTGCTTTTTGACATTTAGTATATCGCTCGAATAATTTTACGTACTTTTAGACACGGGGATACCAAATGTGTTTATCTTTATTGGGGGAGAGGGGGCGAATTGAATCTTCATACTTTTTGAAACTTACGTTTTATTTTTTTCAGCTCCATTAGGGAACTTTACCGTGTGATCATCTGATTCCTTACATTATATACTGGAGAACTACAGCATTGCAGTATATAGCAAAATCACAGTTCTGCTCTGAAGCTCAGCATTTGGCGGAGGAGAACCAAGATGGCAGTTATGGGGCCTTCAGCATTGATTTCAATAGGAAGTGTAATGCTTCGTTTCACCTGTAGAGGCACTGTAGGGGTATTGAACCCTGGTGCTCTGATTCCCTAGATTCCAGAGGCAGGACCCCCTGCGATCCGCTCATTGTTGGAGGCTGCCATATATCGCCTGTAGCAAATCTTCGACAAGTGAATAAACTTCAGCTTGAGAAGAGCCATCAATGATCTCATTACTGAACATTTCTCCCAAGTATCTGGGGAAATTATTACAGAGCCGCGAGTAACAATACTACATACCCCCTTCCTCCTCTTTTTTAACATCATCATCTGGATTAGGATTTTGAGATGAATTTTCTTCTGGCTCAGGTTTCTTCAGTAACGCGGGATCTATTTGTGCTTTCAGAAGTTCCAGGATCTCTGCCAAGTCGTTCCTGGACCTACAAGAGAAGAGAAACAGAAGAGATGAAAGTACGGTACACTATTAGGCTAGTTTCAGATTAGCGTTTCTGGGCGCAGCGCAGGGCCGCCGCTAAGCCCCGCCCCCTCCTGTCATCTCCTCCTCCAATCGCATGACTGTGCATGCGATCAGCGTACCCTATACTTAGCGTCGGGTGCGCTGATCGTGTGCTGGTCTGATTTTGCTGGCGCTGCGCCCAGCGCACAAAAACGCGCTGTGTTGCATTTTTGTGCACTGGGCGCAGCGCCAGCAAAATCAGACCAGCGCACCTGACGCTAAGTATAGGGTATGCTGATCGCATGCAGCGATCGGAGGAGGAGATGACAGGAGGGGGCACGCGGCAGGGGCTTAGCGGCGGCCCTGCGCCCAGAAACGCTAGTCTGAAACTAGCCTTAGATACTGAACATGAGGGGTTAATGTTATAAAGTGCAAAGTACATACTGCAGAATCATGGCCTGTATTATACTCCAGAGCTGCACTCACTATTCTGCTGGTGCAGTCACTGTGTACATAACATTACATTACTGATCCTGAGTTACATCCTGTATTATACCCCAGAACTGCACTCACTATTCTGCTGGTGCAGTCACTGTGTACATACATTACATTACTGATCCTGAGTTACATCCTGTATTATAACGCAGAGCTGCACTCACTATTCTGCTGGTGCAGTCACTGTGTGCATACATTACATTACTGATCCTGAGTTACATCCTGTATTATACCCCAGAGCTGCACTCACTATTCTGCTGGTGCAGTCACTGTGTACATCCATTACATTACTGATCCTGAGTTACATCCTGTATTATACCCCAGAGCTGCACTCACTATTCTGCTGGTGCAGTCGCTGTGTACATACATTACTGATCCAGAGTTATATCCTGTATTATACTCCAGAGCTGCACTCACTATTCTGCTGGTACAGTCACTGTGTACGTACATTACTGATCCTGAGTTACATCCTGTATTATACTCCAGAGCTGCACTCACTATTCTGCTGGTGCAGTCACTGTGTACATACATTACTGATCCTGAGTTACATCCTGTATTATACCCCAGAGCTGCACTCACTCTTCTGCTGGTGCAGTCACTGTGTACATACATTACTGATCCTGAGTTACATCCTGTATTATACTCCAGAGCTGCACTCACCATTCTGCTAGTGAAGTCATGGTGTACATACATTACATTACTGATCCTGAGTTACATCCTGTATTATACTCCAGAGCTGCACTCACTATTCTGTTGGTGCAGTCACTGTGTACATACATTACATTACTGATCCTGAGTTACATCCTGTATTATACCCCAGAGCTGCACTCACTATTCTGCTGGTGCAGTCGCTGTGTACATACATTACATTACTGATCCTGAGTTACATCCTGTATTATACCCCAGAGCTGCACTCACTATTCTGCTGGTGCAGTCGCTGTGTACATACATTACTGATCCAGAGTTATATCCTGTATTATACTCCAGAGCTGCACTCACTATTCTGCTGGTACAGTCACTGTGTACGTACATTACTGATCCTGAGTTACATCCTGTATTATACTCCAGAGCTGCACTCACTATTCTGCTGGTGCAGTCACTGTGTACATACATTACTGATCCTGAGTTACATCCTGTATTATACCCCAGAGCTGCACTCACTCTTCTGCTGGTGCAGTCACTGTGTACATACATTACTGATCCTGAGTTACATCCTGTATTATACTCCAGAGCTGCACTCACCATTCTGCTAGTGAAGTCATTGTGTACATACATTACATTACTGATCCTGAGTTACATCCTGTATTATACCCCAGAGCTGCACTCACTATTCTGCTGGTGCAGTCACTGTTTACATACATTACATTACTGATCCTGAGTTACATCCTGTATTATAACGCAGAGCTGCACTCACTATTCTGCTGGTGCAGTCACTGTGTACATACTTTACATTACTGATCCTGAGTTACATCCTGTATTATACCCCAGAACTGCACTCACTATTCTGCTGGTGCAGTCACTGTGTACATACATTACATTACTGATCCTGAGTTACATCCTGTATTATACCCCAGAACGGCACTCACTATTCTGCTGGTGCAGTCACTGTGTACATACATTACATTACTGATCCTGAGTTACATCCTGTATTATAACGCAGAGCTGCACTCACTATTCTGCTGGTGCAGTCACTGTGTACATACCTTACATTACTGATCCTGAGTTACATCCTGTATTATACCCCAGAACGGCACTCACTATTCTGCTGGTGCAGTCACTGTGTGCATACATTACATTACTGATCCTGAGTTACATCCTGTATTATACCCCAGAGCTGCACTCACTATTCTGCTGGTGCAGTCACTGTGTGCATACATTACATTACTGATCCTGAGTTACATCCTGTATTATACCCCAGAGCTGCACTCACTATTCTGCTGGTGCAGTCGCTGTGTACATACATTACTGATCCAGAGTTATATCCTGTATTATACTCCAGAGCTGCACTCACTATTCTGCTGGTACAGTCACTGTGTACGTACATTACTGATCCTGAGTTACATCCTGTATTATACTCCAGAGCTGCACTCACTATTCTGCTGGTGCAGTCACTGTGTACATACATTACTGATCCCGAGTTACATCCTGTATTATACCCCAGAGCTGTACTCACTCTTCTGCTGGAGCAGTCACTGTGTACATACATTACTGATCCTGAGTTACATCCTGTATTATACTCCAGAGCTGCACTCACCATTCTGCTAGTGAAGTCACTGTGTACATACATTACATTACTGATCCTGAGTTACATCCTGTATTATACTCCAGAGCTGCACTCACTATTCTGTTGGTGCAGTCACTGTGTACATACATTACTGATCCTGAGTTACATCCTGTATTATACCCCAGAGCTGCACTCACTATTCTGCTGGTGCAGTCACTGTGTACATACATTACATTACTGACCCTGAGTTACATCCTGTATTATACTCCAGAGCTGCACTCACTATTCTGCTGGTTCAGTCACTGTGTACATATATTACATTACTGATCCTGAGTTACATCCTGTATTATACTCCAGAGCTGCACTCACTATTCTGCTGGTGCAGTCACTGTGTACATACATTACTGATCCTGAGTTACATCCTGTATTATACCCCAGAGCTGCACTCACTATTCTGCTGGTGCAGTCACTGTGTACATACATTACATTACTGATCCTGAGTTACATCCTGTATTATACCCCAGAGCTGCACTCACTATTCTGCTGAAATGTAAATATCGGAGGAAGCTGTGCAGACACTGAATATGCAGGAAGTGTATGTGAAATCTGGAGAGTTCAGAATATATCCAGCCTATAGTACACTGAGGGTCTGAGACTTATTGCTCCCATGTTCTGTCCTCATTCACACCCGCAGCGCACTCTGCACTGACCTGACTATGCACTTCCAGGAGGAGCCGTCCTGGTCATCCTGCTCCTCGATGTACACGCGGATGTTGTGGTCTTGATCCAGTTGATACCAGTACATTAGTCCGTCCTTGTCTCGACCTATGGGCTGGACACGCATAGCGTCCGCCTCTTCTTCATTGATGGCATTCTTAAACTTCAGATTGTCATCAAACTGACACTCGCATAAGTGCTGCAACAAGAGAAGATGTAAGTGGAGCGCCATCCTGTGTCCATGTCATGCTACAGCAGCGCATCCAATATAGTTACATGACCACACTGCCCCTGGACAAAGTTCTGAGGCTACAGCGCCCCCCCAGGTGACTGCACATCTGACAGATGCTCTAATGCAGTCCGGCTCTCCCCTGGTCGCAAAACTACAACTCCCAGCGTGCGTAGAGGGTCTGTAACATAATTTTGCATCACATCCTCATGTTTTTAAAGAGCCTTTCTGTTCTTATGTGATCTCTCTCATACACTAATGGCCCGCACATCTGCAAGAACACAAACTTATCCAAGGTTCCTATTCACTGGAAGTAAGCAAAGGAGGATATCAAAGTTGCCCAAATAGGGGTTTTTGTTGTTGTTGTTTTTCAAAACTGGGCAGGAATGTGCTGTACAAACATTATTCCTGACCAAATCCCCAACTTCATTTACTGAAATGCAGCCCCAAACTTGCAGGACCCTCCATCGCGATTCTTTGTTTCTGGAGACCCTCATTATTGTGCTGCTCATTAGCCGTTCCGAGAACAAACTGCCTCCTGCTACAACCAAATCTCTCACCTTGCGTCTCCTCCATCCAGAGACCTGCTGACATTGTTCTGCACCCTAGTTCCTATATTTTCATGCGTAGTTGAAAGTTTTGTTTGTGGTCACATTACTTCCATGAAGATCACTTCTGGCCAGACTTCTCCAAACATTAGCTGCATTCCACTGGTTGCTACCTGTTCTGAGCTGATGGCACTGCTGGACATCTTCTGATTTATAAAAGGAAGTGAGCATGATGTGTCTTTCAGCTGCTGCACTAAGTTTCCTTGGCCGAACTCTTCGATCCTCAACGTTGCCCATTTTTTGGGGCTTTTCAAAAGACCTTGGTCAGACTGAAACTCAGTCTGGTGTGAAATCTTTGTCTGGGAGAGACCTTGGTGATGCAGTGCAACTAACTAGTCTTGTTGCTGTGACATGAGACCGTCTTTCACAACCTCACCTTTGCACCAGAGTTTGACTGTTCCTCACCCAGTTTTGAGCCTTTTTACACAGCTGTTTCTATTTAATAAATGTGTTTCAACCTACAAAATGATCATTTTCATTCATTTGATGTAAGTAGTTCTTAACACACCTCTCTATAGTCCTACAAAATCCCTCAGTGCAAATGTACCAAGGAGAATTAGATAAAGGCAAAGGGCAAATATTTATGGGATTTTGTTAATTGTTAAAAATAACTTAACACATTTTTTTATCACTTATTCTGGTGACCATTTAGTTGTTTTCCAGGACTATCCTCAGGGGAGGCATCAATGGAAGCCACACACCCCAGGACCCTGACTGACTACAAGCCAATAACCATGCCACATCACTGAGCCCACCCTGAAGACCTCCATAAGCACTGACCTTCAGCATGCCCACTTTACACTCCACGTCCATCTCCTGGTAGCCCTTCTTCTCCATCTCCCAGGCCCATGTGCTGTTGTAGTCCCGACATAGCTGGAGATTACAAATGGCGGCGGTTACACACAACTCTAAAAACATCCTCAAAGCCTTAAGGGGAATCTGTCAGCAGGATTTCACCCCCCAACCCAAACTATTTATATGCTCATGTAGCTCTTTCAAAGACAAGTCCAGCAATACCTTTACATAGCCGGTCCTTCCTCTGTTACTGAGAAATCAGCGTTTCAATTAATAAGCAAATGAGGCCAAAGAGCTACGGTAGATCTGAAGCCTCTGTCACTCCAGCTCTAATCCCCACTTCCTCCTGCTCAATGTGGCATTTGATTTTTTATTTTCCTTTTGGAGGACATACGATGTTTGAATCACTTATTTATTGAATATTTGGAATTGGCCATTTTTCTTCCATTCATCGTATGGGTTAAACACTGGAGTATTTTATTAGTTTGGCCATTTGCACATGCTGTAAAATATGTCAATTTTTTTTTTCCACATTAGGGCAAATTGTCGGAGATAAAATCTTCATATTTTTCAATTTTTTTAACATTTTTAATTAGTTTTCGTAGGGGAAGTGATCCTGCGATCACTTGATCACCCATGAAATAATAGAGTATTGCAAAAATTACAATATCCTACAAAGCCAGGAGATTTCATATGGCCTCGGCTGCTGCGGCACTCACGTTGCATGGGGTGGCAATGGCCATCGGAAGTGACATCTCCCATGTTAAAGCCTTTTAAAATACCGCTGTTACACTTGATAAGAGTATTTAAAGAGTTAATGTGGCGCAAAATCCGATCGTGTCAATCAGGGCTGTGGAGTCGGTAAGCCAAACCTGCGACTCAGACTCCTCAATTTCCCTTACACCGACTCCGACTCCCACATATATTGCTTATATTTAAGTGAAAAATGTATTGTAGTACAATGTGAACATCAGACATTTAATCATTTCTATGATCCAATAATCAAGATATTTAGATAGAACATAATATCTATTTATTGGAATACAACTTTAGAACACAAAGAACTAATTGTAAATATGTAATACACTGTATACATGTACACGGTACAGACCAAAGTTTGGACACACCTTCTCATTCAAAGAGTTTTCTTTATTTTCATGACTATGAAAATTGTAGATTCACTCTGAAGGCATCAAAACTATGAATTAACACATGTGGAATTATATAATTAACAAAAAAGTGTGAAACAACTGAAAATATGTCTTATATGCTAGGATCTTCAAAGTAGCCACCTTTTGCTTTGATTACTGCTTTGCACACTCTTGGCATTCTCTTGATGAGCTTCAAGAGGTAGTCATCGGAAATGGTGTTCCAACAGTCTTGGAGGAGTTCCCAGAGATGCTTAGCACTTGTTGGCCCTTTTGCCTTCACTCTGCGGTCCAGCTCACCCCAAACCATCTCGATTGGGTTCAGGTCTGGTGACTGTGGAGGCCAGGTCATCTGGCGTAGCACCCCATCACTCTCCTTCTTGGTCAAATAGCCCTTACACAGCCTGGGGGTGTGTTTGAGGCCATTGTCCTGTTGAAAAATAAATGATGGTCCAACTAAACACAAACCGGATGGAATAGCATGCCGCTGCAAGATGCTGTGGTAGCCATGTTGGTTCAGTATGCCTTCAATTTTGAATAAATCCCCAACAGTGTCACCAGCAAAGCACCCCCACACCATCTCACCTCCTCCTCCATGCTTCACGGTGGGAACCAGGCATGTAGAGTCCATCCGTTCACCTTTTCTGCGTCGCACAACGACACGGTGGTTGGAACCAAAGATCTCAAATTTGGACTCATCAGACCAAAGCACAGATTTCCACTGGTCTAATGTCCATTCCTTGTGTTCTTTAGCCCAAACAAGTCTCTTCTGCTTGTGGCCTGTCCTTAGCAGTGGTTTCCTAGCAGCTATTTTACCATGAAGACCTGCTGCACAAAGTCTCCTCTTAACAGTTGTTGTAGAGATGTGTCTGCTGCTAGAACTCTGTGTGGCATTGACCTGGTCTCTAATCTGAGCTGCTGTTAACCTGCGATTTCTGAGGCTGGTGACTCGGATGAACTTATCCTCCGCAGCAGAGGTGACTCTTGGTCTTCCTTTCCTGGGCCGGTCCTCATGTGAGCCAGTTTCTTTGTAGCGCTTGATGGTTTTTGCCACTGCACTTGGGGACACTTTCAAAGTTTTCCCAATTTTTCGGACTGACTAACCTTCATTTCTTAAAGTAATGATGGACACTCATTTTTCTTTACTCAGCTGCTTTTTTCTTGCCATAATACAAATTCTAACAGTCTATTCAGTAGGACTATCAGCTGTGTATCCACCAGACTTCTGCACAACAACTGATGGTCCCAACCTCATTTATAAGGCAAGAAATTCCACTTATTAAACCTGACAGGTCACACCAGTGAAAACCATTTCCGATGACTACCTCTTGAAGCTCATCAAGAGAATGCCAAGAGTGTGCAAAGCAGTAATCAAAGCAAAAGGTGGCTACTTTGAAGAACCTAGAATATAAGACATATTTTCAGTTGTTTCACACTTTTTTGTTAATTATATAATTCCACATGTGTTAATTCATGGCTTTGATGCCTTCAGAGTGAATCTACAATTTTCATAGTCATGAAAATAAAGAAAACACTTTGATTGAGGTGTGTCCAAACTTTTGGTCTGTACTGTGTGTGTATGTATGTATATACACACAGTTGTGGCCAAAAGTATTGACACCCCTGCAATTCTGTCAGATAATACTCAGTTTCTTCCTGAAAATGATTGCAATCACAAATTCTTTGGTATTATTATCTTCATTTAATTTGTCGTAAATGAAAAAAAAACACAAAAGAGAATGAAGCAAAAAGCAAAACATTAATCATTTCACACAAAACTCCAAAAATGGGCCAGACAAAAGTATTGGCACCCTCAGCCTAATACTTGGTTGCACAACCTTTAGCCAAAATAACTGCGACCAACCGCTTCCGGTAACCATCAATGAGTTTCTTACAATGCTCTGCTGGAATTTTAGACCATTCTTCTTTGGCAAACTGCTCCAGGTCCCTGATATTTGAAGGGTGCCTTCTCCAAACTGCCATTTTTAGATCGCTCCACAGGTTTTCTATGGGATTCAGGTCTGGACTCATTGCTGGCCACCTTAGAAGTCTCCAGTGCTTTCTCTCAAACCATTTTCTAGTGCTTTTTGAAGTGTGTTTTGGGTCATTGTCCTGCTGGAAGACACATGACCTCTGAGGGAAACCCAGCTTTCTCACACTGGGCCCTACATTATGCTGCAAAATTTGTTGGTAGTCTTCAGACTTCATAATGCCATGCACACGGTCAAGCAGTCCAGTGCCAGAGGCAGCAAAGCAACCCCAAAACATCAGGGAACTTCTGCCATGTTTGACTGTAGGGACCGTGTTTTTTTCTTTGAATGCCTCTTTTTTCTCCTGTAAACTCTATGTTGATGCCTTTGCCCAAAAAGCTCTACTTTGGTCTCATCTGACCAGAGAACATTCTTCCAAAACATTTTAGGCTTTTTCAGGTACGTTTTGGCAAACTCCAGCCAGGCTTTTTTATGTCTCGGGGTAAGAAGTGGGGTCTTCCTGGGTCTCCTACCATACAGTCCCTTTACATTCAGACGCCGACGGATAGTACGGGTTGACACTGTTGTACCCTCGGACTGCAGGGCAGCTGGAACTTGTTTGGATGTTAGTCGAGGTTCTTTATCCAACATCTGCACAATCTTGCGTTGAAATCTCTTGTCAATTTTTCTTTTCCGTCCATATCTAGGGAGGTTAGCCACAGTGCCATGGTCTTTAAACTTCTTGATGACACTGCGCACAGTAGACACAGAAACATTCAGGTCTTTGGAGATGGACTTGTAGCCTTGAGATTGCTCATGCTTCCTCACAATTTGGTTTCTCAAGTCCTCAGACAGTTCTTTGGTCTCATTTCTTTTCTCCATGCTCAATGTGGTACACACAAGGACACAGGATAGAGGTTGAGTCAACTTTAATCCATGTCAACTGGCTGCAAGTGTGATTTAGTTATTGCCAACACCTGTTAGGTGCCACAGGTAAGTTACAGGTGCTGCTAATTACACAAATTAGAGAAGCATCACATGATTTTTCGAACAGTGCCAATACTTTTGTCCACCCTCTTTTTTATGTTTGGTGTGGAATTATATCCAATTTGGCTTTAGGACAATTCTTTTTGTGTTTTTTCATTTAAGACAAATTAAATGAAGATAATAATACCAAAGAATTTGTGTTTGCAATCATTTTCAGGAAGAAACTGAGTATTATTTGACAGAATTGCAGGGGTGTCAATACTTTTGGCCACAACTGTGTATATATATATATATATATATATATATATATATATATATATATATATACACACATACACACACTATGACTTATCTCGGCTAAGATAAAGCCTAGATCCTCAGGCTACATTCACACTATGGGCGTAGCCAGGATCAAACCTGGGGGGGGGCAGAACCTCATACTTGCACACCTCAGCTGCTGCAGAACCTCATACTTCACACCCCTACACTTGAAAATAAAGCCTGCACCTTAAGAAGATGTGGTGGTGAATGCAGTCTATCTATTCCAACTATCAGTTGATGTTGATGTTACTGAAGACGAGCAATGCCTGTCCTGGGCGTCCTTTTGGGCAGCTATGAGGTGTCCCTGACTGGTGCTAAAAAAAAAAGAGTGTTAGTCTGTGTACTACCCGGCTTTCATTCTTTTTGGTACAGATATGATATGGAGACAGATATGGATAGATGGATATATAGATAGATGAGCAGATTAGAAATCTGCTCTATTGAAAACATTATCTATGAGCTCAAAAACCTTTCAGGTGATGCGGTTTTTTAAAAATCTGATCGGCTTTTGCAACTGAAAAACGTATCCTCAAAAAACGCAGGAAAAACGCTGTGTGTGAATGTAGCCTTAGATCAGGAATAGAACAGCCATTTATAGGGCATTTCATAACTTTCCCAAATTCCTATGAAAAAATATTCAGCATATTCTGCATTGAACTACTGTACCCAATTTATTATATATTTTAGGAGTCGGAGTCGGACCATTTTATACCGACTCCAACTCCACCAAAAAGAGCTCCGACTCTGACTCCACAGCCCTGGTGCCAATTACCATCAGGTCCCAGCTGTGTTGGTCACAGCTGACACTTTACCACAATAGAAGGCGATCCTCTTGAGCGGAGCAGTCTGACCTAACTGCACCGATACATTGCAACAAAACATCACAACAAAGACTGGCTACAACTGTGACAAACCTTCAGCTGCGAGAACCACTGTAACGACAACCACAATTCCCGCAATAAGTTGGGCCGCTGTGTACAATGTAAAGAAATCAAGAATGCAATGATTTGGAAATCTCTTATCGCCATATTTCACTGAACAGATCAGGAGGTGAATATTGGTCAGTTTTCCATGTCATTTGAAAAAAAAAAAATCTCATTTAGAAATTGATGGCATCTAAATCTCAAAAAAAGTTGTAACTGTTAATAAAAAGATGGAAAAGTAGGAAATACTAATAAAAACAGCTGGAGGGTGAATATCCAAGAATAAAAAGAGTGTGTTAGAGAGGCAGAGTCTCCCAGAAGCAAAGATGGTCAGAGGTCACCAATCTATGAACAACTGAGGCTAAAGTTTGTGGGAAAATTTTAGAAAAATGTTACTGAACGCGAAATATCAAAGACTTTGACTATTCATCAGGACATAATATAAAAGTATTCAGAGATTCTGGAGAAATCCATGTGCACAAGGGATCAGGCCGAAGGTCAATATTGGATACTGGTGATCTGTGAGCCATCAGGGGTCACTGCATTAAATACAGGCAGAATCCGGGGAGCAAATCAGGAATACATCCAGATGTCATTGTCTGATCACAGGTCTCCGTGCAATCCACAAATGCAAGTTACAGCTCTATTGTGTAAAGAAGAAGCAAAATATCAGCACAATTCAAGGAAATCCATCTTCTATGGGCCAAAGCTCATTTATAATAGTCTGAGGCAACAGAAAACTGTGGCCAGATGCATCAAAATGTGAAATTCTTTATGGAAACCACGAATGTTGTGTCCTGAGAACTCAGGAGGAGAGGGGCCGCCCAGCTCGTCGCCGAGGAGAGGGGCCGCCCAACTCGTCGCCGAGGAGAGGGGCCGCCCAACTATGTTCTATGGGATTCAGGTCTGGACTCATTGCTGGCCACCTTAGAAGTCTCCAGTGCTTTCTCTCAAACCATTTTCTAGTGCTTTTTGAAGTGTGTTTTGGGTCATTGTCCTGCTGGAAGACACATGACCTCTGAGGGAAACCCAGCTTTCTCACACTGGGCCCTACATTATGCTGCAAAATTTGTTGGTAGTCTTCAGACTTCATAATGCCATGCACACAGTCAAGCAGTCCAGTGCCAGAGGCAGCAAAGCAACCCCAAAACATCAGGGAACTTCTGCCATGTTTGACTGTAGGGACCGTGTTTTTTTCTTTGAATGCCTCTTTTTTCTCCTGTAAACTCTATGTTGATGCCTTTGCCCAAAAAGCTCTACTTTGGTCTCATCTGACCAGAGAACATTCTTCCAAAACATTTTAGGCTTTTTCAGGTACGTTTTGGCAAACTCCAGCCAGGCTTTTTTATGTCTCGGGGTAAGAAGTGGGGTCTTCCTGGGTCTCCTACCATACAGTCCCTTTACATTCAGACGCCGACGGATAGTACGGGTTGACACTGTTGTACCCTCGGACTGCAGGGCAGCTGGAACTTGTTTGGATGTTAGTCGAGGTTCTTTATCCAACATCTGCACAATCTTGCGTTGAAATCTCTTGTCAATTTTTCTTTTCCGTCCATATCTAGGGAGGTTAGCCACAGTGCCATGGTCTTTAAACTTCTTGATGACACTGCGCACAGTAGACACAGAAACATTCAGGTCTTTGGAGATGGACTTGTAGCCTTGAGATTGCTCATGCTTCCTCACAATTTGGTTTCTCAAGTCCTCAGACAGTTCTTTGGTCTCATTTCTTTTCTCCATGCTCAATGTGGTACACACAAGGACACAGGATAGAGGTTGAGTCAACTTTAATCCATGTCAACTGGCTGCATGTGTGATTTAGTTATTGCCAACACCTGTTAGGTGCCACAGGTAAGTTACAGGTGCTGCTAATTACACAAATTAGAGAAGCATCACATGATTTTTCGAACAGTGCCAATACTTTTGTCCACCCTCTTTTTTATGTTTGGTGTGGAATTATATCCAATTTGGCTTTAGGACAATTCTTTTTGTGTTTTTTCATTTAAGACAAATTAAATGAAGATAATAATACCAAAGAATTTGTGTTTGCAATCATTTTCAGGAAGAAACTGAGTATTATTTGACAGAATTGCAGGGGTGTCAATACTTTTGGCCACAACTGTGTGTGTATATATATATATATATATATATATATATACACACACATACACACACTATGACTTATCTCGGCTAAGATAAAGCCTAGATCCTCAGGCTACATTCACACTATGGGCGTAGCCAGGATCAAACCTGGGGGGGGGGCAGAACCTCATACTTGCACACCTCAGCTGCTGCAGAACCTCATACTTCACACCCCTACACTTGAAAATAAAGCCTGCACCTTAAGAAGATGTGGTGGTGAATGCAGTCTATCTATTCCAACTATCAGTTGATGTTGATGTTACTGAAGACGAGCAATGCCTGTCCTGGGCGTCCTTTTGGGCAGCTATGAGGTGTCCCTGACTGGTGCTAAAAAAAAAAGAGTGTTAGTCTGTGTGCTATCCGGCTTTCATTCTTTTTGGTACAGATATGATATGGAGACAGATATGGATAGATGGATATATAGATAGATGAGCAGATTAGAAATCTGCTCTATTGAAAACATTATCTATGAGCTCAAAAACCTTTCAGGTGATGCGGTTTTTTAAAAATCTGATCGGCTTTTGCAACTGAAAAACGTATCCTCAAAAAACGCAGGAAAAACGCTGTGTGTGAATGTAGCCTTAGATCAGGAATAGAACAGCCATTTATAGGGCATTTCATAACTTTCCCAAATTCCTATGAAAAAATATTCAGCATATTCTGCATTGAACTACTGTACCCAATTTATTATATATTTTAGGAGTCGGAGTCGGACCATTTTGTACCGACTCCAACTCCACCAAAAAGAGCTCCGACTCTGACTCCACAGCCCTGGTGCCAATTACCATCAGGTCCCAGCTGTGTTGGTCACAGCTGACACTTTACCACAATAGAAGGCGATCCTCTTGAGCGGAGCAGTCTGACCTAACTGCACCGATACATTGCAACAAAACATCACAACAAAGACTGGCTACAACTGTGACAAACCTTCAGCTGCGAGAACCACTGTAACGACAACCACAATTCCCGCAATAAGTTGGGCCGCTGTGTACAATGTAAAGAAATCAAGAATGCAATGATTTGGAAATCTCTTATCGCCATATTTCACTGAACAGATCAGGAGGTGAATATTGGTCAGTTTTCCATGTCATTTGAAAAAAAAAAAATCTCATTTAGAAATTGATGGCATCTAAATCTCAAAAAAAGTTGTAACTGTTAATAAAAAGATGGAAAAGTAGGAAATACTAATAAAAACAGCTGGAGGGTGAATATCCAAGAATAAAAAGAGTGTGTTAGAGAGGCAGAGTCTCCCAGAAGCAAAGATGGTCAGAGGTCACCAATCTATGAACAACTGAGGCTAAAGTTTGTGGGAAAATTTTAGAAAAATGTTACTGAACGCGAAATATCAAATACTTTGACTATTCATCAGGACATAATATAAAAGTATTCAGAGATTCTGGAGAAATCCATGTGCACAAGGGATCAGGCCGAAGGTCAATATTGGATACTGGTGATCTGTGAGCCATCAGGGGTCACTGCATTAAATACAGGCAGAATCCGGGGAGCAAATCAGGAATACATCCAGACGTCATTGTCTGATCACAGGTCTCCGTGCAATCCACAAATGCAAGTTACAGCTCTATTGTGTAAAGAAGAAGCAAAATATCAGCACAATTCAAGGAAATCCATCTTCTATGGGCCAAAGCTCATTTATAATAGTCTGAGGCAACAGAAAACTGTGGCCAGATGCATCAAAATGTGAAATTCTTTATGGAAACCACGAATGTTGTGTCCTGAGAACTCAGGAGGAGAGGGGCCGCCCAGCTCGTCGCCGAGGAGAGGGGCCGCCCAGCTCGTCGCCGAGGAGAGGGGCCGCCCAACTCGTCGCCGAGGAGAGGGGCCGCCCAACTCGTCGCCGAGGAGAGGGGCCGCCCAACTCGTCGCCGAGGAGAGGGGCCGCCCACCTCGTCGCCGAGGAGAGGGGCCGCCCACCTCGTCGCCGAGGAGAGGGGCCGCCCACCTCGTCGCCGAGGAGAGGGGCCGCCCAACTCGTCGCCGAGGAGAGGGGCCGCCCAACTCGTCGCCGAGGAGAGGGGCCGCCCAACTCGTCGCCGAGGAGAGGGGCCGCCCAACTCGTCGCCGAGGAGAGGGGCCGCCCAACTCGTCGCCGAGGAGAGGGGCCGCCCAACTCGTCGCCGAGGAGAGGGGCCGCCCAACTCGTCGCCGAGGAGAGGGGCCGCCCAACTCGTCGCCGAGGAGAGGGGCCGCCCAACTCGTCGCCGAGGAGAGGGGCCGCCCAACTCGTCGCCGAGGAGAGGGGCCGCCCAACTCGTCGCCGAGGGGAGGGGCCGCCCAACTCGTCGCCGAGGGGAGGGGCCGCCCAACTCGTCGCCGAGGGGAGGGGCCGCCCAACTCGTCGCCGAGGGGAGGGGCCGCCCAACTCGTCGCCGAGGGGAGGGGCCGCCCAACTCGTCGCCGAGGGGAGGGGCCGCCCAACTCGTCGCCGAGGGGAGGGGCCGCCCAACTCGTCGCCGAGGGGAGGGGCCGCCCAACTCGTCGCCGAGGGGAGGGGCCGCCCAACTCGTCGCCGAGGGGAGGGGCCGCCCAACTCGTCGCCGAGGGGAGGGGCCGCCCAACTCGTCGCCGAGGAGAGGGGCCGCCCAACTCGTCGCCGAGGAGAGGGGCCGCCCAACTCGTCGCCGAGGACTGTGGGGAGTAGAGAATGAGGACGCTGCACAGTGATGGACACGGCCCAGGTTCAACTTTTTGGAAATTTGAGCTGAAATCAATTTTTAAATCCGTTAATTCTTTCAAATGCAATAGAAAACATCAGAAGTTGAACGCTGGACATTTTTCTATGTTCTGCAGGAAATGTGTGGATTTAAGAGATTTCCAAATTATTGCAGTCTGGTTTTTTTTTGTTGTTGACAAAATGTACTTGTCCACACAGAACCGCATGTCTAATCTCCACCCATTTTATTTAAAAGTAGGAGAAGCTGACCGGAATCGGTGTAATATTCCAAAATTTTGAGGCAAGTACAAATATTGCCCAGAAATATTGCAACATTTAGAACAGCTTTACTCAAAAAAAAAAAATTAAGGGGAAAATTGATAAATTGGGGCCAAAATTTTATTGTTTGACAAATGTGAATAGATTGAGAATACATGTTTAGGGATCTAAATTAATGGGTTAATTTTTTTGTTAGTGGTCCTGCCACTACTGTAAAGCGATGGAAAAAATATATATATTTATTTCACCAATTTAAAAAAATAAATATACACACACCAAATGTTTTTTTTCTTTGTCTTTTTACACCTACTCATTTAACAAATGTATTACGGGTCATTTTATTAACACATTACTTTAGGTCGCTTACATAACACTTAGTAACCCCAAGTGGTATATCCTCTCAGCATTACAGACAGGTAATCCATGGGCTGAGGACACCCCCCACACTCCTATGGAGGGGACATTATTAGGGGGTCTCCTACCCTAATCAGGTATTTCTGCCATCTCTCAAATGACACGGACTTCCCGATTTTCCTCATGAGCTTCATATGAAGTTCGACCAGCACCCGAGACACTGCAGGAAGAGAACGACAAGGAAAAGAAATCAATATCAACCTGTAACATAACATACAAGACAAGACAGGAGGGTTTATAGTGAAACCAGGGGTCCACATACAGATAAGGCAGGTGCTACAGGGCGCCTGGCTGAGGATCGCTACGTGCCGCTGCAGAACCTCCATCACGGCCGGTCTGTGGGGAGGATGATGCCTTGATGGAGACCACGTCACAAAGCAAAAGTGATGAAGTGGCTCGAGAACCAAAACATTGGCATTTTGGGTGCACGACCATAAACTCCCCAGATCTCAATCCTAACGAGACCCTGCGGTCAATCCTCCAAGGGCAACAAACAAAAACCCAGAAACTGCGATAACCTCCGAGCCCTGATGAGACAACAAGAGGCGGCCATCAATCAGGAGCTGACCCAGAAGATGATATCCAGCTGCCGGGGCGAAGGGCAGAAAGTCTAGAGAAATACGGGGCAGCGCTGGGAATACTGAGTCACAGCAACTGCATGGAGCTGACAATAAAAGTGTAAAAACGTATAAAATGCTGGTGATTGGACTTCAGTAACCATAGAAACGCTCCACTAAGAGAGAAAACCGCTGAAGAAGCAAACTGTGAACCCAAAACTCGGCAGTCTCCAAACACTTGGCCACGACTATACACCTACCGCGCTGCTGCAGAACCCTCATCATGCACCCCAGAGCCGCTGCAGAACCTCATCACGCACACCAGGGCCGCTGCAGAACCTCATCATGCACCCCAGAGCTGCGGCAGAACCTCATCACGCACCCCAGGGCCGCTGCAGAACCTCATCACGCACCCCAGAGCCGCTGCAGAACCTCATCACGCACACCAGGGCCGCTGCAGAACCTCATCACACACCCTACAACCGCTGCAGAACCTCATCACGCACACCAGGGCCGCTGCAGAACCTCATCATGCACCCCAGAGCCGCGGCAGAACCTCATCACGCACCCCAGGGCCGCTGCAGAACCTCATCACGCACCCCAGGGCCACTGCAGAACCTCATCACGCACCCCAGGGCCGCTGCAGAACCCTCATCATGCACCCCAGAGCCGCTGCAGAACCTCATCACGCACCCCAGGGCCGCCGCAGAACCTCATCATGCACCCTACAGCTGCTGCAGAACCTCACCATGCACACCAGGGCTGCTACCGAACCTCACCATGCACACCAGGGCCGCTACCGGACCTCACCATGCACCCCAGAGCTGCTGCAGAACCTCATCACGCACCCCAGGGCCGCTGCAGAACCTCATCACGCACCCCAGGGCCGCTGCAGAACCCTCATCATGCACCCCAGAGCCGCAGCAGAACCTCATCACGCACCCCAGAGCCGCTGCAGAACCTCATCACACACCCCAGGGCCGCTGCAGAACCTCATCACGCACCCCAGGGCCGCTGCAGAACCTCATCATGCACCCCACAGCTGCTGCAGAACCTCACCATGCACACCAGGGCCGCTACCGAACCTCATCATGCACCCCAGAGCTGCTGCAGAACCTCATCATGCACCCCAGAGCTGCTGCAGAACCTCATCACGCACCCCAGAGCCGCTACAGAACCTCATCACGCACTCCAGAGCCGCTACAGAACCTCATCATGCACCGACAGAGCTGCTGCAGAACCTCATCATGCACCCCAGAGCTGTTGCAGAACCTCATCATGCACCCCAGAGCTGCTGCAGAACCTCATCATGCACCCCAGAGCCGCTGCAGAACCTCATCATGTACCCTAGAGCCACTGCAGAACCTCATCATGCACCCCAGAGCCACTGCAGAACCTCATCACGCACCCTACAGCCGCTGCAGAACCTCATCACGCACCCCAGAGCCGCTGCAGAACCCTCATTATATACCCCAGAGCAGCTGTGGAACCTCAATATATACCCGAGTAGCCGCAGATCCTCATTATTATTATTAGATACAAACTATGTTAGGAAGTTGAAAAACTTTACAAATGGAAACGTAAGATTGCTATAAGTGCAACTCCAGGAGGGGCTCCACAGCCGAAGCAACGGCACCCAGGTGTATAATATAATACCACACAAAAAGTATATGCAATATCAAGAAAAACATAATATATTTATGAATCTGACATTTCAAAGTCACTTTAGATTTACATTGGATCTGGAACCTGAACGTTCATAAAGACCCAGATGTCCCCCAATCCAAATATGACATATAGCAGCAATAAAACATAAAAAACCAATATAAACGGACCGATCACCTGGATCCATTCTGATCAGAACTTCTATAATGACACCTTGCTATACTGACCCACAGAGGTGGGAGACAGGCGCAGGCACCTCAGGGGCTCACCTAGAGACACTTAAGAGCTATAGCCAGACATCTCCCCACCCATCATCCTTCATGGAGGCCATTTTCACAGATCTGGGCTCCTGGTATCAGGATCTGGGCTCTATACATCAGAGATTGGCCCCAGGTGTCAGGATCTGGACTCTAGGTTAGTGATGGGCCCCAGGTGTCGGGATCAGGGCTCTATAGATCAGTGATGGGCCCCAGGTGTCAGGATCTGGGCTCTATAGATCAGTGATGGGCCCCAGGTGTCAGGATCTGGGCTCTATAGATCAGTGATGGGCCCCAGGTGTCAGGATCTGGGCTCTATAGATCAGTGATGGGCCCCAGGTGTCAGGATCTGGGCTCTATAGATCAGTGATGGGCCCCAGGTGTCAGGATCTGGGCTCTATAGATCAGTGATGGGCCCCAGGTGTCAGGATCTGGGCTCTATAGATCAGTGATGGGCCCCAGGTGTCAGGATCTGGGCTCTATAGATCAGTGATGGGCCCCAGGTGTCAGGATCTGGGCTCTATAGATCAGTGATGGGCCCCAGGTGTCAGGATCTGGGCTCTATAGATCAGTGATGGGCCCCAGGTGTCAGGATCTGGGCTCTATAGATCAGTGATGGGCCCCAGGTGTCAGGATCTGGGCTCTATAGATCAGTGATGGGCCCCAGGTGTCAGGATCTGGGCTCTATAGATCAGTGATGGGCCCCAGGTGTCAGGATCTGGGCTCTATAGATCAGTGATGGGCCCCAGGTGTCAGGATCTGGGCTCTATAGATCAGTGATGGGCCCCAGGTGTCAGGATCTGGGCTCTATAGATCAGTGATGGGCCCCAGGTGTCAGGATCTGGGCTCTATGGATCAGTGATGGGCCCCAGGTGTCAGGATCTGGGCTCTATAGATCAGTGATGGGCCCCAGGTGTCAGGATCTGGGCTCTATAGATCAGTGATGGGCCCCAGGTGTCAGGATCTGGGCTCTATAGATCAGTGATGGGCCCCAGGTGTCAGGATCTGGGCTCTATAGATCAGTGATGGGCCCCAGGTGTCAGGATCTGGGCTCTATAGATCAGTGATGGGCCCCAGGTGTCAGGATCTGGGCTCTATAGATCAGTGATGGGCCCCAGGTGTCAGGATCTGGGCTCTATAGATCAGTGATGGGCCCCAGATATCAGGATCTGGGCTCCAGGTCAGTGATGGGCCCCAGGTATCAGGATCTGTGCTCTATGTATCAGTGATGGGCTCTATAGATCAGCGATGGGCGCCAGGATCTGGGCGCTATACATCAGTGATGGGCCCCAGGTGCCAGGACCTGGACTCAAGGTTAGTGATGGGCCCCAGGTGTCAGGATCAGGGCTCTATAGATCAGTGATGGGCCCCAGATGTCAGGATCTTGGCTCTAGGTCAGTGACGGGCCCCAGGTATCAGGATCTGTGCTCTATGTATCAGTGATGGGCCCCAGGATCTGGGCTCTATACATCGGTGATGGACCCCAGGTGCCAGGATCTGGGCTCTATACATCAGTGATGGGCCCCAGGTGTCAGGATCTAGGCTCTATAGATCAGTGATGGGCCTCAGGTGTCAGGATCTAGGCTCTATAGATCAGTGATGGGCCCCAGGTGTCAGGATCTGGGCTCTATAGATCAGTGATGGGCCCCAGGTGTCAGGATCTGGGCTCTAGAGATCACTGATGGGCACCAGATGACAGGATCTGGGCTCCAGGTCAGTGATGGGCCCCAGGTATCAGGATCTGTGCTCTATGTATCAGTGATGGGCTCTATAGATCAGCGATGGGCGCCAGGATCTGGGCTCTATACATCAGTGATGGGCCCCAGGATCTGGGAGCTATACATCAGTGATGGGCCCCAGGTGCCAGGATCTGGACTCTAGGTTAGTGATGGGCCCCAGGTGTCAGGATCAGGGCTCTATAGATCAGTGATGGGCCCCAGATGTCAGGATCTTGGCTCTAGGTCAGTGACGGGCCCCAGGTATCAGGATCTGTGCTCTATGTATCAGTGATGGGCTCTATAGATCAGTGATGGGCCCCAGGTGCCAGGATCTGGGCGCTATACATCAGTGATGGGCCCCAGGTGCCAGGATCTGGGCGCTATAGGTCAGTGATGGGCCCCAGGTGTCAGGATCTAGGCTCTATAGATCAGTGATGGGCCCCAGGTGTCAGGATCTGGGCTCTATAGATCAGTGATGGGCCCCGGGTGTCAGGATCTGGGCTCTATAGATCAGTGATGGGCCCCAGGTGTCAGGATCTAGCCTCTATAGATCAGTGATGGGCCCCAGGTGTCAGGATCTGGGCTCTATAGATCAGTGATGGGCCCCAGGTATCAGGATCCAGGCTTTATAGATCAGTGATGGGCCCCAGGTGTCAGGATGTGGGCTCTGTAGATCAGTGATGGGCCCCGGGTGTCAGGATCTGGGCTCTATAGATCAGTGATGGGCCCCAGGTGTCAGGATCCGGGCTCTATAGATCAGTGATGGGCCCCGGGTGTCAGGATCCGGGCTCTATAGATCAGTGATGGGCCCCGGGTGTCAGGATCCGGGCTCTATAGATCAGTGATGGGCCCCGGGTGTCAGGATCCAGGCTGTATAGATCAGTGATGGGCTCCGGGTGTCAGGATCCAGGCTCTATAGCTCAGTTTTGGGACCCTGGTGTCAGGATCTGGGCTCTATAGATCAGTGATGGGCCCCGGGTGTCAGAATCTGGGCTCTATAGATCAGTGATGGGCTCCAGGTGTCAAGATCTGGGCTCTATAGATCAGTGATGGGCCCCAGATGTCAGGATCTGGGCTCTATAGATCAGTGATGGCCCCCAGGTGTCAGGATCTGGGCTCTAGAGATCAGTGATGGGCCCCAGGTGTCAGGATCTGGGCTCTATAGATCAGTGATGGGCCCCAGGTGTCAGGATCTGGGCCTCAGGTGTCAGGATCTGGGCTCTATAGATCAGTGATGGGCCCTGGATGTCAGGATCTGGGCTCTAGAGATCAGTGATGGGTCCCAGGTGTCAGGATCTGGGCTCTATAGATCAGTGATGGGCCCCAGGTGTCAGGATCTGGGCTCTATAGATCAGTGATGGGCCCCAGGTGTCAGGATCTGGGCTCTATAGATCAATGATGGGCCCCGGGTGTCAGGATCTGGGCTCTATAGATCAGTGATGGGCCCCGGGTGTCAGGATCTGGGCTCTATAGATCAGTGATGGGCCCCGGGTGTCAGGATCTGGGCTCTATAGATCAGTGATGGGCCCCGGGTGTCAGGATCTGGGCTCTATAGATCAGTGATGGGCCCCGGGTGTCAGGATCTGGGCTCTATAGATCAGTGATGGGCCCCGGGTGTCAGGATCTGGGCTCTATAGATCAGTGATGGGCCCCAGGTGTCAGGATCTGGGCTCTATAGATCAGTGATGGGCCCCAGGTGTCAGGATCTGGGCTCTATAGATCAGTGATGGGCCCCAGGTGTCAGGATCTGGGCTCTATAGATCAGTGATGGGCCCCAGGTGTCAGGATCTGGGCTCTATAGATCAGTGATGGGCCCCAGGTGTCAGGATCTGGGCGCTATAGCTCAGTGACGGGCCCCAGGTATCAGGATCTGTGCTCTATGTATCACTGATGGGCTCTATAGATCAGTGATGGGCCCCAAGTGCCAGGATCTGGGCTCTATAAATCAGTGATGGGCCCCGGGTGTCAGGATCTGGGCTCTATAGATCAGTGATGGGCCCCGGGTGTCAGGATCTGGGCTCTATAGATCAGTGATGGGCCCCGGGTGTCAGGATCTGGGCTCTATAGATCAGTGATGGGCCCCGGGTGTCAGGATCTGGGCTCTATAGATCAGTGATGGGCCCCGGGTGTCAGGATCTGGGCTCTATAGATCAGTGATGGGCCCCGGGTGTCAGGATCTGGGCTCTATAGATCAGTGATGGGCCCCGGGTGTCAGGATCTGGGCTCTATAGATCAGTGATGGGCCCCGGGTGTCAGGATCTGGGCTCTATAGATCAGTGATGGGCCCCGGGTGTCAGGATCTGGGCTCTATAGATCAGTGATGGGCCCCGGGTGTCAGGATCTGGGCTCTATAGATCAGTGATGGGCCCCAGATGTCAGGATCTGGGCTCTATAGATCAGTTATGGGCCCCGGGTGTCAGGATCTGGGCTCTATAGATCAGTGATGGGCCCCAGGTGTCAGGATCTGGGCTCTATAGATCAGTGATGGGCCCCAGGTGTCAGGATCTGGGCTCTATAGATCAGTGATGGGCCCCAGGTGTCAGGATCTGGGCTCTATAGATCAGTGATGGGCCCCAGGTGTCAGGATCTGGGCTCTATAGATCAGTGATGGGCCCCAGGTGCCAGGACCTGGACTCAAGGTTAGTGATGGGCCCCAGGTGTCAGGATCAGGGCTCTATAGATCAGTGATGGGCCCCAGATGTCAGGATCTTGGCTCTAGGTCAGTGACGGGCCCCAGGTATCAGGATCTGTGCTCTATGTATCAGTGATGGGCCCCAGGTGCCAGGATCTGGGCTCTATACATCGGTGATGGGCCCCAGGTGCCAGGATCTGGGCTCTATACATCAGTGATGGGCCCCAGGTGTCAGGATCTAGGCTCTATAGATCAGTGATGGGCCCCAGGTGTCAGGATCTGGGCTCTAGAGATCACTGATGGGCCCCAGATGACAGGATCTGGGCTCCAGGTCAGTGAGGGGCCCCAGGTATCAGGATCTGTGCTCTATGTATCAGTGATGATCAGTGCTCTATGTATCAGTGATGGGCCCCAGGTGCCAGGATCTGGGCTCTATACATCGGTGATGGGCCCCAGGTGCCAGGATCTGGGCTCTATACATCAGTGATGGGCCCCAGGTGTCAGGATCTAGGCTCTATAGATCAGCGATGGGCGCCAGGATCTGGGCTCTATACATCAGTGATGGGCCCCAGGATCTGGGCGCTATACATCAGTGATGGGCCCCAGGTGCCAAGATCTGGACTCTAGGTTAGTGATGGGCCCCAGGTGTCAGGATCAGGGCTCTATAGATCAGTGATGGGCCCCAGATGTCAGGATCTTGGCTCTAGGTCAGTGACGGGCCCCAGGTATCAGGATCTATGCTCTATGTATCAGTGATGGGCTCTATAGATCAGTGATGGGCCCCAGGTGCCAGGATCTGGGCGCTATACATCAGTGATGGGCCCCAGGTGCCAGGACCTGGACTCAAGGTTAGTGATGGGCCCCAGGTGTCAGGATCAGGGCTCTATAGATCAGTGATGGGCCCCAGATGTCAGGATCTGGGCTCTATAGATCAGTGATGTGCCCCGGGTGTCAGGATCTGGGCTCTATAGATCAGTGATGGGCCCCAGGTGTCAGGATCTGGGCTCTATAGATCAGTGATGGGCCCCAGGTGTCAGGATCTGGGCTCTATAGATCAGTGATGGGCCCCAGGTGTCAGGATCTGGGCTCTATAGATCAGTGATGGGCCCCAGGTATCAGGATCCAGGCTTTATAGATCAGTGATGGGCCCCAGGTGTCAGGATCTGGGCTCTATAGATCAGTGATGGGCCCCGGGTGTCAGGATCTGGGCTCTATAGATCAGTGATGGGCCCCGGGTGTCAGGATCTGGGCTCTATAGATCAGTGATGGGCCCCGGGTGTCAGGATCCAGGCTCTATAGATCAGTGATGGGCCCCGGGTGTCAGGATCCAGGCTGTATAGATCAGTGATGGGCTCCGGGTGTCAGGATCCAGGCTCTATAGCTCAGTTTTGGGCCCCTGGTGTCAGAATCTGGGCTCTATAGATCAGTGATGGGCCCCGGGTGTCAGAATCTGGGCTCTATAGATCAGTGATGGGCCCCGGGTGTCAGGATCTGGGCTCTATAGATCAGTGATGGGCCCCGGGTGTCAGGATCTGGGCTCTATAGATCAGTGATGGGCCCCAGGTGTCAGGATCTGGGCTCTATAGATCAGTGATGGGCCCCAGGTGTCAGGATCTGGGCTCTATAGATCAGTGATGGGCCCCAGGTGTCAGGATCTGGGCTCTATAGATCAGTGATGGGCCCCAGGTGTCAGGATCTGGGCTCTATAGATCAGTGATGGGCCCCGGGTGTCAGGATCTGGGCGCTATAGGTCAGTGACGGGCCCCAGGTATCAGGATCTGTGCTCTATGTATCACTGATGGGCTCTATAGATCAGTGATGGGCCCCAAGTGCCAGGATCTGGGCTCTATAAATCAGTGATGGGCCCCGGGTGTCAGGATATGGGCTCTATAGATCAGTGATGGGCCCCGGGTGTCAGGATATGGGCTCTGTAGATCAGTGATGGGCCCGGGTGTCAGGATCTGGGCTCTATAGATCAGTGATGGGCCCCGGGTGTCAGGATCTGGGCTCTATAGATCAGTGATGGGCCCCGGGTGTCAGGATCTGGGCTCTATAGATCAGTGATGGGCCCCGGGTGTCAGGATCTGGGCTCTATAGATCAGTGATGGGCCCCGGGTGTCAGGATCTGGGCTCTATAGATCAGTGATGGGCCCCGGGTGTCAGGATCTGGGCTCTATAGATCAGTGATGGGCCCCGGGTGTCAGGATCTGGGCTCTATAGATCAGTGATGGGCCCCGGGTGTCAGGATCTGGGCTCTATAGATCAGTGATGGGCCCCGGGTGTCAGGATCTGGGCTCTATAGATCAGTGATGGGCCCCGGGTGTCAGGATCTGGGCTCTATAGATCAGTGATGGGCCCCGGGTGTCAGGATCTGGGCTCTATAGATCAGTGATGGGCCCCGGGTGTCAGGATCTGGGCTCTATAGATCAGTGATGGGCCCCGGGTGTCAGGATCTGGGCTCTATAGATCAGTGATGGGCCCCGGGTGTCAGGATCTGGGCTCTATAGATCAGTGATGGGCCCCGGGTGTCAGGATCTGGGCTCTATAGATCAGTGATGGGCCCCGGGTGTCAGGATCTGGGCTCTATAGATAAGTGATGGGCCCCGGGTGTCAGGATCTGGGCTCTATAGATCAGTGATGGGCCCCGGGTGTCAGGATCTGGGCGCTCTAAGTCATGGGCGCTATAGACGAGGCTGCAGGTCGGGCATGGACACGGGGCCATGTGACCATGATGGCGGCCATCGCCTCGCAGATCGCCTCAGCCCGGACCCCTCCGGCCCTGCACGCTGTCCCCTCGCCATCCCCGGCGCGCTCCCCTCTCACCTGCTCCGCTCTCCTCCAGCGCTTCTTCCAGCTCCGGGAACGTGATCTCGGGCAGATCCAGCGCGGCCCCGTACCGCTCCAGGAACGAGCACACCACCGCGAAATCGGGCCATGACCCCGCCGCAGAACCGCTTCTAGCGGCCGGAGCGGGAGCCAGGTCCTCTGGCACCGCCGGAGCCTCCTCCGCACCAGCCTCCGCCATCTTGGAGTATGGAGGGGCGGAGGAAGAGGGCGGGAGCGGAGCAGCCCTCCCCGATATACTACCGCGCGCTCAGCCTCCCGGGGAGCAGCGGGGACCGGCGGCCGGAGGAACAGCTACAGAAAGATGGAGGCCCCCGGCTGGATCACCGCTCCTCCTCCAGACCGGAGCCCACGTCCCACAATACACCGCGCCGCGGGCCCCTCTGCTCCCGGCCCCTTCCTCTCTATGGCCACGCCCCCAGCTGAGGAGAGCGCTCACTACAACAAAGGGACTCGCGAGCTTTTTTTTTTTTTTTTTTTTCCCGAAATCAACTTTATTGCCTCTTTCACACTGTCAGTGAACGGACGATTCCCGCGTACTAGAAGGCGAGGACCGTTAGTGACGGCCCGTGCGTTATCCGGGGTCTCGGCGCCGCGATCTCAGCGCTTTCCGCAGTGCTGAGGAGAACCCGACTCTAGTGGTGTCACATTTGAAGCGCGCGTCGCTCCCGCCTCCAAGCTGGTACGGCCGGGGGCGGAGCTCCGAGCCTGCCAACCAATGGGAAGGCACTAGCCGGCGTATATATAGCAGTGTCTGAGGGGGAATCAGCACAGTGCGATACTGCCTCGCAGTCACACTGGTGAGGAGGTGAGTTGTGGTGGCAGGCCGCAGCGGCTGTTATGGCGCTCACCGCTCTCTGCTGCTTGCCTGTTGGTTTTGCTTCAAGTAAAAGTTTTTATGTTCCACAGTAGTTTTTTGGGGGTGCAGATTTTGGAGAGAAAACTGCAGATAAATCCGTGGTTTTACACCAGACAATTGACATGCTGCGGACTGTAAACTGCGTGGAAAAATCCGCAGCGTGTGCACAGCGTGTGCCCATACCCTAACACTTGTTCTGTGTGGCTGTGGCAACTGTGCCGGTGTCTGTATGCAGCACCCTGTGGGGTAATGGTACACCTGGCTTTGCTCAGATATTAGGGGGTTGTTTTGGTGCAGGATGGTGAAGAGGGAGGAATGTGTGCGTTAGAGTATGGCAGGGAGTGGGGAAGGAGGCTGGCGTGGTGAGGACGGCGGGGAAGGAGGCTGGTGTGGTGAGGACGGTGGGGAAGGAGGCTGGCGTGGTGGGGAAGGAGGCTGGCATGGTGAGGCTGGTGTGGTGAGGTTGGCGTGGACAGTGGAGGAGGCTGGTGTGGTATGGTGAGGATGATGGGGAAGGAGGCTGGTGTGGGACAGCGGGGTAGGGGCTGGAGTTGCCTGCAGGTTGGCGAGTGAGAAAGGTGTGGGAAGGGTGGTGCAACCTAGACAGCAGTGAGGGTGGTGCAGCCAGGTTGGCATTGCTAGCGAGTCACTCTCAGGCTCACTCTGCCGTCCATGTATTTGCACATCCATAGTTTAATCTTTGAGACAAGCATATGCTGCTGGTGGGATCACTATGCTGACCCTTGGCCCCCTGCTACAACCACTTAGAATGGTGCATGTGAACCTGAGGCCTGGATCAGAGTACTGAGAATACGTGCCAATCTTCTTGGTGCCTCTGAATAGACCCTGTGGCCCGGTGAGCTGCTGCTGGCAGCTGTACTGTGGTTTCCATAAACGGCTACTTTGTTTCCTGAGATTCTGTCCAGTTATCAGATGCCATACTGCGTCGTGCCTCTGGGGGCAGCGCCTGTGGTCGTGATCCAGTGCTGTGGACGTTCCGCTTTCCACCATATAGGGGAGCACAGCAGGACGCCATTACCACAGGCTGTCATTAGCTGCTTGTTTATCTTCCAAAAAAAGGCCACTTTCTATTTTCTTAACAACAAAAAAAAAAACCCTTTCAAACAATAACGATCTGTTAGATGCCGGATTTTGCTGATTTTCTACAGAACACCGAATACGTCAGATGGCGCGTCGCTCGAATGGCGTCTGTAAGGTTTAGATCAGTTTCCAGTCTCCTCTCCCAGCTATGGTTGTGAATAGACCTGGCACTCTCCTGGCTCCGCTGCTCTCCCCGGGGGGCGCTATTGATGGGTCTGGTTGATGTTCTGCCATTCGACCTCTGCAAACTTCCCAACATCTTCTAGCAGTTTTCTTCCTTATTAAAGGGGTTGTTTGGCGCAGCTCACATCTGATTCCTCCATTGATCGCATGTACTCTCTTCACAGGCACAATGCCTGTGTGTGACCTGCTCAGCCCAGACAGGATGCGCATTGGAGCTTCATCATAGAACTCAATGTTACATCGTACATTCTATCACTTTACAAAGTTCCAGGGCTTTCCATTGTAATGTACTTTGTATCGAGCGCACGCTCCTGGTTTGTTACATTGTATCAGTCTGACCCCTGGAGGATTAAAGAGACTAAGGCCTGTTTCACATTTCAGTTATCCGACGTCAGTCAAAATCCACCAGAGGATGAAAAAACTGTTCCGTTTCCGTGTTGTCACAAACAGATGCCACTGGATCAGTCTAAGTGCATGAAATTTAAAGGAACATGACTCTGGAAAAGGAGAGAGATCTTATTTGTTGCTTCCAGAGCAGCATCGGAACGGGTTAAAATGCATGAAAGGGAAAAGCTGCCGGGCATGCGCAATTAAAAATAGCGGCCCGCCGGTGGGAAAAAAACATTACATTGTCCGTCTACTCCACCTGGTGGACGCTAAAATGCAAACGGATCCGTCAGAAAATGGATGCAACGGACGACCATCAGTCAATCTGCCGCCAATGCAAGTCTGTGGGGGAAAAAAACGGATCCCTAAAAAAAAAAAAAAAGGCAGATCCATTTTTTTTTTTTTTATTAAAACGGTGGATTTTGACTGATGTAAAAAAACTGAAGTGTGAAACAGGCCTAATGCTGTGCCCACATTGCAGAAATGCTGCTGAATTGTCCGCAGAATTTCTGCAACTCCCGCTGCGGGTAAAACGCATGCGGAATTTGCATGCGTTTTCCTGCAAAACACAAGCAGTTTTTAGCTTGCAGAATGCTAGCGCTTTCCAAGCGATTTGAAGCATCGCTTGTAAAAGTGATTGACAGGTTGGTCACACTTGTCAAGCATAGTGCTTGACAAGTGTGACCAACTTTTTACTATTGATGCTGCATCAATAGTAAGAGAATGTTAAAAAGTGTATAATAAAAAAAAAAAAAAAAAGGGGGGATATACTTACCCTCTGTCGGCCCCCGGCCCTCATCTGTGCTGCCAGCAACTTCCGTTCTCAGGGATGCATTGTGCAAATGACCTCTGACGTAGCATCTCGCGAGACCGCTACGTCATCAGAGGTCACTCGCACGATGCATCCCTGGGAACGGAAGTTGCTGGCAGCACAGATGAGGGCCGGGAGGACTCCGGGGGCCGACAGAGGGTAAGTATATCCCTATTTCTATTTAAATTCTATTTTTTACAGGAATATAGTACCCAAGGCCTGGAGGACGTCTCCTCTCGTCCAGATCCCGGGTACCATCCGCACATGAAGCGCTCACTTTACACATGGTGGGCATAGCCACATACGTAAAGTGAGGGTTTCAATGCAATCCTATTTCGGCGGAACTGCCGCTATGCTGCAGATTTCACCGCTATGCGATTCTGCAGCTGTAAAATCCGCAGCATAGGCACACCAACTGCGGAATCCCATAGGATTGCATGGGGCTGCATTTTATTAGCGTTTTTAAGCATTTCCACAGCGGCTTAAACGCAATGTGAGCACACAGCCTAATGGTGCAGACCTCTCGGCTGTCAGACGTTTTGTTGGTGTTATTGTTCACTGACGGCAAGCAGCAATCTTGAAAACAAAGAAGAAATTTAAGTGAAAAGTTTTACAAAGTTGACAGACTGTGTGGTGAACAAGGCGCAGGGGATTCCCACATCTTGTCCAACACTACCCATCAGGTTCAGTTACAGATGATTGGGGTGGTTGTTATATTGGTGCAACTCAGGATGCAGCGCAGGATCAAGAAACTCTTCTACCATTTCTTCTCTCATCCTTTGTGTTCCTTTTTTGTACAGATCAGTCAGGATGTCTTCTCCAGAAATCTCCAAGATCTCCTGGGGCAGCATGAATGTTTCAGGTCAGGTCTATAAAGACTGCAAGGTGTGGCCCGGAGGAAGCCGAACCTGGGACTGGAGAGAAACTGGAACCAATGTAAGAAGTGTCCGGCAGTGTTCATACCATAGGGGCTGCGGAATAAGGGTGAACTGCACACGTTTACTGCGACACCGTCTTGGCACTTAACTGTGGTTGCCACTAGAGGAGCTCACTGTATACAGATCCCATTGTGTCCAATCAGGTTTCAGACAAAGTGGGGCCCCAAATACTCATATTGCATGGATACGTTTTTGCATGGACGATTGCCACCGGATGATCAGCTGATATCACATCTGCCGCTTCCGGCAGTTTTACCTCCCCCCTTTATGCTGCGATCGATATCAATTGCAGCATTTAGAAGGCAAAGGGAGGGTACCCTTCAGCCCACTGATCGGCGCCCCTGTGACATCATCGCTGAGTGCCTGATCATTGTAATGGTTACCCAACTTTGTCATGGCGACATCTGGGTCACCAGGCTCTAGCAAGTTAAGTAGATGATGCATTGTGCTTGATCTAACTTGTGTCAGTGCAGCACTGACAGATGCAATGCTCCTGCGATCAGATAGTGAAAGTCCCATACTGGAACTAAAATTTAAAAAAAAAAAAAAAATCACAATAATCAAAAGAATATACGTACACATAAATATTTTTATTGGGGGGGGGGGGAACTATACGGAAGTATACATTTGGTATCACACCCAGAACAATCTGTCCTATAAAAATGTCATGCTACTTAACGCATTCAGTGAACACTGTAAAACATAAATAATAAAACACTGCTTTATCATACTGCCGAACAATACGTGGAATAAAACGCGATCAAAAAGAGGATTGTAAATAAAATATAGTTCCGCTGAAAGCATCTTGTCCTGCAAAAAAAATAAGCCGCCATACAGCTCCATCAGCGGAAAAATAAAAAAAGGTATAGTTCTCAGAATAAAGCGATGCAAAAATAAAAAAAAACTCTAAAATATTTTTGATTATGTAAAAGCGCCAAAACGTAAAAATATAAATGAGGTATCACTGTAATCGTACTGATCCGAAGAATAAAGCTGCCGTATCAATTTTACCACACGCAGAACAGTGTGTGTGTGTGTGTGTGTATATATGGAATTGCTGTTTTTTGTTTATTTTGCTTCCCAAAAATTGGAATCGAAAGCATTCAAAAAATGTCGTGTGCCTGAAAATGTTTTATTTGTAGCAATCAACTCCTCCCTCAAAAAAAAAAAAAAAACCAAGCCGTAACATGACTGTGGGGGAAAAATTATAGATGTCACAATATGGTGATGCAAAAACTAGTTTTTGCAAAAAAAAACAACACAAAACCCCTGTCATTTAGCGTGTGACAGCAGCCAAACCTAAAAACCAGATATACAGTACAGACCAAAAGTTTGGACACACCTTCTCATTCATAGTTTTCTTTTCATGACTATGAAAATTGTAGATTCACTCTGAAGGCATCAAAACTATGAATTAACACATGTGGAATTATATAATTAACAAAAGTGTGAAACTACTGAAACTTCCGGTGACTACCTCTTGAAGCTCATCAAGAGAATGCCAAGAGTGTGCAAAGCAGTAATCAAAGCAAAAGTTGGCCACTTTGAAGAACCTAGAATATAAGACATATTTTCAGTTGTTTCACCCTTTTTTGTTAATTATATAATTCCACATGTGTTAATTCATAGTTTTGATGCCTTCAGAGTGAATCTATAATTTTCATAGTCTTGAAAATAAAGAAAACTCTATGAATGAGAAGGTGTGTCCAAACTTTTGGTCTGTACTGTATAAATCTGTAATGGCACCAACCAGAAGAATAGTCGACTCATCACTTATACTGCATGAGGAACGGTGTAAGAAAAAAAAAAAAAAAAAAAACCTTCACCTTTTTTTCTTACATTCTGCCTCCCAAAGATTGCAGTAAGGCTTGGCGCACATTTATCCTGCTCTCTGTGCTGAGCGCTTACCTTGGGGTTTCTGTGGAAATCTATTTTGATACTGTGTAAATCTCTGAAATGTGTGATTCAGACTGAACCTCTGGCAGAAGATTCCCTATAATGAGGCCGATGGAGCGCCAGCAAAATCATAACAGCGTACCCAATGCTAAATATAGGGTACGCTGATTGCATGCAGCATTATGCGATCAGAGGAGGAACTGACCAGAGGGGGCGGGGCTTGGTGGCGGCCGTGCGCTGCGCCCGAGAACGCTAGTGTGAAACTAGCATTAGTGATCCAAAATGTTAAGTAAAATGGTCATAACAATCTTCAACTCGATCCACAAAAAAAGCAAGTTCCCACCCAAGTACGTCACCTGTTAAAGGAAATATAGGGGGCTTCCATGTTACTGGTAGTACAAAGGCTCTGGAAAAGCACTATAGCGCCTTGCGCGAAACAAAAGAAATTCAACAAATTATCACTCCCAAATCCAAATGCCACCCCCCTTCTGAGCCCTCGTGTGCCTAAACCACATATAGTGTCCACGTTTGGCATTTCTGAAGTGATGAGAGCTGTTGTGAATTCACTTTCTGGCCTACATCTGGTTACTGGTGAAGGTAGTGGAGCTGGTTATATTGACAGAGGGGTTGCGAGTTCTCTTTCTGGGCTCCCTCTGGTGGTTACTGGAGGTAATGGAGCTTATCTAATTAACAGAGAACTGCCACTTGATAATGAGGAGGATGACTGGAGATCTGGAGTTTCTGACTGGATTTAAGACAGCTGACTCCCTCTATCCCTGCTGGTGACTTTTTTTTTTTTCTCCTGAGGTCTTAGCTGAGCATGCAGGGACTGAGCTGGAAACTAAGTGTTCTTTTGCTATTGTTCACATTTGATTTGGCTTGGTCTATTTCAGTTTTGTGTGGTCAGCCAGCTCCGGCTGGGGCTGTGCTGAATCACCATCCATATGTTACTGCTTGTGCCAGTTTGTTTTTGTCCCTTATTAGATTGGCCTCTTTTTGCTCTGCTTTCAGAATATACCAGAGTGCTGATATAGTGGGCGAAGTCTAGTGACTTCAGTATTTTTCTATCAGACGTGTTGGGCATTTTTTTGCAGGGTTTTTTTGCCTGATTGCAGACAGTCTTTCCTTTCCTGTCCTGTCTAGTCAGTGTGGGCCCCATCGTTTGTTCAGTTTATTTTCCTATCTGCATTTGTGTTTCCATCTTGTCTCACGGGATCTTTTTGGGACAAAACGGCTCCTGCACCAATCTCGGAAGCATCTACCTCCACCTGAAATGGGAGTGAGACATCAGATTGCCGTAGAACAGGAGTAGAAGTGAATCTCTGCTTAACCCCTTCCCTACCAAGGATGGTTTGCACGTTCATGACCGGGCCAATTTTTACAATTCTGACCACTGTCCATTTATGAGGTAATAACTCTTAAACGCTTCCATGGATCCAGGTGATTCTGACATTGTTTTCTCGTGACATATTGTACTTCATGTTAGTGGTAAAATTTAATTCTAATAACTTGCGTTTATTTGTGGAAAAAAATGGAAATTTGGTGAAAATTTTTAAAATTTCGCAATTTTCCAACTTTGAATTTTTATGCCCTTAAATCACAGAGATACGGCACACAAAAAACTTAATAAATAACATTTCCCACATGTTTACTTTACATCACCACAATTTTGGAAGCAAAATTTTTTTTTTGTTAGGAAGTTATAAGGGTTAAAAGCTGACCAGCGATTTCTCATTTTTGCAACACCATTTTATTTTTACGGACCACATCACATTTGAAGTCACTTTGAGGGGTCTATATGATAAAAATTACCCAAAATTGACACCATTCTAAAAACTGCACCCCTCAAGGTGCTCAAAACAACATTCAAGAAGTTTATTAACCCTTCAGGTGCTTCACGGGAATTTTTTTGAATATTTTTAAAAAAAAAAAAAAAACTAACTTTTTTTTCACAAAAAAAATACTTCAGGTTCAATTTTTTATTTTACCAAGGGTAACAGGAGAAATTGGACTGCAAAAGTTATTGTGCAATTTGTCCTGACTACGCTGATATGTGGGAAGAAACCACTGTTTCAGCGCATGGCAGAGCTCAGAAGGGAAGGAGCGCCGTTTGACGTTTTCAATGCAAAATTGACTGGAATTCAGATCGGATGCCATGTCACGTTTGGTGAGCCCCTGATGTACCTAAACAGTGGAAACCCCCCCCCCCCCCCCCAAGGAACTTATCTAGATGTGTGGTGAGAACTTTGAACCCACAAGGGTTTCACAGAAGTTTATAACGTACAGCGGTACAATTAAAAAATCATTTTTTCCACAAAAATGATCTTTTCACCCTCAATTTTTATTTTCCCAAGGGTAACAGGACCCTAAAAGTTATTCTACTATTTGTCCTGAGTACACTGATACCCCATATGTGGGTGTAAACGACTACTTGGGCGCATGGCAGAGCTCAGAAGGGAAGCAGCGCCATTTGCCTTTTTTGGCTGGAATTGAGATCGTACACTGTCGCGTTTGGAGAGCCCCTGATGTACCAAAACGGTGAACACCCCCACAAGTGACCCCATTTTGGAAGCTAGACCCCCCAAGGAACTTATCTAGATGTGTGGTGAGAACTTTGAACCCCCCAGTGCTTCACAGAAGTTTATAACGCCCGGGCGTGAAAATAAGAAAATCGTATTTTTTCCACAAACATTATCTTTTAGTCCCCAATTGTTTTATTTTCCCAAGGGTAACAGGAGAAATTGGACCCCAAAAGTTGTTTTGCAATTTGTCCTGAGTAGGCTGATACCCCATATGTGGGGGTAAACCACTGTTTGGGCGCATGGAAGAGCTTGGAAGGGAAGGAGCACCATTTGACTTTTTCCAACGCAGAATTGGCTGGAATTGAGATCAGACGCCATGTGTCATTTGGAGAGCACCTGATGTGCCCAAACAGTGGCGCCCCCCAATTCTAACTCCACCCCTAACCCCAACACACCCCTAACCCTAATGGGAAAATGGAAATAAATACATTTTCTTTTAATTTTATTTTTTCCCTAACTAAGGGGGTGATAACGGGGGGTTTGATTTACTATTTATGGCGGTTTTTATGTTTGGCAGCTGTCATACGCTAAAAGATGCTTTTTATTGTAAAAATAGTTTTTGCCATCACCACATTTTGAGAGCTATAAATTTTTCCGTATTTTGACCCACCGAGTCATGTGAGGTCTTATTTTTTGCGGGACGAGTTGACGTTTTTAATAGTATCACTTTCGGGCACGTGACATCTTTTGATCGCTTTTTATTCCGATTTTTTTTTTTTTTTTTTTTTTTTTTTTTTTTGTGACGCAGAATAAACAAAAACCAGTGTTTCATGAATTTCTTTTGGGGGAGTGCGTTTACACCGTTCCGCGTACGATAAAATTGATAAAGCGGTTTTATTCTTCAGGTCAGTACGGTTACAGCGATACCTCATTTAGGTCTTTTTTATGCTTTGGCACTTTTATGCAATGAAAACCATTTTATATAAATTATTTTTGCATCTCTTTTATTCTGCGAGCTATAGCTTTTTTATTTTTTAGCTGATGATGCTGTATGGCGGCTCGTTTTTTTTGCGGGACAAGATGACGTTTTCAGCGGTACCATGGATATTTATATGCGTCTCTTTGATCGCGCGTTATTGCACTTTTTGTTCGGCGGTATATTTTTTGCATCGTTTTTTTATCTTTATTTTTTAAGGGGTTCGCTAAAGGGGTTAAGTAATGGGACAGTTTTATAGGGCGGGTCGTTACGGATGCGGCGATACCAAATATTTGTTTGTTTATTTTTTTTTTAACCCCTTTCTGCCATTAGACGTACTATCCCGTCCATGTGCCCTGGGACTTAATTCCCAAGGACGGGATAGTACGTCTAATGCGATCAGCGGCGCCCACGTGGTGAGCGCCGCTGATTGCGGCCGGGTGTCAGCTGATTATCACAGCTGACACCCGGACATTGTGTCAGGGGTGGTCACGGACCGCCCCCGACACGTTAACCCCTTGTACACCGCGATCAAACACGATCGCAGTGTACCGGGGGTTAAAGGGATGCATTGGCAGGGAGGGGGCTCCCTCCGTGCTTCCCTGAGCCCCCCCCACAGCAGCGCAATGTGCAGTGCTGCTGCAGGGGACTCCTTCCCTACAGGCCCCCGGATCCAAGATGGCGACGGGGGCCTGTAGGGAGCTGACTTCCTCACTGCCTGCAAAGCGCAGGCATGAGGAAGTCTGCAGAACTGCTTGTGACAGATTGCTGATCCGTCACAGTGATGTGACAGATCAGCGATCTGTCACAGGACAATCACTGTCCTGTGACAGATCGCTGATCTGTCACATCACAGATCACTGTGACAGATCAGCAATCTGTCACAAGCAGTTCTGCAGACTTCCTCATGCCTGCATAGTCCCACCTGGGACTATGTAATGAAGTAAAGGAAAAAAAAAAAAAAAAGTGTAAAAATAATTTTAAAAAAATCACTAAATAAATTAGAAGAAAAAAAAAATTCCCCAATAAATTCATTTTTTTTAACCCCTTCACCCCCAAGGGTGGTTTGCACGTTCATGACCGGGCCAATTTTTACAATTCTGACCACTGTACCTTTATGAGGTCATAACTCTGGAACGCTTCCATTGATCCCGGTGATTCTGATATTGTACTTCATGTTAGTGGTAAAATTTCATTCAAATAACTTGCGTTTATTTGTGAGAAAAACGGAAATTTGGTGAAAATTTTGAAAATTTCGCAATTTTCCAACTTTGAATTTTTATGCCCTTAAATCACAGAGATACGGCACACAAAAAACTTGATAACTAACATTTCCCACATGTTTACTTTACATCAGCACAATTTTGGAACCAAAATTTTTTTTGTTAGGAAGTTATAAGGGTTAAAAGTTGACCAGCGATTTCTCATTTTTACACCATTTTATTTTTATGCCCACATCACATTTGAAGCCACTTTGAGGGGTCTATATGATAGAAAATACCCAAAAGTGACACCATTCTAAGAACTGCACCCCTTAAGGTGCTCAAAACAACATTCAAGAAGTTTATTAACCCTTTAGGTGCATCACAGGAATTTTTTTGAATATTTAAAAAAAAAAAAATGGAACATCTAACTATTTTTCATAAAAATACTTCAGGTTCAATTTTTTTTTATTTTACCAAGGGTAACAGGAGAAATTGGACTGCAAAAGTTAATGTGCAATTTGTCCTGAGTACGCTGATACCTGATATGTGGGGGTAACGACTGTTTCGGCGCATGGCAGAGCTCAGAATGGAAGGAGTGCCGTTTGACTTTTTCAATGCAAAATTGGCTGGAATTCAGATTGGACGCCATGTCACGTTTGGAGAGTCCCTGATGTCCCTAAACAGTGGAAACCCCCCACAAATGACACCACTTTGGAAACTAGACCCCCTAAGGAACTTATCTAGATGTGTGGTGAGCACTTTGAACCCCCCAGGGCTTCACAGAAGTTTATAACGCCCGGGCGTGAAAATAAAAAATTCGTATTTTTTCCACAAACACGATCTTTTAGTCACCATTTTTTTTATTTTCCCAAGGGTACCAGGAGAAATTGGACCCCAAAATTTGTTGTCCAATTTGTCCTGAGTACGCTGATACCCCATATGTGGGAGAAAACTACTGTATGGGCACACGTCGGGGCTCGGAAGGGAAGTAGTGACGATTTGGAATGTAGACTTTGATGGGATGGTCTGCGGGTGTCATGTCGCATTTGGAGAGCCCCTGATGTACCTAAACTATTGAAACTCCCCACAAGTGACCCTATTTTGGAAAGTAGACCCCCCACGGAACTTATCTAGATGTGTGGTGAGCACTTTGGTATCACTTTTGGGTATTTTCTATCATATAGACCCTTAAAAGTGGCTTCAAATGTGATGTGGTCCGTAAAAATAAAATGGTGTTGCAAAAATGAGAAATCGCTGGTCAATTTTTAACCCTTATAACTTGCTAACAAAAAAAATTTTGGTTCCAAAATTGTGCTGATGTAAAGTAAACATGTGGGAAATGTTAGTTATCAAGTTTTTTTGTGTGCCGTATCTCTGTGATTTAAGGGCATAAAAATTCAAAGTTGGAAAATTGCAAAATTTTCGCCAAATTTCCGTTTTTTTTCACAAATAAACGCAAGTTATTTGAATGAAGTTTTACCACTAACATGAAGTACAATATGTCATGAGAAAACAGTGTCAGAATCACCGAGATCCATGGAAGTGTTCCAGAGTTATGACCTCATAAAGGGACAGTGGTCAGAATTGTAAAAATTGGCCTGGTCATTAACGTGCAAACCACCCTTGGGGCTTAAGGGGTTAAAATTATTTTTACACTTTTTTTTTTTTTTTTTTTTTTTTTTCCTTTTTTTTTTTCTTTATTACATTGTCCCAGGTGGGACATCACTGTCCTGTGACAGATCGCTGATCTGTCACATCACAGATCACTGTGACAGATCTGTGATAATCAGCTGACACCCGGCCGCGATCAGCGGCGCTCACCACGTGGGCGCCACTGATCGCTATGACGTAATATTCTGTCCATGGAAATTAGGTCCAGGGTCACATGGCTGGAATATTACGTCCATTGTAGGTAAGGGGTTAAGCTCCTGAAATGCTGAGACTGCCTTTGGAGACCAATTCAGCACATCAGCTCCCTTTTTGGTCAGATCAGTCAGTGGTTTGACAATACCAGAAAAATTACTTATAAATTTACGATAGAAATTGGCAAAACCCAAAAACTTCTGGAGAGCCTTCAAAGAAGTAGGCTGAACTCAATCATAACTGGCCTGTACCTTGGCCGGGTCCATTTCAATAGCCGGAGGGGACAAAATGAAATCCTCTGTACACCAAAGAGGCACTTTGATCCCTTAACATACAGAAAATTCTCCCTCAAAATCCGGAACACAGTCCGGACATGTTCCACATGAGAATCCCAATCACTGGAAAAGATCAATATCATCCAGATAGATAATCAAAAACTTATCCACAAAGTCACGGAAAATATCATTCATAAAGGACTGGAAGACAGAAGGGTCATTAGTGAGCCCAAAAGGACATTTTGAGTACCTGGTGATGCCCTTCCGAGTATTAAACGCCGTCTTCCATTCATCCCCGTGCTTGATGCGAATAAGACTATATGCCCCCCCGGGGTCAAGTTTGGTAAACCAACAGGCACTTTTAACTCTGGAAAATAAATCAGAAATCAGGGGTAACTGATACTGAAATTTAAGTGATTTTGTTAAGGGAACGATAGTCAATACAAGGCCTTAATGAACCATCTTTCTTGGCCACAAAAAAAACCCCAGCACCTAAAGGTGACGAGGATGGTCTAATATGACCCTTCTCCAACGACTCCTTAATATAGGATCGCATAGCATCATGTTCGGGTACAGATAAGTTGAAAAGCTGACCCTTGGGAAATTTACACCCGGGCATTAACTCAATTGCACAGTCATAACTCCTATGAGGAGGCAAAGATGCAGACTTACACTCATATCAGAAAAATCGGCTAGATAATCAGGAATATCATGAGACTGAGGAGAGGTGGAGAAAACAGGAGCGTCCCTAAGAACACACTGACAACCCCAACTCACCACAGACACAGATTTCCAATCCAAAACTCTATTATGAGTTTGCAACCAAGGAAAACCCAGAACAATAGTATCATGCAAATTGTGCAACACCAAAAATTTCCAATTTTCTTGGTGGTCTGGGGCGACCCGCATTATCACCTGGGTCCAAAACTGGGGTTTATTCTCCGCCAAAGGAGTAGCATCAATACCCCTCAAAGGGATAGGAGTCTGCAGGGGTATCATGGAAAAACCACAACGTTTAGCAAAGTCTAATCCATCAGATTCAAAGCTGCTCCTGAATCTACAAAAGCCTTAGCAGAAAATGTAGACAAGGAGCAGATCAGGGTAATTGCCAAAAGGAACTTAGGTTGTACACTGCCCACAGCAAATGTGTGTGCAAAACGTTTCTCTCGTTTAGGGCAGATAGACATAGTACGAGAGGCGTCTCCACAGAAAGAACACAGCTTATTACGCCTTCTAAACTCCTGACGTTGCACCCTAGACAAAACCCTATCACATTGCATGGGTTCAGACATTTGTTCAAAAGGCGGCAACGCCTCTCGTGTAGTTTTGCGTTCACGTAAACGCCGATCAACTTGACGATTCTATGTCATTGGCCATTCAAGACCAGAAGGGACAGGGAATCCCACTATAACATCTTTTACGGTCTCTGATAAACCCTTCCGAAAGAGAACTGCCAAGGCACCATCGTTCCATTTAGTAAGGACCGCCCACTTTCTGAATTTTTGACAGTATAACTGCAGAATCCTGACCCTAGTTCAATGCCAATAGGGTTTTCTCAGCTTGATCAACAGCATTAGGTTCATCATACAACAACCCTAAGGCCTGAAAAAAAAAAAAAAAATGTGTCCACATTAGTCAGACTAGGATTTTCAGGTGTCTGAGAAAAGGCCCAATCCTGGGGATTGCCGCGCAGCAAGGAGATTACAACTTTAACCTGCTGCGCAGAGCTCCCCGATGAGTTGGGCTTCAAGGCAAGAAATAGTTTACAATTATTTTTAAAATTCAAAAATTTAGACCGATCCCCAGAAAACACATCAGGAGTAGGGATTTTTGGTTCAACAGCATGTAACTGAATGAGCGAGTTAGACGGAAATTCCCCGCACTATAGCAGCGAGCTGCTCAACACGGTCAGACAATTGCTTAATCTCCATTAAAGAAAAAAAAATTGTCCTACGGCCCCACCAGCCCAGGGTAAATTGCCCCATTATAATCCGCCACCACAGCCCCTTACTGATAAATCCCTGCTCTGTGCGCACAGGACCTGGGATGAGGTCGCAGGAGGGGAGGAGTCAGGGGTCACATGATCAGGCATCTCAGTCGGAGGCCCCTGATCATGTGACTCCTCCCCTCCTGTGACCTCATCACAGGTCCTGTGCGCACGCACAGCCCTCGATGTATGTAACTATGCAGGACTCTGCTGTGCTGCTGGTTGTCATCGTGCTGAATCCGTCAAGTATGTGTGGTGTCAGGAGGGGTTTACAGAGTGGATGTAGCTGCGCGTGTGTAGGACGAGGTGTATGGCGCAAAGCCGCATGTGTACAAGATTTACATAGCGTGGCCGTGTGTGTACAATGTGTATTGAGCAGAGCCGTGCGTGTACGAGGTTTACAGAGCAGAGCCATGTGTGTATGAGGTGTGCGGAGCCATGCATGTACAAGGTGTATGATGGGGAGCATTCATACCTCCCAACCGTTCCAGATTTTGAGAGTCTGCGCCACTGCCCCGACCGGGAGCTTACTTTTCCCGCGGACACAGGAGTACACGGCTGAGCTCCGAGGAGCACTTGAAAACTCGCACGTGACGTTCCATCGGAAGTGACGTGCTGGAAGCTGACCGTAAATGAGGTAATTTCGGGAGGAGATTGTGACAGAACCATGGAGGCACTTCAGGGAATGCTTCAGATCCATCACCGTGTCCTCCTCCGACAGCGCGGACAGCAGGATCACCTTGGACTTGGGGATGTCGGCCATGTGAGCGGATCATGATATGTTCTGCACCAGGAGTCTCAGGTGGGCACTACAATGTGAGCCAGACTGGTATGGTATCTTTATAGAATTTTTCTCTTTCTGTTCTTTCTTTTTCTCCCTCTTTTCCTCTCTTCTTTCTTTTCCTCTCTTCTTTCTTTTCCTCTCTTCTTTCTTTTCCTCTCTTCTTTCTTTTCCTCTCTTCTTTCTTTTCCTCTCTTCTTTCTTTTCCTCTCTTCTTTCTTTTCCTCTCTTCTTTCTTTTCCTCTCTTCTTTCTTTTCCTCAGTACCAGTCAGTGTGATCAGCAGTGCTAAATGGGTGTGGTTGTGGCATGGACATGGCTGTGACTAGTTGTGAAATGGGTGTGGCCGGGCGGCCGGTAACCAATCATAGTGGAAGTCTTCTGTTTCCATCAACTTTTATATGTGGGCAGTGGGCACCTCTAGTAAGGTGGGCACGAGATGGTGGGTCTTGTCACCTCTGCCTCACACATAAGTTGCTATGAGGTGTACTGTATTCCTGCCACATTTCTTTCTTGGCCTACTGAGAGAAATGTTTTGACCAGTTGAAAGTTATGTAACCTGAGGATTGTGCATGTGTACACTGCCCGCATGTAGTAATATATGTGTATGTATGTATGTATGTGTGTATATATATATATATATATATAATTTTACTTACTCCGACCCCTATACAAACTCTGCCCCTCCGACCACCGTCCACTTTTCCATGCTCCTGTTCCAATCCTGGGGTCTTTTTTGTCCCCCCTTGGTCCTCCACATGCTGAACATCTGGGACATGACTAACATTGCGCATTGTGCGCTTGTTCGTCGGCAGATGCAGCGTCGTGTCCAGAGTGTGAGGAGACGGCGACTTGTCTGTGGCGTTAACACCTCTGCTGCCATGTTGGGCACAGCCTGTGGCGAGGAGCGTCTCTTCCTGTGTATCCGGCCACAGGCTGCACACTGGAGGCTGCTTCTTCTATCTGGGGAAGTTCATGAAGCAGAAGCCTCTGTGTGACTCATGTGAAGTAACTTGTCTGACAGGTCATGGGTCCAGGTCAGCAGGTGATTGCAGACTATTAGCTGGTTTCGATGTTAGGTACAGGTGAGTCAGGACTAGATGTTGGGTGGAAGCCTTCCAGTATTTGAAAGGCCTCGTGCACACGCTGAGTATTTGGTGAGGTTTTCTCTCCGTATTTGTAAGACCTCATGGACACGCTGACTACTTGGTGTGTGGTTTTTTTTTTGTTTTTTTTTTTACCTCAGTATTTGTGAGGCCTCGTGCACACGTGTATTTTCTGAGTTTGTTTACCTCAGTATTAAACCCCTTCTTGCTCCTTTACGCACAGTATGCGTCGTGAAAACTAGTGACTTCACAACCCCGTCACATGACCCGGGGGCCCACAGAGTCTGAACAGCCCGGGGCCCTGGCTATCCTTAATCCACCCCTGACTGCACCCCTAGATGAATTCATTGAGAGGTATAGTTTGTAAAGTGCAGTCATTTATGGGGGGGTTCTGCTGTTCTGGCACCTTAGGGGCTCTTCCAGTGGGTCATGGCACCTGCAAACCATAAAATCTGCACTGTAACACGGCGCTCCTTGCTTCTGAGCTTTGCACCTGTGATTACATGTAAGGTATTGGTGCACTTGGGAGAAATTTTTACAACAAACTGAGTTGTTGTTTTTTTTTGTTTTTGTTTTTTTTTTCCCCCCTTAAGAGCCCTCATGAACAGTAAAAACTTAGGGCTAAAACAACATTTTGGCAGTAAAGGTACATGTGATGCACAGTGTCTAGCTTGCAGCCTATTGATGATTCCCACGCTATTAAACTAGGTGGGCTGTTCAGCACTATGTAAGTACACCCCCAGTTCACCCAACCAGCACTAAAGGCTGAATACTGTGAAAAATGTGCAGAAAAAATGAAAAATGTATATGATAAATAGACTACATGAAATATTGGTTGATACTTTGGCCAAAATACACAAGCTCACAATCAACATCAAGGGGCCTCATGCTTAGGAGTCTTAAAAGTAAAAAAGGCTGACTTTTTGGTAAGGCTGTTTCTCTTTCTGGTATGTTCTATCAATGTCAAATGGCCCAAGCAAATCAGTCCAGCAAAATCTGAACTCCAATATGGTGCTTCTTCCCCGCTTGAGCTTTGCACTGCACATCAAAAGTAGTTGTTGGCCCCACACTGGCGTACATAGGAGAAATAGCAAACAAACTTTGGGTGTCATTTTCTACTGCACCCTCAAACCATTCCATCAAAATCTGCGTTCCAAAATGTCACTCCTTCCTTTCTGAGGCCTGCTGTGCACCAAAACAGTAGTTTTCCCCCACATATGGTTTACTGGCATGCTCAGAAGAAACTGCACAACACTTCTTGGTGTCCTAGTTGCCAGATTAAAAAAAAAAAAAAATTGAGTCTAAAGTAAACTTTTTCTTTGTGTGAAAATTAAAAGTTCCTTTTTCTTCCACACTGCAACAATTTCTGTGGAGCAGCTGAAGGTTTAATAACATTTTTGAATGTAGACTTGAGCACCTTGAGGGGTGCAGTTTTTAGAATGGTGTCACTTTTAGGTATTTTCTGTTACATTGACCCCTTAAAGTCACTTCAAAAGTGAGGTGATCACAAAAAAAATGTAAATTTCGACATACGTAAAGTTGACATGTGGGAAATGCTATTTACTAGTTATTTTGTGATATCTCTCTGATTCGAGGCCATAAAAATTTAAGTTTGACAGTTGCAACAATTTCATCAAATTTCCCCCCCCGCCAAACACAAGTTGATGATGAAATGTTGCCACTATTGTGAATTACTGGGATATAAAAGACATTAGCGTTTCACAAATATCCACGGCATCCCACTTACAAACCAACCAAGCCACTTGTATCCTTGACCAAGAAACTGCAAAAACGCTTGTGCATGCCCTCATCTCCCGCCTCATCTACTGCAACCTCCTACTCTCTGGCCTCCCCCCTAGCACTCTTGCATCAGTCCAATCTATCCTAAACTCTGCTGCCCGACTAATTCCCCAGCCTCTACTCTCTGCCAAGCCCTTCACTGGCTTCCTATTATCCAGAGGCAACCTTCGATCCTCTCAACATCTCCTCCTATACTCCCCTCTTATCTCTTCTTCCCACAATCGCATACAAGACTTCTCCCGTGCTTCCCCCCCATACTCTGGAACTTTCTACCCCAACACATCAGACTCTCACCTACCATAGAAACCTTCAAAAGGAACCTGAAGACCCACCTCTTCCGACAAGCCTACAACCTGCAGTGATCCTCAGTCTACTGAGCTGCCGCCGCACCACCAGCTCTCCCCATCCCTGTAGACTGTGAGCCCTCGCAGGCAGGGTCCTCTCTCCTTCTGTACTTGTGTGTCCCTTGTCTTATATTTCCCCTCCTCACATGTAAAGCGCCATGGAATAAATGGCGCTATAAAATTAATAATCCCTCCATACCTCATCAAGTTTCTATAAACCGTCTGACTGTATTTCCTTTAAAAAGTACAGTACAGCAACTTTTTTTTCTAATTTTGGTAGTCACATTTCTCTTAGCGCACAACTCAATATTTATTTATTTAATTTTTTTTTCATTTTGACAAACCATTTTGCTTACAAAAGCAAAGTGTGAGCCGGGGAAGGAATTTTCACCTTTTTAGCTAATTTGGTGTTAACGGTCTGGAAGGAAGAATGTCTTAAGTCCATTTTAACACTTTTTTTTTTTTTTTTTTTTTTGGGCCGTTGTATAGACCATTTGATATTCATGTGGAAGCAGAGGTTTCATTGCTTATATTCAAATCCATTTAATCTCAAATTTACTCTTTTATATTTTCAATACAAACAAAAAATTGATCTAGATATTACCTTAACAGATAATTTTGAGACTGAAAACTGTTTTGATTTCTCCATACGGAACCTATGGAATGTAATTCTATATTGAGCCACATTCACACGGTCAGTATTTTCTATCAGTATTTGTAAACCGAAACAATCGGAGGAAAAGTATAATAGAAACCCGTCTCCACTTCTTTATTGATCACCCGCTCCTGGTTTTGACATCAGATATTATTGTAAAACACTGACAGTGTGAACGAGGCCTTAAAAGCTCACTCGTGTCATCCGTCACATGTGATTAAAAAATATATATATATATTCCCGTTGGGGAATTAAGAACAAGGATTTCCTCTCACACTAAGATAAGAACCAATGGCGATCATGAAGGAACAAGCTTATTTAAATATGATAAAATATATCAAATTTTATTTAACCCCTTAGTGACAGAGCCAAATTTTTAAATTCTGACCAGTGTCCCTTTATGTGGTGATAACTTTGGAACACTTCTACAAATTCCAGTGACTGAGATTTGTTTTTTTCGTGACACATTATACTCTATGATAATGATAAATTTAGGTTGATATGTTTTGTGTTTATTTATAAAAAAAAATTAGAAATTTGCCAAAAATGTAAAAAAAATCTGCAATTTTCAAACTTTGATTATCCCTTTAATCCATATACATTAGTCATACCACACAAAAACATTAATAAATAACACTTCCCACATGTCGGCTTTACATCAGCACCATTTGCAAAATGCTATTTTAGTTTGTTAGCATTTTAGGAGGTTTAAAAATGTAGCAGCAATTTTTCATTTTTTTTTCAAGGAAATTTACAAAATTGCTTTTTTTAGGGACCTATCCAGGTTTGAAGTGACTCTAGAGGTGCTATATATTGGAAAACCAACAAATGTGATACAATTTTAAAAACAGCACCCCTCAACATACTGAAAACTGCTGTCAGGTAGCTTATTAACCCTTCAGGTGCTGTTCAGGAATTAATACAAAGTGGCATGATAGGAATGAAAAAGTTTGTTTATACCACCTAAATGTCGCTGACTTCTGAACAGGTTACAACAGCCGGCAGACTCTAAGGCCGCTATTTGGCCGTGAATTGCCATGGCAAATATCAGGACCACACAATCATGATCTCAGGTTGTCGATGGGGATAAAGAGGGAGAAGCCACACTCCTTTAAACATTTATATGATATAGTCATTATTGACAGCAGCATATAAGAGGTTAAAGATATATGGACAATGACAACACTGAACGTGGCTGATGCAGCAAGTTGTCAGCTATAGTGTATGGGCGCCAGCTGCTGGATTGTTACCTGTATGGGGATGATATTCTCTTATATCTCAGGTCAGTTAAAAGACGTATTGGCTGTCATTAAAGGGTTAAATATTGTAAAACATTAGCACTTATAATAGTGGGACACGATAGCAGGAACTAATAAATAGAAACGCTTCATGATCAAATACATCAGGGATGATACAGAAGTATAGAAACAAATAGCTTTTAAATTTAATAATAAATTTCTGTACCTAGAGAATCAGTGTCTATATATCCTATTTGCAGTACAGCATAGGTAAATAGTGGATCCTGGGATATAAAGACAAAATCAGCTGATACTAGTAACACCATGCTCAAATGTCACACCATGGAGGCACATATAGCAATAAGTGTATTTGGGCCATTACCTGTAGCCATAGTGCAAGGGATGTGTGTTGCTGGCTTACACCTCGACGCGCGTTTCGCAGCTTCGAGAGGGACTGCTTTATGATTTTATGCGCCTCCATGGTGTCGTTTACCATTAGCTGATTTTGTCTTTATCTCTGGATTCAGTATTTACCTATGCTGTACTGCAAATAAGGTATGTAGACACTGATTCTCTAGATACAGAAATTTTTCATTATTAATTTAAAAGATATTTATTACTTCATTGATGATACAGGAGTATAGTATTTGATCGTGAATATGTCTGTTTATGGCAACTTGGTGAGGTATGGTAGGATACAAACCAATCAAGCCACTTGTCTAAAAGGTGGAGCTAACTAAGAAGAGATCGTTATACCACACTATGAGGAACTTTTTTTTTTGGTGGTATTCAATTTCTCATATGAAGGCTATGTTCACACGTTGCGTTTTTTGCACTTATTGCTTCCTATGGGTGAAAAAACGCTGAAAGCGACATGCTGCAGCTTCGCAAAAATGGAGTTTTCCAAATCAGCGGAAAAAAAGTGTGCATGAGATTTCTGAAATCTCAGTTTGGCACTGTAAAACACAGCTTAAAATTTGCATAAAAAAGTAGCAAAAAAAATGCAACATGTGAACATAGCCTAATATCTTTACTGCAGAATCTGATAACGTGCTGACAAGACTAAAAGATGGGGGGAGAAATTGGATTCTAAACAGGGCGAATTCAATAGTTGTAGGTATTGATGGGGATAGTTTGACTGGTAATAACACTAATAAAGATAACCAAATTCCGTTTTCATCCCAGTATAGTCCACAGGAATGCTATTTGACTTGTACGCTCCATTGTGCAGCCAGCAGGGGGTCCCTCCTTTACCTGGGGCCCATAGGCAGCGGCCTATTCTGCCTGCAAATACCCTGTCAACAGTATTGGGACACTGTAGCTATTATTGAGTACTTGCCTATAAATCAAGAAGATACATTTTCGAATATTGTGACATCGGCTTTGTCAGAAAGGCCCAAAAAAAAAAAAAAAAAAAAAATCTAACTTGTTGGTGGACAGAAAATCCTCAGTACTCTTCACACTTTTGTATAAAGGGAACCTGATCGTGAATGAACGTCAGACGAGATCCCACACTACAATACACACGTCTCCCTATCGAGTTCTACTGACCTTATGTTTTACAGCACAAGTGCACGGCGATCGTGGGCAGACTGTGACCGGTCACTAGCTGTGGTTTGTACGGATCGGTATTTATGGTTCCATGATTAAGGCTTCACAGGAAAACGCGTTGTGTTCTGGATTACCTGTGGTTTGCCGAAAACACCGGATTTTACTGTTTATAAATAAATGTGAAGCTTTCTGCATTCCTATCACTGGAGAATCTTGGTTTTCAATCTTTTCCACATTGCCATGGACTAGGACGGCTCCGTGCAATGGTTTCTGTCCCAAACAAGGTGCAGCCAGACCTGCTGAGCTGCCTCTTCCCTCCCGGCTGTTCATGAACTATTTTATGACTTGCAAAACCTTAGTTATAAAAAGGGGTTATTGCATATATTGTCCCCCCCCCTTCTCCATAAAGTAATGGTATGATAACTAGGGTGGACGTCCTAATCGTCTATTTCTAGAGTTCAAACTGAGTGCTCTATTCTATACAGTAATAAACTTGGCACTCAGTATGTGAAAAATAGTTCCTTTTTTGTTCATGGTGCATCCAGACACATATTTGAATGTTTTCGGTCCCAACATAGGACCTTCATCAGAATGTTCTTGTTACTAGGAAAAAAGATTTCTTGTGGTAATATTCAAATAGGAGAAACAGAGTATCCACAGGAGGACAACAACTGCAGGCTGGATGAGATGTAAGAATGAAAGGGACGTCTTAAAGGCATCCGTGGACTGTGGTGTCCAATTGATGAGGAGAGCGGCTCTACACCATGGGGCTGTACTTATGGCGTCCTCCTCACCAGGCGGCCACTACACACCACGGACCAGGGCACATTAAAGGGCCATTCGTTAAAGGAGGAAAATTACACCACTACCACAGCGCTGTTCTCTCCCCATATCATCCTGCCCCAGGAGGACGCCATAAGTACAGCCCCATGGTGTAGAGCTGCTCTCATCAATTGGACGCCACAGTCCACGGATGCCTTTAAGATGTCCCTTTCATTCTTACATCTCATCCAGCCTGCAGTTGTTGTCCTCCTGTGGATACTCTGCTTCTCCTATTTGAATATTACCACAAGAAATCTTTTTTTCTAGTAACAAGAACATTCTGATGAAGGTCCTATGTTGGGACCGAAAACATTCAAATATGTGTCTGGATGCACCAAGAATAAAAAAGGAATTATTTTTCACATACTGCGTGCCAAGTTTATTACTTTATTGATTTCATGGGTTGGATACCTGACTTGAGCACCAACGTTCATAATTTTTGAGTGCCGTGTTACTTATATCCATTGAGTGCTATATTCTGCCGTCTCCCTCCTCCCCCACGGAGCTGCCGTCTCCCTCCTCCCCCACGGAGCTGCCGTCTCCCTCCTCCCCCACGGAGCTGCCGTGCTGCGTTCTGCCGTCTCCCCCACGGAGCTGCCGTGCTGCGTTCTGCCGTCTCCCTCCTGGAGCTGCCGTGCTGCGTTCTGCCGTCTCCCTTCTGGAGCTGCCGTGCTGCCATCTCCCTCCTCCCCCACGGAGCTGCCGTGCTGCGTTCTGCCGTCTCCCTCCTGGAGCTGCCGTGCTGCGTTCCACCGTCTCCCTCCCCCACGGAGCTGCCGTCTCCCTCCTCCCCCACGGAGCTGCCGTGCTGCCGTCTCCCTCCTCCCCCACGGAGCTGCCGTGCTGCCGTCTCCCTCCTCCCCCACGGAGCTGCCGTCTCCCTCCTCCCCCACGGAGCTGCCGTCTCCCTCCTCCCCCACGGAGCTGCCGTGCTGCCGTCTCCCTCCTCCCCCACGGAGCTGCCGTGCTGCCGTCTCCCTCCTCCCCCACGGAGCTGCCGTGCTGCGTGCTGCCGTCTCCCTCCTCCCCCACGGAGCTGCCGTGCTGCGTGCTGCCGTCTCCCTCCTCCCCCACGGAGCTGCCGTGCTGCGTTCTGCCGTCTCCCTCCTCCCCCACGGAGCTGCCGTGCTGCGTTCTGCCGTCTCCCTCCTCCCCCACGGAGCTGCCGTGCTGCGTTCTGCCGTCTCCCTCCTCCCCCACGGAGCTGCCGTGCTGCGTTCTGCCGTCTCCCTCCTCCCCCACGGAGCTGCCGTGCTGCGTTCTGCCGTCTCCCTCCCCCACGGAATCCCTGCATGTGTTGCAGCTGTCAAACAGCTGCGGGGACGCAAACATATTTTTCAAGCACGCCGAACACACACTGTTAGCACCCGAGCATGACAGATAGCACGTTAGGCCTGTTTTACACATCAGTTTTTTGCTTCAGTTAAAATCTGCTAAAATGGCGGATAACGGATCCGTTCCTGAACCGACCACAATGTTTATCACCGGACCGTTATTTTAACGGACCCGTCGAAGGAAGAATTTTAAAGGAACCGCTGCCTGGGGAGGAGAGAGAGAATTTTTTTCGCCGCCAGAACAGAGTTTAGGGTTAAATTTTCAAGCGAGGCAAATCCTCCGGGCATGCGCAATGTCAAATGCGGATCCGGCCGCCGAAAAAACGTTGCATGGTCCGTTCGGCAGACGCCAAAATTTTGGCGGATCTGCAAAAAAAGGATCGAACGGATGGCCATCCGTCAAGATCCGCCGGTAATGGAACTCAATGGGAAAAAAAATGGATCCGCCAAGCAAAATGGCAGATCCGTTTTTTTTTTTTTTTGCACAACGACGGATTTTGACGGATTTCAAAAAACTGGTGTGTGAAACAGGCCTTATCTGAGCACATTTGCTCATCACTAACTGGGATGAAAGTCACCTCTTATTGCAGACTTGAGCTGTGCTGGAGTAACCCTTTAAGCACTGAAAGTCCTAGCAGAGCCCAATAATCAGGTGTATGAAATTGCTGCCAACTTGGAGGCTTCTGCCCAGTTCTACATGAAGACCTCATTCCCACCTCCCTCACACATGGCCATTTGTCGGCCCCTCAGTCTTCTCTGCTGGAGGCACACAGGTGAGCATCTTGTGGGTCCTGGAATCAGATATTGTAAAGACTTGGACTGTCTCACACTTTACCAGCTCTCTGTACAGTGCTGATTACACTGGGGGCTTCTAAGCAGTCAGCACTGATTTTGATGCTGCAGGCGCTTCCTCTCTGCAGAGCCAGAGATGAGTCCGCTCAATAGAGGAGCGACAGTATCCACCGCCAATCGCTTCCTGTAGAGCGGAGACCCCGCACGCCTTACCCTAGATCTATAGGGCCGATAATGCTCAGCAATTCAGAGGAGGGATCACAGCGATCAGCTGGGACCAGATGCTCCGGTGACCTGTCTGCTCTGTGGTTTATGAGCTCCAAGGCCGAATTCACACATCTGTGTGTCGCTGCACAAATATGGACCATGATGCACAGACCGGTCTCCTGGCCCAGACCAAGCAGCCTCATATATACCTGACGGCGTTGTCTTCTGTCCAGGAGACGGACGCTCCGTGCAGCAGAGACTGACGATGTGTGAATGCTGCCTGAGGTCATAGAAACTCTATAAGGCTTCAGTCACACACTTTTTTTTTCTCCTCTGATATATTTGCTTGTGGGGTTTTTCTTTTTATTTTTAGATGAGTTTAGGGCACGTTTTTCTTTTTTCAAATAAAGCTAAATTTTGCTTTTGATACTGCCTCGTATTTGGTGTGACAAATTTATTGATACAGTCCTGTGCGGATTACCTTTTGTGTTTTTGGTTTATAATTTTAATCTTTAGTTTTTGCACAGGAAAAAAACAAATGTGCAGCATCAAAATCTCATCGTGGGTACTTAGCCTAAAATGGAATAAAATTGTTTTAATGTGTTGGTTTAAAAAGTCACATATTTGATAACGACTCCTACTACAAGTAGATCGCTTCATTGGGGGACACAGGTAACCATGGGGTCACATTTGGTAACTACAACTATTATCATTTTCATGTCACAAAAAAAAATGCATTGCAGTTTTTACTAATCTTGCACAATAGGTAAGGAGAAAAAGTTACAGCTCTTATAATAAAAACAATTAAATGATTTTTCTTGTGACAAATTAGTAAAATAAAACTGCATGGTGTGAACTGTGTGTATTGTATATTTTCTGTCCACACTAAAAAGGAGTGATATAATGATAAAGTTGTATGTACCCCAAAATATGAACCAATAACTGCAGCTCCTGCTGCTAAACATAAGCGCTCCCTCTGCAGGAAAAATAAAAAGTTAGATTGTCAGAATGCTGTTACCGCAGCTAAAAAGCTTGTGCGTATTCTATTTGATATGGTTGTAACGGCCTCAACCCACAGAATAAAGGAAACTACCCCTAAACGGTCATTAAAAATAAATTTTTACCTCCCAACAGTTAACAAAAAAAAAAAAAAAAAAAATCACAACTCAAATGGCTCCTATAAAAACTACGGCTCGTCCTCCAAGAAGTGGTAATGCAAAAACTTTTTTTTTTTCTTTTTGCTCAGCAAATGGAGGGTTAATAACATGAGGCTGCTCCCATCTTTCATAGCATGCTGAGAGTTGTTGTTGCCGCCAACATTTAGAGGGGGAGTGCGGCTCATTCTCTACATGGCCGTAGAGCGTGATATAAGAGTGGTGGCGGTTATACTCCGCAGTGGTATATGTCAGCATTATGCTACAATTAAACCAACCCCGTGTCCTGTGTGTCAGCACCATCCAGGGGTCCAGCCGGCCGATGTGGACGAGGTGCTGAAGAGGGGAGTGAAGACGATGGTCATCGGTCGCGGTATGAGTGAAGCTCTGCAGGTGAGAATGTCTTGTCTTGGGATCTCCACTTCAAGGGGGCAGTGTCAGCCATAGTGAAGGGGTCCAAATTTTACTTTTTTTTTTTTTTTGTTCTTAATACCTCTGGCTTGCTGTCATGGAAATATTCTCCTTGGCAGCTGTGTTTCGACCTGACCTCAACCAGCGCCAATCTCTCCCTGCTGAGGTGACAGAGTAACGCACCTGTGGCTGTGAGCAGGACCAGGTCACCCTGACATTTCAGCTGCGAGATGTGAACAGAGTCCTCACAATCCCTAGCTGTTGGGAGAAACACAGGGTCATTACTATTATAATTCCACAACAATCAGCAGTGATCGCTGGGAGAATCATGCAGGAAGTGTTCAGTGTTTAAACAGTGCCTCCGCAGGGAGGAAGAAGCATGACACCTTAAAATAAAGCTTCCTGTATCACAGTTTCAGATGTTTTCCATTCTTGTCCTCAGGTCCCGGACTCCACCCTGAATTACATCAAATCTCAAGGCATCGACGTCCTGGTCTTCCAAACGGAGAAAGCCGTGCAGGAGTACAACAGCCTGGCTGCAAAAGGAGCCAAAGTGGGGGGAGTGTTCCACTCCACCTGCTAATTCCACACCGTCCTAACCCGGCCCCAGCCCAGGACCCCCCATGTGTGTGCTATATCTACAACCACAGTCCAGCAAGTACACACTACAACTCCTAGCAGACAGGTGCAGCCACAACACAGACAATACAACGCCTCCAGCATTACATTGATCCCTATGGGAACGGTCAGATCCTGGTGAAAGATCCATGCCAAAGGCTGTAACGCTGCCCCCAGTGGTGTGTTCAGTAATGGGGCCGGTAGTGATGGCCGCAGCATCTCTCCTTTATCCTGTGCCTTAATAGATCGCAAAATAAATCTGCCACACTTAACACTATTGAATTTGCAGCCACCTTATTAAAAGGGATTGCACAGGACTAGGAAAAATAGCACCATCCACATCTACAGGTCGTGCGTGGTACTGCAGCTCTGCACCATTGCCAATCCCGATGCACATAATGGTGGAAGCGCCTGAGTTCAGGGTGTGATACGGCCGCCCCAACAGTTGTAGCAGCCATCAAATGGAGAAATGATCATTTATATGAGGGGTTTAGTGGGCTGCCAGAGCCCTGGGGCGCCACCTATCTGCTGCTGGAGCGGTCAGACACTCCCTACACCCTCGACAGGTGCTGGGGAAGAGGGTCGGGGAGCTGCTTGTCTCCCTCTTCCCACGGTGTAAGATGTTTTGTTTTTTTTTTTCTTTTGCAAGTCTTGAAGGAAATTTGAGAATTGATTGCTACAAGAAAATAAATAGTTTTACTAGAAAAAGCCACAAATCTGTACAATATCATCTCACAACTAAAACAAGAGCTGGAGGAGCTCCTCTACTCACAGGGAGAAGTCGAAGTGCGGAACTCCTGTAATCTGGAAAGTCTAATAATGCAGCACTTACAGGCCAAACGCGGAAACTATTGTTTGCATGGTGATGTTATCTGGGGGTTTCTTTCAGTTAATGGAGAGGTTGCAGGTGCCAGGACCCCTCGCCCACCAATCAGTATGAAGAAAGGAGCTCCTGCCAGATTTGTTTAGGTCTTGCCCCCTCCTGGGTAATCAATGCCCCACACTTTTCCTCCTGGCAGCTGCCTCGCCGCTCGATGGGGTGTCACCGTCTCGCAGGTTTGGGCATCAGGAAGACTTTGACAGCTTTGCTGAAAGGCAGCGTGCCCTCGATGATACTCTCAGGCAGGGGGTCTGTGCTCTCCCCCCAAGGGGGTCTAGCAGAGCATGCTAGCACTTTGCTGCTGCTGGAGCTGTAGGCGAGCAGGAGGCTGACTTCAATCTGACAGGGCTCTGCAAAAATAACCAAGGATTAATACATCCCCATCCTTCGATTGTCCCAGCCAATAGAGTCTAAAATCAAACTTCTACAATTTCATTCCCCCATTCTTTCTACTGCAGCTTTGCTTTGATAAGCCGGATTACTTACCGGTAATGCTCTTTTAATGAGTCCACGACAGCACCCACTGGAGTTATCCACTGGAGGTATCGGATCCGCCCATTTGGAACAGGAAACCCTACAGGAAAGATAAAAGGGGCGGTCTGCCTTTCCTCCTCAGTTTTACGTTTCAGAGTACCAGAAGGACCGCCAAGGATTAGGCAATGTTCTCTTATTTTAACATCTTTCTTATCCATTATTTGGTTAATATACTTTAACTATTGATATCTTTAGGGGGGGAAGTGAGCGGGTGCTGTCGTGGACTCATTAAAAGAGCATTACCGGTAAGTAATCCGGCTTTTTACTCTTCGCCACGACAGCACCCACTGGAGAGATTCCAGAGACCATCACCTGGGTGGGACCACCGTGCCAAGGATAGTCCTGCCAAAGCTTAAGTCAGAGGTGGATGAAAGATCAAGTCTGTAGTGCTTATAGAAGGTAGAAGGGGATGACCAAACTGCCGCCTTACATATAGTTTCAATCGGAACATCTCCCTTTTCCGCCCAAGAGGTTGCCATTGCCCTGGTGGAATGCGCCCTGATGTTCCCTGGAGGATCTTCGTTTTTTGCGGAGTAGGCTAAACGAATGGCCTCTCTGATCCACCGGGAAATGGTGCTCTTCGTGACTCCATACCCCTTCTTACAGCCCTGAAATGAAACAAATAGGGCCCTACTCTGCCTCCAACTGTTGGACCTCTCAATACATTTTAGGACAGTTCTTTTAACGTCCAGAGTATGGAACTTCTGCTCTTCCGGAGTAGAGGGATTTTTATAGAAGGTTGGGAGGAGTATCTCCTGAGATCTATGGTATTTTGTTGCCACTTTTGGCAGGTAGGCAGGGTCTGGTTTTAATACTAATCTGTCTTGGTATTCTTGGAAAAAAGGTGGATCTATTGACAAGGCTTGGATATCACCCACTCTCCTAGCTGAGGTTAGTGATACTAAGAGGGCCATTTTAAGTGCTAAGTATTTGAAGGGTATTGTGTCGATCGGCTCAAAGGGGTCTACCGTTAGGGCGTCTAAGACCAGATTTAGATCCCATGTAGGGACGGAGGGTATGTGGATTGGAGCTATTCGTTCACATGCTGTAATAAAACGAGTTATCCACTTGTTGCCTGCTATATTATGGCCATATAGTGCTCCTAATGCCGATATTTGTACTCTCAGTGTATTTACTGCTAAGCCTAAGTCTTTCCCCTTCTGCAGAAATTCCAAGATTGGGATTATCGGAACTTCTGCTGTATGAGGTACTGTATGGAATTGAAGAAATTTTTTCCATATTCTAGTGTAAATTTGGGTTGTGGACTGTTTTCTACTTTGTAGTAGTGTAGTAATTAAGGACTCCGAGAATCCTCTTGTCCTCAATAACTGCCTCTCAAATTCCACGCCGTCAAGTGCAAGCTGAGCACTTGAGGGTGGAAAAAGGGGCCTTGGGAGAGTAGATTGGCAGTCGGAAGGACCCAAGGATCTGTTATCGACATAATCTGCAGCCACGAAAACCACGGTCTTTTTGGCCAGAACGGTGCTATTAAGATTATTCTTGTTTTGTCGTCTCTGATCTTCCGAATTACTTGAGGTAGGAGGATCAATGGAGGGAACGCATACGCTAGGTTGAAATTCCATGGAACTAGAAAGGCGTCCAGTATGTTTGGGTGATCTGACGGAGATAGGGAGGCAAAAGTTTTTATCTGCCTGTTCTCTCTTGTGGCGAAAAGATCCACCTCGGGTTGTCCCCATGCGGCTACTATGTCCCTGAAGACCTTCCGATTGAGGCACCACTCTCCTTGTCGTAGAGTGTGACGGCTTAGGAAGTCTGCCTTTTGATTGCTCTCGCCTCTTATATGAAGGGCCGAGAGGGACAAAAAATAGTTTTCTGCTAAGTTTAAAATTCTTGCCTCTGAAGACATCAGAGTCTCTGATCGAGTTCCTCCTTGTCTGTTTATATATGCCACTGTGGTGGTATTGTCCGACAGGATCCTTACATGCTTCTGTTGAAGCTGCGGAAGGAAGTTGTATAGAGCATAGAACACTGCAGTCAGTTCTTTTAAATTAGATGAGTAATCACATTCCTCTTTACTCCACCTTCCCTGATAAAACCCATTCTCCATGTGGGCTCCCCAGCCCTGGGGACTGGCATCGGTGGTTACGATACAGGATGGAACTATAACCCATGGAACTCCTGAACATAAATGATCATCGTCTAACCACCACTCTAGGGAAGTCAAGACTTCTTGTGACAGGGTTATTTTGCTCTGTAAATGACCACTATGTCGCTTATCCTCCTGGAGGATCTGGTGTTGTAGCGTACGGACATGGTACTGGGCCCACCGGACTGCCGGGGTGCAAGAATTTAGTGATCCTAATAGTGACATTGCTCCTCTTAAGGATACACGTGGTTTATCTATAGCTGCTTGTATTTTTTGTTTTGTGAGGATGATTTTTACCTGGGGTAGTAGACATCTCTGGGTCAAGGAATCTAGTTGAAATCCTAGAAATGTCTGGAGAGATTGCGGATCGAGTCTGGACTTTTGGATATTGATGATCCAGCCAAGGCTCTGAAAAGAGGAGATTGCGTCAGTCACGCGTTCAGTACATTGTTTGACTGAATTCCCAATTACTAGGAAGTCGTCTAGATATGGCACAATTAGTGTGTCCTTTTGGCGAAGGTAGGCCATCACTTCTGCCATCACCTTGGTAAATATTCTTGGTGCCGTGGAAAGCCCGAAGGGCATGGCCGCGTATTGGAAATGATGAATCCTTCCCTCGACTTCCACTGCGACTCTCAGGTATTTCTGGAATCTGTTGTGTATAGGGAGATGATAATAAGCATCTTTTAAATCAATCCCTGCCATTACGCAATTTGGGAAAAGAAGCTTTATAGTGGATCTGATTGATTCCATTTTGAACTTATAATTTTTTATAAATGAATTTAGCTTCTTTAAATTAATAATGGTTCTAAATGTACCGTCTGGTTTAGACACCAAAAACAGGGGAGAGTAAAAGCCTCTACCCTGTTGTTCCTCAGGGACGTCAACTAAAACTTTTTTAGCTAGCAGGACTCGAATCTCGTCTTTGAGAGCCTTTTGCTGAAGTGAGGAATTAAGGCGAGTTATAAAAAAGAACTCATAGGGGATCCGAAGGAATTCAATCTTTATTCCTTCCTTGATTATATTCAAAATCCATGGGTTTAACGTAATCTGTTCCCACTTGGTAAAAAAAAATTTTAATCTACCCCCAACTGGTGGGTCTAAACTTTTAATTTTTTTCTCTCCTATATGTTGGCCCTCTGAAGATGGTACCCTTCTGCTTTTCGTCTTTCGTGGCCCATCTGTTCGTTCTGTCCGATTGCCTTCTTCTCCCGAATGGCCGTCTTTTAAAGGTTTTCCTATAAAACGGAATGGGAGAATCACTGAAGGCCTTTTTCCTTTCTTTTGCCTTGGCGAGAATTTCGTCTAAGGCTTTTCCGAAGAGGAACTCACCCTCGCATGGGGTTGCACTAATTTTGGATTTTGACTGTGCATCCCCTTTCCAGCTCTTTATCCACAGCGCGCGTCTGGCGTTATTCACCAGGGCTGCCGACCTTGCTGCCAGTCTTAGGGTGTCCGCTGAAGCGTCTGCCATAAAGGCAGCTGCCCCTCTTATCAACGGGATGGCTGCACGCAGTTTCTCCCTTGACACTCTTTGCTCAATCTGCTGGTCTAATTGATCTAGCCATACCAGCATTGACCTAGCAGTACATGTGCTGGCTATTGCGGGTTTGAATACCCCGGTGGTGGATTCCCAGGACCTTTTGAGCGAAGATTCAGCCTTTCGGTCCAATGGGTCTGCTAACAATCCTGCGTCCTCGACCGGGATCGAGGTTTGTTTGGAAGTGGAGGATATGACAGCGTCCACCTTTGGTATTTTAGTCCATTTTAATAGATCTTCATCAGTGAACGGATACTTCCGTTTTGAAGCGGATGGGAGAAAACCCCTCTGGTCGTGTTTTTCCCACTCTCTTTTGATGAGATCTTTAATTGCCGGTATCACTGGAAATGATCTCCTCTTTTTCTCTGCCAATCCCGCAAACATAATGTCCTGCGCGGTTTGGGCTCCCCTTTCCTCTTCACACCCCATAGTATTTCTAACCGCTTTTACCAGGTTATCTACGCTGTCCAGTGGAAAACATGCGCGTCCTTCCACCTCCGAGGATGATGATGAGGATGTGGATGCGGAGCCTGAGATTAACTCCTGTTCTTCCTCTGACTCTGAACTAACAATGACCTGTTTTCTATGACTGGACTCTGCGGGAGTGCTGGCGCGGTTGATGGCTTGTATTTCCTCCCTAATTATGGCTCGGATATCCTTAGAAGATATCGTCGACCCCTGCCTGGTCTCTTTAATGCATTGTTTGCAGAGTTTTTTGGGGTAGGAGTCAGGGAGAGGCTCTGAACATAATGCGCATTCTTTGTTTTGTTTTTCCTTTTTTCTTTGACTGAAGTGGGAGGTCAAAGGTAAAGAGAGGGGGGAGGGGGGGGGGGGAGGAGAGGAGGTTAGCTTAATAGGTAGAGCATATGCTTTGCACACTCACCCAGTGAAGCTTAATACCGGTTCGGATGGCTGAGACGGTTTGGATCGGGTTTCTGCTGCCTCGCTCCTGCGGGCAGTCTCTGTCCTGGCGCTGCGGTCCCTGGTGGAGTTGCCCCCAGCTGAATCCCCTGCTGGGGTCTGCGGGGGACGACATGTTCCAACGTTGCAGCGCTGTTTTATCTGTACACTTATCGTACCCCCGGAAGTCGCCCTGTCACAGGGCGCATGCGCCGCGTCATCGCCATCTTACCCCGGAAGTTCAACCATTACTTCCGGGGTATAGGAGCGTCGGGCGCCGGCCTGCTCCCGCGCCACCGCTATTGACACGCGCGGCTCGCGCGCACATGGCCTCACCATCCACGTTATACCCCCACCGATGGGGATGGGGGGGGAATCTCCCGGATGCCAGACCGGCCCCGCTCCCTGGTAAGACCAGGCGGCCCTCCCCGGACCCGGCCATTACCACTATGCCACCAGACGAGGGGGGAGCCGTCAAACGGAGTCTCCCCCGACGCTGCTTCCGGACCGCAGCCCCTGCCGTTCCCGAAGAGACCGCACAGGCGGATGCATGGCCCAGGTAAGATCCTGCAGGATCCTGCTCCATTTGGAACAGGAAACCAAAACTGAGGAGGAAAGGCGGACCGCCCCTTTTATCTTTCCTGTAGGGTTTCCTGTTCCAAATGGGCGGATCCGATACCTCCAGTGGATAACTCCAGTGGGTGCTGTCGTGGCGAAGAGTAAAAAATGACTTTAGGAGCAGTTGTCACATCGCTTCCCCCACTGGGGGCAATAATAACCCCACGACCTTGTATCTTACCCGTCCAGGCCGTATGTGACAGGTAGACCTGTGTGATGAGCCTATGACGTCCCGGGCCGGGGTGGCGAAAGTCTGCTGGCTTGGGGTGAATGATCTGAACCTGCCCATCTGGATACACAACCTGGGGGGAGAGGGCAAATAATGAACAATAAGTGTGCCAGCATGTGAGCCCCTCTGTGTATGCCGTCTCTGAGGGGCTCAAATGTAGCAGAGCCGGACAGGATGCTGTACTGTTGTGCATTGAATTAAGGACATAGGAGTATCGCACTGAATGGACTGTGCCGACTCTGCTGCACTGATGAGCTCAGCTCTGCTACATCAGCATGTTATTCTTTATAATCTACACATACCTGGACCTTGACCGTGCTCTGCGGGTCCTGAACATTCTCCAATGTGGCGTCGACATCCAGAGCTACGACTAAACCGGAGGTGAACCGAATCGGGTTGTCAGACTCAGCAGCCGGCTCGATGATATGTGCCGAGGATCTGTGAATCTGCAAAGGTGACAAGAATCTTATAAACACAAGATATGTGCAGAATAGTGAGTGCAGCTCTGGAGTATAATACAGGATGTAACTCAGGATCAGTAATGTATGTACACAGTGACTGCACCAGCAGAATAGTGAGTGCAGCTCTGAAGTATAATACAGGATGTAACTCAGGATCAGTAATGTAATGTATGTGCAGTGACTGCACCAGCAGAATAGTGAGTGCAGCTCTGGAGTATAATACAGGATGTAACTCAAGATCAGTAATGTATGTACACAGTGACTGCACCAGCAGAATAGTGAGTGCAGCTCTGGGGTATCATACAGGATGTAACTCAGGATCAGTAATGTAATGTATGCACACAGTGACTGCACCAGTAGAATCATAGAATGATAGTCCAGGATGTTCCTTCCAACTCTATCTGGTCCAACCCTCTGCTCAAAGCAGGATTCGCCAAATCATCCCAGACAGATGTTTGTCCAGCCTCTGTTTGAAGACTTCTTTTGAAGGAGAACTCGCCACCTCTCGTGGCAGCCTGTTCCACTCATTGATCACTCTGTCAAAAAGTTTTTTCTAATATCTAATCTGTGTCTCCTCCCATTCAGTTTCATCCCATTGCTCCTAGTCTTTCCTTGTGCAAATGAGAATAAAGTTGATCCTTCTACAATGTGACAGCCCTTGAGATATTTGTAGACAGCTATTAAGTCTCCTCTCAGTCTTCTCTTTTGCAAGCTAAACATTCCCAAATCCTGCAACCTTTCCTCATAAGACAGGGTTTGCAGACCGGTCACCATTCTGGTCGCTCTTTTCTGAACTTGCTCCAGTTTGTTGATGTCTTTTTTAAAATGTGGTGCCCAAAACTGGACACAGTATTCCAGATGAGGTCTGACCAAAGAGGAGTAGAGGGCAGGAGTAGAATAGAGAGTGCAGCTCTGGAAGTATATTATAGGATAAGTAATTTACGTACAGTTTCTTATCTTATGTAGATCTCTATATATAACCTATAAAATGCAGATCACCCTCCAGTAATTCATCACTACCCGTGTAATTGCTGTCAGTGTATTGCACCCCCTGTACAGATGTGTAAGGCTTGCCTGTGACCGCTATCTTTGCTTCCTCTATAGCTAAGCTCCTATACCTTGTGATGTGACGGATCAGATATTAATACGTGCACACATAATTTAATCTGGCAGCCTCGGCCTCACCTGCTCAGGCAGAGTCAGACGCAGGAAGCTGCTCTGCCGCAGGGAGGTCTGCAGGATCTTCACCATCTCTAGGGGTTTGGAGTTCACCAGTCGAGGCATCAGATCCAGCAGTTTGTCCACAAAACTGTCCTGCATGTGAGGGAGCTCCGAGATGAAGCACCTGCGAGAATGAGGACGGAAACCAGATTCAAGTAAGTAACGGAAAGAACGTGCCTTTCATAAACTAGATAAGACTGTAGCAAACCCTCAGTTGTGACCATGAGAGGCAAATGGATGGACACTCACCTCTGGAAAAAATCCACCTCCTGCAGAAAGTGCTTGCACATGCTGAACAGCGGCTCCTCCCTGTAGAACAGAGAAATATTATTGAAATTCCACTTTTGGCGTCAGTTCCTCACATGTTCAGGAGCTCCGCTTGCTGGACACAAATTAAAACCTTATATACTGCCACTGAATTAAAAAAAAAAAAAATCTTTGCACACAGCTGCAGGGCTCATTGAAGTAAATGTCAGAGCCGTGCCTTGTACCCGTGCATCCGGCACATGATTCACGGGAAATTACAGGCCACCAACTCCCGGGTCACTCACCCTTTGGTTGTGCGAGCTGTTATAAGGAGCTGGAGGGCATTCGCCTGCAGCCTCATGTGATGGATGATGGCCACCTGCCGGTTCTGCAGCCCGCTGTACATGAACTCCATCTTGTAGGTTTCTTCCAGGATCTGGAGCAAAAAAAAAAAAAAGACGAGAAAACCCGCCATAAGGAGCGTCTCGTCCGACATACGAGCGGTTATTAGGGTGACGGAATTACGGATGGTTTACCTGTTTGACGGCTGCAGCAGCCAGGGAGTTCTGCTTTATATAAAGGGGCGCTGCGAGACTCCATAACTTCTCATTCAGGGCCTGGAAGTCACAGAAAGAAGCAGTTACAATTCCTGCACAGTAGTTATGGATTAGAATGGGTGCCGGATTAGCAGGTCATCTGGATTTTTAGATAGACATTGAACTTTAAGGCTGAGTTCACACGTGGCGTTTTTTTTGCGTTTCCGCGGCGGTTTTAACCGCGCGATTTTGCCGAGAAAACGCGAAAAATAAGCATCCCATGCATTCCTATGGGATTCCGCAATGCTGTGCTAATGCTGCGGTTTTTACCGCGGCGGAATCGCTTCGTGGTAAAAACCGTAGCATACTCATTAATTTGCGGAATCGCGGCGATCCCGCACCCATAGGAATGCATTGTTCCGCTTACTTCCCGCATGTGGCTGTGCACACCATGCGGAAAGTAAGCAGAACAATTGCAGATGGTACCCACGGTCCGGAGGAGAGGAGACTGTCCTCCGGGCTTTGGGTACCATATCCCTGTTAAAAAAAGAACTTAAAAATAAAAAATATTGTTATTTTCACCCTCCGACGTCCCGCGCAGTCTTCCCTCTTCTCTTCACGCTCCCGTTCCCAGTAGTCCTTTGCGAAAATGCCCGCGATGACGTCCGTTCTCACGGGATTGCGAAGTCTCGCGGTCATCGCGAATTACCGCGAGACATCGCGATCCCGCGAGAACGGACGTCATCGCGGGCATTTTCGCAAAGGATTACTGGGAACGGATGCGCGGGACGTCGGAAGGTAAGAATAGCACCATTTTTTATTTTTTTACATTCTATCTTTTACTACTGATGCTGCATAGGCGGCCTCAGTAGTAAAAAGTTGGTCACACTCGTCAAACACTATGTTTGACAGGTTGGTCACACTCGTCAATCAGTTCTCCAAGCGATGCTACAGATCGCTTGGAAAACGCTAGCATTTTGCAAGCTAATTACGCTTGCAAAATGCTAGTTTTTCCGCGGGAAAATCGCGGGAATTTAAAATGCGATTTTCCCGCGGACTGGAATTCCGGAATTCTCGCGGTAATTTCCGCGAGAGTTCCGGTACGTGTGCACTTAGCCTAAGGCTGAGTTCACACGTACCGGAATTCTCGCGGAAATTACAGCGAGAGTTCCGGAATTCCAGTCCGCGGGAAAATCGCATTTTAAATTCCCGCGGAAAAACTAGCATTTTGCAAGCGTAATTAGCTTGCAAAATGCTAGCGTTTTCCAAGCAATCTGTAGCATCGCTTGGAGAACTGATTGACAGGTTGGTCACACTCGTCAAACATAGTGTTTGACGAGTGTGACAAAATTTTTACTACTGAGGCCGCCTATGCGGCATCAATAGTAAAAGATAAAATGTAAAAAAAAAAAAGGTGTTATTCTTACCTTCCGACGTCCCGCGCAGCCGTTCCCAGTAATCCTTTGCGAAAATGGCTGCGATGACGTCCGTTCTCGCGGGATCGCGATGTCTCGCGGTAATTCGCGATGACGTCGCGCGAATGACCGCGAGACTTCGCGATCCCGCGAGAACGGACGTCATCGCGGGCATTTTCGCAAAGGAGTACTGGGAACAAGAGCGTGGAGAGAGGCAGGAAGGCTGCGCGGGACGTCGGAAGGTAAGAATAACAATATTTTTTATTTTAAATTCTATTTTTTACAGGGATATGGTACCCAAAGCCTGGAGGACAGTCTCCTCTCCTCCGGGCCGTGGGTACCATCCGCAATTGTTCTGCTTACTTTCCGCATGGTGTGCACAGCCACATGCGGGAAGTAAGCGGAACAATACATTCCTATGGGTGCGAGATCGCCGCTATTCCGCAAAATTAATGAGCATGCTGCGGTTTTTACCGCGAAGCGATTCCGCCGCGGTAAAAACCGCAGCATTAGCACAGCATTGCGGAATCCCATAGGAATGCATGGGATGCTTATTTTTCACGTTTTCGCGGCAAAATCGCGCGGTTAAAACCGCCGCGGAAACGCGAAAAAAAGCCACGTGTGAACTCAGCCTAAAGGGCAGAAAGTGATAAATTACCATTACCGGCTTCTTTTCTTACACTCAGCCTCGCCTCTCGTCAAGGCGCAAAGCCAAGAGTACAAACCTTGATCAGCAGCAAGTGACAGCGCAGGTAGGCAGCCGAGAAATCCGCCATGCCGGCCAGCTCGGACTGCAGCTCGCCGATTCTCTGAAGGTCCCTGGAGGGGAAGACACGATATGTGAACCAACGTTCTCCATTACACCCAATCCGTGGGACACGGCAGTCAAGTCACTTACCGGATGGTAAACTCGAGGAGTTGTTGCGTCCCTTGGATGTCCAGAGTTTGCAGGTTGTGGACTCTCTCCAGACTGTTCTGCAGAAACTGCTGGGAAGGGTCCTCCGGGGGCGACTGACGCTCCCGGTCCGGGATCCAGGACCAGTTCACTCCGGGCAGCTGTGGGGACAAGAAGATGGAATCAGATGACCGGAGGTTTCCTGGAAAGCGGCACGGGTCTGGATGAGATACATGACTATACAAGAACATTTTACAACGTCCCCTGCAGAGTCAGCAGCTGCTGGCAGATGTCAGACACAGCCGGACTCCCCACAGAGAAGGCAGAGACAGTTTATTACCATCTTCCTCCAGTTGTTATAAAGGTGTAAACTGGAGGAAAGAAGCGTCTTAATCTGATATCTGGGCACTCAGCCTGTCCTCTTTGGATCTACAGATAACCCGAGAGTCCTCCGACCCCCCCACAGGTGCGATCACCTACTTACCGTCAGAGCCGGGACAAGATGGGAGAGGCTGTCCCGCAGGTAGGCATAGTGGCGGAAGGTGTGGTCGGAGAACAGCGCTGGCATGGTGGGGCAGGTCTTTGCTGCATTGAAAATCAAAACCAAAACCGCAATATCTGATGCAGAGAGTGAAGGTTATGCAGAGATAACGACCCCTAAGGCAGAGTTGAAGAAAAAAAAAAAAACAGTATCCTGACAGGGCTCTTTGACCTTTGCCGGCACCTGCGCACTGCAGTACTTTGCTCTGCCCTCAACAGGGCAGAGAAGTACGCCGATGCAGAAATGCGATGCCAGGGAGCCTGTGTGGATGATGCAGGGTCGCGTCATCCACAAGAAGGAGGGCGGCGATCATAAGAAGATGGGAGGCACTTGGTGAGTATAATAAAATAATAAAACTTATTTTTCATTTCTTCCAGCTCGGGTTGGGGCTTAAATACAGCATTAGGGCAGTTTCACACGTCAGTGTCTCCGGTACGTGTAGTGACAGTTTTCTCACGTACCGGAGACACTGACACACAGACACATTCTAATGAATGTGTCTATGCAGATGTCAGAGTGTTTTCATGGACCGTGTGTCCGTGTGCAAAACACGCTGACATGTCCGTTTTTGTGCAACAGCACGGATCACACGGACCCATACAAGTCAATGGGTCCTTGTAAACACGTACCGCACACGGATGCTGTCCGTGTGCGTTTTTAAAAGTCAAAGGGTTAACATTGAAAATAATTTTTCAAAAACACGGACACGGACAGCACACAGACATATGGATAGCACACGGATGGCATACGTATGCACACGGACACAGATAGCTCAGGTACCGGAATTATCTGGACGTGTGAAACTGCCCTTATAGAATGCTGCATATAAGCCCTGAAAGGTGATGGCTGTATCTTATATAGGCCAAAACTGCTGACAGGTTCACTTTAACTTTCCATGCTACCGGGGCTGGTTTCTGGCCCGATATACTCCAGTTAATGGACGGGGCTTATATCCGAGGAACTGGTGGCAGTCCTACCAGGCTGGCAGCACTCGGTTTCACTGGTGATAGTGAAAGGGGCCTCTCGGGTTTGTAAGCGAATGTGGTGCCACCTCCTGTCACTCCCTGTGCCCGTGTGGACAGGAGGTGTCTCTGTCGAACTGTTCCAAGCTGACCGTATGTGTCCTCAGGTGTGCGGAACGTCAAGTTGGTGAAAGTGGGGAGACCGTAGCGCGTGAACCCCCTGACGTATTAGGTGGCGAGGTGCGGTTGTCACACAGCCCATATAACGTATGCTACAAATTATGCCCTGCTGGGGAGCAAAATGCCTCTAGGAGTCTTATCCTGGCTGGATCAGGAGCTATAGGACTGATAAGTCCATACAATGGATACATGCTGGATCATCCATGTCAGGCTCGGGTGTATCGAAGAAGGGGTGTGTGCTCAGGAGCTCCGGTACCAGTGACAGGACCAGGGTGGGGTGTCTACTGCCCAGGAACTTCAAACATCTGAAGAACAAGAAGAATAAAAATGTATAATTTACTTTTCACTATTCTTTCAAGATCACAGTTTGCTTTAAATGAATGAAAACCTATATGTTTACATTCAGATGCTTTTCTCTCTCTGGAAGCCTGACTCGGCACCATACCCCTTTCACGCTCAGGATCGGCGGACCCCCCCACTGACCATAAAGCAATTGCATTTTATTATAAGACAGGAATCACTCCTTTGAATCTCAACAGGTGCCGGTTTTGCAGACTTTTTGCATTAAGGAAAAGCAGCATCCCGTAATATTCATGAATGTGGATGAGAAGTGTCAGACACTTACTTCCAGATGGAGTCCCGGTCTGTCGGGTACTTTGAGAGGTTCTTCAGAAGTTCTACCAGGGCGAGGTGGATGCACTCCTTGGTGGAGACGTTTGCACAGCAAAGCAATTCGTGTAAAGCCTCTCGAATGTCCCGGGAGGAGTCCTAGAGGAGACACAAGGTACCGAGAGAATCACTAGAGACCCATCCAAAAGACCAACCCACATGGGATGCCGTCTCCCAATGTGGCCCGAGCTCACACTGCTAATAAAGCATCAAAAGTCAGAGGAGAGTTAGAAGACCGGCTCGGGGACGTGCACATAGCTATACACTTTGGACACCAGGTGGTGCCAGACTAACTCGTTATGGTTATACTTTTATATTTTAGTGTGAAATCTTCAGATTTTGAAAATTAACAGCAAATCCGCTAAACTCTAAATCAGCCTCTGTGAAAACCCCAAGTATTTCACCTCCAGCACGGCCAAGATGGTGTCCAGCTGGTCCTCCCGGAGGGTGATGTTGTCGGAGATCTTGCGCATGGTGTGTATGGACTGCAGCCGCACTTCTTCTATCTCGTCATTGAACATGTCCACCAGGAAATCCAAGCACTTCTCTGCAAAGGGGCGAGAGGAGCGAGCCAAGAGGCACAGGGATTCCACCGCTGCAATCCTCACCTCTGAAGGAAACAGTGAGTCGTCAGCAGAGGTGGAGAACAACCATTGGACAGAAGCGGTGAACTCGGGGACTATTTTTTTTTTTGTTTTTTAAAGGTGCAGTGCCCTATAACACCAGTGTGTTGGCGCCTCCGGTGGACAGATTTATAAGTGTACATTAGTCATCAGTCCTCCTACCGTACATCTCATCCTCCAGACCATGCACGAACGCTCCGCATGCCCCGGACTCTATCAGGTTCACAGCTTCAGTGTCCAGCTCCTCCCGGGGGGCATCGTCCCCCCATTTTCTGCCGCTGGAGAACTCTCCGGAGCTGTACAGCTCTTTTGCACGTTCGTGAGCGGTTCTTTTTCTCTTTGTCACAATAAGAAGGCGGCAGAAGGAGAAGAAGAAACTGAGGTCACACGAAAGTTACAGACCAGACTCTAAACATAAAAATCACAGTAAAGTTCCTTTCACCCGGCATCTGATGATCCAGAAATATGAAAAATCTGTGCCCAATTTACACGCTCTCTACTATTACGGTAATCTGGGATATCCTAAATATTAGGAGACCTCCTGTATACTGTATAAGGCAGCTGCACCACACTGGTAGAGAAGATGTAGAGTGCCCTGATGTGATGTGTCCATCAGTCACGTGACCGCTGCAGACAATCACTGGCCTCAGCAGTCATGTGCTGGGCATACAAACATCACCCCTGAGGCCAAGGATTGGCTGCAGTGGTCCATGTGACTGGCGGAGGGGAAATCATTGCTTCCTATACGAGTGGGGAACACCAGATAAGAGGCGCTGCAGCAGCAGGAGACTCAAAGGGGGAAAAGTAAAATCTAGAGAATATAAAATAATCCCCATGCGCTTACCCTTAGATCTGACATGAGCTTCTTATCCAGGGTCTGCTCCAAGAAGTGCGGACTAACTTGCTGCATGGAGCCCTAAAAGACAACATGACACAGGCGATCAGCTGCTATGCTCGGTCTTAGGCCGGGGTCACACTTTCAAGAAACCCGCACGATTCTCACGTCTCAATACCCGGCACTGAGTGTCCGGCTGCATGTATTTCTATGCAGCCGAACGCTCCGGTACGAGTGCCAGCGGCAGTGCTGGGTATTGAGACACGAGAATCGTGCGAGTTTCTCGCAAGCGTGACCCCGGCCTTAAAGGGGTGATGTGAGATTACAATAAGACATGGCCAATTTAATCCACACTAAGACTTGCATTCAACTGAAATGGTTGCAATACCAGAGATGGCCCGTGGACCAGGGTGGCACTGTTTAACCCCTTTCATGACATCGGCCATGTCCCTGCCTTTGATGCGGACTCGCACTTCGAGCCCCGCATATGACGGCTGATTTAATCAGACATCAAGTGCCTCTAACAACCACGGGTGGATCTCGGCTCTACCAGCAGCTGTTAACTAGTTAAATGCTGCTGTCAATCACTTACAGCGACATTTCACATACGCTGACAAGAAACGCATTATTAATCTCACCCACCGTCGCCCCTGTCACGCAATCGCGGCGCACGAATGGGTTGTCATGACAGCCGGCGGTCTTCAGAAGACCCCCGTGCCTGTAACTCTGAATCTCCTATGAACGCCGGTCTGTGGCGGCACTAACATGAGATCAGAATTTCTGCTATACATAGTGCTGAAGCACTGCTATGTGTAGCACAGGTGAACGGATAATCGCAGCTTCAATTCTCCTAAGAAGGGGATAAAAAACAAAAATAAAAAAATTGCCCAGGGGTAAAGGGGTTAAAAAAGGGGGAAAAAAATATGGTAATCTGTATTCAGCACTGTGCCAGCTGGGGGTGCTGATCCAAGCATTTAACCCTTTAATCCATTTGCAGAGCCATTGGGGGGGGGGGGTGCAGTGAAGCATCCACGCTCATGACTTACCAGCAGTTTGCAGGCCTGAACTCTGACCATCCAGGATCCATCGCTCACCATGTGACAGACCTTCCCGAAGGCTTCATCCACCAGGCGGATCTCCTCGTTGGAGGAAGGAATGGGAACGATGCTGAAAAAAAATAAAAAAAAAACATGGATTTTTGTGAGTACTCACCGTAAAATCCTTTTCTCTGAGACGCTCATTGGGGGACACAGACTGTGGGTGTGTGCTACTGCCGTCTGGAGGCCGACACTAAGTATACAAAAAACAAGTTAGCTCCTCCTCCGCCGCATACACCCTCGCCCCGATAGCGGGCGGAAACCAGTTTAGTGCAAAAGCAGTAGGAGAACTTAAAAAATTAGCCTTAACGCAGAAAATCATATGTCTGAAAAAGGACCACCCTACCTTAAATAAGGCATTATACTAATTAAATAAACAAGAGCCAACTTGGCTAACAGGGTGGGTGCTGTGTCCCCCAATGAGCGTCTCGGAGAAAAGGATTTTACGGTGAGTACTCACAAAAATCCATGTTTCTCCTTCGTCTCATTGGGGGACACAGACTGTGGGACGTCCTAAAGCAGTCCCTGGGTGGGAGCAACTCACGAATCCAGACCGCATGCCCACCTGTTTAAAGGTGTGCCACCGCTGCCTGGAGAATTTTCCTACCCAGGCTCGCATCCGACGAAGCCTGAGTATGCACATTGTAATGCTTAGAGAACGTGTGCAGGCTTGACCACGTTGCCACCTTGCATACCTACTCTGCCGAAGCCTGATTCTGAAGCGCCCAAGAGGCGCCCACTGCCCGAGTCGAGTGCGCCCTTATTCCAGCTGGAACCGGCGTGCCTCTAATACGGTAAGCCTCTTGAATAGTAAGGCGAATCCATCTGGCTATGGTCGACCGTGAGGCTGCGAGCCCCTTCCTGCGCCCTTCGGGGATCACAAACAACGAGACTGTCTGGCGAAAAGGTGCTGTCCTCGACACATACCTTCTGAGGGCCCTTACTAGGTCCAGCGCCTTCTCCACTCTGTGTACCGGAGCTGGACAAAACGAAGGCAAAACAATGTCCTCATTAATATGGAACAAGGACACAACCTTCGGCAGAAATGGCGGCGGTGGTGGTCTCAGGACTACCTTATCCTTAAAAAAGGTCAGAAACGGCGCTCTACAGGATAGGGTTGCCAATTCCGAGACCCGCCTAATAGAGGTTATGGCTACCAAAAACACGACCTTCCTGGTAAGGTATGGCAATTCGACTTCCTGCAACGGCTCAAAAGGAGCTTCCTGCAGGACACCCAGAACCAGATTAAGGTCCCAGGCGTCTAAGGGAGCCCTAAAGGGGGGCACCAAATGCGAGACCCCCTGCATGAATGTCTTGACCTGCATATTGGTAGCGATCTTTCGCTGGAAAAGGACAGACAAGGCCGATATCTGTCTCCTCAGAGAACTCGGGGCCAAACCTGCGTCTAGGCCTGACTGCAGAAAAGCCAGAATGTTGGGAACCGAGAAGGACAAAGGCGCAACCCCGTGCTCTCGACACCAAAGAAAACCTTCCAAGTGTTATGATAGACCCTCGCCGAGGCCGGTTTCTGGGCGCTAACCATTGTAGCCACCACTTCACGCCCAAACCCCGCCTGGGTCAGAACCCAGGATTCAATGGCCATGCCGTCAAACACAGGGTCCCTAAGTTCGGGTGGCAGATCGGCCCCTGGGACAGTAAGTCTGGCCGTTCCGGTAGACGCCATGGCACGTCTGCGAGGAGCTGTACTAGATCCGCGTACCAAGCTTGACGGGGCCAGTCTGGAGCCAGCAGAATTGCCGGGACCCTCTCTATCTTGATCTTTCTGATTACCCTCGGGAGAAGAGGCAGAGGGGGGAGCAGGTATGGGAGCCGAAACTGGCTCCATGGAAGACCCAAAGCATCCACTGCGATTGCTCGAGGGTCCTGGGACCGGGCAACAAACCTGCCCACCTTGGCATTCTCCCTGGAGGCCATCAGATCCACGTCCGGAGTTCCCCACCGTTGGCAAATCTGCTGGAAGACCTTGGGGTGTAGGGACCATTCTCCGGCCACGACCCCCTGCCGACTGCCGGAAATCTGCTGCCCAATTTTCCACCCCTGGTATATGAACCGCTGAGATTACTGAGTGGTGCTTCTCGGCCCAACGGAGTACATGCTCTATCTCGCGCATGGCTGCCTTGCTGCGCGTGCCTCCCTGGTGATTTACGTACGCCACTGCCGTGGCGTTGTCTGACTGGACCCGGACTGGGCGACCCGCTAGCCAGTGCTGAAAATGCTGCACCGCTCGAATCTCCAACAAGTTGATTGGAAGATGAGCCTTCTGGGGGGACCACTGCCCCTGTGCCGTGTAATGATGAAATACTGCTCCCCAACCGAGAAGACTCGCGTCGGTTGTGACCACCAACCATTGATCTGGAGGAAAGGGTTTCCCCTGAAGGAGAGAGGAGTCGCGCGTCCACCATTGAAGTGCCCGCCGGACCTGAAAGGACAACCTGCACTGATGATCTAGGGAGAACAGACTCCTGTCCCATGCTGCTAAAAGAGCGTGCTGCAGGGGACGCAGATGAAATTGTGCAAACGGAATTGCTTCTATTGCCGCTACCATCCTCCCTAGAACCCTCATCCCAAATTGAATTGTGTGAGGGCCTAGCTGCTGAAGACTCCGAACTCCCTGCCGGAGCGCATGAGCCTTGTCTTGAGGGAGAATTACCAACCCTCGGGAGGTGTTGAAAATCATCCCTAGGAATGGAATCCTCTGAGCCGGGGTAAGAGATGACTTCTTCCCATTGACCAACCATCCCAGGCGAGATAGGGTATCCAGCGTGATGCTGACATTCTCCTCGCACGCTTGAAAGGACGGCCCTTTTACCAAAAGGTCGTCTAAGTACGGCAACACTACTATGCCCCGAGAATGAAGAATGGCCATAACGACCGCCATTACCTTCGTGAATACCCTGGGCGCCGTGGCCAACCCGAACGGCAGAGCCACAAACTGGAAATGCCGGCCATTGATCGCAAAACGAAGGAACTTTTGATGCGGGGGAAAAATATGGATGTGCATGTAAGCATCTTGAACATCGATTGAGGCCAAATATTCTCTCTGCTCCATGGCCGATATCACTGACCGGAGGGATTCCATCCGAAAGTGCCTGACTCTGATGAACCTGTTTAGGAGCTTTAGGTCCAGAACCAGTCTTACTGTACCGTCCTTCTTGGGGCCCGCGAACAGGTTGGAATAAAATCCTTGAGCCTCTTCGCCCTCTGGTACCAGAACAATGACCCCGTTGCACTGAAGAATCCTGATGGCTCCTAGCAACGCCTCTGCCCAGGATTCCGATTTGGGAAGCCGGGAACGAAAAAAAAAAATCGCTTTGGAGGGTGTCCGATAAACTATCTTGTACCCGAATGACACTAATTCCGCCAAACATGCGTCGTGTGCCACCTTGACCCAGACGTGGCAGAACCTGAGCAGACGACCGCCTACTCTGCTGTCCTCGGGTACCTGATGCCTCGAGTCACTTTGCTGGGGGCTTCTGGGGCCTGGCTCCCCTTGACCTGGGTGGACGGCCCCGCCCTCTCCCCAGCGGGTTGGCTCTATACGTGACCTGGCGCTCTCTATCTTGGTTATAGCGAGCTGGGGCGGTAGAACTGGCCGCTGTTGCCCATCCTGGGGCGCGAAATGCTCGAAAGCGCGCCTGCGGTTAACGAAAGTGCGGTCTACTCTTCTGCTGTGAGAGAAAGCTGCTCTTTCCCCCTGTGGCATCCGAAATAAGTTTGTCTAACTTCTCTCCAAAAAGCCGGTTACCCTGATATGGCAGGGATGTTAACAATTTTTTAGAAATTGAATCAGCCCGCCATAGCCTTAGCCACAAGGCTCTCCTAATGGCGATAGCGTTTGCCGCCGCTAGCGCCGCATCCAAGGGTGCATTAATTAGATAGTCACCTGCCATAGCGATCTGCTTTGCTATCTCAGACACCTCTATCGGCAAGTCTCTATCTTGCAGGACTCCATTCAAAGACTCTGACCATGACATCATGGCCTTGGCCACCCATGTTGCCGCAAATGACGGCAAAAGCGCTGACCCCGATGCCTCATACACCGAGCGGGCTAAACCTTCTATGAGCCGATCCGTGGAGTCCTTAATGGAAGAACCACTAGGTACTGACAACAATGATCTTGAGGCCAGGCGTGACACTGGGGGATCCACAATCGGAGATTCCGCCCATCTTTTACAGAGCTCTGGTGCAAACGGGTATCTCGTTTCTAGCGTTTTTTGTCCCGAAAAACGCTTTTCTGGATGCTCCCTGTGCCGTTGCACCATGTCCTCGAATTCTGGATGAGTGCTAAACACCCTATGTGGTCACCTGGCCCTTTTAAAAGATATTTTATGCCCTGTGGTTAGAGAGACATCTTCAATACCTAGAGTCTGATTGACAGCCTCAATGAGACTGCCTACCGTCTCCTGACACCCGGGGGTATCCAGGTCCAAGGATTCTTGCATATCCTCATCCGAACGCTGCTCGCTCCCAGACAATGGTGACGGTGAGCGAGACGCCGCACTCACGGATGCCGAAGCACCGGAGGGGCCCGGAGACGCCATATGGGATCTTTCCCTGTACGTCTGCCTGGAGAGAGTGTGGCCCCCGCAGGCCAGCGGCTCCTGTGAGGTGGATGAACCTTCCCCAACCGGTGAGCCGTTGTCCCTACCCCTATCCGGGGCCTGAAGGGTCTCGATCGCTTTCGTAAGTGAAGCCATAGACCGCGAAAGTGATAACGCCCATTCCGGGGGATCCGACCCTCTGGGCTCCGTTGGAGGGGAGGGCTCCTGGGCGCGTTCGGAACTGCAGGCTTCACATAACTTAATAGTCTGCGCTCGCGTGAACACAGCCCCACAGGAAATTCATGCGGTATAAAGGAAAGTGTGCTTTTTCCCTTTTCCAGACATACTGCAGAAACAGCCAATTTTCTCCCCTCTCTTTTTTTTTTTTTTTTGTTTTAAAGCATACAGGGGTATGAGGAGAAGGAGGATAACTGCCCTAGTGTGGCCGAGACGGGGTCGCACTTACCCAGCTCCTGCTGTCTCCCCGTGCTCGTGCTCCTGCTGCTCCTCTCTCCGGGTAGGCTGCGATGCTTTCCTGACCATGGCCTACCCCGTTCTGAAGCCGGGGCCTCAATTTTATCCAGCGCCCGCCCTGGACATGGGGGCGGCGCCGGATCTGACGTCACGCCGAGGGGCTGGCCTTCTCCCCGCGGCCTAGGCCGAAGCCGCGGGCTAAATTTAGGCACTGCCCGCCCGCCGCGTCCGGGCGCGCTACCCTGGCGCTTCTCCCTACCGGTCTGGGAACCCACTGGCCACAGGTATGGGCGCGCTGCCCGGAAGGATGGAGGGAGGAAGGAAGGAGGGAGGAAGAGAAAACTGAAGCTGCTGCTGATACCGCAGGCAGGAGAGGGGAAGCCGGCTCCAGCACCTGGAGCGTTCCCCTAGCCTGGATCCTCACGCCGCCCAGGGGCTCTCCCAGCCCAACCATACCTCCTTGCACTCTGCTGTCTTCTGCCCAGAGGCCATGAGGCAATCCGTCTTCGGACAGTGCAGGCAGCCTAGCTCCAGCCGCCTCTTCTGGGCGAGGAGAGGGACCATCCGCAGCCATGCAGCACCACCGTCAAACGTTGGTGGAGCAGCGGGGGCGCACAGACTAGTCTTGTGCCTCTGTGCATGCCCATGGTTTCACGACCTAGGGGTGGACAGGGCTAAGTCTGGCATAATGTCCCACGTCGCGGGAGAGGAAACGTGGAGGGACACTCGCACGTGGTCGCACGTTGATGGTTTGGGGAAATCGGATCCTTTCAATAGGATGCGTTGCCCCTGTCATATCTTCTCAAAAGAAAAAATAGATGTCTGGGGAAAAGTCCCAGAGATGTCCCTCGGCGCGGGAAAGGATACGCGGAGGCGATACTCGCGCGTGCTCGCCCGTTGATGTTTGGGGGAGATCGGACCCTTTCAATAGGGTCCGTCGCCCCTGTCTCCTCTTCATAGCGAGAAATAAAAAATAGTCTGGGGAGACCCAGACTGCGTGTGCCTCCATCAGACACTAAGCAAAAACTGGTTTCCGCCCGCTATCGGGGAGAGGGTGTATGCGGCGGAGGAGGAGCTAACTTGTTTTTTGTATACTTAGTGTCGGCCTCCAGACGGCAGTAGCACACACCCACAGTCTGTGTCCCCCAATGAGACGAAGGAGAAAAAATGAGAACAGCAGTCGGCGCATGGAAAGAATGGAAGGAGTGGTCACGCTCGCCTCTGTGCGGGACGCCCCCTATTGGAGGAACCACGCTCTGCACTTACCTTTCTGGATACAGCTGACTCAGGACCCAGACCAGCTCCACGGCCGCGCTGCGAACCTGCTCGTAGTCGTCAGTCAGCAGCTTACAGGCCTGCGCCAGGGAAAAAAAAAAAAAGAAAATATTCGTAATCTTCGTATTACACCTGACACTGAGCTAAAGCCTGCGATACGCAAGAGGAGAAAATCGCTCTAGTCGCAATTCCCTAAAAGTGTTAAATAGTGGGTACGGTACCTGGCTGTACATGACTTGCTGCAGCTTCAGGCCTCTCTCGTGCAGCTGCAACTATGAAGAAACACAAGGCCTGAATATTTATGCAATCTTCCTCTTGCATGACTGTATCTTAGGAGGTGTGCACATGGAGGGGGATATTTGAGGTGGTAAAAAATAAGGGGCGAGTTTTCTAGTGGAAACCGCTTTGGGCTCTGAGTGTTAAAAGAAGAATCAACATTTTGAGATTTGGAAAGTTTGCCCTCAGTTTCACGGTGTCAACAAAGCCTTAGGAGGTAGTTACAACTCCAACTTTCCTAAAGGTTATGGAAGGCTTCCTCCCCGACTCCCCCCCATCATCACAATGTAAGAACTCCCATTCCTAAATGTGGGCGACCTCTCAGAAGACACTGAACAGCTCACCATGGCCTTTATAGCGGCTGTCCTGACGCGAGGGTCCTGATCACTGAAATAATCGCCAATAATCTTCTGCACGTCTTTGGCGACTACGCCGTCCGGATCTTTTGATGGGGTCTTATCGACAGCTCCGAGGCAGCCAAGAAGCTGCAGACACTTGTTCCTGACACCGTGAGACGTGTCCGTGAGATACTGAATGCAAAGGATAACTAAAATTAGGCCTCCTGCACTTAAATGGTTAATGTCGTTTGACCAAACTCTGCGCAAATCGATAGTACAGGATAATATAAGCTTTTTTTTTTTTATAGATCTTATCATTGAAATCTGAATGATTCTTCACTTATGAGCCGCTTCTCCGCCCTCTGAATTCATCATTCACGCTGGAAAAACTACTAAAATCCGGTTTGGTCAATAACAAGACAAACCACCAGTTCAGTGAGGGATCGGATTACAGTGGCCTATTACAGTCTATGGACATTAATACTTTCTGGTAAGTGTTTTGACTCACCCCCCCATATCCAGTGCTGGATTCACAGCTACAATGCTCGGTACTGCTTCAGAGGATATGCTACTTTCTTTTACGAGTTCTGTAGTCGTTACCTTGTATGCCACGTCCACCAGTTTCGTGCGGATGGGCGCATTATCCACAAGCTTGATTCCAATCTCTAACAGAGTGTCCAGGAGCTGCGCCAGGACCTGATGAGACTCTAAAAGGAAACCAGAGATATTCCTGTATTATTTCCATGGCAGCTGCAAGGTTCCCCTAGTGGTGGAGGCAGGGAGGCGTACAGAAATAGTTGGAGGGTGTGTGTCACCAGAGGGGAAATATTAAAGGGACACTCTTCCACCCTCATTAAGATAGCAGGGGGTCTTACTCTCATTCTGAAGAGTACCAATCACATCGTCCACTATTGAGTCTGGACAGAACCCTGACGTCTTACACAGCAAACCCAGCAGAGAGGCGATCTTCAGTCTCACAGACGTCTCATTCTCCTGAGAACACAAAAAAAGAAAATCCTGTATATTATCTCCAAATTCTACTGAGAGAACTCAGTTATATTGGATTCTGGGAAAGCTGAGTGACAAGCAATACACGTCACTGTATGCAGGGGATAGGGGACCCTCTACATTGTAGGCACTGTCTGCAGGAAGGGGGGGCTCCGCTACATTGTAGGCACCGTCCTCTACATTGTAGGCACCGTCTGCGGGGGGGCCTCTACATTGTAGGCACCGTCTGCGGGGGGGTCTCTACATTGTAGGTACCGTCTTGGGGGTGCTCTACATTGTAGGCACCGTCTGCGAGGGGGGCCCTCTACATTGTAAGCACCATCTGCGGGGGGTCTCTACATTGTAGGTACAGTCTTGGGGGGGGGGGGGGGCTCTACATTGTAGGCACCGTCTGCGGGGGGAGCCCTCTACATTGTAGGCACCGTCCGCGGGGGGAGCCCCTCTATATTGTAGGCACCATCTGCGGGGGGGGGGGGGGCTGTACATTGTAGGCAACGTCTGCGGGGGGGCCCTCTACATTGTAGGCACTGTATGCGGGGGGGCGCTTTACCTTGTAGGCACTGTATACTACGGTATGCTGGGTGCCCTCTACCTTGTAGGCACAGTATACTGCTGTATGCTGAGGGCTCTCTACCTTGTAGACATTGTATGTGGGGGGTTACATTCTAGTAATTGTATGTGGGGGCTTTACCCTGTAGGCACAGTTAGTGGGGGCGTTACCTTGTAGTAATGCTCTAGCAGGATGCGGACCACTCCTTCCACGCTGTCTGACTCCACGGGTTTGCGTGCGAATTGCAGCAGATACTGCAGGGCGTCCGCCGGCGATGTCGCCTTGCAGAGGTCGATGTGCAGAGCAGCGGACTTGCTGGGTTTGGTCAGACGCAGTTTCTTGGCTGTGAGATCTTCTATCGGCTGCTGCTGCATAGAAGGAGAAAATTCCCATAGATAACAATGAAGTAATGCGAGTCCCAGCGCCGCCCGCGATCTAGACTTCTTTCTGTAAACGAATAAGAACATCCCGCTCGGAGGCTGAAACCCCGATTATGGTGGCTCAGTGGTTAGCACTGGGGTCCTGGGATCAGACCCCACCCAAGGACATCAACAAACTGGAGCAAGTTCAGAAAAGAGCGACCAGAATGGTGACCGGTCTGCAAACCCTGTCTTATGAGGAAAGGTTGCAGGATTTGGGAATGTTTAGTTTGCAAAAGAGAAGACTGAGAGGAGACTTAATAGCTGTCTACAAATATCTAAAGGGCTATCACATTGTAGAAGGATCAACTTTATTCTCATTTGCACAAGGAAAGACTAGAAGCAATGGGATGAAACTGAATGGGAGGAGACACAGATTAGATATTAGAAAAAACTTTTTGACAGAGTGATCAATGAGTGGAACAGGCTGCCGCGAGAAGTGGTGAGTTCTCCTTCAATGGAAGTCTTCAAACAGAGGCTGGACAGACATCTGACTGGGATGATTTAGTGAATCCTGCTTTGAGCAGGGGGTTGGACCAGATGGCCCAGGAGGTCCCTTCCAACTCTACCATTCCATAAGGACGCCATCGGAGAGGAGCTTGTATGTGCTCCCCGTGTTTGTGGTGCAGAATTTATAATGAAATCTGACTTCAAAAACACGTCTGCAAGTGAGAAAAAATAAAATTGAGTTCCTCCAAATCTGTCCGTATCCTGACGGGCCCGGTGGAGGCAGCGCTGGTGGGGTCTGCATTATAATGCTATGAAGCGAAAGCTGGAAAAAACAAAATGCAAAAATTGACGTTTTCTAGTCAGAAATTTACAGCTCCAAGAGAAAAATGGCTGATAACAGGGAGCAATGACTTGTATTCAGCTGCCATACACGACAGAAGCTAATGAGCAGGAAATGGACATCTCTAGGGGACCTCAATGGAGGAGTCGCCAGAGTCCCAGCGCGGATAGCACCAGGGCCTCGGCTGCCACCGTCTGGTTATATCGTCACTTCTAGCTGCTACTATATACTATGTCCAGAAGGCCGCAGCCGGATCCCCGGACTTTCCTTTCACCACAGTCGGGTGCAGTGAAGCCTCCCGGCGGAGGACACTGACCGCCCGCATCTCCGGACGACACAGCCCGTGTGACGTCACCGCCTCCCCTGCGCCACATGAATCCCTCACCTGAACCACTTTAGTGAACTCTTCATAAACGCGTTTCTTCAGGTGAGCCGCCATGGTGTACGGCAGATGAATGATCCTCTGCGGCTGCCGTACAAGCATTAGTCATAAATAAAGCTGGTTGAAAGCAAACGAACATCGTCACGTGATTGAAACCAAAGAGGTGAAAACTGGAAAGACAATACGCCCTGCTCTGGCTGCGGTCCTCCAGCTCTGTCGCCATAGCAACCCGAGACACAGCTCGTTTACCCAGATGCCTTTGATATCTAATTACATTTTAATTGTAAAAGTAAAACTTCTGCAGCTTACTATACTGAGTATTACAGGAACTCAACAATGTCCCAGACATATTTCATATTTATCTATTATCAATCTATTAACTCTATTAATATCTATTATCTACTGTCTATTATCTATCCATTATCTATCATCTATTATCTATCTATCTACTATCTATTCTCTATCTATAATCTATTATGTATCAGCTATATTATTATGCATTTATATAGCTATATCCATCTATTATCTATCTATTCTTTATTATCTATATCTATTCTCTATCTATTCTCTATCTGTATTATCTTTCTATTCTCTATCATCTATTAGCTATCTATCATTATTATTTATTATAGCGCCATTTATTCCATGGCGCTTTACACGTGAGGAGGGGTATGCAAAATGAAAAACAAGTACAGTAATTTAACCCCCAGGTCATTTTCCGTTTGTTTTTTGCTCCCCTTCTTCCCAGAGTCATAACTTTTTTTATTTTTTGGTCATAATGGCCACATGACAGCTTGTTTTTTGCAGGACGAGCTGTACTTTTTAGCGACACCATTAGTTTTAACATATTGTGTACTAGAAAACGGGGGGGGGGGGGATTCAAAGTGCAGTGAAATTGCAAAAAAAAAAGTGCACCCGCGGTTATTTTTATCATTTTTTTCCCCCATGTTCACTAAATGCTAAAACTGACCGGCTATTATGATTCTCCAGGTCATTACGAGTTCACAGACACCAGTTCTTATTGAAAGTCTTAGTTACTCACCGGTTAACGGTATTTTTCGGAGTCCATGACAGCACCACCTGAGAGAGGGGATCCACCCCTTAGGAACAGGAAACCTACAGATACAAAAGGGTGGCACCTCTCCCACGCATCAGTTGGATTACAGAGCACAAGAGGACTTCCAAGGTTAATGCATGATTTATGTACAGTATTCTTTACAATTATAAACTTTTACCACCAGTGAGCATATACAAGAAATAGACGTGCACACCCCAATCAAACTATAAGGGAGGGAATATACGGGTGCTGTCATGGACTCCGAAAAATACCGTTAACCGGTGAGTAACTAAGACTTTATTCGGTCGTCCATGACAGCACCACCTGAGAGATTTTCAGAGAGTAATATCAGCTTTAGGGAGGGACTACAGCCTGCAGCACCCTTATACCAAAAGAGAGGTCTGTGGAAGCACCCAGGTCTAGCCTATAATGACTATAAAAGGTGCTCGGAGAGGACCAAGTTGCCGCCTTACAAATCTGGTCAATGGAGACTTCTGATCTTTCGGCCCATGAGGTTGCCATGGCTCTGGTGGAATGCGCCCTCAGCTTCCCGGGTGGCGACCTGCCCTTTGAGGTGTATGCTATTGAAATCGCCTCTCTAATCCATCTGGCTAGTGTATTTTTTGATGCCCTACAACCTTTCCTGGGGCCTTGATGAGAGATAAATAGGGCATTATCTTTCTTCCAGGGATCGGTGACTGTCAGATATTCTATGAGGCCTCTCCTGACATCCAGGGTGTGTCGTTTCTTTTCCTTCTCGTTAGTTGGATTAGGGAGGAAGGATGGAAGAACTATTTCCTGTGTCCTATGGAAACTAGACACTACCTTCGGCAAGTACGCTGGGTCAGGTCTAAGTATTACCCTATCCTCTTTGAACTGTAAATAAGGAGGACACCTAGATAAAGCCTGGATATCGCTTATTCTGCGGGCTGATGTTAGAGCTACCAGGAAGGCTACCTTGAGGGACAGGTTTTTTAGGGAAGCCGACGAGATAGGTTCGAATGGGCTCTCTGTCATAGCAGTGAGGACTAGGTTTAAGTCCCACGGCATGAACCTATCCTTCATTATTGGCCTGGATCTACCTGCCGCCTTAATGAACCTGCTTATCCAATAATTACCAGCAATGTTACAGCTAAACAGAGCACCCAAGGCTGACACTTGTACTTTAAGGGTACTGGTAGAGAGCCCCATGTCCAGACCTTTTTGTAGGAACTCTAATATCTGCATTATAGGCGCTGAATCCCCAGCGACTACTCCTGAGTTTTGAAGGAATTTCTTCCAAATTCTGACATAAATTTTTGTGGTAATGATTTTCCTACTCTTAAGTAGGGTGTTAACTAGGTCTGCGGAGAAGCCCTTCTCTTCTAATAATGACCGTTCAAACTCCACGCCGTCAGATGAAGGCCAGCTACCTGAGGATGGAAGACTGGGCCCTGGGACAGGAGATCCGGGATGTCCGGCAGAACCCAAGGATCGGATACCGACATGGTCCTGAGGCATGAGAACCATGCTCTCCTGGGCCAAAATGGAGCGATGACTATAACCCTTGCTCTGTCTTTCCTGATTTTCCTCATCATAGAATCATAGAATCGTAGAGTTGGAAGGGACCTCCTGGGCCATCTGGTCCAACCCCCTGCTCAAAGCAGGATTCGCTAAATCATCCCAGTCAGATGTCTGTCCAGCCTCTGTTTGAAGACTTCCATTGAAGGAGAACTCACCACTTCTCGTGGCAGCCTGTTCCACTCATTGATCACTCTAACTGTCAAAAAGTTTTTTCTAATATCTAATCTGTGTCTCTTCCCATTCAGTTTCATCCCATTGCTTCTAGTCTTTCCCTGTGCAAATGAGAATAAAGTTGATCCTTCTACAATGTGACATCCCTTTAGATATTTGTAGACAGCTATTAAGTCTCCTCTCAGTCTTCTCTTTTGCAAACTAAACATTCCCAAATCCTGCAACCTTTCCTCATAAGACAGGGTTTGCAGACCGGTCACCATTCTGGTCGCTCTTTTCTGAACTTGCTCCAGTTTGTTGATGTCTTTTTTAAAATGTGGTGCCCAAAACTGGACACAATATTCCAGATGAGGTCTGACCAAAGAGGAGTAGAGGGAAATAATGACTTCACGTGATCTAGACTGTATGCTTCTGTTAATACATCCTAGAATTGCATTTGCCTTTTTTGCTGCTGCATCACACTGTTGACTCATATTCAGTCTGTGATCTATTAGTATACCCAAGTCTTTTTCACATGTGCTGTCACTTAGCCCTATTCCTCCCATTCTATATATGCTTTTTTCATTTTTATTGCCCAGATGTAGTACTTTGCATTTCTCCCTGTTAAAAACCATTCTGTTAGTTGCTGCCCACTTCTCCAGTTTATTTAAATCTTTTTGAATCCTCTCTCTCTCTTCTCTAGTATTAGCTATCCCTCCTAGCTTTGTGTCATCAGCAAATTTAATCAGTTTACCCTCAATTCCTTCATCTAAATCGTTGATAAAGATGTTGAACAATACAGGGCCCAGGACAGAGCCCTGTGGTACCCCACTTGAGACATTCTTCCAACTGGATGTGCAGCCATTTACGACCACTCTTTGGGTCCGATCACTAAGCCAGTTATGAATCCACCTAACAGTTGCCTTGTCCATTCCATACTTAGTCATTTTTTCAATAAGGATTGTATGAGAGACTTTGTCAAATGCTTTGCTGAAGTCAAGATATACTATATCTACAGCATTTCCTTGATCCACCCAATCAGTGATAACGTCATAGTAGGAAATTAAGTTAGTCTGACATGACTTATTAGTTACAAACCCATGCTGACTCTGTTTAATCACTTCATTCTTATCCAGGTATTGACATACATGTTGTTTAATAATTTGTTCAAAGATCTTTCCTGGTATAGAAGTCAGACTCACCGGCCTATAGTTGCCTGGGTCCACCTTCTTCCCCTTTTTGAAGATAGGAACAACATTTGCTCTTCTCCAGTCTTCTGGCACTTCTCCTGTTCTCCAAGAATTTTCAAAGATTATGGAGAGGGGTTCAAAAATTTCTTCTGCTATCTCCTTCAGTACTCTGGGGTGTAATTCATCTGGACCTGGAGACTTGAATTCATTTAGGTTAGCTAAGTGTTTCCTCACTATCTTTCTGTTTATAGATATCCTGGATTCTTCTATTCCCTTAATAGGACAGTGAATAACAGTTGATGTTGCATTTCCTTTCTGAGAGAAAACAGATGCAAAATAGGAATTTAAAAGTTCAGCCTTCTCAACATCCTGTCTTACCATTTCATCATTTTCATCCTGTAAAAATCCTATAGCATCTTTGACTTTTCTTTTACTTTTGACATATCCCCAAAATCCTTTATTATTGCTTTTGACATCTCTTGCAAGCCTCAGTTCATTTTCAGCTTTAGATAATCTGATTTGTGCCCTGCAGGTTCTGCAGACAGCATTATATTCTTCTTTAGATATGCCTCCCTCTTTCCATTTTATAAACATTTTTTTCTTCCTTTTTAGCATGTGCTTAAGTTCTGTGTTCATCCATCCTGGTTTCCTTAAATGCTTCCTATTCTTCCCTCTTTTCGGAATTGTTAACAACTGTGCTTTGAGAATTTCATTTTTCAAGATTTCCCATCCTTCCTGGACATTTTTGTCTTTAAGGATATCCAGCCATTGGATCCCTCCAATTCTCTTTCTGAATCCCTTAAAATCTGCCTTTCTGAAATCTAACCTTGACGTCTGAGTCTTCACAGGTCTTCCACCTCTAGTAATCCAAAATTCTAAAATAGCATGGTCGCTACCTCCTAGGGTCCCAGCCACTTTTACCTCCTCAACCATTTCCTCCCTGTTTATAAGGATTAGATCCAAGGTAGCAGTTCCCCTTGTTTTCTCCCTTACCTTTTGGAAGATAAAGTTGTCAGCAAGAGAGGATAAGAATTTCCTTGACCTGTTAGTTTTGCCTGAGAGAGATTCCCAACAAATGTCTGGATAGTTGAAATCTCCCATGACAACTATGTCATATTTTTTGGAGAACTTGGCCATCTGATGCATAAAGAGTTCATCTATATCTTCGGCTTGCACAGGCGGCCTGTAGTAAATGCCTACAATGGTGTCCTTCCCATTGTTCTGTCCTTGTATTCTTACCCAAACAGTTTCCACAGAACTCCCAGTCTCTGAAGCTTCAATCTCTGTGCAGATATACGCGTTTCTAACATACAATGCGACACCCCCTCCTCGTTTATCAAGTCTATTTCTTGCAAATAAGTTGTATCCTTCTAGTCTTGTATTCCAATCATGTGTATTGTCCCACCAAGTTTCAGTGATTCCAATTACATCATATTTCTGTTCCTGTGTTAGTAGTTCCAATTCTCCTTGTTTGTTGCCCATGCTTTGTGCATTAGTATAGAAACATTTTAGTTTGTGATTGGTTTCTCTTTCTCCATTATTTTTATTAATTAGATTCTTTTGTCTTTGTTCTTCCCTTCCACTTCTAATAGCAGAGTTCTCAATAGCATTTGTCAGGTGTATGGCTTTTTCTGGTCTTTTGCTTCCCTTCCCATGTTGTTCTAGTTTAAAGCTCTCCTTACAAGTGTAGCAAGGCGACTTCCAAATACATGCTTTCCAGTCTTCGTAAGGTGCACCCCATCTCTAGCAAGTAGTCCATCGTATAAGTAGTTCACTCCGTGATCCAGAAATCCAAATCGTTGCTGACGGCACCATCGACGTAGCCAGTTGTTCACCTGCAGAATCTTATTCCACCTCCTTGTTCCATGGCCATCCACTGGGAGGATGGAAGAGAAGACCACCTTCGCTCCCAGTTCTTTCACTTTCTTGCCTAAGTCTTCAAAGTCTCTGCAGATGGTTTCCAGGTCGTTTCTTGCGGTGTCATTTGTCCCCACATGTAGTAGCAGGAATGGGTAGTCATCTGTAGGTCTGAAGAGTCTTGATATCCTGTCAGACACATCTTTAATTTTAAGAGGTAGAAGAGATAAGGGGTAGAAGAGATAGGGGAGGGAAGGCGTAGGCTAGTTTGAAGTCCCACTTTATCAGGAAGGCATCTACCGCCAGAGGATTCTCTCTGGGATTTAGGGAGCAGAATGGTTTCAATTGTCTGTTGTCTCTGGTGGCGAAGAGGTCTACCTTTGGATATCCCCACTTTTGAACAATCAGATTGAATATGGAGGAGTTTAGGGACCATTCCCCCTGCTTTAGCTGATTGCGGCTTAAAAAGTCTGCCGTGATGTTGTCTCTTCCTTTTATATGCAACGCTGTTAAAGATAGAAGGTATTGTTCTGCTAGATGGAACAACCGCTCTGCTACAATCATCAGGGGTCTGGAACGGGTCCCGCCTTGGTGATTGATATATGCCACGGCGACCTGATTGTCGGAGAACACCCGTACGTGATGGCCCTGTAGATACACAAGGAGCTTTTTAGCCGCCTGTTCTACCGCTGTCAATTCTTTTAGGTTAGATGACATTCCTAACTGATCATGTTGCCATTGGTCCTGGACTAATATTTCACCCAAATGAGCTCCCCAACCGTAAGGACTAGCATCCGTGGTGACTATGCGGGTTACGTTATACTCCCAGGGCACCCCTTTAGACAAGTTATCCTTGTCTAACCACCACTCTAGGGACTCCCTTGTGTTACGGGACAAGGTTCGCTGACCCTCCAAGTAACCCCCAAGGACCTTTTGATGTAATAAGACCTCGCTCTGTAGTTTCCTTGCATGAAACTGGGCCCACTGGACTGCCGGGATACAGGCCGAAAGAGAGCCTAGAAGGGACATGGCTTTCCTGAGGGACATGGTGGGGTTATTGGAGGCGTTCAGGATCTGATAACGGAGGCGAACAAGCTTCTCCGGGGGCAGACTGCATTCCTGTTTTTCAGAATCCAGGGTTAGGCCCAAGAATTGTTGGACTTTCATTGGTTGCAACCGAGACTTTTTGACGTTCAGCAACCATCCTAACCGTTCTAGGGCGGACATTGCCTTTTGTAGCTGTTGTGAACAATGATTCGCCGTTTTACCTACAATAAGAAAATCGTCCAGGTAGGGGATCACCAGAATGTTCGATTCACGTAGATGGGACATGACCTCCGCTATTACTTTAGTAAATACTCGGGGAGCGACTGCCACTCCAAAAGGGAGGGCCGCATATTGGAAATGTCGAATTGACCCATCCAACTGAACCACCACTCTGAGAAACCGCTGATGGCCTGCATGGATGGGTATATGGTAGTATGCGTCTTTCAGATCTAACACCACCATAAAGCAGTTTTGGAACAGCAATTTTATTGCAGATTTAATTGTATCCATTTTAAAAGGACGTATGACCAAAAACTTGTTGAGGGCCTTAAGGTTTATTATTGTCCTAAAGGAGCTGTCTGGTTTGCGGACCAGGAACAGAGGGGAGTAGAATCCCTTCCCCCATTCTGTCTCTGGAACCTCTATCAGGACTTTTTTGGCGCACAGGTCATGAACCTCGGCCTCCAGGGCAGCTTGCTCTGAAGCAGACGACCTGAGTGGGGTGATTTTAAATTGATCAAGGGGAACCCTAGAAAACTCTAGTCGTAGTCCCACGGCTATTATCCCCAATATCCAGCTGCTATTAGAGATCAGAGACCAGGATGGGTAGAAGGCAGCTAGTCTCCCTCCTACCGGGGTAACTAGTCATTGGGGCGGCTTTTTCATATCTCGAGCTGGACCTTCCTGGCGCCCCCCTCCAAACATGAATCCTGTACCTTTCCTTTTTTTCTCCTCCCATCTGCCCTGATCTCTGGACGGCCTTCTCCAGAAAAAACCTTTTCTGGTAAAAGGACGTCTGTACGAGGGGTTCGGGAGACTGGGAAATTTCTTTTTGTCATCTCCAGCTTTCTCTAACAATTCGTCCAAGACAGGGCCGAATAGGTACTCCCCCTCGCAGGGAATGGAACAGAGACGGGACCGGGCTTGAATATCTCCTGGCCAACATTTTAACCAGAGCGCTCTTCGCGCTGCATTAGATAGACCCGCGGCTTTAGCCGCCATTCTTGCAGAGTCTGCAGACGCATCGGCTAAAAATGCCGCGGCATTCTGAATGATCGGCAAACTTTTCCGAATAGATGATCTTGAGGCTCCGTCTTTTAGCTCGGAATCCAGCTGATCTAGCCAGACCATCATCGATCTGGCTGTACAGGTGGCAGCTACCGCTGGTCTTAACGCGCCTGCTGACATCTCCCATGTCCCTTTAAGAAAAGAATCCGCTTTTTTATCTAGCGGATCTTTCTAGGAGGCCATATTTTCAAATGGTATGGCAGATTTTTTAGATGCTTTGGCTACTGCTGCGTCTAGTTTCGGGGCTTTATCCCATCTGTTTACTACCGGGTTATCAAAGGGGTATCTCCGCTTAAAGGCTGGTGGCATGGAGCCCCTTTTTTCCGGTCTCTTCCATTCTCTGTCAATTAGGTTTTGAACCTTATCGTTTAATGGAAAGGCTCTGCGTTTTTTGGGGTCTAGACCCCCGAACATTATGTCCTGTGCTGAGAGTTCCCGTTTTTTGTCCGCTACCCCCATGGTGGACCGTATTGCTTTCACTAATCTGTCCATCTGGTCTAAGGGGAAGCAGAACCGGCTAGAGTCTTCATCCGAGGAAGACGACGAGGAGGCCGAGGAGTCCGAGGAATTGTCACCTTTCCTAGGGGCGACTGAGGTCTCCGAGCCTGAACCACTAGCCTCTCTTCTCCTAGAAGGTTCTCTTTGAGGTAAGACTTTCATTTCTGCCCTGATCATCTCTCTCAGGTTCGAAGTGAAGTCAGGTGTCTCTTCCGCTACCTGCATAAACGGGGGAGAGTATAAGGGCCTGACAATCTACCCCTGGACTCCCTGTCTTTAATAACCCCTACCGTTTGCCGAATGCATGGTTGGCATAATTTTTTAGGGTGGCCATCTGGTAGGGGGGAACTACAGAGGGCACATTCCCTGTGCTTCTGTTTTCCCGTAGCCTTCTTCCCCTGAAAAAAAAAAAAAAACATAAGGGAACACTGCATCAGGGTACATTCACGGAGATCTCTTACCCATGCAGATAAAGCAGGTACCGGATCACGGAGGGAGGCAGGGGGGTCCTTTCTGGAGGAACTTTCGCGGCTCTGGTCGCTAGTTCGTCTCTGTTTTTTCTGCTGGCCACTCGCAAGCGGTTTTGTCGTGGCCTGTTTTTGCGGGCGCTCCTGCGCCTCGTCCTGCCGGTCCAAGGGGGCTTCCGTTGAATCCATTGCTGGGGCCTTCAGAAGCACCCCAGCGGCATCCCCATCTGCCTTATATGGCCTCCTGGTGTCCGGGTCAGCAGGTATCCTGCCATAGCACCACCCACCCGGCTTTCCGCACTCCCTCCCCCATGCTCCGGCCCCCTCGCCTTACCCGGGTCGCCGCGCGACCCCCGGACGGGCATGCACCCGCGGCGCGCGCCGGAGGCCGGCCGGCACCCGACTTCCGGTATCGGCGCTATCGCTCCGCCCCTTCCGCCGCGTCACTTCCGCCGCTCATCAGAGCCCTGCGGGAGCGTGCGCGAAGGAGCCGCGCAGCGCCTCCTGGCCGGAATGCCCCACTGCCCCACTGCGCACGCCGCCATGAGCCCGCCAGGGACCAGCACTGACCGGGATTACCGGGCCTGGGGAAGCGCAGCCGGGGCATACGTATCAGGTGCTGGCGTTTTTTGGAGACGGCATCCACCGGACCCCTGCTCCACCTGCTCCGTCCACTGCCGTGGTGACCTACCCGGCCCCACCGTGGCGCTTCCAGGGACCCCGCACTGACCGAGGTAGGAGACCCCCTCGCTACCTGGGTCGGTCAGCCGGCCTGGGTACTCAACGACGACTCCATGACGGACGATCTGTAGAGAGTCCTGTCCTCTAGGAACAGGAAACCAACTGATGCGTGGGAGAGGTGCCACCCTTTTGTATCTGTAGGTTTCCTGTTCCTAAGGGGTGGATCCACTCTCTCAGGTGGTGCTGTCATGGACGACCGAATAAATAGGTGGTTCCAAAACTGATGGGTCATATATTTCACATTGATATGCTTTAGCACGATAGAGTGCAACTTTTTTTGTGTATATGGAGGTAGCTGCTGCTGGTACACACCTACTCACACTAGTTTGGATGTGCCAGTGAGTTTTTTGTTGTTTCATCTTTTTGGAATAAATATAAAATGTAATAGTTCTGTTCCTTTTGTTCTGCAAACCACAACTGAAACCATGCACTTCAATGGGCCTGTAAAACAATTGGTGGTGGCAGCAGCTAATATTATTACTTGGGTTATCGTCGATTGGGCAGTGACCATGGTGTGAGTATTCTCTGTGCTGGAATCAGAGGTATATATATCATACACTCACTGTTAGTTTCCCAATAACCAGCCTAGTAATGGAGAGAGCCTGCAGCCTCCTATGTTAATAGTCGGTCAATTGTGTAATTGTCTTGACACCAAGGGGCAGTAGAGGGTTGTTCATGACAAAGAACTACCAGCTTTTAGATCTGCACGCCCCTCTCCCAGCTGTGATCTTTGACACTAGGCGAGGGATCAGAGAGCAAAAGGTTGGGGGGGGGGGGGGGGGGTAATTTTGCAAGAAATTTACATTAGTATTTACTTAGGACCTGTATACACAAGACAGTAGTCTGGTCTGCTTGATCACGATTTCAATTTCAGACCAGACAAAAAAAAATAAAAATTTCCAGAAGGGGTTAAATACCATGAGGCCAGAGTGATTGACAGATTCTACTTTAATTATGAATGAGCCTGCCAACAGGGGTTTATAGAAAGATTGTTACAGAAAATAGATTCTCACATTACTAAAAACAATGTTATTCAGCTCCTCTGGTTCTTTAGAACCACACAAAGTAACAGATACACCTTAAATGAAAAACTGATCTTTAGGCATTGCAAAATTATCAGGGGGGTGGAGCATCCAAAGAACACCAATGAAAAGTATCCCTGTCCTATGCTCCGCCCCTGCAGAGACTTCACTAGAAAGAATTCTTTCAGCTTTAACTTTTCTAGAGCATTTTAGGGTAGTATGGATAATAAAAAAATAGCCTTAAGGCAGAGTGCATACATGGGACCTATTGTGGATTATCCCGCTTCAGCTTACATAAGAGCAAAATCCAATATATTTGAGAGTGTATAACTATATATAAAGAAATAAGTGAAGAAAAATTTATTAAAGTAATTTTCCCCAAGAAGCGGTATATTTCATGCAGTATATTGCCAGTACATAATATATTCTGGATGTGTGTCTACTTGAATCGGAGTTTCTGTGCAGTAGGTCAGGATAGACGCAGACATTATATGTAGAGAACACATAAGAATCCTGGAGTGTAAGTATGAACTATGTAAATCGGGGGCTCCGACTGTATTGGAAAAAGGTCATAGCCATACTATTCCGTGCCCCCCCCCCCCCCCATAAAGTCACAGGTATGACAGATTTCCAAAACCTTATGGTTTACCATAGGCGTAGATATCACAAAGCAGAACAACAGCAAAACAAACAGATTTAATTGATGTTGCAAAAAGTGGCGGGAGGGCAGGCAGAGAAAGTTCTCATTTCCTTGCTCTAGCTACAATGGAGGAACAAGGTGGAAATGCTTTTGCTCATCCCCATACAGAACCTAAATGAAGATATGGTCTAGGGCATCTCCAAAGATGGCTCATCCTTTAGGGAGAAGACTTTCAATAACTGTTTTTCTATCATTTTTTTTTACCCCCTTCTCAATACACGATTCCCCCCACCTCCAACATACAACTCTCCAGCTCTTACAGAACTACACCTCCCATCATCCCCATACAGCTTATTGCCTGGGCATGTTGGGAGTTCTATTTTCATAATAGCTGAGAATTCACAGGTTGGAGACCAGGGTTGTAAGGATCTAGAATTCGTGATCCTCCATATTACTGCCTTTCTTACCCTCTTCTCTGCCTAGTACCTAGGGAACGCATTCGAGGGTTTTGATTGGCATCCAATAAGTAGGAATTGGCTTGGTAGCCCTGGTCATGAACCACACCGATGCTGCGGTCACACCAATGTCTGCTGTATATTGATATTTCTAGTACTGGAAATGTGTGCAATATGTGTGGGAGCCATGTGCCGCATCAGTATCACACGTACCAGCATCTGGGAAGCACTGGTACTGTTCTGTCCCCTGGCACCATATGCTGACAATGAGCTGTCTTCAAAGCTAGCAGGGGACAATGTTGAGTGTTATCAGTTGAATACATCAAGAGCAGGCAGCATCTGATGGAGTATTCCTCAGTTGAAGCCTACACTAAAGAAAAAAAAAAAAAAAAAAAAAAAAAAAAAAAAATTATATATATATATATATATATATATATATATATATATATATATATATATATATATATATATATATTTTTATTGCATGGGTACACCTGTGTTTCTGATAACCAGCTAGGCAAAACTGACAGCTGGGGGCTGCAACCCTCTTTAGCAAGGCTGGTTATCAAGAGTAAAAGGGTTCCCATGCATTTTTTTTTTTTTTTTTTTTTAATTATTTGAATTAAAAAAAAAAAAAAAAAAAGCCTGGCGTGCCCTCACACACCCCAACTCATTTTTGGCAACCAGCCATGGAGACTACCTCCACCTTCCTCAGCCTCCCCAGAAAAGGCAAAAACTTAAGATGTGCTGATGCTGGCTCTTGGCTCCTCCCACTCACCCTGTAGCAGTGGCAAGTGGTGTTCATATTTGAGGGGTTGATGTCACCTTTGTATTGTCCAGTGACACCTGTCCGTTACTAATCCTATAGTTTAATAAAGACAGCCAGAATAAAGTCTTTTACGTGAAAAGCAAAAAAACACGTCAAAACAAATATAGTTATACTCACCTAACGCCCATTCCATTGAAGCCCTTGGTCTCCTGTTATAAAAACCAAACACAACAACCATATCCCTCTCCTGTAAATATAGTTTTCAAACTAGACGGTGCCAAGATGCGAGCATCTCATAATAGCTCAGGGGCCCGGCTGGGAACGCAACCTCAGTGACCTGCGGTAACCTTGAAGAGGTCACCACTGCTCACTGACACTCATTCGCCAACTGGCTCTCAACCTGGATGGTCGCATTTTGGCACCACCCAGGGCGAAAACTATTAATCGCAGATATGGATTATGGCATGGGACAGAACGATGGACTAGTGAGGGATGAGATTTAAAAAAAAAAAAAAAATTTATAGTGCAGGCCATGGCTGATGAATACTCCCATCAGTGCCGCCTGCTCTCACTTGTCAGCCTACACCTGTGACCAGAAGTAACACTTAGGCCAGGGTCACACATGCGAGAAAGTCGCATGATTCTCGTACAAGTCTCTCGCATGAAGACCCGACATTGGGACCGGAGCGAGCGCCAGCATAGAAACACATGCGGTCTGAATGCTGGCGGCAGTGCCATGCCAGGTGTTCATGCGAGAGACTTGCACGAGAATCGTGCGAGTTTCTTGCATGCGTGACCCTGGCCTTAAGTTTCGGACAGGTGAAGAATATTGTTTTTTTAAATTTTTGTTAACAGGGGACAGTGCCTTCAGGGTATTAGGCATTAAGGCAACTATACGGCCTTCCTCTAGACAGGCTTTTCTTTTTGGAGTGGTCGTCTACACCGGCATTACATAAACACAACATTACAGGCGGAGCCGTGGAACACATCGTCCACAACGTAGGTACTGGTCAGGGATTCAATATTTGTCAGGACTTTCTTAAACCCATAAATCCCTGATATCACAGGCCAGGAAGGTCACAAGTACCACCCGCTGTGATCTTTGGAGTGAACCGCTCTCAGCTGCCCCCTGTCCTCCAGACAATTACACGATGGGCCAACGATCAACGGAGAAGGCCACAGCCTGTTCACACCACTACAACCAAAAAGTAACAGTGAGCATATGGCATAGACACCTCCGGATTCAAACACATGGAATACGTGTCCACAGCCCAGTACGGTCACAGCCAACTCACCGCCACCACTAATCTGTCTCGGTTGATTAGACACCGTACGGTAGCTTATGGCTTCGAGGCGTAGTTTACAGAACTATTAAGTTTTATATTTAATCCAACAGGAGGCAGTGTTAATGAATAATGCACACAAGATTTTACAAAGGGGAAAATACAGTATAAACAGCTACATAAAAGGGATTACCAGGAGAACTTACACCGATCGCAAAGACTACTCAGTTTAGCCGAAGGAGAGCGCTTTGATTTGGCTGTCGATAAACCAGGCCCCTGCATACACGATATGTAGCCCTCTGCATGGTGATAATTGGGACTTATATGATCACATCCTTTATCAGACCCCAAGTCCCACCCACACACCCCTGAATGATGACCTCACAAGGTCCCGATTGTGGGCTGGTCTCAATCCTTCACGATTTTAGGAAATCCCAATTTATGTAATAACTCCTCATACAGCAATCACAGAAGGTGGAGCCTGATGTTATCTTCTGTATCAGGATTTTATCTATGCGTAGAGACCAAACATGGCCTATCTGCTGGTGGTTATATGGCCTATGGATTTGGGGCTTTTTGGTGAGGGTTATAAATTAGGAGAAAATATGTGTTTTTCGCCTAGTTAACCCAGTGCCAACAATGTACATCTCAAATATTGGATGTACAGAAAATCCAATATTCCATATTTTCTCCCAAAGACACTGTCTGCTCTTATTGTACTGCCGTGACCATGGCTAGTTGTAAAGAGTGTCAGATGTTCTTTGATCCATTTCTGACCTTTCCTGTCTCTGGACTATAGACATCCTCTTCTGTCATCTAAAGAGGAATGCTCACAATTTAATTAACCTGCTTAACATCTGTTACTGCCATTTTACATAAAGGCATCAATCATTTGTTTCCTCTAGACAACTGGTAGATGAAGGAAGAAAAAAAAAAAAAAAAAAGGGGGGGGGAATATAAGGGACCTCAAGGATTTATAATCTTTTCTATGACAAAACTATTCTTTAATTACTTCCTAGGGAACATTAAACAAAGAAAATGTTGTTCTTCCCAAGGTAAAAGGGAACAGACCCAGCCACCACTAGGGGGAGCTCACTGCAGACAGATTCATCCAGTCTCCATGGAAGCTGTAAGTCTATATGCAGTGAGCTCCACCTAGTGGCAGATGAAAGCATTGCTTACAATAAGCAGGGGAAGATAAGCGCTGGATCCCCTCCCATGAAGAGCACCAAAAGACAAGATGTTGTTGGCAATGTAGTACAGAGTGTTCAGTGCTAGAAATTTTATTGTATTTTTTTTACCACCATGTAAATACAAACTTGTATAAAAAGTCATAAGATTTAAATCTGAAGCCTTTATCAGCCACGTGTGGAGAGTATGATACTTTATAGCCTTTGTCCTCAATATCCGCCCTGATACAATCAAGCAGGTCGGAGATTCCCGGAGATGCCTTCCAAGGTCCAAACTTGACCACGGACTCCTTATCAGTGTCGAGAGCATTTAGGGCATCCAGACACTTGGACGCGTCGTCCTCAGTCCTCACAATGCAAACCATGACATTGGAGAATCGTGAAGCCACCACCTCCGCCCTGGCGATGCGGATCATCACCTCGATGTTCTCGCTGTAGTTAGGTACCCGGGCAAGGAACTGTTTCCTTCCGACCTGTTCCCCAAAGATTTGAGGGGTCTCTTCCAACTTCTTTACCAATGACTCGATTTCATAGAATAAGGCCTCCTTGTAGACTTCATGGATGTATTCAGTGGGTACCTGACCAGAGCGAAGATAATCCAGGATGTAGCGGAAATATTTCCCCTCCCTGTCAATAAAGTACCGACCCTCAACATCTGTGCGGAGCTTAGGTAGCCCATTAAACATCTCAAAGAGCTTAGACTCTTGGTACTTCTTCAGCGTCCCAACAGTTGTCGTGTAGATATCACCTCCAATATTCAGCTGCACAACGGGGGACATCTGCAGAAAAAAAAAACGAGACGTTACACAAAGTACTAAAGTTAAATAGTTATATCATCTTCTGCTCTATAATACTGCCCCGCCCCCCCATGTACAAGAATATAACTACTATAATACTGCCCCCTATGTACAAGAATATAACTACTATAATACTGCCCCCTATGTACAAGAATATAACTACTATAATACTGCCCCCTATGTACAAGAATATAACTACTATAATACTGCCCCCTATGTACAAGAATATAACTACTATAATACTGCCCCCTATGTACAAGAATATAACTACTATAATACTGCCCCCTATGTACAAGAATATAACTACTATAATACTGCCCCCAATGTACAAGAATATAACTATTATAATACTGCCCCCTATGTACAAGAATATAACTACTATAATACTGCCCCCTATGTACAAGAATATAACTACTATAATACTGCCCCCTATGTACAAGAATATAACTACTATAATACTGCCCCCTATGTACAAGAATATAACTACTATAATACTGCCCCCTATGTACAAGAATATAACTATTATAATACTGCCCCCAATGTACAAGAATATAACTATTATAATACTGCCCCTATGTACAAGAATATAACTACTATAATACTGCCCCCTATGTACAAGAATATAACTACTATAATACTGCCCCCTATGTACAAGAGTATAACTACTATAATACTGCCCCCAATGTACAAGAATATAACTACTATAATACTGCCCCCAATGTACAAGAATATAACTACTATAATACTGCCCCCAATGTACAAGAATATAACTACTATAATACTGCCCCCAATGTACAAGTATATAACTACTGTAATATATTCCTTTGATCCAAAACATCACTGGGCAATAAAGTTCCTTTTTTTTTTTTTAAGTTTTTTTGTGCCGTTTCGCTTTTTTTTTAAATTATCCTAAGGAGCCATTTGCTTGCCGACTGGAGGAGCGTGCACATCATTTAGGTATTTGATGGTGCGGTTCCAATTTTTTGTAATCTATATGTAGGAGCAGTAACTACTATGCCAAGTATAACTTCTTCCGTCACAGGCAGCCTGGCCGTATTATGTAGTTAGTGTGACTATAAATTCTGGCATAGTGTATCGGTGAGTAATCTTTCAGTCTTATCTCGGTAATACACGGCTTCAACTGCTTTGTGGAATAATCTTACTTTAGACGAAGTTTCTGCCTGTGATTGCAATTTGCTATAGAATTAGAGGCGACTCCGCTGATCTTTGTGGTGGTGGGGGGCACAGTGACGCCGCTGATCTTTGTGGTGGCGGGGGGCACAGTGACGCCGCTGATCTTCCATGACACTATAGAGGTGTAGTAGTGCACAATACTGGAGATACGTGCCCTGGGAACTAGTCTGTCATCCATGACGTGTGCATATGGGGATGGTCCTGTTGTGAGGGGTTAAATCACCCGTGTCCCCCTCATATCCTTGTACAGTAAAGGCAGCAGGTGATGTGGGGCTCCTAGGACAACAACTCCCCCCGGATCACCAGACTCATCTGTCAGCACACAGCTTTCCCCTTCTGTGAACAGTCTTCCACCATTGTTCAGGTTTCCACTCTCACGGCCGGCGGTGAATGGATGAGCGCCTCATTACACGCAGCCAGCGGGAAAAGCAAACAGAGTAGTGAGAAGACGAAGGCGGGAAAATCAGACCGTGGTGATTTATATGCAATACCACTGCCACACGGCCCACGTATAATTCCACCGCCACACGGCCCACGTATAATACCACCGCCACACGGCCCATGACAGTGCCATTCAGCCTGAGGCCAGTACCATACTGCCATATACAAGGCACTGTATAATGTATAGTGTCCAGAATACCGCCATACACCACGTAATACCTTTGTGAGCATACATGCCTGAGGCATCGTACACTATGCCCTGGCTCACCAGCCTGACCAAAGAACGGAGACGGGCTTCCAGGGCCGCTGAGCAGAGATGGAAGAGAACCCATTCTACTGAGCACTTCAGCGCATACAAGCAGTCCCTTGCCAGCTTTAAGCCCACACTCTCTGCCGCAAAACAAACTTACTTCGCATCTCTCGTATCCTCCCTGTCTCACAACCCTAAACAGTTTTTCAACACTTTCAATTCTCTACTGCGTCCCACAGCACCTCCTCCCCCTCCTCTCATTTCTGCTGAAGACTTTGCCTCCTTCTTTAAGCAGAAGATCAACACAATCAGAGAAAGCTTTGGCCCGCAGCCCCCAATGCCCCTATTAGCCGCTCAGCCCTGTTCTGCAAAAGCCAGCTTCTCCACCATGACAGAAGATCAGCTCTCCACCCTTCTGTCAAGATCACACCTCACCACTTATGCCCTCGACCCACTCCCGTCTCACCTCATCCCTAACTTGGCCACAGTCCTCATCCCATCTCTAACACACCTCTTCAACCTTTTCACTTACAAATGGTGTCTTTCCCTCATCCTTCAAACATGCCTCAATCACACCCATCCTCAAAAAGCCCTCCCTTGATCCATCCCAGATCTGTGTCTAACTCGCCGATATCTCATCTCCCTTACGCCTCAAAACTACTGGAACAGCATGTATATCTTGTACTGTCCTCCCACCTCTCCTCCTGTTCCCTCTTTGACCGGTTACAATCTGGCTTCTGACCGCATCACTCAACTGAAACTGCCCTAAAGTCACTAACGACCTACTAACCGCCAAGAGCAAGTGACACTACTCTGTCCTCCTTCTCCTGGACCTGTCCTCTGCATTCAACACTGTAGACCATTCCCTCCTGCTACAGACTCTCATCTCTTGGCATCACAGACCAGGCCCTATCCTGGATGTCATCATACCCAACAGACCGAACATTCACTGTCTCCCTCTCACACACCACCTCCTCACCTCGCCCCCTGTCTGTCGGTGTTCCCCAAGGCTCTGTCCTAGGACACCTACTATTCTCCATCTACACCTTTGGCTTGGGACAGCTCATAGAATCCCACGGTTTTCAGTATCACCTCTATGCCGATGCCATGCAGATCTACCTATCTGGACCCGACCTCACCTCCTTACTGACTGACATCCCACATTGTCTGTTATCTCAGTCTTCTCTGCTCGCTTTCTCAAACTGAACATGGACAAAACAGAATTCATCATCTTTCCCCCACCTCACTCTACCCCTCCACCAGACCTATATATCAATGTCAATGGCTGCTCTCTATCCCCAGTCCCGCACGCTCGGTGCCTTGGGGTGATCCTCGACTCTGCGCTCTTCCAAACCACATATCCAAGCCCTCGCCTCCTCCTGCCGCCTCACACAAAAATATTTCCCGGATCCGCTCATTCCTCAACCATGAAACCATAAAAACACTAGTGCATGCTCTTATCTCCCGCCTCGACTACTGCAACCTCCTACTCTCCGGCCTCCCCTCTAGCACCACACCAGTCCATCCTACACTCTGCTGCCTGACTAATCCACC